>NC_090832.1:78909346-79618479 GCF_028021215.1 Eschrichtius robustus
TAGCAGCCGTAAACATTGGGGTGCCTGTGTCTTGTTGATTTTTAGTTTTCCCAATTTATACGCCCATGAGTGGAAGTGCCCTATGCTCTCTAGCTGAGTTTTCTAGATGTTTCAAGACACACCGTACACCTCTCCAGAGTGGCTGTTGGCAATTTACATCCCGCCCATCAGCGTAGCAAGGCTCCCGTTTCTCCATGGCCTGTCCTGCATTGTTGGTTTTGACACTTTATTCAGCATGGCCCTTTTGACCGATGGGAAGCGAGACTTCTTTGTAGCGCTGATTTGCCTTTCCAGGTTGCTTGTTTGGCCAAAAAGGGCGTATGCGTTTTTTCCTGAATATATTCAGGAAAAAACGCATACGCCCTTTTTGGCCAAGGGCATCATTGTCGAGCTTTTGCCGCTTTTCCTGTGCTTTAAAGGCGATTCGAATCTCCCTCCTGAAATCTGTTTCCCGCAATTCTGCCTTGCTTTGAAATCCTCTTCGTTGCCTTCCCTCAATATATTTGTGGACGAGAGTTATCATTTATAACTCTGCAGGTTTGTGAATTGCAGTGCCCCTGAGCTCCATTTTTCAACTCGCTTTCTTGGGAGCTGGCCGCAAAAGCGCAGGATTGCTTCAGGGCCCTATCTGCTTCCGGCGGCAGGCTGAGCCTGTGGTTAATTCTTCCTTCTGATGGGAAAATAGAGTGACCTATGCCTGTCCCAAGACCTAGAGCTAGTCTCTCATTGGTTCCCCCTCTTCCCGTTCATCCTCAGGACAAATTGCAACCTGTACGGAATAGGAGGTTAAAGGTGCTGATTCTCCAAGGAGGGAGATTGCTAGGAAAGCGGCTGGAATGGCGAACCCGAGCACAAGGAGGTGAGAAATGAGGTGCCTTTTAGAAACCTTTCCCGATCACACGGTGTACCATCTTCTGGGTTTCTCATGCATGTTTTCGATGTAGGAAGGTGCCCTTGAACCTGGAGATTTGGGACCCATGGGATGGGTACCACGCAGCATTACTTTCAAGGGTCTGCGTTTGCTCACCCAACCTCACCAAACCTCTCAGCCCCAAGAGTGTCCACCCTTTCGTCTCAATCAGCTGTGGGTCTAGATATGGTCAACCCAGGTGGCATCACAGCCCCTGAAAGAATTTTGTAAGAATTTCTCTCTCTTTCACTGTCTTTGTTTCACGGGTTTTTAAAAGTAATTGATTTTATAATGGGGTTTAGCTGCTTTTCAGTGCTGTGTTTATGACGCTTTACACCCACTTGACTCACATACAGAGAGATTTCAATACATAGGTTTTAGATTCTTACTAGTCAGATATATTTTTGAGCGGTGAATAGGGGGTGTTGAGTCCCGTTTACTGAGCAAGGAGTAGGTCTTGTCTATTACATATTGGGTTTATGGAACGGTATCTGAGCTAATTTGAAACCCCCGGTTTTATGCATCACCCGCACCTCACCTTTCCCGTTAAGCAGCCATAGTGTGTTTTCTAAACGTGTGACTCTCTTCTGTTTTGTAATTCAGTTCAAGTGTAGCGGTTTTTACATTCCCTCTATAAAGTGATATCTTATGATAAGTGTCTTTTTCTGTGTGACTTATTTCACGTAGAATCGTCGTAACTATATCCACTCATCATGCTGCTACGAGCCTTTTGACGTAGATTTCATGGCTGAGTGATATTCCATTGTACATAAGGACCACAACTTCTTTATCCATTTTCTCTTTCTGGGATATTTAAGGTGTAACGAAGTGGAGGTTCTTGTCAACAGAGCAGCCGTAAACATTGGGGTGCCTGTGTCTTGTTGATTTTTAGTTTTCCCAATTTATACGCCCATGAGTGGAAGTGCCCTATGCTCTCTAAGCTGAGTTTTCTAGATGTTTCAAGACACACCGTACACCTCTCCAGAGTGGCTGTTGGCAATTTACATCCCGCCCATCAGCGTAGCAAGGCTCCCGTTTCTCCATGGCCTGTCCTGCATTGTTGGTTTTGACACTTTATTCAGCATGGCCCTTTTGACCGATGGGAAGCGAGACTTCTTTGTAGCGCTGATTTGCCTTTCCAGGTTGCTTGTTTGGCCAAAAAGGGCGTATGCGTTTTTTCCTGAATATATTCAGGAAAAACGCATACGCCCATTTTGGCCAAGGGCATCATTGTCGAGCTTTTGCTGCTTTTCCAGTGCTTTAAAGGCGATTCGAATCTCCCTCCTGAAATCTGTTTCCCGCAATTCTGCCTTGCTTTGAAATCCTCTTCGTTGCCTTCCCTCAATATATTTGTGGACGAGAGTTATCATTTATAACTCTGCAGGTTTGTGAATTGCAGTGCCCCTGAGCTCCATTTTTCAACTCGCTTTCTTGGGAGCTGGCCGCAAAAGCGCAGGATTGCTTCAGGCCCTATTCTGCTTCCGGGCGGCAGGCTGAGCTTGTGGTTAATTCTTCTTTCTGATGGGAAAATAGAGTGACCTGTGCCTGTCCCAAGACCTAGAGCTAATCTCTCATTGGTTCCCCCTCTTCCCGTTCATCCTCAGGACAAATTGCAACCTGTACGGAACAGGAGGTTAAAGGTGCTGATTCTCCAAGGAGGGAGATTGCTAGGAAAGCGGCTGGAATGGCGAACCCGAGCACAAGGAGGTGAGAAATGAGGTGCCTTTTAGAAACCTTTCCCGATCACACGGTGTACCATCTTCTGGGTTTCTCATGCATGTTTTCGATGTAGGAAGGTGCCCTTGAACCTGGAGATTTGGGACCCATGGGATGGGTACCACGCAGCATTACTTTCAAGGGTCTGCGTTTGCTCACCCAACCTCACCAAACCTCTCAGCCCCAAGAGTGTCCACCCTTACGTCTCAATCAGCTGTGGGTCTAGATATGGTCAACCCAGGTGGCATCACAGCCCCTGAAAGAATTTTGTAAGAATTTCTCTCTCTTTCACTGTCTTTGTTTCACGGGTTTTTTAAAGTAATTGATTTTTATAATGGGGTTTAGCTGCTTTTCAGTGCTGTGTTTATGACGCTTTACCCCCACGTGACTCACTTACAGAGAGATTTCAATACATATGTTTTAAGATTCTTACTAGTCAGATATATTCTTGGGCGGTGAATAGGGGGTGTTGAGTCCCGTTTACTGAGCAAGGAGTAGGTCTTGTCTATTACATATTGGGTTTATGGAACGGTATCTGAGCTAATTTGAAACCCCGGTTTTATGCATCACCGCACCTCACCTTTCCCGTTAAGCAGCCATAGTGTGTTTTCTAAACGTGTGACTCTCTTCTGTTTTGTAATTCAGTTCAAGTGTAGCGGTTTTTACATTCCCTCTCTAAGTGATATCTTATGATAAGTGCCTTTTTCTGTGTGACTTATTTCACGTAGAATCGTCGTACCTATATCCACTCATCATGCTGCTACGAGCCTTTTGACGTAGATTTCATGGCTGAGTGATATTCCATTGTACATAAGGACCACAACTTCTTTATCCATTTTTCTCTTTCCTGGGATATTTAAGGTGTAACGAAGTGGAGGTTCTTGTCAACAGAGCAGCCGTAAACATTGGGGTGCCTGTGTCTTGTTGATTTTTAGTTTTCCCAATTTATACGCCCATGAGTGGAAGTGCCCTATGCTCTCTAAGCTGAGTTTTCTAGATGTTTCAAGACACACCGTACACCTCTCCAGAGTGGCTGTTGGCAATTTACATCCCGCCCATCAGCGTAGCAAGGCTCCCGTTTCTCCATGGCCTGTCCTGCATTGTTGGTTTTGACACTTTATTCAGCATGGCCCTTTTGACCGATGGGAAGCGAGACTTCTTTGTAGCGCTGTATTTGCCTTTCCAGGTTGCTTGTTTGGCCAAAAAGGGCGTATGCGTTTTTTCCTGAATATATTCAGGAAAAAACGCATACGCCCTTTTTGGCCAAGGGCATCATTGTCGAGCTTTTGCCGCTTTTCCTGTGCTTTAAAGGCGATTCGAATCTCCCTCCTGAAATCTGTTTCCCGCAATTCTGCCTTGCTTTGAAATCCTCTTCGTTGCCTTCCCTCAATATATTTGTGGACGAGAGTTATCATTTATAACTCTGCAGGTTTGTGAATTGCAGTGCCCCTGAGCTCCATTTTTCAACTCGCTTTCTTGGGAGCTGGCCGCAAAAGCGCAGGATTGCTTCAGGCCCTATTCTGCTTCCGGGCGGCAGGCTGAGCCTGTGGTTAATTCTTCTTTCTGATGGGAAAATAGAGTGACCTATGCCTGTCCAAGACCTAGAGCTAGTCTCTCATTGGTTCCCCCTCTTCCCGTTCATCCTCAGGACAAATTGCAACCTGTACGGAATAGGAGGTTAAAGGTGCTGATTCTCCAAGGAGGGAGATTGTTAGGAAAGCGGCTGGAATGGCGAACCCGAGCACAAGGAGGTGAGAAATGAGGTGCCTTTTAGAAACCTTTCCCGATCACACGGTGTACCATCTTCTGGGTTTCTCATGCATGTTTTCGATGTAGGAAGGTGCCCTTGAACCTGGAGATTTGGGACCCATGGGATGGGTACCACGCAGCATTACTTTCAAGGGTCTGCGTTTGCTCACCCAACCTCACCAAACCTCTCAGCCCCAAGAGTGTCCACCCTTTCGTCTCAATCAGCTGTGGGTCTAGATATGGTCAACCAGGTGGCATCACAGCCCCTGAAAGAATTTTGTAAGAATTTCTCTCTCTTTCACTGTCTTTGTTTCACGGGTTTTTAAAAGTAATTGATTTTTATAATGGGGTTTAGCTGCTTTTCAGTGCTGTGTTTATGACGCTTTACACCCACTTGACTCACATACAGAGAGATTTCAATACATAGGTTTTAAGATTCTTACTAGTCAGATATATTTTTGAGCGGTGAATAGGGGGTGTTGAGTCCCGTTTACTGAGCAAGGAGTAGGTCTTGTCTATTACATATTGGGTTTATGGAACGGTATCTGAGCTAATTTGAAACCCCGGTTTTATGCATCACCGCACCTCACCTTTCCCGTTAAGCAGCCATAGTGTGTTTTCTAAACGTGTGACTCTCTTCTGTTTTGTAATTCAGTTCAAGTGTAGCGGTTTTTACATTCCCTCTATAAGTGATATCTTATGATAAGTGTCTTTTTCTGTGTGACTTATTTCACGTAGAATCGTCGTAACTATATCCACTCATCATGCTGCTACGAGCCTTTTGACGTAGATTTCATGGCTGAGTGATATTCCATTGTACATAAGGACCACAACTTCTTTATCCATTTTTCTCTTTCCTGGGATATTTAAGGTGTAACGAAGTGGAGGTTCTTGTCAACAGAGCAGCCGTAAACATTGGGGTGCCTGTGTCTTGTTGATTTTTAGTTTTCCCAATTTATACGCCCATGAGTGGAAGTGCCCTATGCTCTCTAAGCTGAGTTTTCTAGATGTTTCAAGACACACCGTACACCTCTCCAGAGTGGCTGTTGGCAATTTACATCCCGCCCATCAGCGTAGCAAGGCTCCCGTTTCTCCATGGCCTGTCCTGCATTGTTGGTTTTGACACTTTATTCAGCATGGCCCTTTTGACCGATGGGAAGCGAGACTTCTTTGTAGCGCTGATTTGCCTTACCAGGTTGCTTGTTTGGCCAAAAAGGGCGTATGCGTTTTTTCCTGAATATATTCAGGAAAAAACGCATACGCCCTTTTTGGCCAAGGGCATCATTGTCGAGCTTTTGCTGCTTTTCTGTGCTTTAAAGGCGATTCGAATCTCCCTCCTGAAATCTGTTTCCCGCAATTCTGCCTTGCTTTGAAATCCTCTTCGTTGCCTTCCCTCAATATATTTGTGGACGAGAGTTATCATTTATAACTCTGCAGGTTTGTGAATTGCAGTGCCCCTGAGCTCCATTTTTCAACTCGCTTTCTTGGGAGCTGGCCGCAAAAGCGCAGGATTGCTTCAGGCCCTATTCTGCTTCCGGGCGGCAGGCTGAGCCTGTGGTTAATTCTTCTTTCTGATGGGAAAATAGAGTGACCTGTGCCTGTCCCAAGACCTAGAGCTAATCTCTCATTGGTTCCCCCTCTTCCCGTTCATCCTCAGGACAAATTGCAACCTGTACGGAACAGGAGGTTAAAGGTGCTGATTCTCCAAGGAGGGAGATTGCTAGGAAAGCGGCTGGAATGGCGAACCCGAGCACAAGGAGGTGAGAAATGAGGTGCCTTTTAGAAACCTTTCCCGATCACACGGTGTACCATCTTCTGGGTTTCTCATGCATGTTTTCGATGTAGGAAGGTGCCCTTGAACCTGGAGATTTGGGACCCATGGGATGGGTACCACGCAGCATTACTTTCAAGGGTCTGCGTTTGCTCACCCAACCTCACCAAACCTCTCAGCCCCAAGAGTGTCCACCCTTACGTCTCAATCAGCTGTGGGTCTAGATATGGTCAACCCAGGTGGCATCACAGCCCCTGAAAGAATTTTGTAAGAATTTCTCTCTCTTTCACTGTCTTTGTTTCACGGGTTTTTTAAAGTAATTGATTTTTATAATGGGGTTTAGCTGCTTTTCAGTGCTGTGTTTATGACGCTTTACCCCCACGTGACTCACTTACAGAGAGATTTCAATACATATGTTTTAAGATTCTTACTAGTCAGATATATTCTTGGGCGGGTGAATAGGGGGTGTTGAGTCCCGTTTACTGAGCAAGGAGTAGGTCTTGTCTATTACATATTGGGTTTATGGAACGGTATCTGAGCTAATTTGAAACCCCGGTTTTATGCATCACCGCACCTCACCTTTCCCGTTAAGCAGCCATAGTGTGTTTTCTAAACGTGTGACTCTCTTCTGTTTTGTAATTCAGTTCAAGTGTAGCGGTTTTTACATTCCCTCTCTAAGTGATATCTTATGATAAGTGCCTTTTTCTGTGTGACTTATTTCACGTAGAATCGTCGTACCTATATCCACTCATCATGCTGCTACGAGCCTTTTGACGTAGATTTCATGGCTGAGTGATATTCCATTGTACATAAGGACCACAACTTCTTTATCCATTTTTCTCTTTCCTGGGATATTTAAGGTGTAACGAAGTGGAGGTTCTTGTCAACAGAGCAGCCGTAAACATTGGGGTGCCTGTGTCTTGTTGATTTTTAGTTTTCCCAATTTATACGCCCATGAGTGGAAGTGCCCTATGCTCTCTAAGCTGAGTTTTCTAGATGTTTCAAGACACACCGTACACCTCTCCAGAGTGGCTGTTGGCAATTTACATCCCGCCCATCAGCGTAGCAAGGCTCCCGTTTCTCCATGGCCTGTCCTGCATTGTTGGTTTTGACACTTTATTCAGCATGGCCCTTTTGACCGATGGGAAGCGAGACTTCTTTGTAGCGCTGATTTGCCTTTCCAGGTTGCTTGTTTGGCCAAAAAGGGCGTATGCGTTTTTTCCTGAATATATTCAGGAAAAAACGCATACGCCCTTTTTGGCCAAGGGCATCATTGTCGAGCTTTTGCCGCTTTTCCTGTGCTTTAAAGGCGATTCGAATCTCCCTCCTGAAATCTGTTTCCCGCAATTCTGCCTTGCTTTGAAATCCTCTCGTTGCCTTCCCTCAATATATTTGTGGACGAGAGTTATCATTTATAACTCTGCAGGTTTGTGAATTGCAGTGCCCCTGAGCTCCATTTTTCAACTCGCTTTCTTGGGAGCTGGCCGCAAAAGCGCAGGATTGCTTCAGGCCCTATTCTGCTTCCGGGCGGCAGGCTGAGCCTGTGGTTAATTCTTCCTTCTGATGGGAAAATAGAGTGACCTATGCCTGTCCCAAGACCTAGAGCTAGTCTCTCATTGGTTCCCCCTCTTCCCGTTCATCCTCAGGACAAATTGCAACCTGTACGGAATAGGAGGTTAAAGGTGCTGATTCTCCAAGGAGGGAGATTGCTAGGAAAGCGGCTGGAATGGCGAACCCGAGCACAAGGAGGTGAGAAATGAGGTGCCTTTTAGAAACCTTTCCCGATCACACGGTGTACCATCTTCTGGGTTTCTCATGCATGTTTTCGATGTAGGAAGGTGCCCTTGAACCTGGAGATTTGGGACCCATGGGATGGGTACCACGCAGCATTACTTTCAAGGGTCTGCGTTTGCTCACCCAACCTCACCAAACCTCTCAGCCCCAAGAGTGTCCACCCTTTCGTCTCAATCAGCTGTGGGTCTAGATATGGTCAACCCAGGTGGCATCACAGCCCCTGAAAGAATTTTGTAAGAATTTCTCTCTCTTTCACTGTCTTTGTTTCACGGGTTTTTAAAAGTAATTGATTTTTATAATGGGGTTTAGCTGCTTTTCAGTGCTGTGTTTATGACGCTTTACACCCACTTGACTCACATACAGAGAGATTTCAATACATAGGTTTTAAGATTCTTACTAGTCAGATATATTTTTGAGCGGTGAATAGGGGGTGTTGAGTCCCGTTTACTGAGCAAGGAGTAGGTCTTGTCTATTACATATTGGGTTTATGGAACGGTATCTGAGCTAATTTGAAACCCCGGTTTTATGCATCACCGCACCTCACCTTTCCCGTTAAGCAGCCATAGTGTGTTTTCTAAACGTGTGACTCTCTTCTGTTTTGTAATTCAGTTCAAGTGTAGCGGTTTTTACATTCCCTCTATAAGTGATATCTTATGATAAGTGTCTTTTTCTGTGTGACTTATTTCACGTAGAATCGTCGTAACTATATCCACTCATCATGCTGCTACGAGCCTTTTGACGTAGATTTCATGGCTGAGTGATATTCCATTGTACATAAGGACCACAACTTCTTTATCCATTTTTCTCTTTCCTGGGATATTTAAGGTGTAACGAAGTGGAGGTTCTTGTCAACAGAGCAGCCGTAAACATTGGGGTGCCTGTGTCTTGTTGATTTTTAGTTTTCCCAATTTATACGCCCATGAGTGGAAGTGCCCTATGCTCTCTAAGCTGAGTTTTCTAGATGTTTCAAGACACACCGTACACCTCTCCAGAGTGGCTGTTGGCAATTTACATCCCGCCCATCAGCGTAGCAAGGCTCCCGTTTCTCCATGGCCTGTCCTGCATTGTTGGTTTTGACACTTTATTCAGCATGGCCCTTTTGACCGATGGGAAGCGAGACTTCTTTGTAGCGCTGATTTGCCTTTCCAGGTTGCTTGTTTGGCCAAAAAGGGCGTATGCGTTTTTTCCTGAATATATTCAGGAAAAAACGCATACGCCCTTTTTGGCCAAGGGCATCATTGTCGAGCTTTTGCTGCTTTTCCAGTGCTTTAAAGGCGATTCGAATCTCCCTCCTGAAATCTGTTTCCCGCAATTCTGCCTTGCTTTGAAATCCTCTTCGTTGCCTTCCCTCAATATATTTGTGGACGAGAGTTATCATTTATAACTCTGCAGGTTTGTGAATTGCAGTGCCCCTGAGCTCCATTTTTCAACTCGCTTTCTTGGGAGCTGGCCGCAAAAGCGCAGGATTGCTTCAGGCCCTATTCTGCTTCCGGGCGGCAGGCTGAGCTTGTGGTTAATTCTTCTTTCTGATGGGAAAATAGAGTGACCTGTGCCTGTCCCAAGACCTAGAGCTAATCTCTCATTGGTTCCCCCTCTTCCCGTTCATCCTCAGGACAAATTGCAACCTGTACGGAACAGGAGGTTAAAGGTGCTGATTCTCCAAGGAGGGAGATTGCTAGGAAAGCGGCTGGAATGGCGAACCCGAGCACAAGGAGGTGAGAAATGAGGTGCCTTTTAGAAACCTTTCCCGATCACACGGTGTACCATCTTCTGGGTTTCTCATGCATGTTTTCGATGTAGGAAGGTGCCCTTGAACCTGGAGATTTGGGACCCATGGGATGGGTACCACGCAGCATTACTTTCAAGGGTCTGCGTTTGCTCACCCAACCTCACCAAACCTCTCAGCCCCAAGAGTGTCCACCCTTACGTCTCAATCAGCTGTGGGTCTAGATATGGTCAACCCAGGTGGCATCACAGCCCCTGAAAGAATTTTGTAAGAATTTCTCTCTCTTTCACTGTCTTTGTTTCACGGGTTTTTTAAAGTAATTGATTTTTATAATGGGGTTTAGCTGCTTTTCAGTGCTGTGTTTATGACGCTTTACCCCCACGTGACTCACTTACAGAGAGATTTCAATACATATGTTTTAAGATTCTTACTAGTCAGATATATTCTTGGGCGGTGAATAGGGGGTGTTGAGTCCCGTTTACTGAGCAAGGAGTAGGTCTTGTCTATTACATATTGGGTTTATGGAACGGTATCTGAGCTAATTTGAAACCCCGGTTTTATGCATCACCGCACCTCACCTTTCCCGTTAAGCAGCCATAGTGTGTTTTCTAAACGTGTGACTCTCTTCTGTTTTGTAATTCAGTTCAAGTGTAGCGGTTTTTACATTCCCTCTCTAAGTGATATCTTATGATAAGTGCCTTTTTCTGTGTGACTTATTTCACGTAGAATCGTCGTACCTATATCCACTCATCATGCTGCTACGAGCCTTTTGACGTAGATTTCATGGCTGAGTGATATTCCATTGTACATAAGGACCACAACTTCTTTATCCATTTTTCTCTTTCCTGGGATATTTAAGGTGTAACGAAGTGGAGGTTCTTGTCAACAGAGCAGCCGTAAACATTGGGGTGCCTGTGTCTTGTTGATTTTTAGTTTTCCCAATTTATACGCCCATGAGTGGAAGTGCCCTATGCTCTCTAAGCTGAGTTTTCTAGATGTTTCAAGACACACCGTACACCTCTCCAGAGTGGCTGTTGGCAATTTACATCCCGCCCATCAGCGTAGCAAGGCTCCCGTTTCTCCATGGCCTGTCCTGCATTGTTGGTTTTGACACTTTATTCAGCATGGCCCTTTTGACCGATGGGAAGCGAGACTTCTTTGTAGCGCTGATTTGCCTTTCCAGGTTGCTTGTTTGGCCAAAAAGGGCGTATGCGTTTTTTCCTGAATATATTCAGGAAAAAACGCATACGCCCTTTTTGGCCAAGGGCATCATTGTCGAGCTTTTGCTGCTTTTCCTGTGCTTTAAAGGCGATTCGAATCTCCCTCCTGAAATCTGTTTCCCGCAATTCTGCCTTGCTTTGAAATCCTCTTCGTTGCCTTCCCTCAATATATTTGTGGACGAGAGTTATCATTTATAACTCTGCAGGTTTGTGAATTGCAGTGCCCCTGAGCTCCATTTTTCAACTCGCTTTCTTGGGAGCTGGCCGCAAAAGCGCAGGATTGCTTCAGGCCCTATTCTGCTTCCGGGCGGCAGGCTGAGCCTGTGGTTAATTCTTCTTTCTGATGGGAAAATAGAGTGACCTATGCCTGTCCCAAGACCTAGAGCTAGTCTCTCATTGGTTCCCCCTCTTCCCGTTCATCCTCAGGACAAATTGCAACCTGTACGGAATAGGAGGTTAAAGGTGCTGATTCTCCAAGGAGGGAGATTGCTAGGAAAGCGGCTGGAATGGCGAACCCGAGCACAAGGAGGTGAGAAATGAGGTGCCTTTTAGAAACCTTTCCCGATCACACGGTGTACCATCTTCTGGGTTTCTCATGCATGTTTTCGATGTAGGAAGGTGCCCTTGAACCTGGAGATTTGGGACCCATGGGATGGGTACCACGCAGCATTACTTTCAAGGGTCTGCGTTTGCTCACCCAACCTCACCAAACCTCTCAGCCCCAAGAGTGTCCACCCTTTCGTCTCAATCAGCTGTGGGTCTAGATATGGTCAACCCAGGTGGCATCACAGCCCCTGAAAGAATTTTGTAAGAATTTCTCTCTCTTTCACTGTCTTTGTTTCACGGGTTTTTTAAAGTAATTGATTTTTATAATGGGGTTTAGCTGCTTTTCAGTGCTGTGTTTATGACGCTTTACGCCCACGTGACTCACTTACAGAGAGATTTCAATACATATGTTTTAAGATTCTTACTAGTCAGATATATTCTTGGGCGGTGAATAGGGGGTGTTGAGTCCCGTTTACTGAGCAAGGAGTAGGTCTTGTCTATTACATATTGGGTTTATGGAACGGTATCTGAGCTAATTTGAAACCCCGGTTTTATGCATCACCGCACCTCACCTTTCCCGTTAAGCAGCCATAGTGTGTTTTCTAAACGTGTGACTCTCTTCTGTTTTGTAATTCAGTTCAAGTGTAGCGGTTTTTACATTCCCTCTCTAAGTGATATCTTATGATAAGTGCCTTTTTCTGTGTGACTTATTTCACGTAGAATCGTCGTACCTATATCCACTCATCATGCTGCTACGAGCCTTTTGACGTAGATTTCATGGCTGAGTGATATTCCATTGTACATAAGGACCACAACTTCTTTATCCATTTTTCTCTTTCCTGGGATATTTAAGGTGTAACGAAGTGGAGGTTCTTGTCAACAGAGCAGCCGTAAACATTGGGGTGCCTGTGTCTTGTTGATTTTTAGTTTTCCCAATTTATACGCCCATGAGTGGAAGTGCCCTATGCTCTCTAAGCTGAGTTTTCTAGATGTTTCAAGACACACCGTACACCTCTCCAGAGTGGCTGTTGGCAATTTACATCCCGCCCATCAGCGTAGCAAGGCTCCCGTTTCTCCATGGCCTGTCCTGCATTGTTGGTTTTGACACTTTATTCAGCATGGCCCTTTTGACCGATGGGAAGCGAGACTTCTTTGTAGCGCTGATTTGCCTTTCCAGGTTGCTTGTTTGGCCAAAAAGGGCGTATGCGTTTTTTCCTGAATATATTCAGGAAAAAACGCATACGCCCTTTTTGGCCAAGGGCATCATTGTCGAGCTTTTGCCGCTTTTCCTGTGCTTTAAAGGCGATTCGAATCTCCCTCCTGAAATCTGTTTCCCGCAATTCTGCCTTGCTTTGAAATCCTCTTCGTTGCCTTCCCTCAATATATTTGTGGACGAGAGTTATCATTTATAACTCTGCAGGTTTGTGAATTGCAGTGCCCCTGAGCTCCATTTTTCAACTCGCTTTCTTGGGAGCTGGCCGCAAAAGCGCAGGATTGCTTCAGGCCCTATTCTGCTTCCGGGCAGCAGGCTGAGCCTGTGGTTAATTCTTCCTTCTGATGGGAAAATAGAGTGACCTATGCCTGTCCCAAGACCTAGAGCTAGTCTCTCATTGGTTCCCCCTCTTCCCGTTCATCCTCAGGACAAATTGCAACCTGTACGGAATAGGAGGTTAAAGGTGCTGATTCTCCAAGGAGGGAGATTGCTAGGAAAGCGGCTGGAATGGCGAACCCGAGCACAAGGAGGTGAGAAATGAGGTGCCTTTTAGAAACCTTTCCCGATCACACGGTGTACCATCTTCTGGGTTTCTCATGCATGTTTTCGATGTAGGAAGGTGCCCTTGAACCTGGAGATTTGGGACCCATGGGATGGGTACCACGCAGCATTACTTTCAAGGGTCTGCGTTTGCTCACCCAACCTCACCAAACCTCTCAGCCCCAAGAGTGTCCACCCTTTCGTCTCAATCAGCTGTGGGTCTAGATATGGTCAACCCAGGTGGCATCACAGCCCCTGAAAGAATTTTGTAAGAATTTCTCTCTCTTTCACTGTCTTTGTTTCACGGGTTTTTAAAAGTAATTGATTTTTATAATGGGGTTTAGCTGCTTTTCAGTGCTGTGTTTATGACGCTTTACACCCACTTGACTCACATACAGAGAGATTTCAATACATAGGTTTTAAGATTCTTACTAGTCAGATATATTTTTGAGCGGTGAATAGGGGGTGTTGAGTCCCGTTTACTGAGCAAGGAGTAGGTCTTGTCTATTACATATTGGGTTTATGGAACGGTATCTGAGCTAATTTGAAACCCCGGTTTTATGCATCACCGCACCTCACCTTTCCCGTTAAGCAGCCATAGTGTGTTTTCTAAACGTGTGACTCTCTTCTGTTTTGTAATTCAGTTCAAGTGTAGCGGTTTTTACATTCCCTCTATAAGTGATATCTTATGATAAGTGTCTTTTTCTGTGTGACTTATTTCACGTAGAATCGTCGTAACTATATCCACTCATCATGCTGCTACGAGCCTTTTGACGTAGATTTCATGGCTGAGTGATATTCCATTGTACATAAGGACCACAACTTCTTTATCCATTTTTCTCTTTCCTGGGATATTTAAGGTGTAACGAAGTGGAGGTTCTTGTCAACAGAGCAGCCGTAAACATTGGGGTGCCTGTGTCTTGTTGATTTTTAGTTTTCCCAATTTATACGCCCATGAGTGGAAGTGCCCTATGCTCTCTAAGCTGAGTTTTCTAGATGTTTCAAGACACACCGTACACCTCTCCAGAGTGGCTGTTGGCAATTTACATCCCGCCCATCAGCGTAGCAAGGCTCCCGTTTCTCCATGGCCTGTCCTGCATTGTTGGTTTTGACACTTTATTCAGCATGGCCCTTTTGACCGATGGGAAGCGAGACTTCTTTGTAGCGCTGATTTGCCTTTCCAGGTTGCTTGTTTGGCCAAAAAGGGCGTATGCGTTTTTTCCTGAATATATTCAGGAAAAAACGCATACGCCCTTTTTGGCCAAGGGCATCATTGTCGAGCTTTTGCTGCTTTTCCAGTGCTTTAAAGGCGATTCGAATCTCCCTCCTGAAATCTGTTTCCCGCAATTCTGCCTTGCTTTGAAATCCTCTTCGTTGCCTTCCCTCAATATATTTGTGGACGAGAGTTATCATTTATAACTCTGCAGGTTTGTGAATTGCAGTGCCCCTGAGCTCCATTTTTCAACTCGCTTTCTTGGGAGCTGGCCGCAAAAGCGCAGGATTGCTTCAGGCCCTATTCTGCTTCCGGGCGGCAGGCTGAGCTTGTGGTTAATTCTTCTTTCTGATGGGAAAATAGAGTGACCTGTGCCTGTCCCAAGACCTAGAGCTAATCTCTCATTGGTTCCCCCTCTTCCCGTTCATCCTCAGGACAAATTGCAACCTGTACGGAACAGGAGGTTAAAGGTGCTGATTCTCCAAGGAGGGAGATTGCTAGGAAAGCGGCTGGAATGGCGAACCCGAGCACAAGGAGGTGAGAAATGAGGTGCCTTTTAGAAACCTTTCCCGATCACACGGTGTACCATCTTCTGGGTTTCTCATGCATGTTTTCGATGTAGGAAGGTGCCCTTGAACCTGGAGATTTGGGACCCATGGGATGGGTACCACGCAGCATTACTTTCAAGGGTCTGCGTTTGCTCACCCAACCTCACCAAACCTCTCAGCCCCAAGAGTGTCCACCCTTACGTCTCAATCAGCTGTGGGTCTAGATATGGTCAACCCAGGTGGCATCACAGCCCCTGAAAGAATTTTGTAAGAATTTCTCTCTCTTTCACTGTCTTTGTTTCACGGGTTTTTTAAAGTAATTGATTTTTATAATGGGGTTTAGCTGCTTTTCAGTGCTGTGTTTATGACGCTTTACCCCCACGTGACTCACTTACAGAGAGATTTCAATACATATGTTTTAAGATTCTTACTAGTCAGATATATTCTTGGGCGGTGAATAGGGGGTGTTGAGTCCCGTTTACTGAGCAAGGAGTAGGTCTTGTCTATTACATATTGGGTTTATGGAACGGTATCTGAGCTAATTTGAAACCCCGGTTTTATGCATCACCGCACCTCACCTTTCCCGTTAAGCAGCCATAGTGTGTTTTCTAAACGTGTGACTCTCTTCTGTTTTGTAATTCAGTTCAAGTGTAGCGGTTTTTACATTCCCTCTCTAAGTGATATCTTATGATAAGTGCCTTTTTCTGTGTGACTTATTTCACGTAGAATCGTCGTACCTATATCCACTCATCATGCTGCTACGAGCCTTTTGACGTAGATTTCATGGCTGAGTGATATTCCATTGTACATAAGGACCACAACTTCTTTATCCATTTTTCTCTTTCCTGGGATATTTAAGGTGTAACGAAGTGGAGGTTCTTGTCAACAGAGCAGCCGTAAACATTGGGGTGCCTGTGTCTTGTTGATTTTTAGTTTTCCCAATTTATACGCCCATGAGTGGAAGTGCCCTATGCTCTCTAAGCTGAGTTTTCTAGATGTTTCAAGACACACCGTACACCTCTCCAGAGTGGCTGTTGGCAATTTACATCCCGCCCATCAGCGTAGCAAGGCTCCCGTTTCTCCATGGCCTGTCCTGCATTGTTGGTTTTGACACTTTATTCAGCATGGCCCTTTTGACCGATGGGAAGCGAGACTTCTTTGTAGCGCTGATTTGCCTTTCCAGGTTGCTTGTTTGGCCAAAAAGGGCGTATGCGTTTTTTCCTGAATATATTCAGGAAAAAACGCATACGCCCTTTTTGGCCAAGGGCATCATTGTCGAGCTTTTGCTGCTTTTCCTGTGCTTTAAAGGCGATTCGAATCTCCCTCCTGAAATCTGTTTCCCGCAATTCTGCCTTGCTTTGAAATCCTCTTCGTTGCCTTCCCTCAATATATTTGTGGACGAGAGTTATCATTTATAACTCTGCAGGTTTGTGAATTGCAGTGCCCCTGAGCTCCATTTTTCAACTCGCTTTCTTGGGAGCTGGCCGCAAAAGCGCAGGATTGCTTCAGGCCCTATTCTGCTTCCGGGCGGCAGGCTGAGCCTGTGGTTAATTCTTCTTTCTGATGGGAAAATAGAGTGACCTATGCCTGTCCCAAGACCTAGAGCTAGTCTCTCATTGGTTCCCCCTCTTCCCGTTCATCCTCAGGACAAATTGCAACCTGTACGGAATAGGAGGTTAAAGGTGCTGATTCTCCAAGGAGGGAGATTGCTAGGAAAGCGGCTGGAATGGCGAACCCGAGCACAAGGAGGTGAGAAATGAGGTGCCTTTTAGAAACCTTTCCCGATCACACGGTGTACCATCTTCTGGGTTTCTCATGCATGTTTTCGATGTAGGAAGGTGCCCTTGAACCTGGAGATTTGGGACCCATGGGATGGGTACCACGCAGCATTACTTTCAAGGGTCTGCGTTTGCTCACCCAACCTCACCAAACCTCTCAGCCCCAAGAGTGTCCACCCTTTCGTCTCAATCAGCTGTGGGTCTAGATATGGTCAACCCAGGTGGCATCACAGCCCCTGAAAGAATTTTGTAAGAATTTCTCTCTCTTTCACTGTCTTTGTTTCACGGGTTTTTAAAAGTAATTGATTTTTATAATGGGGTTTAGCTGCTTTTCAGTGCTGTGTTTATGACGCTTTACACCCACTTGACTCACATACAGAGAGATTTCAATACATAGGTTTTAAGATTCTTACTAGTCAGATATATTTTTGAGCGGTGAATAGGGGGTGTTGAGTCCCGTTTACTGAGCAAGGAGTAGGTCTTGTCTATTACATATTGGGTTTATGGAACGGTATCTGAGCTAATTTGAAACCCCGGTTTTATGCATCACCGCACCTCACCTTTCCCGTTAAGCAGCCATAGTGTGTTTTCTAAACGTGTGACTCTCTTCTGTTTTGTAATTCAGTTCAAGTGTAGCGGTTTTTACATTCCCTCTATAAGTGATATCTTATGATAAGTGTCTTTTTCTGTGTGACTTATTTCACGTAGAATCGTCGTAACTATATCCACTCATCATGCTGCTACGAGCCTTTTGACGTAGATTTCATGGCTGAGTGATATTCCATTGTACATAAGGACCACAACTTCTTTATCCATTTTTCTCTTTCCTGGGATATTTAAGGTGTAACGAAGTGGAGGTTCTTGTCAACAGAGCAGCCGTAAACATTGGGGTGCCTGTGTCTTGTTGATTTTTAGTTTTCCCAATTTATACGCCCATGAGTGGAAGTGCCCTATGCTCTCTAAGCTGAGTTTTCTAGATGTTTCAAGACACACCGTACACCTCTCCAGAGTGGCTGTTGGCAATTTACATCCCGCCCATCAGCGTAGCAAGGCTCCCGTTTCTCCATGGCCTGTCCTGCATTGCTGGTTTTGACACTTTATTCAGCATGGCCCTTTTAACCGATGGGAAGCGAGACTTCTTTGTAGCGCTGATTTGCCTTTCCAGGTTGCTTGGTTGGCCAAAAAGGGCGTACGCGTTTTTTCCTGAATATATTCAGGAAAAAACGCGTACGCCCTTTTCGGCCAAGGGCATCTTTGTCGAGGTTTTGCCGCTTTTCCTGTGCTTTAAAGGCGATTCGAATCTCCCTCCTGAAATCTGTTTCCTGCAATTCTGCCTTGCTTTCAAATCCTCTTCGTTGCCTTCCCTCAATATAGTTGTGGACGAGAGTTATCATTTATAACTCTGCAGGTTTGTGAATTGCAGTGCCCCTGAGCTCCATTTTTCAACTCGCTTTCTTGGGAGCTGGCCGCAAAAGCGCAGGATTGCTTCAGGCCCTATTCTGCTTCCGGGCGGCAGGCTGAGCTTGTGGTTAATTCTTCTTTCTGATGGGAAAATAGAGTGACCTGTGCCTGTCCCAAGACCTAGAGCTAGTCTCTCATTGGTTCCCCCTCTTCCCATTCATCCTCAGGACAAATTGCAACCTGTACGGAACAGGAGGTTAAAGGTGCTGATTCTCCAAGGAGGGAGATTGCTAGGAAAGCGGCTGGAATGGCGAACCCGAGCACAAGGAGGTGAGAAATGAGGTGCCTTTTAGAAACCTTTCCCGATCACACGGTGTACCATCTTCTGGGTTTCTCATGCATGTTTTCGATGTAGGAAGGTGCCCTTGAACCTGGAGATTTGGGACCCATGGGATGGGTACCACGCAGCATTACTTTCAAGGGTCTGCGTTTGCTCACCCAACCTCACCAAACCTCTCAGCCACAAGAGTGTCCACCCTTACGTCTCAATCAGCTGTGGGTCTAGATATGGTCAACCCAGGTGGCATCACAGCCCCTGAAAGAATTTTGTAAGAATTTCTCTCTCTTTCACTGTCTTTGTTTCACGGGTTTTTTAAAGTAATTGATTTTTATAATGGGGTTTAGCTGCTTTTCAGTGCTGTGTTTATGACGCTTTACCCCCACGTGACTCACTTACAGAGAGATTTCAATACATATGTTTTAAGATTCTTACTAGTCAGATATATTCTTGGGCGGTGAATAGGGGGTGTTGAGTCCCGTTTACTGAGCAAGGAGTAGGTCTTGTCTATTACATATTGGGTTTATGGAACGGTATCTGAGCTAATTTGAAACCCCGGTTTTATGCATCACCGCACCTCACCTTTCCCGTTAAGCAGCCATAGTGTGTTTTCTAAACGTGTGACTCTCTTCTGTTTTGTAATTCAGTTCAAGTGTAGCGGTTTTTACATTCCCTCTATAAGTGATATCTTATGATAAGTGTCTTTTTCTGTGTGACTTATTTCACGTAGAATAGTCGTACCTATATCCACTCATCATGCTGCTACGAGCCTTTTGACGTAGATTTCATGGCTGAGTGATATTCCATTGTACATAAGGACCACAACTTCTTTATCCATTTTTCTCTTTCCTGGGATATTTAAGGTGTAACGAAGTGGAGGTTCTTGTCAACAGAGCAGCCGTAAACATTGGGGTGCCTGTGTCTTGTTGATTTTTAGTTTTCCCAATTTATACGCCCATGAGTGGAAGTGCCCTATGCTCTCTAAGCTGAGTTTTCTAGATGTTTCAAGACACACCGTACACCTCTCCAGAGTGGCTGTTGGCAATTTACATCCCGCCCATCAGCGTAGCAAGGCTCCCGTTTCTCCATGGCCTGTCCTGCATTGTTGGTTTTGACACTTTATTCAGCATGGCCCTTTTGACCGATGGGAAGCGAGACTTCTTTGTAGCGCTGATTTGCCTTACCAGGTTGCTTGTTTGGCCAAAAAGGGCGTATGCGTTTTTTCCTGAATATATTCAGGAAAAAACGCATACGCCCTTTTTGGCCAAGGGCATCATTGTCGAGCTTTTGCTGCTTTTCCTGTGCTTTAAAGGCGATTCGAATCTCCCTCCTGAAATCTGTTTCCCGCAATTCTGCCTTGCTTTGAAATCCTCTTCGTTGCCTTCCCTCAATATATTTGTGGACGAGAGTTATCATTTATAACTCTGCAGGTTTGTGAATTGCAGTGCCCCTGAGCTCCATTTTTCAACTCGCTTTCTTGGGAGCTGGCCGCAAAAGCGCAGGATTGCTTCAGGCCCTATTCTGCTTCCGGGCGGCAGGCTGAGCCTGTGGTTAATTCTTCTTTCTGATGGGAAAATAGAGTGACCTGTGCCTGTCCCAAGACCTAGAGCTAATCTCTCATTGGTTCCCCCTCTTCCCGTTCATCCTCAGGACAAATTGCAACCTGTACGGAACAGGAGGTTAAAGGTGCTGATTCTCCAAGGAGGGAGATTGCTAGGAAAGCGGCTGGAATGGCGAACCCGAGCACAAGGAGGTGAGAAATGAGGTGCCTTTTAGAAACCTTTCCCGATCACACGGTGTACCATCTTCTGGGTTTCTCATGCATGTTTTCGATGTAGGAAGGTGCCCTTGAACCTGGAGATTTGGGACCCATGGGATGGGTACCACGCAGCATTACTTTCAAGGGTCTGCGTTTGCTCACCCAACCTCACCAAACCTCTCAGCCCCAAGAGTGTCCACCCTTACGTCTCAATCAGCTGTGGGTCTAGATATGGTCAACCCAGGTGGCATCACAGCCCCTGAAAGAATTTTGTAAGAATTTCTCTCTCTTTCACTGTCTTTGTTTCACGGGTTTTTTAAAGTAATTGATTTTTATAATGGGGTTTAGCTGCTTTTCAGTGCTGTGTTTATGACGCTTTACCCCCACGTGACTCACTTACAGAGAGATTTCAATACATATGTTTTAAGATTCTTACTAGTCAGATATATTCTTGGGCGGTGAATAGGGGGTGTTGAGTCCCGTTTACTGAGCAAGGAGTAGGTCTTGTCTATTACATATTGGGTTTATGGAACGGTATCTGAGCTAATTTGAAACCCCGGTTTTATGCATCACCGCACCTCACCATTCCCGTTAAGCAGCCATAGTGTGTTTTCTAAACGTGTGACTCTCTTCTGTTTTGTAATTCAGTTCAAGTGTAGCGGTTTTTACATTCCCTCTATAAGTGATATCTTATGATAAGTGTCTTTTTCTGTGTGACTTATTTCACGTAGAATCGTCGTACCTATATCCACTCATCATGCTGCTACGAGCCTTTTGACGTAGATTTCATGGCTGAGTGATATTCCATTGTACATAAGGACCACAACTTCTTTATCCATTTTTCTCTTTCCTGGGATATTTAAGGTGTAACGAAGTGGAGGTTCTTGTCAACAATGCAGCCGTAAACATTGGGGTGCCTGTGTCTTGTTGATTTTTAGTTTTCCCATTTTATACGCCCATGAGTGGAAGTGCCCTATGCTCTCTAAGCTGAGTTTTCTAGATGTTTCAAGACACACCGTACACCTCTCCAGAGTGGCTGTTGGCAATTTACATCCCGCCCATCAGCGTAGCAAGGCTCCCGTTTCTCCATGGCCTGTCCTGCATTGTTGGTTTTGACACTTTATTCAGCATGGCCCTTTTGACCGATGGGAAGCGAGACTTCTTTGTAGCGCTGATTTGCCTTTCCAGGTTGCTTGTTTGGCCAAAAAGGGCGTATGCGTTTTTTCCTGAATATATTCAGGAAAAAACGCATACGCCCTTTTTGGCCAAGGGCATCATTGTCGAGCTTTTGCTGCTTTTCCTGTGCTTTAAAGGCGATTCGAATCTCCCTCCTGAAATCTGTTTCCCGCAATTCTGCCTTGCTTTGAAATCCTCTTCGTTGCCTTCCCTCAATATATTTGTGGACGAGAGTTATCATTTATAACTCTGCAGGTTTGTGAATTGCAGTGCCCCTGAGCTCCATTTTTCAACTCGCTTTCTTGGGAGCTGGCCGCAAAAGCGCAGGATTGCTTCAGGCCCTATTCTGCTTCCGGGCGGCAGGCTGAGCCTGTGGTTAATTCTTCTTTCTGATGGGAAAATAGAGTGACCTGTGCCTGTCCCAAGACCTAGAGCTAATCTCTCATTGGTTCCCCCTCTTCCCGTTCATCCTCAGGACAAATTGCAACCTGTACGGAACAGGAGGTTAAAGGTGCTGATTCTCCAAGGAGGGAGATTGCTAGGAAAGCGGCTGGAATGGCGAACCCGAGCACAAGGAGGTGAGAAATGAGGTGCCTTTTAGAAACCTTTCCCGATCACACGGTGTACCATCTTCTGGGTTTCTCATGCATGTTTTCGATGTAGGAAGGTGCCCTTGAACCTGGAGATTTGGGACCCATGGGATGGGTACCACGCAGCGTTACTTTCAAGGGTCTGCGTTTGCTCACCCAACCTCACCAAACCTCTCAGCCCCAAGTGTGTCCACCCTTACGTCTCAATCAGCTGTGGGTCTAGATATGGTCAACCCAGGTGGCATCACAGCCCCTGAAAGAATTTTGTAAGAATTTCTCTCTCTTTCACTGTCTTTGTTTCACGGGTTTTTAAAAGTAATTGATTTTTATAATGGGGTTTAGCTGCTTTTCAGTGCTGTGTTTATGACGCTTTACACCCACTTGACTCACATACAG
Source organism: Eschrichtius robustus (assembly GCF_028021215.1). NCBI lineage: Eukaryota > Metazoa > Chordata > Mammalia > Artiodactyla > Eschrichtiidae > Eschrichtius > Eschrichtius robustus. The sequence continues at coordinate 78,931,730 of NC_090832.1, forward strand.
AGAGATTTCAATACATAGGTTTTAAGATTCTTACTAGTCAGATATATTTTTGAGCGGTGAATAGGGGGTGTTGAGTCCCGTTTACTGAGCAAGGAGCAGGTCTTGTCTATTACATATTGGGTTTATGGAACGGTATCTGAGCTAATTTGAAACCCCGGTTTTATGCATCACCGCACCTCACCTTTCCCGTTAAGCAGCCATAGTGTGTTTTCTAAACGTGTGACTCTCTTCTGTTTTGTAATTCAGTTCAAGTGTAGCGGTTTTTACATTCCCTCTCTAAGTGATATCTTATGATAAGTGCCTTTTTCTGTGTGACTTATTTCACGTAGAATCGTCGTACCTATATCCACTCATCATGCTGCTACGAGCCTTTTGACGTAGATTTCATGGCTGAGTGATATTCCATTGTACATAAGGACCACAACTTCTTTATCCATTTTTCTCTTTCCTGGGATATTTAAGGTGTAACGAAGTGGAGGTTCTTGTCAACAGAGCAGCCGTAAACATTGGGGTGCCTGTGTCTTGTTGATTTTTAGTTTTCCCAATTTATACGCCCATGAGTGGAAGTGCCCTATGCTCTCTAAGCTGAGTTTTCTAGATGTTTCAAGACACACCGTACACCTCTCCAGATTGGCTGTTGGCAATTTACATCCCGCCCATCAGCGTAGCAAGGCTCCCGTTTCTCCATGGCCTGTCCTGCATTGCTGGTTTTGACACTTTATTCAGCATGGCCCTTTTGACCGATGGGAAGCGAGACTTCTTTGTAGCGCTGATTTGCCTTTCCAGGTTGCTTGGTTGGCCAAAAAGGGCGTTTGCGTTTTTTCCTGAATATATTCAGGAAAAAACGCATACACCCTTTTTGGCCAAGGGCATCATTGTCGAGGTTTTGCCGCTTTTCCTGTGCTTTAAAGGCGATTCGAATCTCCCTCCTGAAATCAGTTTCCTGCAATTCTGCCTTGCTTTCAAATCCTCTTCGTTGCCTTCCCTCAATATATTTGTGGACGAGAGTTATCATTTATAACTCTGCAGGTTTGTGAATTGCAGTGCCCCTGAGCTCCATTTTTCAACTCGCTTTCTTGGGAGCTGGCCGCAAAAGCGCAGGATTGCTTCAGGCCCTATTCTGCTTCCGGGCGGCAGGCTGAGCCTGTGGTTAATTCTTCTTTCTGATGGGAAAATAGAGTGACCTGTGCCTGTCCCAAGACCTAGAGCTAGTCTCTCATTGGTTCCCCCTCTTCCCGTTCATCCTCAGGACAAATTGCAACCTGTACGGAACAGGAGGTTAAAGGTGCTGATTCTCCAAGGAGGGAGATTGCTAGGAAAGCGGCTGGAATGGCGAACCCGAGCACAAGGAGGTGAGAAATGAGGTGCCTTTTAGAAACCTTTCCCGATCACACGGTGTACCATCTTCTGGGTTTCTCATGCATGTTTTCGATGTAGGAAGGTGCCCTTGAACCTGGAGATTTGGGACCCATGGGATGGGTACCACGCACCATTACTTTCAAGGGTCTGCGTTTGCTCACCCAACCTCACCAAACCTCTCAGCCCCAAGAGTGTCCACCCTTACGTCTCAATCAGCTGTGGGTCTAGATATGGTCAACCCAGGTGGCATCACAGCCCCTGAAAGAATTTTGTAAGAATTTCTCTCTCTTTCACTGTCTTTGTTTCACGGGTTTTTAAAAGTAATTGATTTTTATAATGGGGTTTAGCTGCTTTTCAGTGCTGTGTTTATGACGCTTTACACCCACTTGACTCACATACAGAGAGATTTCAATACATAGGTTTTAAGATTCTTACTAGTCAGATATATTTTTGAGCGGTGAATAGGGGGTGTTGAGTCCCGTTTACTGAGCAAGGAGTAGGTCTTGTCTATTACATATTGGGTTTATGGAACGGTATCTGAGCTAATTTGAAACCCCGGTTTTATGCATCACCGCACCTCACCTTTCCCGTTAAGCAGCCATAGTGTGTTTTCTAAACGTGTGACTCTCTTCTGTTTTGTAATTCAGTTCAAGTGTAGCGGTTTTTACATTCCCTCTATAAGTGATATCTTATGATAAGTGTCTTTTTCTGTGTGACTTATTTCACGTAGAATCGTCGTACCTATATCCACTCATCATGCTGCTACGAGCCTTTTGACGTAGATTTCATGGCTGAGTGATATTCCATTGTACATAAGGACCACAACTTCTTTATCCATTTTTCTCTTTCCTGGGATATTTAAGGTGTAACGAAGTGGAGGTTCTTGTCAACAGAGCAGCCGTAAACATTGGGGTGCCTGTGTCTTGTTGATTTTTAGTTTTCCCAATTTATACGCCCATGAGTGGAAGTGCCCTATGCTCTCTAAGCTGAGTTTTCTAGATGTTTCAAGACACACCGTACACCTCTCCAGAGTGGCTGTTGGCAATTTACATCCCGCCCATCAGCGTAGCAAGGCTCCCGTTTCTCCATGGCCTGTCCTGCATTGTTGGTTTTGACACTTTATTCAGCATGGCCCTTTTGACCGATGGGAAGCGAGACTTCTTTGTAGCGCTGATTTGCCTTTCCAGGTTGCTTGTTTGGCCAAAAAGGGCGTATGCGTTTTTCCCTGAATATATTCAGGAAAAAACGCATACGCCCTTTTTGGCCAAGGGCATCATTGTCGAGCTTTTGCTGCTTTTCCTGTGCTTTAAAGGCGATTCGAATCTCCCTCCTGAAATCTGTTTCCCGCAATTCTGCCTTGCTTTGAAATCCTCTTCGTTGCCTTCCCTCAATATATTTGTGGACGAGAGTTATCATTTATAACTCTGCAGGTTTGTGAATTGCAGTGCCCCTGAGCTCCATTTTTCAACTCGCTTTCTTGGGAGCTGGCCGCAAAAGCGCAGGATTGCTTCAGGCCCTATTCTGCTTCCGGGCGGCAGGCTGAGCCTGTGGTTAATTCTTCTTTCTGATGGGAAAATAGAGTGACCTGTGCCTGTCCCAAGACCTAGAGCTAATCTCTCATTGGTTCCCCCTCTTCCCGTTCATCCTCAGGACAAATTGCAACCTGTACGGAACAGGAGGTTAAAGGTGCTGATTCTCCAAGGAGGGAGATTGCTAGGAAAGCGGCTGGAATGGCGAACCCGAGCACAAGGAGGTGAGAAATGAGGTGCCTTTTAGAAACCTTTCCCGATCACACGGTGTACCATCTTCTGGGTTTCTCATGCATGTTTTCGATGTAGGAAGGTGCCCTTGAACCTGGAGATTTGGGACCCATGGGATGGGTACCACGCAGCGTTACTTTCAAGGGTCTGCGTTTGCTCACCCAACCTCACCAAACCTCTCAGCCCCAAGTGTGTCCACCCTTACGTCTCAATCAGCTGTGGGTCTAGATATGGTCAACCCAGGTGGCATCACAGCCCCTGAAAGAATTTTGTAAGAATTTCTCTCTCTTTCACTGTCTTTGTTTCACGGGTTTTTAAAAGTAATTGATTTTTATAATGGGGTTTAGCTGCTTTTCAGTGCTGTGTTTATGACGCTTTACACCCACTTGACTCACATACAGAGAGATTTCAATACATAGGTTTTAAGATTCTTACTAGTCAGATATATTTTTGAGCGGTGAATAGGGGGTGTTGAGTCCCGTTTACTGAGCAAGGAGCAGGTCTTGTCTATTACATATTGGGTTTATGGAACGGTATCTGAGCTAATTTGAAACCCCGGTTTTATGCATCACCGCACCTCACCTTTCCCGTTAAGCAGCCATAGTGTGTTTTCTAAACGTGTGACTCTCTTCTGTTTTGTAATTCAGTTCAAGTGTAGCGGTTTTTACATTCCCTCTCTAAGTGATATCTTATGATAAGTGCCTTTTTCTGTGTGACTTATTTCACGTAGAATCGTCGTACCTATATCCACTCATCATGCTGCTACGAGCCTTTTGACGTAGATTTCATGGCTGAGTGATATTCCATTGTACATAAAGACCACAACTTCTTTATCCATTTTTCTCTTTCCTGGGATATTTAAGGTGTAACGAAGTGGAGGTTCTTGTCAACAGAGCAGCCGTAAACATTGGGGTGCCTGTGTCTTGTTGATTTTTAGTTTTCCCAATTTATACGCCCATGAGTGGAAGTGCCCTATGCTCTCTAAGCTGAGTTTTCTAGATGTTTCAAGACACACCGTACACCTCTCCAGATTGGCTGTTGGCAATTTACATCCCGCCCATCAGCGTAGCAAGGCTCCCGTTTCTCCATGGCCTGTCCTGCATTGCTGGTTTTGACACTTTATTCAGCATGGCCCTTTTGACCGATGGGAAGCGAGACTTCTTTGTAGCGCTGATTTGCCTTTCCAGGTTGCTTGGTTGGCCAAAAAGGGCGTTTGCGTTTTTTCCTGAATATATTCAGGAAAAAACGCATACACCCTTTTTGGCCAAGGGCATCATTGTCGAGGTTTTGCCGCTTTTCCTGTGCTTTAAAGGCGATTCGAATCACCCTCCTGAAATCAGTTTCCTGCAATTCTGCCTTGCTTTCAAATCCTCTTCGTTGCCTTCCCTCAATATATTTGTGGACGAGAGTTATCATTTATAACTCTGCAGGTTTGTGAATTGCAGTGCCCCTGAGCTCCATTTTTCAACTCGCTTTCTTGGGAGCTGGCCGCAAAAGCGCAGGATTGCTTCAGGCCCTATTCTGCTTCCGGGCGGCAGGCTGAGCCTGTGGTTAATTCTTCTTTCTGATGGGAAAATAGAGTGACCTGTGCCTGTCCCAAGACCTAGAGCTAGTCTCTCATTGGTTCCCCCTCTTCCCGTTCATCCTCAGGACAAATTGCAACCTGTACGGAACAGGAGGTTAAAGGTGCTGATTCTCCAAGGAGGGAGATTGCTAGGAAAGCGGCTGGAATGGCGAACCCGAGCACAAGGAGGTGAGAAATGAGGTGCCTTTTAGAAACCTTTCCCGATCACACGGTGTACCATCTTCTGGGTTTCTCATGCATGTTTTCGATGTAGGAAGGTGCCCTTGAACCTGGAGATTTGGGACCCATGGGATGGGTACCACGCACCATTACTTTCAAGGTTCTGCGTTTGCTCACCCAACCTCACCAAACCTCTCAGCCCCAAGAGTGTCCACCCTTACGTCTCAATCAGCTGTGGGTCTAGATATGGTCAACCCAGGTGGCATCACAGCCCCTGAAAGAATTTTGTAAGAATTTCTCTCTCTTTCACTGTCTTTGTTTCACGGGTTTTTAAAAGTAATTGATTTTTATAATGGGGTTTAGCTGCTTTTCAGTGCTGTGTTTATGACGCTTTACACCCACTTGACTCACATACAGAGAGATTTCAATACATAGGTTTTAAGATTCTTACTAGTCAGATATATTTTTGAGCGGTGAATAGGGGGTGTTGAGTCCCGTTTACTGAGCAAGGAGTAGGTCTTGTCTATTACATATTGGGTTTATGGAACGGTATCTGAGCTAATTTGAAACCCCGGTTTTATGCATCACCGCACCTCACCTTTCCCGTTAAGCAGCCATAGTGTGTTTTCTAAACGTGTGACTCTCTTCTGTTTTGTAATTCAGTTCAAGTGTAGCGGTTTTTACATTCCCTCTATAAGTGATATCTTATGATAAGTGTCTTTTTCTGTGTGACTTATTTCACGTAGAATCGTCGTAACTATATCCACTCATCATGCTGCTTCGAGCCTTTTGACGTAGATTTCATGGCTGAGTGATATTCCATTGTACATAAGGACCACAACTTCTTTATCCATTTTTCTCTTTCCTGGGATATTTAAGGTGTAACGAAGTGGAGGTTCTTGTCAACAGAGCAGCCGTAAACATTGGGGTGCCTGTGTCTTGTTGATTTTTAGTTTTCCCAATTTATACGCCCATGAGTGGAAGTGCCCTATGCTCTCTAAGCTGAGTTTTCTAGATGTTTCAAGACACACCGTACACCTCTCCAGAGTGGCTGTTGGCAATTTACATCCCGCCCATCAGCGTAGCAAGGCTCCCGTTTCTCCATGGCCTGTCCTGCATTGCTGGTTTTGACACTTTATTCAGCATGGCCCTTTTAACCGATGGGAAGCGAGACTTCTTTGTAGCGCTGATTTGCCTTTCCAGGTTGCTTGGTTGGCCAAAAAGGGCGTACGCGTTTTTTCCTGAATATATTCAGGAAAAAACGCGTACGCCCTTTTCGGCCAAGGGCATCATTGTCGAGGTTTTGCCGCTTTTCCTGTGCTTTAAAGGCGATTCGAATCTCCCTCCTGAAATCTGTTTCCTGCAATTCTGCCTTGCTTTCAAATCCTCTTCGTTGCCTTCCCTCAATATAGTTGTGGACGAGAGTTATCATTTATAACTCTGCAGGTTTGTGAATTGCAGTGCCCCTGAGCTCCATTTTTCAACTCGCTTTCTTGGGAGCTGGCCGCAAAAGCGCAGGATTGCTTCAGGCCCTATTCTGCTTCCGGGGGGCAGGCTGAGCCTGTGGTTAATTCTTCTTTCTGATGGGAAAATAGAGTGACCTGTGCCTGTCCCAAGACCTAGAGCTAGTCTCTCATTGGTTCCCCCTCTTCCCATTCATCCTCAGGACAAATTGCAACCTGTACGGAACAGGAGGTTAAAGGTGCTGATTCTCCAAGGAGGGAGATTGCTAGGAAAGCGGCTGGAATGGCGAACCCGAGCACAAGGAGGTGAGAAATGAGGTGCCTTTTAGAAACCTTTCCCGATCACACGGTGTACCATCTTCTGGGTTTCTCATGCATGTTTTCGATGTAGGAAGGTGCCCTTGAACCTGGAGATTTGGGACCCATGGGATGGGTACCACGCAGCATTACTTTCAAGGGTCTGCGTTTGCTCACCCAACCTCACCAAACCTCTCAGCCCCAAGAGTGTCCACCCTTACGTCTCAATCAGCTGTGGGTCTAGATATGGTCAACCCAGGTGGCATCACAGCCCCTGAAAGAATTTTGTAAGAATTTCTCTCTCTTTCACTGTCTTTGTTTCACGGGTTTTTAAAAGTAATTGATTTTTATAATGGGGTTTAGCTGCTTTTCAGTGCTGTGTTTATGACGCTTTACACCCACTTGACTCACATACAGAGAGATTTCAATACATAGGTTTTAAGATTCTTACTAGTCAGATATATTTTTGAGCGGTGAATAGGGGGTGTTGAGTCCCGTTTACTGAGCAAGGAGTAGGTCTTGTCTATTACATATTGGGTTTATGGAACGGTATCTGAGCTAATTTGAAACCCCGGTTTTATGCATCACCGCACCTCACCTTTCCCGTTAAGCAGCCATAGTGTGTTTTCTAAACGTGTGACTCTCTTCTGTTTTGTAATTCAGTTCAAGTGTAGCGGTTTTTACATTCCCTCTCTAAGTGATATCTTATGATAAGTGTCTTTTTCTGTGTGACTTATTTCACGTAGAATCGTCGTACCTATATCCACTCATCATGCTGCTACGAGCCTTATGACGTAGATTTCATGGCTGAGTGATATTCCATTGTACATAAGGACCACAACTTCTTTATCCATTTTTCTCTTTCCTGGGATATTTAAGGTGTAACGAAGTGGAGGTTCTTGTCAACAGAGCAGCCCTAAACTTTGGGGTGCCTGTGTCTTGCTGATTTTTAGTTTTCCCAATTTATACGCCCATGAGTGGAAGTGCCCTATGCTCTCTAAGCTGAGTTTTTTAGATGTTTCAAGACACACCGTACACCTCTCCAGAGTGGCTGTTGGCAATTTACATCCCGCCCATCAGCGTAGCAAGGCTCCCGTTTCTCCATGGCCTGTCCTGCATTGCTGGTTTTGACACTTTATTCAGCATGGCCCTTTTGACCGATGGGAAGCGAGACTTCTTTGTAGCGCTGATTTGCCTTTCCAGGTTGCTTGGTTGGCCAAAAAGGGCGTATGCGTTTTTTCCTGAATATATTCAGGAAAAAACGCATACGCCCTTTTTGGCCAAGGGCATCATTGTCGAGGTTTTGCCGCTTTTCCTCTGCTTTAAAGGCGATTCGAATCTCCCTCCTGAAATCTGTTTCCTGCAATTCTGCCTTGCTTTCAAATCCTCTTCGTTGCCTTCCCTCAATATATTTGTGGACGAGAGTTATCATTTATAACTCTGCAGGTTTGTGAATTGCAGTGCCCCTGAGCTCCATTTTTCAACTCGCTTTCTTGGGAGCTGGCCGCAAAAGCGCAGGATTGCTTCAGGCCCTATTCTGCTTCCGGGCGGCAGGCTGAGCCTGTGGTTAATTCTTCTTTCTGATGGGAAAATAGAGTGACCTGTGCCTGTCCCAAGACCTAGAGCTAGTCTCTCATTGGTTCCCCCTCTTCCCGTTCATCCTCAGGACAAATTGCAACCTGTACGGAATAGGAGGTTAAAGGTGCTGATTCTCCAAGGAGGGAGATTGCTAGGAAAGCGGCTGGAATGGCAAACCCGAGCACAAGGAGGTGAGAAATGAGGTGCCTTTTAGAAACCTTTCCCGATCACACGGTGTACCATCTTCTGGGTTTCTCATGCATGTTTTCGATGTAGGAAGGTGCCCTTGAACCTGGAGATTTGGGACCCATGGGATGGGTACCACGCAGCATTACTTTCAAGGGTGTGCGTTTGCTCACCCAACCTCACCAAACCTCTCAGCCCCAAGAGTGTCCACCCTTACGTCTCAATCAGCTGTGGGTCTAGATATGGTCAACCCAGGTGGCATCACAGCCCCTGAAATAATTTTGTAAGAATTTCGCTCTCTTTCACTGTCTTTGTTTCACGGGTTTTTAAAAGTAATTGATTTTTATAATGGGGTTTAGCTGCTTTTCAGTGCTGTGTTTATGACGCTTTACACCCACTTGACTCACATACAGAGAGATTTCAATACATAGGTTTTAAGATTCTTACTAGTCAGATATATTTTTGAGCGGTGAATAGGGGGTGTTGAGTCCCGTTTACTGAGCAAGGAGTAGGTCTTGTCTATTACATATTGGGTTTATGGAACGGTATCTGAGCTAATTTGAAACCCCGGTTTTATGCATCACCGCACCTCACCTTTCCCGTTAAGCAGCCATAGTGTGTTTTCTAAACGTGTGACTCTCTTCTGTTTTGTAATTCAGTTCAAGTGTAGCGGTTTTTACATTCCCTCTATAAGTGATATCTTATGATAAGTGTCTTTTTCTGTGTGACTTATTTCACGTAGAATCGTCGTACCTATATCCACTCATCATGCTGCTACGAGCCTTTTGACGTAGATTTCATGGCTGAGTGATATTCCATTGTACGTAAGGACCACAACTTCTTTATCCATTTTTCTCTTTCCTGGGATATTTAAGGTGTAACGAAGTGGAGGTTCTTGTCAACAGAGCAGCCGTAAACATTGGGGTGCCTGTGTCTTGTTGATTTTTAGTTTTCCCAATTTATACGCCCATGAGTGGAAGTGCCCTATGCTCTCTAAGCTGAGTTTTCTAGATGTTTCAAGACACACCGTACACCTCTCCAGAGTGGCTGTTGGCAATTTACATCCCGCCCATCAGCGTAGCAAGGCTCCCGTTTCTCCATGGCCTGTCCTGCATTGTTGGTTTTGACACTTTATTCAGCATGGCCCTTTTGACCGATGGGAAGCGAGACTACTTTGTAGCGCTGATTTGCCTTTCCAGGTTGCTTGGTTGGCCAAAAAGGGCGTATGCGTTTTTTCCTGAATATATTCAGGAAAAAACGCATACGCCCTTTTTGGCCAAGGGCATCATTGTCGAGCTTTTGCTGCTTTTCCTGTGCTTTAAAGGCGATTCGAATCTCCCTCCTGAAATCTGTTTCCCGCAATTCTGCCTTGCTTTGAAATCCTCTTCGTTGCCTTCCCTCAATATATTTGTGGACGAGAGTTATCATTTATAACTCTGCAGGTTTGTGAATTGCAGTGCCCCTGAGCTCCATTTTTCAACTCGCTTTCTTGGGAGCTGGCCGCAAAAGCGCAGGATTGCTTCAGGCCCTATTCTGCTTCCGGGCGGCAGGCTGAGCCTGTGGTTAATTCTTCTTTCTGATGGGAAAATAGAGTGACCTGTGCCTGTCCCAAGACCTAGAGCTAGTCTCTCATTGGTTCCCCCTCTTCCCGTTCATCCTCAGGACAAATTGCAACCTGTACGGAACAGGAGGTTAAAGGTGCTGATTCTCCAAGGAGGGAGATTGCTAGGAAAGCGGCTGGAATGGCGAACCCGAGCACAAGGAGGTGAGAAATGAGGTGCCTTTTAGAAACCTTTCCCGATCACACGGTGTACCATCTTCTGGGTTTCTCATGCATGTTTTCGATGTAGGAAGGTGCCCTTGAACCTGGAGATTTGGGACCCATGGGATGGGTACCACGCAGCATTACTTTCAAGGGTCTGCGTTTGCTCACCCAACCTCACCAAACCTCTCAGCCCCAAGAGTGTCCACCCTTACGTCTCAATCAGCTGTGGGTCTAGATATGGTCAACCCAGGTGGCATCACAGCCCCTGAAAGAATTTTGTAAGAATTTCTCTCTCTTTCACTGTCTTTGTTTCACGGGTTTTTAAAAGTAATTGATTTTTATAATGGGGTTTAGCTGCTTTTCAGTGCTGTGTTTATGACGCTTTACCCCCACGTGACTCACTTACAGAGAGATTTCAATACATAGGTTTTAAGATTCTTACTAGTCAGATATATTTTTGAGCGGTGAATAGGGGGTGTTGAGTCCGTTTACTGAGCAAGGAGTAGGTCTTGTCTATTACATATTGGGTTTATGGAACGGTATCTGAGCTAATTTGAAACCCCGGTTTTATGCATCACCGCACCTCACCTTTCCCGTTAAGCAGCCATAGTGTGTTTTCTAAACGTGTGACTCTCTTCTGTTTTGTAATTCAGTTCAAGTGTAGCCGTTTTTACATTCCCTCTATAAGTGATATCTTATGATAAGTGTCTTTTTCTGTGTGACTTATTTCACGTAGAATCGTCGTACATATATCCACTCATCATGCTGCTACGAGCCTTATGACGTAGATTTCATGGCTGAGTGATATTCCATTGTACATAAGGACCACAACTTCTTTATCCATTTTTCTCTTTCCTGGGATATTTAAGGTGTAAGGAAGTGGAGGTTGTTGTCAACAGAGCAGCCCTAAACTTTGGGGTGCCTGTGTCTTGCTGATTTTTAGTTTTCCCAATTTATACGCCCATGAGTGGAAGTGCCCTATGCTCTCTAAGCTGAGTTTTTTAGATATTTCAAGACACACCGTACACCTCTCCAGAGTGGCTGTTGGCAATTTACATCCCGCCCATCAGCGTAGCAAGGCTCCCGTTTCTCCATGGCCTGTCCTGCATTGCTGGTTTTGACACTTTATTCAGCATGGCCCTTTTGACCGATGGGAAGCGAGACTTCTTTGTATCGCTGATTTGCCTTTCCAGGTTGCTTGGTTGGCCAAAAAGGGCGTATGCGTTTTTTCCTGAATATATTCAGGAAAAAACGCATACGCCCTTTTTGGCCAAGGGCATCATTGTCGAGGTTTTGCCGCTTTTCCTCTGCTTTAAAGGCGATTCGTATCTCCCTCCTGAAATCTGTTTCCTGCAATTCTGCCTTGCTTTCAAATCCTCTTCGTTGCCTTCCCTCAATATATTTGTGGACGAGAGTTATCATTTATAACTCTGCAGGTTTGTGAATTGCAGTGCCCCTGAGCTCCATTTTTCAACTCGCTTTCTTGGGAGCTGGCCGCAAAAGCGCAGGATTGCTTCAGGCCCTATTCTGCTTCCGGGCGGCAGGCTGAGCCTGTGGTTAATTCTTCTTTCTGATGGGAAAATAGAGTGACCTGTGCCTGTCCCAAGACCTAGAGCTAGTCTCTCATTGGTTCCCCCTCTTCCCGTTCATCCTCAGGACAAATTGCAACCTGTACGGAATAGGAGGTTAAAGGTGCTGATTCTCCAAGGAGGGAGATTGCTAGGAAAGCGGCTGGAATGGCGAACCCGAGCACAAGGAGGTAAGAAATGAGGTGCCTTTTAGAAACCTTTCCCGATCACACGGTGTACCATCTTCTGGGTTTCTCATGCATGTTTTCGATGTAGGAAGGTGCCCTTGAACCTGGAGATTTGGGACCCATGGGATGGGTACCACGCAGTATTACTTTCAAGGGTCTGCGTTTGCTCACCCAACCTCACCAAACCTCTCAGCCCCAAGAGTGTCCACCCTTACGTCTCAATCAGCTGTGGGTCTAGATATGGTCAACCCAGGTGGCATCACAGCCCCTGAAAGAATTTTGTAAGAATTTCTCTCTCTTTCACTGCCTTTGTTTCACGGGTTTTTAAAAGTACTTGATTTTTATAATGGGGTTTAGCTGCTTTTCCCTGCTGTGTTTATGCCGCTTTACACCCACTTGACTCCCTTACAGAGAGATATCAACACATCGGTTTTAAGATTCTTACTAGTCAGATATATTCTTGGGCGGTGAATAGGGGATGTTGAGACCCGTTCACTGAGCAAGGAGTAGGTCTTGTCTATTACATATTGGGGTTATGGAACGGTATCTGAGCTATTTTGAAACCCTTGTTTTATGCATCACCCCACCTCACCTTTCCCGTTAAGCAGCCATAGTGTGTTTTCTAAACGTGTGACTCTCTTCTGTTTTGTAATTCAGTTCAAGTGTAGCGGTTTTTACATTCCCTCTATATGTGATATCTTATGATAAGTGTCTTTTTCTGTGTGACTTATTTCACGTAGAATCGTCGTACCTAAATCCACTCATCATGCTGCTACGAGCCTTATGACGTTGATTTCATGGCTGAGTGATATTGCATTGTACATAAGGAGCACAACTTCTTTATCCATTTTTCTCTTTCCTGGGATATTTAAGGTGTAACAAAGTGGAGGTTCTTGTCAACAGAGCAGCCCTAAACTTTGGGGTGCCTGTGTCTTGCTGATTTTTAGTTTTCCCAATTTATACGCCCATGAGTGGAAGTGCCCTATGCTCTCTAAGCTGAGTTTTTTAGACGTTTCAAGACACACCGTACACCTCTCCAGAGTGGCTGTTGGCAATTTACATCCCGCCCATCAGCGTAGCAAGGCTCCCGTTTCTCCATGGCCTGTCCTGCATTTCTGGTTTTGACACTTTATTCAGCATGGCCGTTTTGACCGATGGGAAGCGAGACTTCTTTGTAGAGCTGATTTGCCTTTCCAGGTTGCTTGGTTGGCCAAAAAGGGCGTATGCGTTTTTTCCTGAATATATTCAGGAAAAAACGCATACGCCCTTTTTGGCCAAGGGCATCATTGTCGAGGTTTTGCCGCTTTTCCTGTGCTTTAAAGGCGATTCGAATCTCCCTCCTGAAATCTGTTTCCTGCAATTCTGCCTTGCTTTCAAATCCTCTTCGTTGCCTTCCCTCAGTATATTTGTGGACGAGAGTTATCATTTATAACTCTGCAGGTTTGTGAATTGCAGTGCCCCTGAGCTCCATTTTTCAACTCGCTTAATTGGGTGCTGGCCGCAAAAGCGCAGGATTGCTTCAGGCCCTTTTCTCCTTCCGGGCGGCAGGCTGAGCCTGTGGTTAATTCTTCTTCCTGATGGGAAAATAGAGTGACCTGTGCCTGTCCCAAGGCCTAGAGCTAGTCTCTCATTGGTTCCCCCTCTTCCCGTTCCTCCTCAGGACAAATTGCAACCTGTACGGAACAGGAGGTTAAAGGTGCTGATTCTCCAAGGAGGGAGATTGCTAGGAAAGCGGCTGGAATGGCGAACCCGAGCACAAGGAGATGAGAAATGAGGTGCGTTTTAGAAACCATTCCCGATCACACGGTGTACCATCTTCTGGGTTTCTCATGCATGTTTTCGATGTAGGAAGGTGCCCTTGAACCTGGAGATTTGGGACCCATGGGATGGGTACCACGCAGTATTACTTTAAAGGGTCTGTGTTTCCTCACCCAACCTCACCAAATCTCTCAGCCCCAAGAGTCTCCACCCTTATGTCTCAATCAGCTGTGGGCCTAGATATGGTCAATCCAGGTGGCATCACAGCCCCTGAACGAATTTTGTAAGAATTTCTCTCTCTTTCACTGTCTTTGCTTCACGGGTTTTTAAAAGTAATTGATTTTTATAATGGGGTTTAGCTGCTTTTCACTGCTGTGTTTATGCCGCTTTACACCCACTTGACTCCCTTACAGAGAGATATCAACACATCGGTTTTAAGGTTCTTACTATTCAGATATATTCTTGGGCGCTGAATAGGGGATGTTGAGACCCGTTCACTGTGCAAGGAGTAGGTCTTGTCTATTACATATTGGGGTTATGGAACGGTACCTGAGCTAATTTGAAACCCTTGTTTTATGCATCACCCCACCTCACCTTTCCCGTTAAGCAGCCATAGTGTGTTTTCTAAACGTGTGACTCTCTTCTGTTTTGTAATTCAGTTCAAGTGTAGCGGTTTTTACATTCCCTCTATAAGTGATATCTTATGATAAGTGTCTTTTTCTGTGTGACTTATTTCACGTACAATCGTCGTACGTAAATCCACTCATCATGCTGCTACGAGCCTTATGACGTTGATTTCATGGCTGAGTGATATTGCATTGTACATAAGGACGACAACTTCTTTATCCATTTTTCTCTTTCCTGGGATATTTAAGGTGTAACGAAGTGGAGGTTCTTGTCAACAGAGCAGCCCTAAACTTTGGGGTGCCTGTGTCTTGCTGATTTTTAGTTTTCCCAATTTATACGCCCATGAGTGGAAGTGCCCTATGCTCTCTAAGCTGAGTTTTTTAGACGTTTCAAGACACACCGTACACCTCTCCAGAGTGGCTGTTGGCAATTTACATCCCGCCCATCAGCGTAGCAAGGCTCCCGTTTCTCCATGGCCTGTCCTGCATTTCTGGTTTTGACACTTTGTTCAGCATGGCCCTTTTGACCGATGGGAAGCGAGACTTCTTTGTAGCGCTGATTTGCCTTTCCAGGTTGCTTGGTTGGCCAAAAAGGGCGTATGCGTTTTTTCCTGAATATATTCAGGAAAAAACGCATACGCCCTTTTTGGCCAAGGGCATCATTGTCGAGGTTTTGCCGCTTTTCCTGTGCTTTAAAGGCGATTCGAATCTCCCTCCTGAAATCTGTTTCCTGCAATTCTGCCTTGCTTTCAAATCCTCTTCGTTGCCTTCCCTCAGTATATTTGTGGACGAGAGTTATCATTTATAACTCTGCAGTTTTGTGAATTGCAGTGCCCCTGAGCTCCATTTTTCAACTCGCTTTCTTGGGAGCTGGCCGCAAAAGCGCAGGATTGCTTCAGGCCCTATTCTGCTTCCGGGCGGCAGGCTGAGCCTGTGGTTAATTCTTCTTCCTGATGGGAAAATAGAGTGACCTGCGCCTCTCCCAACACCTAGAGCTAGTCTCTCATTGGTTCCCCCTCTTCCCGTTCCTCCTCAGGACAAATTGCAACCTGTACGGAACAGGAGGTTAAAGGTGCTGATTCTCCAAGGAGGGAGATTGCTAGGAAAGCGGCTGGAATGGCGAACCCGAGCACAAGGAGATGAGAAATGAGGTGCGTTTTAGAAACCTTTCCCGATCACACGGTGTACTATCTTCTGGGTTTCTCATGCATGTTTTCGATGTCGGAAGGTGCCCTTGAACCTGGAGATTTGGGACCCATGGGATGGGTACCACGCAGTATTACTTTAAAGGGTCTGCGTTTGCTCACCCAACCTCACCAATCCTCTCAGCCCCAGGAGTGTCCACCCTTATGTCTCAATCAGCTGTGGGTCTAGATATGGTCAACCCAGGTGGCATCACAGCCCCTGAACGAATTTTGTAAGAATTTCTCTCTCTTTCACTGTCTTTGCTTCACGGGTTTTTAAAAGTAATTGATTTTTATAATGGGGTGTAGCTGCTTTTCAGAGCTGTGTGTATGCCGCTTTACACCCACTTGCCTCACTTACAGAGAGATATCAACACATAGGTTTTAAGATTCTTACTAGTCAGATATATTCTTGGGGGGTGAATAGGGGGTGTTGAGTCCCGTTCACTGAGCAAGGAGTAGGTCTTGTCTATTACATATTGGGTTTATGGAACGGTATCTGAGCTAATTTGAAACCCCGGTTTTATGCATCACCGCACCTCACCTTTCCTGTTAAGCAGCCATAGTGTGTTTTCTAAACGTGTGACTCTCTTCTGTTTTGTAATTCAGTTCAAGTGTAGCGGTTTTTACATTCCCTCTATAAGTGATATCTTATGATAAGTGTCTTTTTCTGTGTGACTTATTTCACGTAGAATCGTCATACCTAAATCCACTCATCATGCTGCTACGAGCCTTATGACGTTGATTTCATGGTTGAGTGATATTCCATTGTACATAAGGACCACAACTTCTTTATCCATTTTTCTCTTTCCTGGGATATTTAAGGTGTAAGGAAGTGGAGGTTCTTGTCAACAGAGCAGCCCTAAACTTTGGGGTGCCTGTGTCTTGCTGATTTTTAGTTTTCCCAATTTATACGCCCATGAGTGGAAGTGCCCTATGCTCTCTAAGCTGAGTTTTTTAGATATTTCAAGACACACCGTACACCTCTCCAGAGTGGCTGTTGGCAATTTACATCCCGCCCATCAGCGTAGCAAGGCTCCCGTTTCTCCATGGCCTGTCCTGCATTGCTGGTTTTGACACTTTATTCAGCATGGCCCTTTTGACCGATGGGAAGCGAGACTACTTTGTAGCGCTGATTTGCCTTTCCAGGTTGCTTGGTTGGCCAAAAAGGGCGTATGCGTTTTTTCCTGAATATATTCAGGAAAAAACGCATACGCCCTTTTTGGCCAAGGGCATCATTGTCGAGGTTTTGCCGCTTTTCCTGTGCTTTAAAGGCGATTCGAATCTCCCTCCTGAAATCTGTTTCCTGCAATTCTGCCTTGCTTTCAAATCCTCTTCGTTGCCTTCCCTCAATATATTTGTGGACGAGAGTTATCATTTATAACTCTGCAGGTTTGTGAATTGCAGTGCCCCTGAGCTCCATTTTTCAACTCGCTTTCTTGGGAGCTGGCCGCAAAAGCGCAGGATTGCTTCAGGCCCTATTCTGCTTCCGGGCGGCAGGCTGAGCCTGTGGTTAATTCTTCTTTCTGATGGGAAAATAGAGTGACCTGTGCCTGTCCCAAGACCTAGAGCTAGTCTCTCATTGGTTCCCCCTCTTCCCGTTCATCCTCAGGACAAATTGCAACCTGTACGGAATAGGAGGTTAAAGGTGCTGATTCTCCAAGGAGGGAGATTGCTAGGAAAGCGGCTGGAATGGCGAACCCGAGCACAAGGAGGTGAGAAATGAGGTGCCTTTTAGAAACCTTTCCCGATCACACGGTGTACCATCTTCTGGGTTTCTCATGCATGTTTTCGATGTAGGAAGGTGCCCTTGAACCTGGAGATTTGGGACCCATGGGATGGGTACCACGCAGCATTACTTTCAAGGGTCTGCGTTTGCTCACCCAACCTCACCAAACCTCTCAGCCCCAAGAGTGTCCACCCTTATGTCTCAATCAGCTGTGGGCCTAGATATGGTCAACCCAGGTGGCATCACAGCCCCTGAAAGAATTTTGTAAGAATTTCTCTCTCTTTCACTGTCTTTGTTTCACGGGTTTTTAAAAGTAATTGATTTTTATAATGGGGTTTAGCTGCTTTTCAGTGCTGTGTTTATGACGCTTTACACCCACTTGACTCACATACAGAGAGATTTCAATACTTAGGTTTTAAGATTCTTACTAGTCAGATATATTTTTGAGCGGTGAATAGGGGGTGTTGAGTCCCGTTCACTGAGCAAGGAGTAGGTCTTGTCTATTACATATTGGGTTTATGGAACGGTATCTGAGCTAATTTGAAACCCCAGTTTTATGCATCACCGCACCTCACCTTTCCCGTTAAGCAGCCATAGTGTGTTTTCTAAACGTGTGACTCTCTTCTGTTTTGTAATTCAGTTCAAGTGTAGCGGTTTTTACATTCCCTCTCTAAGTGATATCTTATGATAAGTGTGTTTTTCTGTGTGACTTATTTCACGTACAATCGTCGTACCTATATCCACTCATCATGCTGCTACGAGCCTTTTGACGTAGATTTCATGGCTGAGTGATATTCCATTGTACATAAGGACCACAACTTCTTTATCCATTTTTCTCTTTCCTGGGATATTTAAGGTGTAACGAAGTGGAGGTTCTTGTCAACAGAGCAGCCGTAAACATTGGGGTGCCTGTGTCTTGTTGATTTTTAGTTTTCCCAATTTATACGCCCATGAGTGGAAGTGCCCTATGCTCTCTAAGCTGAGTTTTCTAGATGTTTCAAGACACACCGTACACCTCTCCAGAGTGGCTGTTGGCAATTTACATCCCGCCCATCAGCGTAGCAAGGCTCCCGTTTCTCCATGGCCTGTCCTGCATTGTTGGTTTTGACACTTTTTTCAGCATGGCCCTTTTGACCGATGGGAAGCGAGACTTCTTTGTAGCGCTGATTTGCCTTTCCAGGTTGCTTGTTTGGCCAAAAAGGGCGTATGCGTTTTTTCCTGAATATATTCAGGAAAAAACGCATAGGCCCTTTTTGGCCAAGGGCATCATTGTCGAGCTTTTGCTGCTTTTCCTGTGCTTTAAAGGCGATTCGAATCTCCCTCCTGAAATCTGTTTCCCGCAATTCTGCCTTGCTTTGAAATCCTCTTCGTTGCCTTCCCTCAATATATTTGTGGACGAGAGTTATCATTTATAACTCTGCAGGTTTGTGAATTGCAGTGCCCCTGAGCTCCATTTTTCAACTCGCTTTCTTGGGAGCTGGCCGCAAAAGCGCAGGATTGCTTCAGGCCCTTTTCTCCTTCCGGGCGGCAGGCTGAGCCTGTGGTTAATTCTTCTTTCCGATGGGAAAATAGAGTGACCTGTGCCTGTCCCAAGACCTAGAGCTAGTCTCTCATTGGTTCCCCCTCTTCCCGTTCATCCTCAGGACAAATTGCAACCTGTACGGAACAGGAGGTTAAAGGTGCTGATTCTCCAAGATGGGAGATTGCTAGGAAAGCGGCTGGAATGGCGAACCCGAGCACAAGGAGGTGAGAAATGAGGTGCGTTTTAGAAACCTTTCCCGATCACACGGTGTACCATCTTCTGGGTTTCTCATGCATGTTTTCGATGTAGGAAGGTGCCCTTGAACCTGGAGATTTGGGACCCACGGGATGGGTACCACGCAGTATTGCTTTAAAGGGTCTGCGTTTGCTCACCCAACCTCACCAAACCTCTTAGCCCCAAGAGTGTCCACCCTTATGTCTCAATCAGCTGTGGGTCTAGATATGGTCAACCCAGGTGGCATCACAGCCCCTGAAAGAATTTTGTAAGAATTTCTCTCTCTTTCACTGCCTTTGTTTCACGGGTTTTTAAAAGTACTTGATTTTTATAATGGGGTTTAGCTGCTTTTCTGTGCTGTGTTTATGACGCTTTACCCCCACGTGACTCACTTACAGAGAGATTTCAATACATAGGTTTTAAGATTCTTACTAGTCAGATATATTCTTGGGCGGTGAATAGGGGGTGTTGAGTCCCGTTCATTGAGCAAGGAGTAGGTCTTGTCTATTACATATTGGGTTTATGGAACGGTATCTGAGCTAATTTGAAACCCTGGTTTTATGCATCACCCCACCTCACCTTTCCCGTTAAGCAGCCATAGTGTGTTTTCTAAACGTGTGACTCTCTTCTGTTTTGTAATTCAGTTCAAGTGTAGCGGTTTTTACATTCTCTCTATAAGTGATATCTTATGATAAGTGTCTTTTTCTGTGTGACTTATTTCACGTAGAATCGTCATACCTAAATCCACTCATCATGCTGCACCGAGCCTTATGACGTTGATTTCATGGTTGAGTGATATTCCATTGTACATAAGGACCACAACTTCTTTATCCATTTTTCTCTTTCCTGGGATATTTAAGGTGTAAGGAAGTGGAGGTTCTTGTCAACAGAGCAGCCCTAAACTTTGGGGTGCCTGTGTCTTGCTGATTTTTAGTTTTCCCAATTTATACGCCCATGAGTGGAAGTGCCCTATGCTCTCTAAGCTGAGTTTTTTAGATATTTCAAGACACACCGTACACCTCTCCAGAGTGGCTGTTGGCAATTTACATCCCGCCCATCAGCGTAGCAAGGCTCCCGTTTCTCCATGGCCTGTCCTGCATTGCTGGTTTTGACACTTTATTCAGCATGGCCCTTTTGACCGATGGGAAGCGAGACTACTTTGTAGCGCTGATTTGCCTTTCCAGGTTGCTTGGTTGGCCAAAAAGGGCGTATGCGTTTTTTCCTGAATATATTCAGGAAAAAACGCATACGCCCTTTTTGGCCAAGGGCATCATTGTCGAGGTTTTGCCGCTTTTCCTGTGCTTTAAAGGCGATTCGAATCTCCCTCCTGAAATCTGTTTCCTGCAATTCTGCCTTGCTTTCAAATCCTCTTCGTTGCCTTCCCTCAATATATTTGTGGACGAGAGTTATCATTTATAACTCTGCAGGTTTGTGAATTGCAGTGCCCCTGAGCTCCATTTTTCAACTCGCTTTCTTGGGAGCTGGCCGCAAAAGCGCAGGATTGCTTCAGGCCCTATTCTGCTTCCGGGCGGCAGGCTGAGCCTGTGGTTAATTCTTCTTTCTGATGGGAAAATAGAGTGACCTGTGCCTGTCCCAAGACCTAGAGCTAGTCTCTCATTGGTTCCCCCTCTTCCCGTTCATCCTCAGGACAAATTGCAACCTGTACGGAATAGGAGGTTAAAGGTGCTGATTCTCCAAGGAGGGAGATTGCTAGGAAAGCGGCTGGAATGGCGAACCCGAGCACAAGGAGGTGAGAAATGAGGTGCCTTTTAGAAACCTTTCCCGATCACACGGTGTACCATCTTCTGGGTTTCTCATGCATGTTTTCGATGTAGGAAGGTGCCCTTGAACCTGGAGATTTGGGACCCATGGGATGGGTACCACGCAGCATTACTTTAAAGGGTCTGCGTTTGCTCACCCAACCTCACCAAACCTCTCAGCCCCAAGAGTGTCCACCCTTATGTCTCAATCAGCTGTGGGCCTAGATATGGTCAACCCAGGTGGCATCACAGCCCCTGAAAGAATTTTGTAAGAATTTCTCTCTCTTTCACTGTCTTTGTTTCACGGGTTTTTAAAAGTAATTGATTTTTATAATGGGGTTTAGCTGCTTTTCAGTGCTGTGTTTATGACGCTTTACACCCACTTGACTCACATACAGAGAGATTTCAATACTTAGGTTTTAAGATTCTTACTAGTCAGATATATTTTTGAGCGGTGAATAGGGGGTGTTGAGTCCCGTTCACTGAGCAAGGAGTAGGTCTTGTCTATTACATATTGGGTTTATGGAACGGTATCTGAGCTAATTTGAAACCCCTGTTTTATGCATCACCGCACCTCACCTTTCCCGTTAAGCAGCCATAGTGTGTTTTCTAAACGTGTGACTCTCTTCTGTTTTGTAATTCAGTTCAAGTGTAGCGGTTTTTACATTCCCTCTCTAAGTGATATCTTATGATAAGTGTGTTTTTCTGTGTGACTTATTTCACGTACAATCGTCGTACCTATATCCACTCATCATGCTGCTACGAGCCTTTTGACGTAGATTTCATGGCTGAGTGATATTCCATTGTACATAAGGACCACAACTTCTTTATCCATTTTTCTCTTTCCTGGGATATTTAAGGTGTAACGAAGTGGAGGTTCTTGTCAACAGAGCAGCCGTAAACATTGGGGTGCCTGTGTCTTGTTGATTTTTAGTTTTCCCAATTTATACGCCCATGAGTGGAAGTGCCCTATGCTCTCTAAGCTGAGTTTTCTAGATGTTTCAAGACACACCGTACACCTCTCCAGAGTGGCTGTTGGCAATTTACATCCCGCCCATCAGCGTAGCAAGGCTCCCGTTTCTCCATGGCCTGTCCTGCATTGTTGGTTTTGACACTTTTTTCAGCATGGCCCTTTTGACCGATGGGAAGCGAGACTTCTTTGTAGCGCTGATTTGCCTTTCCAGGTTGCTTGTTTGGCCAAAAAGGGCGTATGCGTTTTTTCCTGAATATATTCAGGAAAAAACGCATAGGCCCTTTTTGGCCAAGGGCATCATTGTCGAGCTTTTGCTGCTTTTCCTGTGCTTTAAAGGCGATTCGAATCTCCCTCCTGAAATCTGTTTCCCGCAATTCTGCCTTGCTTTGAAATCCTCTTCGTTGCCTTCCCTCAATATATTTGTGGACGAGAGTTATCATTTATAACTCTGCAGGTTTGTGAATTGCAGTGCCCCTGAGCTCCATTTTTCAACTCGCTTTCTTGGGAGCTGGCCGCAAAAGCGCAGGATTGCTTCAGGCCCTTTTCTCCTTCCGGGCGGCAGGCTGAGCCTGTGGTTAATTCTTCTTTCCGATGGGAAAATAGAGTGACCTGTGCCTGTCCCAAGACCTAGAGCTAGTCTCTCATTGGTTCCCCCTCTTCCCGTTCATCCTCAGGACAAATTGCAACCTGTACGGAATAGGAGGTTAAAGGTGCTGATTCTCCAAGGAGGGAGATTGCTAGGAAAGCGGCTGGAATGGCGAACCCGAGCACAAGGAGGTGAGAAATGAGGTGCCTTTTAGAAACCTTTCCCGATCACACGGTGTACCATCTTCTGGGTTTCTCATGCATGTTTTCGATGTAGGAAGGTGCCCTTGAACCTGGAGATTTGGGACCCATGGGATGGGTACCACGCAGCATTACTTTAAAGGGTCTGCGTTTGCTCACCCAACCTCACCAAACCTCTCAGCCCCAAGAGTGTCCACCCTTATGTCTCAATCAGCTGTGGGCCTAGATATGGTCAACCCAGGTGGCATCACAGCCCCTGAAAGAATTTTGTAAGAATTTCTCTCTCTTTCACTGTCTTTGTTTCACGGGTTTTTAAAAGTAATTGATTTTTATAATGGGGTTTAGCTGCTTTTCAGTGCTGTGTTTATGACGCTTTACACCCACTTGACTCACATACAGAGAGATTTCAATACTTAGGTTTTAAGATTCTTACTAGTCAGATATATTTTTGAGCGGTGAATAGGGGGTGTTGAGTCCCGTTCACTGAGCAAGGAGTAGGTCTTGTCTATTACATATTGGGTTTATGGAACGGTATCTGAGCTAATTTGAAACCCCAGTTTTATGCATCACCGCACCTCACCTTTCCCGTTAAGCAGCCATAGTGTGTTTTCTAAACGTGTGACTCTCTTCTGTTTTGTAATTCAGTTCAAGTGTAGCGGTTTTTACATTCCCTCTCTAAGTGATATCTTATGATAAGTGTGTTTTTCTGTGTGACTTATTTCACGTAGAATCGTCGTACCTATATCCACTCATCATGCTGCTACGAGCCTTTTGACGTAGATTTCATGGCTGAGTGATATTCCATTGTACATAAGGACCACAACTTCTTTATCCATTTTTCTCTTTCCTGGGATATTTAAGGTGTAACGAAGTGGAGGTTCTTGTCAACAGAGCAGCCGTAAACATTGGGGTGCCTGTGTCTTGTTGATTTTTAGTTTTCCCAATTTATACGCCCATGAGTGGAAGTGCCCTATGCTCTCTAAGCTGAGTTTTCTAGATGTTTCAAGACACACCGTACACCTCTCCAGAGTGGCTGTTGGCAATTTACATCCCGCCCATCAGCGTAGCAAGGCTCCCGTTTCTCCATGGCCTGTCCTGCATTGTTGGTTTTGACACTTTTTTCAGCATGGCCCTTTTGACCGATGGGAAGCGAGACTTCTTTGTAGCGCTGATTTGCCTTTCCAGGTTGCTTGTTTGGCCAAAAAGGGCGTATGCGTTTTTTCCTGAATATATTCAGGAAAAAACGCATAGGCCCTTTTTGGCCAAGGGCATCATTGTCGAGCTTTTGCTGCTTTTCCTGTGCTTTAAGGCGATTCGAATCTCCCTCCTGAAATCTGTTTACCGCAATTCTGCCTTGCTTTGAAATCCTCTTCGTTGCCTTCCCTCAATATATTTGTGGACGAGAGTTATCATTTATAACTCTGCAGGTTTGTGAATTGCAGTGCCCCTGAGCTCCATTTTTCAACTCGCTTTCTTGGGAGCTGGCCGCAAAAGCGCAGGATTGCTTCAGGCCCTTTTCTCCTTCCGGGCGGCAGGCTGAGCCTGTGGTTAATTCTTCTTTCCGATGGGAAAATAGAGTGACCTGTGCCTGTCCCAAGACCTAGAGCTAGTCTCTCATTGGTTCCCCCTCTTCCCGTTCATCCTCAGGACAAATTGCAACCTGTACGGAACAGGAGGTTAAAGGTGCTGATTCTCCAAGATGGGAGATTGCTAGGAAAGCGGCTGGAATGGCGAACCCGAGCACAAGGAGGTGAGAAATGAGGTGCGTTTTAGAAACCTTTCCCGATCACACGGTGTACCATCTTCTGGGTTTCTCATGCATGTTTTCGATGTAGGAAGGTGCCCTTGAACCTGGAGATTTGGGACCCACGGGATGGGTACCACGCAGTATTGCTTTAAAGGGTCTGCGTTTGCTCACCCAACCTCACCAAACCTCTTAGCCCCAAGAGTGTCCACCCTTATGTCTCAATCAGCTGTGGGTCTAGATATGGTCAACCCAGGTGGCATCACAGCCCCTGAAAGAATTTTGTAAGAATTTCTCTCTCTTTCACTGCCTTTGTTTCACGGGTTTTTAAAAGTACTTGATTTTTATAATGGGGTTTAGCTGCTTTTCAGTGCTGTGTTTATGACGCTTTACCCCCACGTGACTCACTTACAGAGAGATTTCAATACATAGGTTTTAAGATTCTTACTAGTCAGATATATTCTTGGGCGGTGAATAGGGGGTGTTGAGTCCCGTTCATTGAGCAAGGAGTAGGTCTTGTCTATTACATATTGGGTTTATGGAACGGTATCTGAGCTAATTTGAAACCCTGGTTTTATGCATCACCCCACCTCACCTTTCCCGTTAAGCAGCCATAGTGTGTTTTCTAAACGTGTGACTCTCTTCTGTTTTGTAATTCAGTTCAAGTGTAGCGGTTTTTACATTCTCTCTATAAGTGATATCTTATGATAAGTGTCTTTTTCTGTGTGACTTATTTCACGTAGAATCGTCATACCTAAATCCACTCATCATGCTGCACCGAGCCTTATGACGTTGATTTCATGGTTGACTGATATTCCATTGTACATAAGGACCACAACTTATTTATCCATTTTTCTCTTTCCTGGGATATTTAAGGTGTAAGGAAGTGGAGGTTCTTGTCAACAGAGCAGCCCTAAACTTTGGGGTGCCTGTGTCTTGCTGATTTTTAGTTTTCCCAATTTATACGCCGATGAGTGGAAGTGCCCTATGCTCTCTAAGCTGAGTTTTTTAGATGTTTCAAGACACACCGTACACCTCTCCAGAGTGGCTGTTGGCAATTTACATCCCGCCCATCAGCGTAGCAAGGCTCCCGTTTCTCCATGGCCTGTCCTGCATTGCTGGTTTTGACACTTTATTCAGCATGGCCCTTTTGACCGATGGGAAGCGAGACTTCTTTGTAGCGCTGATTTGCCTTTCCAGGTTGCTTGGTTGGCCAAAAAGGGCGTATGCGTTTTTTCCTGAATATATTCAGGAAAAAACGCATACGCCCTTTTTGGCCAAGGGCATCATTGTCGAGGTTTTGCCGCTTTTCCTCTGCTTTAAAGGCGATTCGAATCTCCCTCCTGAAATCTGTTTCCTGCAATTCTGCCTTGCTTTCAAATCCTCTTCGTTGCCTTCCCTCAATATATTTGTGGACGAGAGTTATCATTTATAACTCTGCAGGTTTGTGAATTGCAGTGCCCCTGAGCTCCATTTTTCAACTCGCTTTCTTGGGAGCTGGCCGCAAAAGCGCAGGATTGCTTCAGGCCCTATTCTGCTTCCGGGCGGCAGGCTGAGCCTGTGGTTAATTCTTCTTTCTGATGGGAAAATAGAGTGACCTGTGCCTGTCCCAAGACCTAGAGCTAGTCTCTCATTGGTTCCCCCTCTTCCCGTTCATCCTCAGGACAAATTGCAACCTGTACGGAATAGGAGGTTAAAGGTGCTGATTCTCCAAGGAGGGAGATTGCTAGGAAAGCGGCTGGAATGGCAAACCCGAGCACAAGGAGGTGAGAAATGAGGTGCCTTTTAGAAACCTTTCCCGATCACACGGTGTACCATCTTCTGGGTTTCTCATGCATGTTTTCGATGTAGGAAGGTGCCCTTGAACCTGGAGATTTGGGACCCATGGGATGGGTACCACGCAGCATTACTTTCAAGGGTGTGCGTTTGCTCACCCAACCTCACCAAACCTCTCAGCCCCAAGAGTGTCCACCCTTACGTCTCAATCAGCTGTGGGTCTAGATATGGTCAACCCAGGTGGCATCACAGCCCCTGAAATAATTTTGTAAGAATTTCGCTCTCTTTCACTGTCTTTGTTTCACGGGTTTTTAAAAGTAATTGATTTTTATAATGGGGTTTAGCTGCTTTTCAGTGCTGTGTTTATGACGCTTTACACCCACTTGACTCACATACAGAGAGATTTCAATACATAGGTTTTAAGATTCTTACTAGTCAGATATATTTTTGAGCGGTGAATAGGGGGTGTTGAGTCCCGTTTACTGAGCAAGGAGTAGGTCTTGTCTATTACATATTGGGTTTATGGAACGGTATCTGAGCTAATTTGAAACCCCGGTTTTATGCATCACCGCACCTCACCTTTCCCGTTAAGCAGCCATAGTGTGTTTTCTAAACGTGTGACTCTCTTCTGTTTTGTAATTCAGTTCAAGTGTAGCGGTTTTTACATTCCCTCTATAAGTGATATCTTATGATAAGTGTCTTTTTCTGTGTGACTTATTTCACGTAGAATCGTCGTACCTATATCCACTCATCATGCTGCTACGAGCCTTTTGACGTAGATTTCATGGCTGAGTGATATTCCATTGTACGTAAGGACCACAACTTCTTTATCCATTTTTCTCTTTCCTGGGATATTTAAGGTGTAACGAAGTGGAGGTTCTTGTCAACAGAGCAGCCGTAAACATTGGGGTGCCTGTGTCTTGTTGATTTTTAGTTTTCCCAATTTATACGCCCATGAGTGGAAGTGCCCTATGCTCTCTAAGCTGAGTTTTCTAGATGTTTCAAGACACACCGTACACCTCTCCAGAGTGGCTGTTTTGCAATTTACATCCCGCCCATCAGCGTAGCAAGGCTCCCGTTTCTCCATGGCCTGTCCTGCATTGTTGGTTTTGACACTTTATTCAGCATGGCCCTTTTGACCGATGGGAAGCGAGACTACTTTGTAGCGCTGATTTGCCTTTCCAGGTTGCTTGGTTGGCCAAAAAGGGCGTATGCGTTTTTTCCTGAATATATTCAGGAAAAAACGCATACGCCCTTTTTGGCCAAGGGCATCATTGTCGAGCTTTTGCTGCTTTTCCTGTGCTTTAAAGGCGATTCGAATCTCCCTCCTGAAATCTGTTTCCCGCAATTCTGCCTTGCTTTGAAATCCTCTTCGTTGCCTTCCCTCAATATATTTGGGGACGAGAGTTATCATTTATAACTCTGCAGGTTTGTGAATTGCAGTGCCCCTGAGCTCCATTTTTCAACTCGCTTTCTTGGGAGCTGGCCGCAAAAGCGCAGGATTGCTTCAGGCCCTATTCTGCTTCCGGGCGGCATGCTGAGCCTGTGGTTAATTCTTCTTTCTGATGGGAAAATAGAGTGACCTGTGCCTGTCCCAAGACCTAGAGCTAGTCTCTCATTGGTTCCCCCTCTTCCCGTTCATCCTCAGGACAAATTGCAACCTGTACGGAACAGGAGGTTAAAGGTGCTGATTCTCCAAGGAGGGAGATTGCTAGGAAAGCGGCTGGAATGGCGAACCCGAGCACAAGGAGGTGAGAAATGAGGTGCCTTTTAGAAACCTTTCCCGATCACACGGTGTACCATCTTCTGGGTTTCTCATGCATGTTTTCGATGTAGGAAGGTGCCCTTGAACCTGGAGATTTGGGACCCATGGGATGGGTACCACGCAGCATTACTTTCAAGGGTCTGCGTTTGCTCACCCAACCTCACCAAACCTCTCAGCCCCAAGAGTGTCCACCCTTACGTCTCAATCAGCTGTGGGTCTAGATATGGTCAACCCAGGTGGCATCACAGCCCCTGAAAGAATTTTGTAAGAATTTCTCTCTCTTTCACTGTCTTTGTTTCACGGGTTTTTAAAAGTAATTGATTTTTATAATGGGGTTTAGCTGCTTTTCAGTGCTGTGTTTATGACGCTTTACCCCCACGTGACTCACTTACAGAGAGATTTCAATACATAGGTTTTAAGATTCTTACTAGTCAGATATATTTTTGAGCGGTGAATAGGGGGTGTTGAGTCCGTTTACTGAGCAAGGAGTAGGTCTTGTCTATTACATATTGGGTTTATGGAACGGTATCTGAGCTAATTTGAAACCCCGGTTTTATGCATCACCGCACCTCACCTTTCCCGTTAAGCAGCCATAGTGTGTTTTCTAAACGTGTGACTCTCTTCTGTTTTGTAATTCAGTTCAAGTGTAGCCGTTTTTACATTCCCTCTATAAGTGATATCTTATGATAAGTGTCTTTTTCTGTGTGACTTATTTCACGTAGAATCGTCGTACATATATCCACTCATCATGCTGCTACGAGCCTTATGACGTAGATTTCATGGCTGAGTGATATTCCATTGTACATAAGGACCACAACTTCTTTATCCATTTTTCTCTTTCCTGGGATATTTAAGGTGTAAGGAAGTGGAGGTTGTTGTCAACAGAGCAGCCCTAAACTTTGGGGTGCCTGTGTCTTGCTGATTTTTAGTTTTCCCAATTTATACGCCCATGAGTGGAAGTGCCCTATGCTCTCTAAGCTGAGTTTTTTAGATATTTCAAGACACACCGTACACCTCTCCAGAGTGGCTGTTGGCAATTTACATCCCGCCCATCAGCGTAGCAAGGCTCCCGTTTCTCCATGGCCTGTCCTGCATTGCTGGTTTTGACACTTTATTCAGCATGGCCCTTTTGACCGATGGGAAGCGAGACTTCTTTGTATCGCTGATTTGCCTTTCCAGGTTGCTTGGTTGGCCAAAAAGGGCGTATGCGTTTTTTCCTGAATATATTCAGGAAAAAACGCATACGCCCTTTTTGGCCAAGGGCATCATTGTCGAGGTTTTGCCGCTTTTCCTCTGCTTTAAAGGCGATTCGTATCTCCCTCCTGAAATCTGTTTCCTGCAATTCTGCCTTGCTTTCAAATCCTCTTCGTTGCCTTCCCTCAATATATTTGTGGACGAGAGTTATCATTTATAACTCTGCAGGTTTGTGAATTGCAGTGCCCCTGAGCTCCATTTTTCAACTCGCTTTCTTGGGAGCTGGCCGCAAAAGCGCAGGATTGCTTCAGGCCCTATTCTGCTTCCGGGCGGCAGGCTGAGCCTGTGGTTAATTCTTCTTTCTGATGGGAAAATAGAGTGACCTGTGCCTGTCCCAAGACCTAGAGCTAGTCTCTCATTGGTTCCCCCTCTTCCCGTTCATCCTCAGGACAAATTGCAACCTGTACGGAATAGGAGGTTAAAGGTGCTGATTCTCCAAGGAGGGAGATTGCTAGGAAAGCGGCTGGAATGGCGAACCCGAGCACAAGGAGGTAAGAAATGAGGTGCCTTTTAGAAACCTTTCCCGATCACACGGTGTACCATCTTCTGGGTTTCTCATGCATGTTTTCGATGTAGGAAGGTGCCCTTGAACCTGGAGATTTGGGACCCATGGGATGGGTACCACGCAGCATTACTTTCAAGGGTCTGCGTTTGCTCACCCAACCTCACCAAACCTCTCAGCCCCAAGAGTGTCCACCCTTACGTCTCAATCAGCTGTGGGTCTAGATATGGTCAACCCAGGTGGCATCACAGCCCCTGAAAGAATTTTGTAAGAATTTCTCTCTCTTTCACTGCCTTTGTTTCACGGGTTTTTAAAAGTACTTGATTTTTATAATGGGGTTTAGCTGCTTTTCAGTGCTGTGTTTATGACGCTTTACACCCACTTGACTCACATACAGAGAGATTTCAATACATAGGTTTTAAGATTCTTACTAGTCAGATATATTTTTGAGCGGTGAATAGGGGGTGTTGAGTCCCGTTTACTGAGCAAGAAGTAGGTCTTGTCTATTACATATTGGGTTTATGGAACGGTATCTGAGCTAATTTGAAACCCCGGTTTTATGCATCACCGCACCTCACCTTTCCTGTTAAGCAGCCATAGTGTGTTTTCTAAACGTGTGACTCTCTTCTGTTTTGTAATTCAGTTCAAGTGTAGCGGTTTTTACATTCCCTCTATAAGTGATATCTTATGATAAGTGTCTTTTTCTGTGTGACTTATTTCACGTAGAATCGTCATACCTAAATCCACTCATCATGCTGCTACGAGCCTTATGACGTTGATTTCATGGTTGAGTGATATTCCATTGTACATAAGGACCACAACTTCTTTATCCATTTTTCTCTTTCCTGGGATATTTAAGGTGTAAGGAAGTGGAGGTTCTTGTCAACAGAGCAGCCCTAAACTTTGGGGTGCCTGTGTCTTGCTGATTTTTAGTTTTCCCAATTTATACGCCCATGAGTGGAAGTGCCCTATGCTCTCTAAGCTGAGTTTTTTAGATATTTCAAGACACACCGTACACCTCTCCAGAGTGGCTGTTGGCAATTTACATCCCGCCCATCAGCGTAGCAAGGCTCCCGTTTCTCCATGGCCTGTCCTGCATTGCTGGTTTTGACACTTTATTCAGCATGGCCCTTTTGACCGATGGGAAGCGAGACTACTTTGTAGCGCTGATTTGCCTTTCCAGGTTGCTTGGTTGGCCAAAAAGGGCGTATGCGTTTTTTCCTGAATATATTCAGGAAAAAACGCATACGCCCTTTTTGGCCAAGGGCATCATTGTCGAGGTTTTGCCGCTTTTCCTGTGCTTTAAAGGCGATTCGAATCTCCCTCCTGAAATCTGTTTCCTGCAATTCTGCCTTGCTTTCAAATCCTCTTCGTTGCCTTCCCTCAATATATTTGTGGACGAGAGTTATCATTTATAACTCTGCAGGTTTGTGAATTGCAGTGCCCCTGAGCTCCATTTTTCAACTCGCTTTCTTGGGAGCTGGCCGCAAAAGCGCAGGATTGCTTCAGGCCCTATTCTGCTTCCGGGCGGCAGGCTGAGCCTGTGGTTAATTCTTCTTTCTGATGGGAAAATAGAGTGACCTGTGCCTGTCCCAAGACCTAGAGCTAGTCTCTCATTGGTTCCCCCTCTTCCCGTTCATCCTCAGGACAAATTGCAACCTGTACGGAATAGGAGGTTAAAGGTGCTGATTCTCCAAGGAGGGAGATTGCTAGGAAAGCGGCTGGAATGGCGAACCCGAGCACAAGGAGGTGAGAAATGAGGTGCCTTTTAGAAACCTTTCCCGATCACACGGTGTACCATCTTCTGGGTTTCTCATGCATGTTTTCGATGTAGGAAGGTGCCCTTGAACCTGGAGATTTGGGACCCATGGGATGGGTACCACGCAGCATTACTTTAAAGGGTCTGCGTTTGCTCACCCAACCTCACCAAACCTCTCAGCCCCAAGAGTGTCCACCCTTATGTCTCAATCAGCTGTGGGCCTAGATATGGTCAACCCAGGTGGCATCACAGCCCCTGAAAGAATTTTGTAAGAATTTCTCTCTCTTTCACTGTCTTTGTTTCACGGGTTTTTAAAAGTAATTGATTTTTATAATGGGGTTTAGCTGCTTTTCAGTGCTGTGTTTATGACGCTTTACACCCACTTGACTCACATACAGAGAGATTTCAATACTTAGGTTTTAAGATTCTTACTAGTCAGATATATTTTTGAGCGGTGAATAGGGGGTGTTGAGTCCCGTTCACTGAGCAAGGAGTAGGTCTTGTCTATTACATATTGGGTTTATGGAACGGTATCTGAGCTAATTTGAAACCCCAGTTTTATGCATCACCGCACCTCACCTTTCCCGTTAAGCAGCCATAGTGTGTTTTCTAAACGTGTGACTCTCTTCTGTTTTGTAATTCAGTTCAAGTGTAGCGGTTTTTACATTCCCTCTCTAAGTGATATCTTATGATAAGTGTGTTTTTCTGTGTGACTTATTTCACGTAGAATCGTCGTACCTATATCCACTCATCATGCTGCTACGAGCCTTTTGACGTAGATTTCATGGCTGAGTGATATTCCATTGTACATAAGGACCACAACTTCTTTATCCATTTTTCTCTTTCCTGGGATATTTAAGGTGTAACGAAGTGGAGGTTCTTGTCAACAGAGCAGCCGTAAACATTGGGGTGCCTGTGTCTTGTTGATTTTTAGTTTTCCCAATTTATACGCCCATGAGTGGAAGTGCCCTATGCTCTCTAAGCTGAGTTTTCTAGATGTTTCAAGACACACCGTACACCTCTCCAGAGTGGCTGTTGGCAATTTACATCCCGCCCATCAGCGTAGCAAGGCTCCCGTTTCTCCATGGCCTGTCCTGCATTGTTGGTTTTGACACTTTTTTCAGCATGGCCCTTTTGACCGATGGGAAGCGAGACTTCTTTGTAGCGCTGATTTGCCTTTCCAGGTTGCTTGTTTGGCCAAAAAGGGCGTATGCGTTTTTTCCTGAATATATTCAGGAAAAAACGCATAGGCCCTTTTTGGCCAAGGGCATCATTGTCGAGCTTTTGCTGCTTTTCCTGTGCTTTAAAGGCGATTCGAATCTCCCTCCTGAAATCTGTTTCCCGCAATTCTGCCTTGCTTTGAAATCCTCTTCGTTGCCTTCCCTCAATATATTTGTGGACGAGAGTTATCATTTATAACTCTGCAGGTTTGTGAATTGCAGTGCCCCTGAGCTCCATTTTTCAACTCGCTTTCTTGGGAGCTGGCCGCAAAAGCGCAGGATTGCTTCAGGCCCTTTTCTCCTTCCGGGCGGCAGGCTGAGCCTGTGGTTAATTCTTCTTTCCGATGGGAAAATAGAGTGACCTGTGCCTGTCCCAAGACCTAGAGCTAGTCTCTCATTGGTTCCCCCTCTTCCCGTTCATCCTCAGGACAAATTGCAACCTGTACGGAACAGGAGGTTAAAGGTGCTGATTCTCCAAGATGGGAGATTGCTAGGAAAGCGGCTGGAATGGCGAACCCGAGCACAAGGAGGTGAGAAATGAGGTGCGTTTTAGAAACCTTTCCCGATCACACGGTGTACCATCTTCTGGGTTTCTCATGCATGTTTTCGATGTAGGAAGGTGCCCTTGAACCTGGAGATTTGGGACCCACGGGATGGGTACCACGCAGTATTGCTTTAAAGGGTCTGCGTTTGCTCACCCAACCTCACCAAACCTCTTAGCCCCAAGAGTGTCCACCCTTATGTCTCAATCAGCTGTGGGTCTAGATATGGTCAACCCAGGTGGCATCACAGCCCCTGAAAGAATTTTGTAAGAATTTCTCTCTCTTTCACTGCCTTTGTTTCACGGGTTTTTAAAAGTACTTGATTTTTATAATGGGGTTTAGCTGCTTTTCAGTGCTGTGTTTATGACGCTTTACCCCCACGTGACTCACTTACAGAGAGATTTCAATACATAGGTTTTAAGATTCTTACTAGTCAGATATATTCTTGGGCGGTGAATAGGGGGTGTTGAGTCCCGTTCATTGAGCAAGGAGTAGGTCTTGTCTATTACATATTGGGTTTATGGAACGGTATCTGAGCTAATTTGAAACCCTGGTTTTATGCATCACCCCACCTCACCTTTCCCGTTAAGCAGCCATAGTGTGTTTTCTAAACGTGTGACTCTCTTCTGTTTTGTAATTCAGTTCAAGTGTAGCGGTTTTTACATTCTCTCTATAAGTGATATCTTATGATAAGTGTCTTTTTCTGTGTGACTTATTTCACGTAGAATCGTCATACCTAAATCCACTCATCATGCTGCACCGAGCCTTATGACGTTGATTTCATGGTTGAGTGATATTCCATTGTACATAAGGACCACAACTTCTTTATCCATTTTTCTCTTTCCTGGGATATTTAAGGTGTAAGGAAGTGGAGGTTCTTGTCAACAGAGCAGCCCTAAACTTTGGGGTGCCTGTGTCTTGCTGATTTTTAGTTTTCCCAATTTATACGCCCATGAGTGGAAGTGCCCTATGCTCTCTAAGCTGAGTTTTTTAGATATTTCAAGACACACCGTACACCTCTCCAGAGTGGCTGTTGGCAATTTACATCCCGCCCATCAGCGTAGCAAGGCTCCCGTTTCTCCATGGCCTGTCCTGCATTGCTGGTTTTGACACTTTATTCAGCATGGCCCTTTTGACCGATGGGAAGCGAGACTACTTTGTAGCGCTGATTTGCCTTTCCAGGTTGCTTGGTTGGCCAAAAAGGGCGTATGCGTTTTTTCCTGAATATATTCAGGAAAAAACGCATACGCCCTTTTTGGCCAAGGGCATCATTGTCGAGGTTTTGCCGCTTTTCCTGTGCTTTAAAGGCGATTCGAATCTCCCTCCTGAAATCTGTTTCCTGCAATTCTGCCTTGCTTTCAAATCCTCTTCGTTGCCTTCCCTCAATATATTTGTGGACGAGAGTTATCATTTATAACTCTGCAGGTTTGTGAATTGCAGTGCCCCTGAGCTCCATTTTTCAACTCGCTTTCTTGGGAGCTGGCCGCAAAAGCGCAGGATTGCTTCAGGCCCTATTCTGCTTCCGGGCGGCAGGCTGAGCCTGTGGTTAATTCTTCTTTCTGATGGGAAAATAGAGTGACCTGTGCCTGTCCCAAGACCTAGAGCTAGTCTCTCATTGGTTCCCCCTCTTCCCGTTCATCCTCAGGACAAATTGCAACCTGTACGGAATAGGAGGTTAAAGGTGCTGATTCTCCAAGGAGGGAGATTGCTAGGAAAGCGGCTGGAATGGCGAACCCGAGCACAAGGAGGTGAGAAATGAGGTGCCTTTTAGAAACCTTTCCCGATCACACGGTGTACCATCTTCTGGGTTTCTCATGCATGTTTTCGATGTAGGAAGGTGCCCTTGAACCTGGAGATTTGGGACCCATGGGATGGGTACCACGCAGCATTACTTTAAAGGGTCTGCGTTTGCTCACCCAACCTCACCAAACCTCTCAGCCCCAAGAGTGTCCACCCTTATGTCTCAATCAGCTGTGGGCCTAGATATGGTCAACCCAGGTGGCATCACAGCCCCTGAAAGAATTTTGTAAGAATTTCTCTCTCTTTCACTGTCTTTGTTTCACGGGTTTTTAAAAGTAATTGATTTTTATAATGGGGTTTAGCTGCTTTTCAGTGCTGTGTTTATGACGCTTTACACCCACTTGACTCACATACAGAGAGATTTCAATACTTAGGTTTTAAGATTCTTACTAGTCAGATATATTTTTGAGCGGTGAATAGGGGGTGTTGAGTCCCGTTCACTGAGCAAGGAGTAGGTCTTGTCTATTACATATTGGGTTTATGGAACGGTATCTGAGCTAATTTGAAACCCCTGTTTTATGCATCACCGCACCTCACCTTTCCCGTTAAGCAGCCATAGTGTGTTTTCTAAACGTGTGACTCTCTTCTGTTTTGTAATTCAGTTCAAGTGTAGCGGTTTTTACATTCCCTCTCTAAGTGATATCTTATGATAAGTGTGTTTTTCTGTGTGACTTATTTCACGTACAATCGTCGTACCTATATCCACTCATCATGCTGCTACGAGCCTTTTGACGTAGATTTCATGGCTGAGTGATATTCCATTGTACATAAGGACCACAACTTCTTTATCCATTTTTCTCTTTCCTGGGATATTTAAGGTGTAACGAAGTGGAGGTTCTTGTCAACAGAGCAGCCGTAAACATTGGGGTGCCTGTGTCTTGTTGATTTTTAGTTTTCCCAATTTATACGCCCATGAGTGGAAGTGCCCTATGCTCTCTAAGCTGAGTTTTCTAGATGTTTCAAGACACACCGTACACCTCTCCAGAGTGGCTGTTGGCAATTTACATCCCGCCCATCAGCGTAGCAAGGCTCCCGTTTCTCCATGGCCTGTCCTGCATTGTTGGTTTTGACACTTTATTCAGCATGGCCCTTTTGACCGATGGGAAGCGAGACTTCTTTGTAGCGCTGATTTGCCTTTCCAGGTTGCTTGTTTGGCCATAAAGGGCGTATGCGTTTTTTCCTGAATATATTCAGGAAAAAACGCATAGGCCCTTTTTGGCCAAGGGCATCATTGTCGAGCTTTTGCTGCTTTTCCTGTGCTTTAAAGGCGATTCGAATCTCCCTCCTGAAATCTGTTTCCCGCAATTCTGCCTTGCTTTGAAATCCTCTTCGTTGCCTTCCCTCAATATATTTGTGGACGAGAGTTATCATTTATAACTCTGCAGGTTTGTGAATTGCAGTGCCCCTGAGCTCCATTTTTCAACTCGCTTTCTTGGGAGCTGGCCGCAAAAGCGCAGGATTGCTTCAGGCCCTTTTCTCCTTCCGGGCGGCAGGCTGAGCCTGTGGTTAATTCTTCTTTCCGATGGGAAAATAGAGTGACCTGTGCCTGTCCCAAGACCTAGAGCTAGTCTCTCATTGGTTCCCCCTCTTCCCGTTCATCCTCAGGACAAATTGCAACCTGTACGGAACAGGAGGTTAAAGGTGCTGATTCTCCAAGATGGGAGATTGCTAGGAAAGCGGCTGGAATGGCGAACCCGAGCACAAGGAGGTGAGAAATGAGGTGCGTTTTAGAAACCTTTCCCGATCACACGGTGTACCATCTTCTGGGTTTCTCATGCATGTTTTCGATGTAGGAAGGTGCCCTTGAACCTGGAGATTTGGGACCCACGGGATGGGTACCACGCAGTATTGCTTTAAAGGGTCTGCGTTTGCTCACCCAACCTCACCAAACCTCTTAGCCCCAAGAGTGTCCACCCTTATGTCTCAATCAGCTGTGGGTCTAGATATGGTCAACCCAGGTGGCATCACAGCCCCTGAAAGAATTTTGTAAGAATTTCTCTCTCTTTCACTGCCTTTGTTTCACGGGTTTTTAAAAGTACTTGATTTTTATAATGGGGTTTAGCTGCTTTTCAGTGCTGTGTTTATGACGCTTTACCCCCACGTGACTCACTTACAGAGAGATTTCAATACATAGGTTTTAAGATTCTTACTAGTCAGATATATTCTTGGGCGGTGAATAGGGGGTGTTGAGTCCCGTTCATTGAGCAAGGAGTAGGTCTTGTCTATTACATATTGGGTTTATGGAACGGTATCTGAGCTAATTTGAAACCCTGGTTTTATGCATCACCCCACCTCACCTTTCCCGTTAAGCAGCCATAGTGTGTTTTCTAAACGTGTGACTCTCTTCTGTTTTGTAATTCAGTTCAAGTGTAGCGGTTTTTACATTCTCTCTATAAGTGATATCTTATGATAAGTGTCTTTTTCTGTGTGACTTATTTCACGTAGAATCGTCATACCTAAATCCACTCATCATGCTGCACCGAGCCTTATGACGTTGATTTCATGGTTGAGTGATATTCCATTGTACATAAGGACCACAACTTATTTATCCATTTTTTCTCTTTCCTGGGATATTTAAGGTGTAAGGAAGTGGAGGTTCTTGTCAACAAAGCAGCCCTAAACTTTGGGGTGCCTGTGTCTTGCTGATTTTTAGTTTTCCCAATTTATACGCCCATGAGTGGAAGTGCCCTATGCTCTCTAAGCTGAGTTTTTTAGATATTTCAAGACACACCGTACACCTCTCCAGAGTGGCTGTTGGCAATTTACATCCCGCCCATCAGCGTAGCAAGGCTCCCGTTTCTCCATGGCCTGTCCTGCATTGCTGGTTTTGACACTTTATTCAGCATGGCCCTTTTGACCGATGGGAAGCGAGACTTCTTTGTAGCGCTGATTTGCCTTTCCAGGTTGCTTGGTTGGCCAAAAAGGGAGTACGCGTTTTTTTCTCAATATATTCAGGAAAAAACGCATACGCCCTTTTTGGCCAAGGGCATCATTGTCGAGGTTTTGCCGCTTTTCCTGTGCTTTAAAGGCGATTCGAATCTCCCTCCTGAAATCTGTTGCCTGCAATTCTGCCTTGCTTTCAAATCCTCTTCGTTGGCCTTCCCTCAATATATTTGTGGACGAGAGTTATCATTTATAACTCTGCAGGTTTGTGAATTGCAGTGCCCCTGAGCTCCATTTTTCAACTCGCTTTCTTGGGAGCTGTCCGCAAAAGCGCAGGATTGCTTCAGGCCCTATTCTGCTTCCGGGCGGCAGGCTGAGCCTGTGGTTAATTCTTCTTTCTGATGGGAAAATAGAGTGACCTGTGCCTGTCCCAACACCTAGAGCTAGTCTCTCATTGCCTCCTCCTCTTCCCGTTCATCCTCAGGACAAATTGCAACCTGTACGGAACAGGAGGTTAAAGGTGCTGATTCTCCAAGGAGGGAGATTGCTAGGAAAGCGGCTGGAATGGCGAACCCGAGCACAAGGAGGTGAGAAATGAGGTGCCTTTTAGAAACCTTTCCCGATCACACGGTGTACCATCTTCTGGGTTTCTCTTGCATGTTTTCGATGTAGGAAGATGCCCTTGAACCTGGAGATTTGGGACCTATGGGATGGGTACCACGCAGTATTACTTTAAAGGGTCTGCGTTTGCTCACCCAACCTCACCAAAACTCTCAGCCCCAAGAGT
The DNA here is from genome assembly GCF_028021215.1 of Eschrichtius robustus. Taxonomy (NCBI): domain Eukaryota; kingdom Metazoa; phylum Chordata; class Mammalia; order Artiodactyla; family Eschrichtiidae; genus Eschrichtius; species Eschrichtius robustus. The sequence continues at coordinate 78,970,242 of NC_090832.1, forward strand.
GTCCACCCTTATGTCTCAGTCAGCTGTGGGTCTAGATATGGTCAACCCAGGTGGCATCACAGCCCCTGAACGGATTTTGTAAGAATGTCTCTCTCTTTCACTGTCTTTGTTTCACGGGTTTTTAAAAGTACTTGACTTTTATAATGGGGTTTAGCTGCTTTTCAGTGCTGTGTTTATGACGCTTTACCCCCACGTGACTCACTTACAGAGAGATTTCAATACATAGGTTTTAAGATTCTTACTAGTCAGATATATTCTTGGGCGGTGAATAGGGGGTGTTGAGTCCCGTTCACTGAGCAAGGAGTAGGTCTTTTCTATTACATATTGGGCTTATGGAACGGTATCTGAGCTAATTTGAAACCCTGGTTTTATGCATCACCCCACCTCACCTTTCCCGTTAAGCACCCATCGTGTGTTTTCTAAACGTGTGACTCTCTTCTGTTTTGTAATGCAGTTCAAGTGTAGCGGTTTTTACATTCCCTCTATAAGTGATATCTTATGATAAGTGTCTTTTTCTGTGTGACTTATTTCACGTAGAATCGTCGTACCTAAATCCACTCATCATGCTGCTAAGAGCCTTATGACGTAGATTTCATGGCTGAGTGATATTCCATTCTACATAAGGACCACAACTTCTTTATCCATTTTTCTCTTTCCTGGGATATTTAAGGTGAAACAAAGTGGAGGTTCTTGTCAACAGAGCAGCCGTAAACATTCGGGTGCCTGCGTCTTGTTGATTTTTAGTATTCCCAATTTATACGCCCATGAGTGGAAGTGCCTTATGCTCTCTAAGCTGAGTTTTTTAGATGTTTCAAGACACACCGTACACCTCTCCAGAGTGGCTGTTGGCAATTTACATCCCGCCCATCAGCGTAGCAAGGCTCCCGTTTCTCCATGGCCTGTCCTGCATTGCTGGTTTTGACACTTTATTCAGCATGGCCCTTTTGACCGATGGGAAGCGAGACTTCTTTGTAGCGCTGATTTGCATTTCCAGGTTGCTTGGTTGGCCAAAAAGGGCGTATGCGTTTTTTCCTGAATATATTCAGGAAAAAACGCATACGCCCTTTTTGGCCAAGGGCATCATTGTCGAGGTTTTGCCGCTTTTCCTGTGCTTTAAAGGCGATTCGAATCTCCCTCCTGAAATCTGTTTCCTGCAATTCTGCCGTGCTTTCAAATCCTGTTCGTTGCCTTCCCTCAATATATTTGTGGACGAGAGTTATCATTTATAACTCTGCAGGTTTGTGAATCGCAGTGCCCCTGAGCTCCATTTTTCAACTCGCTTTCTTGGGAGCTGGCCGCAAAAGCGCAGGATTGCTTCAGGCCCTATTCTGCTTCCGGGCGGCAGGCTGAGCCTGTGGTTAATTCTTCTTTCTGATGGGAAAATAGAGTGACCTGTGCCTGTCCCAACACCTAGAGCTAGTCTCTCATTGCCTCCTCCTCTTCCCGTTCATCCTCAGGACAAATTGCAACCTGTACGGAACAGGAGGTTAAAGGTGCTGATTCTCCAAGGAGGGAAATTGCTAGGAAAGCGGCTGGAATGGTGAACCCGAGCACAAGGAGGTGAGAAATGAGGTGCGTTTTAGAAACCTTTCCCGATCACACGGTGTACCATCTTCTGGGTTTCTCTTGCATGTTTTCGATGTAGGAAGATGCCCTTGAACCTGGAGATTTGGGACCTATGGGATGGGTACCACGCAGTATTACTTTAAAGGGTCTGCGTTTGCTCACCCAACCTCACCAAAACTCTCAGCCCCAAGAGTGTCCACCCTTATGTCTCAGTCAGCTGTGGGTCTAGATATGGTCAACCCAGGTGGCATCACAGCCCCTGAACGGATTTTGTAAGAATGTCTCTCTGTTTCACTGTCTTTGTTTCACGGGTTTTTAAAAGTACTTGACTTTTATAATGGGGTTTAGCTGCTTTTCAGTGCTGTGTTTATGACGCTTTACCCCCACGTGACTCATTTACAGAGAGATTTCAATACATAGGTTTTAAGATTCTTACTAGTCAGATATATTCTTGGGCGGTGAATAGGGGGTGTTGAGTCCCGTTCACTGAGCAAGGAGTAGGTCTTGTCTATTACATATTGGGCTTATGGAACGGTATCTGAGCTAATTTGAAACCCTGGTTTTATGCATCACCCCACCTCACCTTTCCCGTTAAGCACCCATCGTGTGTTTTCTAAACGTGTGACTCTCTTCTGTTTTGTAATGCAGTTCAAGTGTAGCGGTTTTTACATTCCCTCTATAAGTGATATCTTATGATAAGTGTCTTTTTCTGTGTGACTTATTTCACGTAGAATCGTCGTACCTAAATCCACTCATCATGCTGCTAAGAGCCTTATGACGTAGATTTCATGGCTGAGTGATATTCCATTTTACATAAGGACCACAACTTCTTTATCCATTTTTCTCTTTCCTGGGATATTTAAGGTGTAACAAAGTGGAGGTTCTTGTCAACAGAGCAGCCGTAAACATTCGGGTGCCTGCGTCTTGTTGATTTTTAGTATTCCCAATTTATACGCCCATGAGTGGAAGTGCCCTATGCTCTCTAAGCTGAGTTTTTTAGATGTTTCAAGACACACCGTACACCTCTCCAGAGTGGCTGTTGGCAATTTACATCCCGCCCATCAGCGTAGCAAGGCTCCCGTTTCTCCATGGCCTGTCCTGCATTGCTGGTTTTGACACTTTATTCAGCATGGCCCTTTTGACCGATGGGAAGCGAGACTACTTTGTAGCGCTGATTTGCATTTCCAGGTTGCTTGGTTGGCCAAAAAGGGCGTATGCGTTTTTTCCTGAATATATTCAGGAAAAAACGCATACGCCCTTTTTGGCCAAGGGCATCATTGTCGAGGTTTTGCCGCTTTTCCTGTGCTTTAAAGGCGATTCGAATCTCCCTCCTGAAATCTGTTTCCTGCAATTCTGCCTTGCTTTCAAATCCTGTTCGTTGCCTTCCCTCAATATATTTGTGGACGAGAGTTATCATTTATAACTCTGCAGGTTTGTGAATCGCAGTGCCCCTGAGCTCCATTTTTCAACTCGCTTTCTTGGGAGCTGGCCGCAAAAGCGCAGGATTGCTTCAGGCCCTATTCTGCTTCCGGGCAGCAGGCTGAGCCTGTGGTTAATTCTTCTTTCTGATGGGAAAATAGAGTGACCTGTGCCTGTCCCAACACCTAGAGCTAGTCTCTCATTGGTTCCCCCTCTTCCCGTTCATCCTCAGGACAAATTGCAACCTGTACGGAACAGGAGGTTAAAGGTGCTGATTCTCCAAGGAGGGAGATTGCTAGGAAAGCGGCTGGAATGGCGAACCCGAGCACAAGGAGGTGAGAAATGAGGTGCGTTTTAGAAACATTTCCTGATCACACGGTGTACCATCTTCTGGGTTTCTCATGCATGTTTTCGATGTAGGAAGGTGCCCTTGAACCTGGAGATTTGGGACCCATGGGATGGGTACCACGCAGTATTACTTTAAAGGGTCTGCGTTTCCTCACCCAACCTCAACAAACCTCTCAGCCCCAAGAGTGTCCACCCTTATGTCTCAGTCAGCTGTGGGTCTAGATATGGTCAACCCAGGTGGCATCACAGCCCCTGAACGAATTTTGTAAGAATTTCTCTCTCTTTCACTGTCTTTGTTTCACGGGTTTTTAAAAGTAATTGATTTTTATAATAGGGTTTAGCCGCTTTTCAGTGCTGTGTTTATGCCGCTTTACACCCACGTGACTCACTTACAGAGAGATTTCAATACATAGGTTTTAAGATTCCTACTAGTCAGATATATTCTTGGGCGGCGAATAGGGGGTGTTGAGTCCCGTTCACTGAGCAAGGAGTAGGTCTTGTCTATTACATATTGGGTTTATGGAACGGTATCTGAGCTAATTTGAAACCCTTGTTTTATGCATCACCCCACCTCACCTTTCCCGTTAAGCAGCCATCGTGTGTTTTCTAAACGTGTGACTCTCTTCTGTTTTGTAATGCAGTTCAAGTGTAGCGGTTTTTACATTCCCTCTATAAGTGATATCTTATGATAAGTGTCTTTTTCTGTGTGACTTATTTCACGTAGAATCGTCGTACCTAAATCCACTCATCATGCTGCTCCTAGCCTTATGACGTTGATTTCATGGCTGAGTGATATTCCATTGTGCATAAGGACCACAACTTCTTTATCCATTTATCTCTTTCCTGGGATATTTAAGGTGTAACGAAGTGGAGGTTCTTGTCAACAGAGCAGCCCTAAACTTTGGGGTGCCTGTGTCTTGCTGATTTTTAGTTTTCCCAATTTATACGCCAATGAGTGGAAGTGCCCTATGCTCTCTAAGCTGAGTTTTTTAGATATTTCAGGACACACCGTACACCACTCCAGAGTGGCTGTGGGCAATTTACATCCCTCCCATCAGCGTAGCAATGCTCCCGTTTCTCCATGGCCTGTCCTGCATTGCTGATTTTGACACTTTATTCAGCATGGCCCTTTTGACCGATGGGAAGCGAGACTTCTTTGTAGCGCTGATTTGCCTTTGCAGGTTGCTTGGTTGGCCAAAAAGGGTGTATGCGTTTTTTTCTGAATATATTCAGGAAAAAACGCATACGCCCTTTTCGGCCAAGTGCAGCATTGTCGATGTTTTCCCGTTTTTCATGTGCTTTAAAGGCGATTCGAATCTACCTCCTGAAATCTGTTTCCTGCAATGTTGCCTTGTTTTCAAATCGTCTTCATTGCCTCCCCTCAATATATTTGTGGACGAGAGTGATCATTTATAACTCTGCAGGTTAGTGAATTGCAGTGCCCCTGATCTCCATTTTTCAACTCGCTTTTTTCGGAGCTGGCTGCATAACCGCAGGATTGCTTCAGGCCCTATTCTGGTTCAGGGGGACAGGGTGAGCCTGTGGTTAATTCTTCTTCCTGATGGGAAAATAGAGTGACCTGTGCCTGTCCCAACACCTAGAGCTAGTCTCTCATTGGTTCCCCCTATTCCCATTCATCCTCAGAACAAATTGCAACCCGAACGAGACAGGAAGTTAAAGGTGCTGATTCTCCCGTGGGGAGATTGTTACTAAAGCGGCTGGAATGGCGAACCCGAGCACAAGGAAATGAGAAATGTGGTGCGTTTCAGAACCCTTTCCCGGTCACACTGTATACCATCCACTGCGTTTCCCATGCATTTTTTCACTGTAGGAAGATTCCCTTGAACCTGGAGATTTGGGACCCTTAGAATGGGTACCACACAGTATTACTTTAAAGGGTCTGTGTTTCCTCACCCAACCTCACCAATACTCTCAGCCCCAAGATTGTCCAGCCTTATGTCTAATCCAGCTGTGGGTATAGATATGGTCAGTCCAGGTTGCTTCACTGACCCTGAAAGAAATATGTACGAATTTCTCCCTCTTTCACTGTCTTTGTTTGTTTGTTTTTTTTTTTTTTGTAACTGGGTTTAGCTGATTTTCACTGCTGTGTTTATGCCGCTTTACACCCACTTAATTCACTTACAAAGCTATATCAATACATAGGTTTTAAGATTCTTACTAGTCAGATATATTCTTGTGCCTTGAATAGGGTGTGTAGAGTCCAGTTCACTTAGAAAGGAGTAGGGCTTGTCTGCTACATTTGTGGTTTATGGAACGCTATCTGTGCTAATTTCAAACCCTTGTTTTATGTCTCACTCCACCTCACGTTTCCTGTTAAGCAGCCATAGTTTGTTTTCTAAATGTGTGACTCTGTTCTGTTTTGCAGTACAGGTCATGTGTAGCGATTTTTACATTACCTCTATAAGTTATATCTTATGATAAGTGCCTTTTTCTGTGTGACTTATTTCACTTAGATACATCGTACATAAATCCACTCAGCCTTCTTCTACTAGTCTTATGACATTGATTTCATGTCTGAGTCATATTCCATTATACGTAAGTACCACAACTTCTTTATCCATTTTTCTCTTTCCTGGGATATTTAAGATGTACTGAAGTGGAGATTCTTGTAAACAGAGCAGCCCTAAACTTTGGGGTGCCCGTGTCTTGTTGATTTTTTAGATTTCCCATTATATACACCTATGAGTGGAAGTGCCCTATGCTCTCTAGCTGTGTTTTTTTTAGATGTTTCGGGAAACACCATATCCGAGTGACCATTGGCAGTTTTCATCCCGCCCGTCAGCCTAACAAGGCTCCCTTTTCTCCCTGGCCTGTCCTGCCTGCATGTCTGGTTTTTACACTTTTTTAGGACGGCCCTTTTGACCTATGGGAAGTGAGACTTCTTTGTAGTGCTGATTTTCCTTTCCGGGTTGCTTGGTTGGCCAAAAAGGGCGTATGCGTTTTTTTTCCTAAATATATTCAGGAAAAAACGCATACGCCCTTTTTGGCCGAGTGCAACATTGTCGACGTTTTCCCGCTTTTCATGTGCTTTAAAGACGATTCGTATCTTCCTCCTGAAATCTGTTTCCTGCAATTCTGCCTTGCTTTCAAATACTGTTCGTTGCCTCCCCTTAGTATATTTTTGGATGAGAGTTGTCATTTATAACCCTGCAAGTTTGTGAATTACAGTGACCCTGAGCTACATTTTTCAAATGGCTTTTTTGGGAGCTGGCTGCAAAACCGCAGGATTGCTTCAGGCACTATTCTGGTTCCATGGGGCAGGCTGAGCCTGTCGTTAATTCTTCTTCCTGATGGGAAATTAGAGTGACGTGTGCCTGTCCCAACACCTAGAGCTAGTCTCTCATGGGTTCCCCCTCATCCAGTTCATCCTCAGGACAAATTGCAACCTGTATGGAACAATAGGTTAAAGGTGCTGATTCTCCAAGTGGGGAGATTGTTAGTGAAGCTGCTGGATGGGGGGAACCCGAGCATCAGGAGATGTGAAATGAGGTACATTTTAGAAACCTTTCCAGATCACACGGTGTATCATCCTCTGGGTTTTCCATGCATGTTTTCGCTGTAGGATGATTCCCTTGAACCTGGAGATTTGGTACAAATGGAATGGGTACCACGCAGTATTACTTTAAAGTGTCTTCGTTTGCTCACCCAATCTCACCAATCCTCTCAGCCCCGGGAGTTTTCAGCCTTATATCTAATCCAGCTGTGGGTCTAGATATGGTCAATCCATGTTGCTTCAAAGCCCCTGAACGATCTCTTTAAGAATTTCTCTCTCTTTCAATGTCTTTTTTGTTTTTTTTTTTTTTTTTGAAATTTATTTTTATAATGGGGTTTAGCTGCTTTTCAGTGCTGTGTTTATACCGTTTTACACCCACTTGATTCACTTACAGAAAGATATCAATACATAGGTTTTAAGATTCTTACTAGTCAGATATATTTTTTGTGCGTTGAATAGGGGGTTTGGAGTCCAGTTCACTGAGCAAGGAATAGGGCTTGTCTGTTACATATGTGGTTTATGGTACGCTATCTGCGCTAATTTGAAACCCTTGTTTCATGCCTCACCCCACCTCACCTTTCCGTTAAGCAGCCATGGTGTGTTCTGTAAATGTGTGGCTCTATTCTGTTTTGTAGTACAGGTCCTGTGTAGCGATTTTTACATTCCCTCTATAAGTGATATCTTATGATAAGTGTCTTTTTCTGTGTGACTTATTTCACGTAGAATCGTCGTACCTAAATGCACTCATCATGCTGCTAGGAGCCTTATGACCTAGATTTCATGGCTGAGTGATATTCCATTGTACATAAGGACCACAACTTCTTTATCCATTTTTCTCTTTCCTGGGATATTTAAGGTGTAACGAAGTGGAGGTTCTTGCCAACAGAGCAGCCCTAAACTTTGGGGTGCCTGTGTCTTGCTGATTTTTAGTTTTCCCAATTTATACGCCCATGAGTGGAAGTGCCCTATGCTCTCTAGCTGTGTTTTTTAGATGTTTTAGGAAACACCATACACTTCTACAGAGTGGCCGTTGGCAGTTTACATCCCCCCCCATCAGCCTAACAAGGCTCCCTTTTCTCCATGGCCTGTCCTGCATTTCTAGTTTTTACACTTTTTTCAGCATGGTCCCCTTTGACCGATCGGAAGTGAGACTTCTTTGTATTGCTGATTTGCATTTCCGGCTTGCTTGGAGAGTCATAATTTATAATTCTGCAGTTTTGTGAATTAAAGTTTCCTGAGCTTCATTTGTCAACTCGCTTTTTTGGGAGCTGGCCGCAAAACCGGTGGAGTGCTTCTGCCCCTACTGTGGTTCAGGGCGACAGGCGAAGCCTTTGCTTAATTCTTCTTCCTGATTGGAAATTAGAGTGACTTTTGCCTGTCCGAACATCTAGGGCTTGTCTCTCATTGTTTCTCCTCCTTCCCCTTCATCCTGTGGACAAATTCCGAACTCTGTGCAAGAGGACATAGAAGGTGCTTACATCCTCAAGTGGGGAGATTGTTAGGAAAGAGGCTGGTGGGGTGAACTCGACCACCATGAGATTAAGAGATGAGGTGCCTTTTCCAAAATCTTCCTGATCCAACCGTGTACCATCTTCTGGGTGTCACTGGCATGTTTTAGCTGTAGGAAAGTTCCCATGTATGTAAGGAGAATGCCAGGGATTTTTCCAAATCAGTGTCTCCCCGAACCCCAATCTTGCGAATTTTTAAGCCACTGGTACATGTATGTTCATTAAGGGACTTGGGTCGTAAGCAGAGTCCGAAATTTAGGTGAGTGAAGCCTTCAGGGTCAGAAACGCTCGGCATCGGCCTCCTTTAGGTTCCTTTTTATCTGTAGTTGATACATGATGTCGATATAGATATCTATTGTTTTTCAGATTATTTCCCCTTAGGCGTTATTACAAAATATTGAGTATAGTTCCCTGTGCTATACAGTAGTTCCTTGTTGATGATATATTTTATACATAGAAGTGTGTATATGTTAATCCGAAACTGTTAGTTTATCTCTCCTGCCACCTTTACCCTTTGGTAATAAACTATATAAGATTTTATACTTCGCAGAAATCCAGGAGCTGAAAGACAGGTATCATTTTCAAAGGAAAATCATTCAAAACAAGATTGAACCTTCAGCCAAGATTAGTAGATCCACATCCTTGGAAAGAAATCACTGCATTTCTCTAATGTTGACCTGACAAATACGACAAACCCCTCCACTGAACTTGCTTATAATAAAGTGATGGAAATATCAAATGGAAGTGTTAGAAACATCTTATTTTACACGAGCCTTATACACTGCTCTATGTTAATAACAGTTTGGCTCACGCATCTATTCTTTGAAGTTACAATGTTCTCAAATTCTGTTACTGATCCTGCAGAGTGGGCCCCAACAAGGGTCCTCCTGCCCAGTGTCATTGGAGCCAACAGATCGAGACTGAGTTTGGTTCAGAAGCAAAGGAAAACTTTATAGTTTGATCAGAGAATGGAGAGGTGAGAGCGTGCACTCCCCCGTGGGCTGTGGGCCGGGCTGCTGTGTAGGGATCCCGTCAGCGTCAGCGGGAGGGATGGGGCGGAGCTCTCGAGGGCCGGGTTGGCTGGAGCTCAGGCCCTATGTGGCGGAGTCTGCACGGGGCCCGGAGAGCTGAGGTGTCGGCCCAGCCATCTTGCACTAGGAAATCGGGTCTGAAGTGCCGGGTGTGGGTCCTCTGCCTGTGGAAACCTAGGAACAAGTGAAATTAGAAAAAGCACAAAGGAAAAAAAAGCTTAGACTTTATTTTATTGCCCAGATTCTATTTTTATTTCCCAGGAATTTTTAATGGCCTTTGCCGGTGACAAACCCCTCCTCTGCCTCTTGTCCCATTCCACATTCTTGGGGCGCTGAGGGTGCAGACACCTCTTCTGTAAATGCTTCGTGCTGAGTTGGGTGTCCTCATACCCGGGGAGAGGGGCACGACTTCTCCCCAGCTGCCTCCAGGTGAGGTTGATTGTCCCCAGGCCTCCTCCCTCACTGCTCGTCTGCCTGAGCACCAGCGTTGGAAGTTTTATAGATTCTAATGACCTTTAAGGGTCCAGGAAAGAGATGCGCAGGGACGCTGGGGGGGCCGGTTTTACCCTGCTCCACATTGGTTCGGCCCCCTTAGGCTGACGGTTTCTGCCAGCCTAGATGCTCTGACCAGTAGTCTGCGCTTTCTTCAGTTAGGCCACTGAATTAATGTACAAACAGCACCAGGTGTCAGAGCCTTGCCTGCTCAACTCCCAGACAGTCCAGGGCCGGTGGTGATCCAGGACCATGACGGCCACTCAGTCAACGGCCTTTTGAAGTAGCCAGGAGTACATCTGGTCTCATTGGTCGCCGTCACAGTGGCGTCTGTAGGCTTTTCTATGGTGGCAGCGTTATTTAGGGTTCCCCTGCCAAGTTTATTAGCTCCACTCTGGGTGCAGTAAGTCCTGCAAGCAATAGTCTGTTCTTTTGGGGCACACTCTTGTGGTTTTCTGAGAGAAGCTCCAGGTCAAGTGATGGTCACACGAGTCGTCATGGGGGCCCGTTGCCCCAGGTTGTCTCTCTGGAGGTTGGAGTTAGAGGGCCTCCTCACTCGAGGTCATTGTGCCCACGGAGCGATCCCTGCAACTTCACGGCATGGTGGGTGGTTAGGAACACCAAGTGGCGTCCTTTTCCCTTAGGAGGGAGCTGGTCTTGCGGGCTGCTCATTTCCAGGTTTTTAGATACCCCCAGTATCCTGGTCGGATGGGGTGGCTGACCAATGCCTGGAGGGCATTCTTGCATGGTTCCATTTCAGGTGGTCCCAGTTTTTGCACTAATACTCCAAGGGCGATTCACCTTCGACCAGGAATGTAAAGGTCAAAGGGTTTAGCTAAATTAGGGAGGTCCAGGGCAAGGGTCTGAATTGACTGCTCTTTCCTTTCTTGAAAGGCCGCTTCTGGATTCTATTCAAAAGGATCATCATCTTTTCCTCTCAGTGTTTCATATAGAGGCCCAGTTATTAGACTGTAGTTAGGGATCCAGATGCAGCAAACCCCGGTCTCCCCAGGAACCCCTAAGCTGTCTTCTAGTTTTAGGAAGGGTGAAGCTGCAAATGGCTTCTTCCCTTTCCTGGGATGGGCTTCTCTGATCTTCTGTGAGAATGAAGCCCAGGCAGGTCACCTTAGTCTGTGATATTTGAGCCTTTTTCTTGGACACCTTCTATCTTTTATTGGCTAGGTAGTCCAGAGGCCTCCTTAGTAGGGCTGGCGATCAGAATGTCGTCTGCATATTGAAGGAGGGTTCCCTTCTCCCGAGGTAGATCTTTTAGGGCTTTAGCTAACGTTTCCCCAAAGATGGTGTGGGAATTTTTGAACCCCTGGGGCAGGACGGCCCAGCAGTATTGTTTTTGTTGTATGTTGAGTCCTGCCACTCATAGCCAAAATTTCTTGTGACTCTGGGACTAATGGAATACAGAAGAAGGCATCATTGAAGTCTAATACATAATACCATGTCCTGGTGGATGGTAGAATGACCAGCAGGGTATAGGAATTAGGAACTACTGGATGTATATCCTCTGTGGCTTCACTGACTGTCCTGGCGTCCTTTACCAGGTCCCCAGCAGCCCACGGGGCTCTCATGGTCAGGCCCCTCCCAGGATATGGAACTCATCTGGGCAGGTACGCAGCAGCCCACGGGGCTCTCATGGTCAGGCCCCTCCCAAGATATGGTGCTCACCTGTGCAGGTACCCAGCAGCCCACGGGGCTCTCATTGTCAGGCCCCTCCCAGGATATGGAGCTCACCTGGGCAGGTACCCTGTAGACCACGGGGCTCTCGTGGGCAGGCCCCTCCCAGGATATGGAGCTCACCTGGGTAGGTACCCAGCAGCCCACGGGGCTCTCGTGGGCAGGCCCCTCCCAGGATATGGAGCTCACCTGGGCAGGTACCAGGCAGCTCACGGGGCTCTCGTGGGCAGGCCCCTCCCTGGATATGGAGCTTCCCTGGACAGGTACCCCAACAGGGCTGGGCACACAGGAACCGTGCACATAGCCCTCATTGCAGAGCACCTCCAGCACACCTGTCGCTCAGATCTGACACAGAGCACCTCAGAGCAGGGCTTGGACTAACAAACATCAGCTCCGACAGGTCTGTGACCCTAGGCTTCTCTCTGTGTGGCCTCCCTCCGCCTGGTCTTCCAGGGGCTTCCACTGCAGCCGGGGCACCAGGCCTCTGTCTCCATCCACCACCCCTCCTCTCCCTGACTCCTGGGTTCCTCTCATTAGGAGAGGGTCTTCTTGAAGTTGTCTCCCACTCATGGACCAGATAAAATGATTAGAAAACAAGCCAGGGCTGCCGCCCCTTGTCTATCCTGACTCTCGGGACCCTACATCTGTTCCTTGGACCTGGCCGGTGCAGCAAAGCCCATTTTCTGCAACTCTGAGCCCCTGAGGGGCGAGGATTGGCTGACCTGGGCAGCCTGACCCTGCCGGCCAGCCCTTCCCAGGTGTGCCTGTGTTGAGGTCAATATAAACACCCCTCCAGGCAGCAAAAGCCTCTGCAGCTGTGCCTGACGCCATATTCTCTGCCCCGTCAGCAGTCTCGGGGTTGTGCTGGTGGGAGGGAGTAGCGCCCAGGGCTCTATGAGTGGCCCCGTGTGAGTGGGGCTCTGCTGGACTTTCTGCAGGAGTTGCCGGGCTGCCACCTGCTAAAGAAGAGGATTTGTCACCCACACCTGCTGCTGGAATTTCTACCCGGGCAGAGGTGAGGAAGGAAAAAAGCAGTGGGGGCCGGGACAGGAGGGGTACCTCAGGCAGGGAAATGGAAAGCTTCCAGAAGAGCGCCTGGGGCCAGGACCATCCTGGCTGACCTGCAGGCACCAAGTTGTCCTGCGTGCTGTCGCTGGTGTGACTCCAAGCCCCTTCCTCTAGGCTTTAAAGTCTTTGCACACATTCAGGTGTTTTACCTGGGAAGGGTGGGAAAAGTTCAGCAGCAGCTGGCCTGGGGCTCAGCTCACGTTTCCTCAGAGACGCCTCCTCACCGTCCCCCAGCTTTGCAATGAGGACGTTCCTTGCGGGGGAGCTGCTGGCTGCATGGGAGACGATTCCCCACCTCTGACCAACTTCAGAGTTGTTTACCACTGGAGCAAGTGCCCTGATAGGGTTTTCCTCTGTATGACCAGTGGGTTCTGTTTTTTTTTTTTTTTCTTTTTTGGTTCAAGGTAGGTTTTATTCCTCTTTTTGTATTTATAGATATAAGCATGGAAATAATTCATTCATATAAATACATCTATGGGAAGGAAAGAACTTTTTTTCTGTTTTATTTTTTTAAAATATAATTTATGTTTTAATTTTTTAATTTTATTCATTTTTTTATACAGCAGGTTCTTATTGGTTATCTATTTTATACATATAAGTGTATATATGTCAATCCCAGGCTCGCAATTCATCCCACCACCACCACCCTGCCACTTTCCCCCCTTGGTGTCCGTACATTTGTTCTCTACATCTGTGTCTCTATTTCTGCCTTGCAAACTGGTTCATCTGTACCATTTTTCTAGGTTCCACATGTATGCGCTTAAATATGGTATTTGTTTTTCTCTTTCTGACTTACTTCACTCTGTATGACAGTCTCTAGATCTATCCACGTCTCTACAAATGACCCAATTTCGTTCCTTTTTATGGCTGAGTAATATTCCATTTTATATATGTACCACATCTTTTCCATTCGTCTGTCTATGGGCATTTAGGTTGCTTCCATGACCTGGCTATTGTAAATAGTGCTGCAAAGAACATTGTGTGAATATCTTTTTGAATTATGGTTTTCTCTGGGTATATGCCCAGTAGTGGGATTGCTGGGTCATATGGTAATTCTATTTTTAGTTTTTAAGGAACCTCCATACTGTTCTCCATAGTGACTGTATCAATTTACATCCCCACAAATAGTGTAAGAGGGTTCCCTTTTCTCCACACCCTCTCCAGCATTTGTTGTTTGTAGATTTTCTGATGATGCCCATTCTAACTTGTGTGAGGTGATACCTCATTGTAGTTTTGGTTTATATTTCTCTAATAATTAGTGATGTTGAGCAGCTTTTCATGTGCTTCTTGGCCATCTGTATGTCTTCTGGGGACAAATGTCTATTTACGTCATCTGCCCATTTTTGGATTGGGTTGTTTGTTTTTTTTTTTTTACTGTTGAGCTGCATGTGCTGTTTATATATATTGGAGATTAATCCTTTGTCCATTGATTCGTTTGCAAATATTTTCTCCCATTCTGAGGTTGTCTTTTCGTCTTGTTTGTAGTTTCCTTTGCTTTGCAAAAGCTTTTAGGTTTCATTTGCTCCCATTTGTTTATTTTTGTTTTTTATTCCATTACTCTAGTAGGTGGATCAAAAAAGATCTTGTGATTTTTGTCAAAGAGTATTCTTCCTATGTTTTCCTCTAAGAGTTTTATAGTGTCCGGTCTTACATTTCGGTCTCTAATCTATTTTGAGTTTATTTTTTGTGTATGGTGTTAGGGAGTGTTCTAATTTCATTCTTTTACATGTAGCTGTCCATTTTTCCCAGCACCACTTATTGAAGAGACTGTCTTTTCTCCATTGTATATCCTTGCATCCTTTGTCATAGATTAGTGGACCATAGGTGTGTAGGTTTATCTCTGGGCTTTCTTTTTTTTTTCCTTTTACATCTTTATTGGAGTATAATTGCTTTACAATTGTGTGTTAATTTCTGCTGTATAAAAAAGTGAATCAGCTATACATATACATATAACACCATATCCCCTCCCTCTTGCACCTCCCTCTCACTTCCTTATCCCACCCCTTTAGGTGGTCACAAAGCACCGAGCTGATCTCCCTGTGCTATGTGGCTGCTTCCCAGTAGCTATCAATTTTACATTTGGTAGCGTATATATGTCCATACCACTCTCTCACTTTGTCCCAGCTTACCCTTCCCCCTCCCCGTGTCCTCAAGTCCTTTCTCTACGTCTGTGTCCTTAATCCTTTCCTGCCCCTAGGTTCTTCATAAACTTTTTTTTTCTTTCAGATTCCATATATATGTGTTAGCATACGGTATTTGTTTTTCTCTTTCTGACTTACTTCACTCTGTAGGACAGACCCTAGATCCATCCACCTCACTACAAATAACTCAGTTTTGTTTCTTTTTATGGCTGAATAATGTTCCATTGTATATATGTGCCACATCTTCTTTATCCAGTTATCTGCTGATGGACACTTAGGTTGCTTCCATGTCCTGGCTATTGTAAATAGAGCTACAATGAACATTGTGGTACATGACTCTTTTTGAATTATGGTTTTCTCAGGGTAAATGTCCAGTAGTGGGATTGCTGGGTTGTACGGTTGTTCTATTTTTAGTTTTTAAGGAACCCCCATACCGTTCTCCCTAGTAGCTATATCAATTTACATTCCCACCAACAGTGCAAGAGGGTTCCCTTTTCTCCAATAAATGCCTCTCCAGCATTTATTGTTGGTAGATTTTTTGATGATGGCCATTCTGACTGGTGTGAGGTGATACCTCATTGTAGTTTTGATTTGCATTTCTCTAATAATTAGTGATGTTCAACATCCTTTCATGTGTTTGTTGGCAACCTGTATATCCTCTTTGGAGAAATGTCTATTTAGGTCTTCTGCCCATTTTTGGATTGGGTTGTTTGGTTTTGTGATATTGAGCTACAGGAGCTGCTTTTTGGAGGTTAATCCTTTGCCATTTGCTTCATTTGAAAATATTTTCTCCCATTCTGATGGTTGTCTTCTCATTTTGCTTATGTTTTCCTTTGCTGTGCAAAAGATTTTAAATTTCATTAAGTCCCATTTTTTTTATTTTTGTTTTTATTTCCATTTCTCTAGGAGGTGGGTCAAAAAGGATCTTGCTGTGATTTATGTCATAGACTGTTCTGCTTATGTTTTCCTCTAAGAGTTTTATAGTGGCTGGTCTTACATTTAGGTCTCTAATCCATTTTGAGTTTATTTTTGTGTATGGTGTTAGGGAGTGTTCTAATTTCATTCTTTTACATGTAGCTGTCCAGTTTTGCCAGCACCACTTACTGAAGACACTGTCTTTTCTCCATTGTATACCCTTGCCTCCTTTGTCATAGATTAGTGGACCGTAGGTATGTGGGTTTATCTCTGTGCTTTCTATCCTGTTCTATTGATCTATATTTCTGTTTTTGTGCCAGTACCATATTATCTTGATTACTGTAGCTTTGTAATAGTGTCTGAAGTCTGGAAGTCTGATTCCTCCAGCTCTTTTTTTTTCCCCTCAAGACTGCTTTGGCTATCCGGGGTCTTTTGTGTCTCCCTACAAATTTTAAGATTTTTTTTTTCTAGTTCTGTAGAAAATGCCAAAGGTATTTTGATAGGGATTGCATTGAATCTGTAGATTGCTTTGGGTAGTATAGTCATTTTCACAATATTGATTCTTCTAATCCAAGAACATGGTATATGTCTCCATCTGTTTATATCATCTTTGATTTCTTTCATCAGTGTCTTATAGTTTTCTGAGTACAGGTCTTTTACTTCCTTAGGTAGGTTTATTCCTAGGTATTTTATTTTTGTTGCAGTGGTAATGGGATTGTTTCCTTAATTTATCTTTCTGTTCTTTCATTGTTAGTGTATAGGAATGCAAGCAATTTCTGTGCATTAATTTTGTATCCTGCAACTTTACCAAATTCATTGATTAGCTCCAGTGGTTTTCTGGTGGCATCTTTAGGATTCTCTATCTATGATATGATGTCATCTGCAAACAGTGACAATTTTACTTCTTCTTTTCCTTTTTGTATTTCTTTTATTTCTTTTTCTTCTCTGATTGCCATGGCTAGGACTTCCAAAACTATGTTGAATAGTAGTGGTGAGAGTGGACATCCTCGTCTTGTTCCTGATCTTAGAGGAAACGTTTTCAGTTTTTCATCGTTGAGAATGATGTTTGCTGTGGGTTTGTCATATATGGCCTTTATTATGTTGAGGTAGTTTCCCTCTATGCCCACACTCTGCAGAGTTTTTATCATAAATGGGTGTTGAATTTTTTCAAAATCTTTTCCTGCATCTATTGAGATGATCATATGGTTTTATTCTACAATTTGTTAATATGGTGTATCACATTGATTTGTGTATATTGAAGAATCCTTGCATCCCTGGGATAAACCCCACTTGATCATGGTGTATGATCCTTTTAATGTGTTGTTCGATTCTGTTTGCTAGTATTTTGTTGAGGATTTTTACATCTATATTCATCAGTGATATTGGTCTATAATTTTCTTTCCTTGTAGTATCTTTGTCTGGTTTTGGTATCACGGTGACGGTGGTCTCATAGAATGAGTTTGGGAGTGTTCCTTCCCCTGCAATTGTTTTGAAGAATTTGAGAAGGTTGGGTGTTAGCTCTTCTCTAAATGTTTGACAGAATTCACCTGTGATGCCATCTGGTTCTGGACTTTTGTTTGTTGGAAGATTTTTAATCACAGTTTCAATTTCATTGCTTGTGGTAGGTTTGTTCATATTTTCTATTTCTTCCTGGTTCAGCCTTGGAAGGTTATCCCTTTTTAAGAATTTGGCCATTTCTTCCAGGTTGTCCATTTTGTTGGCATAGAGTTGCTTGTAGTAGTCTCTTAGGATGCTTTGTATTCCTGCGGTGTCTGTTGTAACTTCTCATTTTCACTTCTAATTTTGTTGATTTGATTCCTCTCCCTCTTTTTCTTGAGTCTGGCTAAAGGTTTATCATTTTTGTTTATCTTCTCAAAGAACCGGCTTTTAGTTTTATTGATCTTTGCTTTCATTTTCTTTGCTTCTATTTCATTTATTTCTGCTTTGATCTTTATGATTTCTTTCATTCTACTAACTTTGGGTTTTGTTCTTCTTTCTCTAGTTCCTCTAGGTGTAAGGATAGATTGTTTATTTGAGATTTTTCTTGTTTCTTGAGGTAGGCTTGTTTTGCTATAAACTTCCCTCTTAGAACTGCTTTTGCTGCATCCCATAGGTTTTGGATCATTGTGTTTTTGTTGTCATTTGTCTCTAGGTAGTTTTTGATTTCCTCTTTGATTTCTTCAGTGATCTCTTGGTTATTTAGTAACGTATTGTTTAGCCTCCATGTGTTTGTGTTTTTTACGGTTTTGTCCCTGTTATTGATTTCTAATCTCATAGCATTGTGGTCGGAACAGCTGCTTGATATGATTTCAGTTTTCTTAAATTTACTGAGGCTTTATTTGTGACCCAAGATGTGATCTATCCTGGAGAATGTTCCGTGTGCAGTTGAGAAGAACGTGTAATCTGCTGTTTTTGAATGGAATGTCCTATAAATATCAATTAACTATATCTGGTCTATTGTGTCATTTAAAGCTTGTGTTTCCTTATTAATTTTCTGTCTGGATGATCTCCACTGGTGTAAGTGAGCTGTTAAAGTCCCCTGCTATTATTGTGTTACTGTTGATTTCCTCTTTTATAGCTGTTAGCAGTTGCCTTATGTATTGAGGTGCTCCTATGTTGGGCACATATATATTTATAATTGTTATATCTTCTTCTTGGATTGATCCCTTGACCATTATGCAGTGTCTTTCATTGTCTCTTGTAACATTCTTTATTTTAAAGTCTATTTTATCTGATATGAGTATTGCTACTCCAGCTTTCTTTTGATTTTCATTTGCATAGAATATATTTTTCCATCGCCTCACTTTCAGTCTGTATGTGTCCCTAGGTCTGAAATGGGTCTCTTGTAGACAGCGTATATATGGGTCTTGTTTTTGTATCCATTCAGAGAGCCTGTGTCTTTTGGTTGGAACATTTAGTCCATTCACGTTTAAGGTAATTATTGATATGTATGTTCCTATTACTCTTTTCTTAATTGTTATGGGTTTGTCTTGGTGGGTCCTTTTCTTCTCTTGTGTTTCCCACTTAGAGAAGTTCCTTTAGCATTTGGTGTAGAACTGGTTTCATGGTGCTGAATTCTCTTAGCTTTTGCTTGTCTGTAGGGCTTATGATTTCTCTGTCAAATCTGAATGATATCCTTGCTGGGTGGAGTACTCTTGGTTGTAGGTTCTTCCCTTTCATCACTTTAAATTTATGCCACTCCCTTCTGGCTTGTAGATTTTCTGCTGAGAAATCAGCTGTTATCCTTATGGGAGTTCCCTTGTATGTTATTTGTCATTTTTCCCTTGTTGCTTTCAATAATTTTTCTTTGTCTTCAATTTTTGTCAATTTGGTTACTATGTGTCTTGGCATTTTTCTCCTTTGATTTATCCTGACTGGGACTCTCTGCACTTCCTGGACTTGGGTGGCTATTTCTTTTCCCATGCTAGGAAGTTTTCGACTATAATCTCTTCAAATGTATTCTCGGGTCCTTTCTCTCTCTCTTCTCCTTCTGGGACCCCTATGATGTGAATGTTGTTGCGTTTAATGTTGTCCCAGAGGACTCTTAGGGTGTCTTCATTTATTTTCATTCTTTTTCTTTATTCTGTTCCATGGCAGTGATTTCCACTTTTCTGTCTTCCAGGTCACTTATCCGTTCTTCTGCCACAGTTATTCTGCTACTGATTCCTTCTAGTGTATTTTTCATTTCAGTTATTATATTGTTCACCTCTGTTTGTTTGTTCTTTAATTCTTCTAGGTGTTTGCTCCTTAATTCTTCTAGATCTTTGTTAAGCATTTCTTGCATCTTCTCGATCTTTGCCTCCATTCTTTTGCCAAGGTCTTGGATCATGTTCACTATCATTATTCTGAATTCTTTTTCTGGAAGGTTCCCTATCTCCACCTCATTTCGTTTTTTTCCCTAGGGTTTTATCTTGTTCCTTAATCTGGTATAAAGTCCTCTGCCTTTTCATTTTGTCTATCTTTCTGTGAATGTGGTTTTCCTTCCACAGGCTGCAGAATTGTAGTTCTTCTTGCTTCTGCTGTCTGCTCTCCAGTGGATGAGTCTATCTTAGAGGCTTGTGCAAGCTTCCTGATGGGAGGGACTGGTGGTGGGTAGAGCTGGGTGTTGCTTTGGTGGGCAAAGCTTTAATCTGCTTGTCTGCAGATTAAATAAAACTTTAATAAAAAGTTTAATCCACTTATCTGCTGATGCATGGGGCTGGGTTCCCTCCCTGTTGGTAGTTTCACCTGAGGTGACCCAGCACTGGAGCCTACCTTGCTCTTGGTGGGGTTAATGGCGGACTCTGGGAATGCTCACACCAAGGAGTATTTCCCAGAACTTCTGCTGCCAGTGTCGTTGTCCTCACGGTGAGCCACACCCACAGCTACCACCTGCCTCTGCAGGAGACCCTCTAAAACTATCAGGTAGTTCTGCTCATCCTCCTATGGGGTCACTGCTCCTTCCCCTGGGTTCTGATGTGCTCACTACTTTGTGTGTGCCCTCCAAGAGTGGAGTATCTGAGTGGAGTTGAGACTCTGAGACTCTGCGTGGAGTCGCACAGACTCTGGGTCCTGTGAAGCTTCGATGCTTTGTGGTTCTAGAAATCCTATAGGAGACGGTCCACAGCAGGTGAAGCTAATGCTCTCAGTAGAGGTGGTGAAGCCAAAGATCTGCAGTTCCAAACTAGAGGTGTCGATGTACATACAGGACAAAATCATCTCGTGTGAATGTAGTTCAGGCATGTTTAAGGTGAATGGAGCCATGTTAATGCCTACCATATTCTATCTTGAGCCTCTCCTCAGGGACCCCCTCCTCAGTTCCTGAGGCTCCTGTAAGTCACGTACAGGGGACTGGAGAGTGGGCTCTGTCCAATCTGAGCCCTGAGTTACCCTGTGTGTATCTTAGGATACTTTGTATTTCTGTGGGGTCTGTTGTAATATCATCTCTTTCATTTCAGATTTATTTGGGCCCTCTCTTTTTAAAAAAACATACTACTGTTGTCTTTTATTCTTTACAGAAGTTTAATAAGTGTTTGATCTACCTTGACTTACTCTATGTATACTTTTTGCAGTGAGATTTTTACTTTTCTTTGTTTTCTTGATACTATCAATAATTAGTGAGACTTCTTTTAAGCTACCTTCAACATTGATTATAAAGCTGCTTTATTAGTGATGACAGAGCCTTAATGGAAGTCATGTTCTGGTTGTAAATTAGAATGCAATGTGCCAGCAAAAAGCCCCTTAAGTTTATTTCTCATTACTTCTTGTTCTTTTTTTAATTTAATTTTTATTTTTTATCACAGCAAATTTGATTAAAATGTTTTGTTTCTTCTAGGTGTGCAAGATGTGGTTCTTTTAAACATATACATATATCTATTCTTCTTTGGATCATTTTCCCATGTAGGTTATGATACAATGTTGAGTAATCTTCTTTTGGTATTACGTAGGTCTTTGGTGATTACACATTTCACATTTGTTTCTATATCTATGTTAACTCCAATATCCTAATGTGTCCAATCCTCACACCTTTCCATTTGGTGAACCATAAGTTAGTTTAGTGAATCTGTGATTGCATTTCTCTGTGGAAATATCTTCATTGGTATCAATTTTTAGCTAAGACCTATAAGTGATATTATAGGATATGTGTCTTTTGCGTTCTGACTTAGTACAATTTGCCTGATTACCTCAAGAATCATACATGGTGCTGCAAATGGCATTGTTTTATTTTTTTCCCTGGCTAATATTCCATCTGTACGTGTACCAGTTCTTCTTTGGCCATGCACCTCTTGATGGACTTTTTGGTTGTCTCCATGTCTTGGCTATTGTAATACTGCTGCAATACACATTTGCTTGCCTGTGTCTTTCCAGTTCTATCTTCTTATGTTATAGTCCAAGGAGTGGGCTTGCTGTATCATATGGTAACTCAGTGTGTACGTTTTAAAGGCACCACAATTCAGTTCTCATTAGTGGCTCTTTCCAGGTTACGTCCAACTTAAAGTTGAGGGTATGCATTTCTCCAAAACACCTTCAGTATTTATTGTTTGTAGTTTTCTTGCTGAAGGTTATTCTGACAGGTGTGAGCTGATACCCCTTTGTGGTTGAATTTGCATGTGTCCCATAATCTGTTGAAATTGAGCTTTAAAGCATGTCCTTTTTATTTATCAAACAGTGATTACAGCTTAGTTCTTCAAGGTGTTTTCTTAAAGTATGTGTCACATTTTGAAAATTTTTGGCCATTACCTCCCTCGAGACATTTTGAGGGCAGTTTTCATTTACAGCCCTGCATTACTTGTTCATATGAAGTGACCATTAGCACAGGCTTTAAAGCTGCTTTTGCAGGTAATGGCCAGAGGGCGGCAGCCTTTCTACGTTCCCCACTCTGGTAACTAGGGAAACAGACCTTCCGGCCTGTGGTGTTCCTCCGTTATAAATTAGAGTGCAATGTGCCCGGATAAACCCACAAATGCTGATGTCTCCTTACTTTTGTTTGTTTTTTTTTTAAATTTAATTTATATTTAGTATTGCAGTAATATTCCATTGTGTACATGGACCACTTCTTCTTGGTGCATTCCTCGGTTGATGGACATTTTCATTGCTTCCAAGTGTTGGCTATGGTAAATATTGCTGGAGTGAAGGATTGCCAGCCTGTGACTTTTTGATTCTCATTTTCTCGGGTGATAGGTCCAGCAGTGGTTTTGATTGATTGACTGGTAGCTCAATGTTTCCCTTTTCAAAGAACCTACATTGTGTTTTCATTAGTGACTCTTAACATGCCCCCCCTTACAGCCGAGGGTATGCATTTCTCCACAATCCCTTCAGCATTTATTTTTTGCAGCATTTTTGCTAATGGCCATTCTGACTGCTGTGAGCCGATAGGTATTTGTAATATGGGTATGCATGTCGTTAAATATTCTAAAATTCATCATTTTTCCACGCCTTTTTCTTTTCTGTTAACAGAAAAAAGAAAAGTGTGAGTACAATATCCGTCTTGAAAGTGTCTTCCTGGAACGTTGCCCTCTTCTGAATTTTTTGGTCAATTTTCAACCCCAGGATTGTTTTGAAATGTAGGTGTCATTTACAGGCCTGCAATGAGTGTGAATATTTAGGGACCAATAGCATTAGGTTTAAGCTGCTGTTGTTCGAAACGGACACAAGGCAGCAGCATTTCTCCATTAACAAATCTGGTTACTAGGGCAGCGGAGCCGTTCTGGAAGTCGTTTTCCTAGGTTGTAAATTTGAATGGAATGGGCTGGAAAACGCCCCATAAGTTTATGTCTGATTAATTCTTTTTCATTGTTTTAATTTTTTAAATCAGGGTAATGGTTAGAATGTTGTTTGTCCAAGGTGTACACACTCTGGTTCATTTACACATTATTTATATCTATTTATGTAGAGATCCTCTTCCCATGTAAATTATTACAGAGTGTTCTGTAGACCTCCCTTGTTATATGGTCGGTCTTTTTGTAATATGTATATAATATGTATTTGGATCATATCCATATCATATAGTAACACTAATCTTCATTTATCCATTCCCCCCACCTTTCCCTTTAGATGAGCAAAGTTGGTTTTCTAAGTTTGTGAGTGTATTTCTCTGTGAATTGTGTTCATTTCTGTCAGTTATTAGATAACGCCTGTAAGTGATATCATAGGATATAAGTCTTTTGCTTTCCGACTTACCTCATGATTTGTGATTATCTCCAGGCTCATTTGTGGTGCCTCAAAGAGCAGGGTTTCATTGTTTTCCATGGCTAATATTCCATTGTGTACCTGGACCACTTATTCTATATCCATTCACTTGTTGATGGACATTTTTATCGCTTCACTGCCTTGGCTATTGTGAATAATGCTGCCCTGCAGCTTTTGCAACCTGTGTCTTCTCGATACTTGTCTTCTCAGGTGAGAGGTCCAGTGGTGCGCCTGCTGGATTGAATGGTACCTAAATTTTTACTTTTAAACGCAGCTCTTTTCTGTTCTCATTACTGGCTGTTAACCACTTTGCATCTCACCAGCAGCTAGAGGATACAAAATTCTCTACAACCGCATCAGCATTTATGGTTTGTAGACTTTTTGCTGATGGTCAGTCGACTGGTGTGATTGGAAACCTTTTTGTTGATTAGACTGCATGAGTCTAATAATTCCTCAGGTTGAGCCTTAATCCATTCTCCTTTTTTTAAAGACAGTGAGTAATACTTACCTCTTCATAGTATTTTATTGAAAAATTTGCCTGTATTAAATTTTTTTGTCCGTTCCCTACCTCAGCACAATTTTTGACGGCAGGTGTCCTTTACAGCCCTGAGTCCTTGTGAATTTTAAGTGACCATTAGCTGTGGGTTTAAAGCCGCTCTTGCGGGAAACGGCCACAAGGCGGCAGCATTTCTCCTTTACCAAATCTGGTTACTATGGCAACAGAGCCTTACTGGAAGTGGTGGTCTAGGTTGCAAATTAGAATGGAATGTGCCAGGAAAAAGCCCTTTAAGTTTATGTCTCATTACTTCTTGTTCGTATTTTTAAGTTAATTTTTATTTTTTATCACAGCAAACTTGATTACAATGTTTTGTTTGTTCTAGGTGTGCAAGATGTGGTTCTTTCACACATATACATATATCTATTCTTCTTCGGATCCTTTTCCCATGTAGGTTATGACACAATGTAGAGTAGTCTTCTCTTGGTATTCTGTAGGTCTTTGGTGATTATATATTTCACATGTGTTTGTATGTCTCTGTTAACCTCAATATGGTAATGTATCCAATCCTCACACCTTTCCATCTGGTGAACCATTAGTTTCTTTAATGAATCTGTGATTGCCTTTCTCTGTGGAAATATCTTCGTTTGTATCAATTTTTAGGTAACACCTATGTCTGATATGATAGGATATATGTCTTTCACTTTCTCACTTACTACAAGTTGTGTGATTACCTCTAGACTCATCTATGGTGCTGCAAATGGCATTGTTTCATTTTTTCACTAGCTCATATTCCATCTGTACATGTAGCAGTTCTTATTTGTCCACCCATTTGTCAGTGGACTTTTTGGTTACTTCCATATATTGGCTATTGTAATAGTATGCATTGCAGATTTGCCTGCCTGTGTCCTTCCAATTCTGTCTTCGTCGGTTATAGGTCCAGGAATAGGTCTGCTAGGTCATATGGTAGCTCAGTGTTTACCTTTTAAAGGTACCTCCATTCTGTTATCATTAGTGGCTCTTTCCAGGTTACGTCCCACTTAAAGTTGAGGGTATGCATTTCTCCACAGCACCTTCAGCATTTATTCTTTGTAGTTTTTGCTGATGGTTATTCTGACGGGTGTGAGCTGACACCTCTTTACGGTTGAATTTGCATGTGTCTCATATTCCGTTGCAATTGAGCTTTAAGGCAAGTCTTTTTTATTTTTCAAGCTGTAATTACAGCTTAGTTCTTCAAAGTGGTTTCTTAAAGTATGTGCCAAATTTTGAAATGTTTTGGCCATTACCTCCCTCAAGACATTTTGAAGGCAGGTTTCATTTTCAGCCCTACAGTACTTGTTCATATGAAGTGACCATTAGCACAGGCTTTAAACTGCTTTTGCAGGTAACGGCCACAGGGCTGCTACCTTTCTACATTCCCCACACTGATACTAGGGAAACAGACTTTACGTCCAGTGGTGTTCCTCGGTTGTAAATTAGAGTAGAATGTGCCCAGGTAAACACACAAAAGCTGATGTCTCTTTACTTTTGTTGTATTTTTAAATTTAATTTATATTTATTATTGGAGTTAATATTCTATTTTGTACATGGACCACTTCTTGGTGCATTCCTCTGTTGATGGACATTTTCGTTGCTTCCAAGTGTTGCCTATGGTAAATATTGCTGGAGTGCAGGATTGCCAGCCTGTGACTTTTTGATTCTCATTTTCTCTGGTGATAGGGCCAGCAGTGGTTGTGATTGATGGACTGGTCACTCAGTGTTTACTTTTTCAAAGCACCTCCAATGTGTTTTTATTAGTGGCTTTTACAACGTCGCCCTTAGAACCGAGGGTACGCATTTATCCACAATCGCTTCAGCATTTATTGTTTGCACCATTTTTGCTGATGGCCATTCTGACTGCTGTGATCTGATAGGTATTTGTAATTTGGGTTTGCATATCTTTCAAAATTCCTAAAATTCATCATTTTTCCACATCTTTTTCTTTTATCAAAAGAAAAATCTGTGAGCACAATATACCTCTTGAAATTATCTTCTTCAAAGGTTGCCCTTTTTGAATTTTTTGTTCGATTTTTGACCCCAGAATTTTTTTGGAGGGCAGGTGTCATTTACAGAACTGCAAGTTGGTGAATATTTAGTGACCGTTTGCAGTGGGTTTAAAGCTTCTTTTGTGGGAAACGGCCAAAAGGAGGCAGCATTTCGCCATTCCCCAATCTAGGTACTAGGGCAGCAGAGCCTTTCTGGAAGTCGTTGTCTCAGGTTGTAAATTAGAATGGAGTTTGCCAGGAGAAATCCCCATAAGTTTATGTCTCATTAGTTCTTATTCGTTTTTTTTTTCCAAACACACACACTGTATTTTATTTTTATAAGAGATAAATAGACTGACATCAAGCATTGTACATGGATGATCACAACAAAAGCAACAGTGATTGAAATTACCAAACATGAAACACACTCATACTATGTCATAATATTGACATTCAGTCCAGTAATCCTTCACTGTAGCAGCTGCTTTACTTTGCAGTGAAAATTGATTTGTATATTTTTTGCCTCTGAGTCCTTGTGGGATTTTTTTTAATTCAAACAGAAAGTAACAAAAATTATACTTATCGTCATCAGTTCACTCAGTCCCATGTAATTAATTTTTTTTCATCTTGATCTTTTGTTAGCACTTTTATGAGTTCATTAGTTTTATCATTAGAGTTCTGAAAATGCTTATTCATTCAGTTCAGCAGTACAGTAGAGTTACCAGAAACCTGTACTTGTCAGAGTCTTTTCCATGAATTTCATGAAGGTGAAACCCTTTTATAGGAACATATTTGCAAAAGCATCAGAGTACACCCAGAACTGTCTGTAAATGACAAAAGACTTAAAAATGACCACGGTTAAAGATTTGATGAAAGTTTATAATAATGCAGTTGACAAGAAAATTAGTTATTTCTGAGATATACATTTTAAAGTAATAACTAGGATTATGAATTATAACATTATACCAGAACATATAAGATTCTTAGAAAGTTCATGTAATGTCTGAAACATTTATATTAACATACTTCCATACAAATAACCGAATGAAAGTTTAGTATTAGTTGTTTTGTTTCTTTTTTTATACTGCAGGTTCTTATCAGTCATCAATTTTATACACATCAGTGTATACATGTCAATCCCAATCGCCCAATTCAGCACAACACCATCCCCACCCCACCGCATTTTCCCTCCCTTGGTGTCCATATGTCTGTGCTCTACATCTGTGTCTCAACTTCTGCCCTGCAAACTGGCTCATCTGTACCAATTTTCTAGGTTCCACATACCTGCGTTAATATACGATATTTGTTTTTCTCTTTCTGACTTACTTCACTCTGTATGACAGTCTCTAGATCCATCCACGTCTCAACTAATGACTCAATTTGGTTCCTTTTTGTGGCTGAGTAATATTCCATTCTATATATGTACCACAACTTCTTTATCCATTCGTCTGTTGATGGGCATTTAGGTTGCTTCCATGACCTGGCTATTGTAAATAGTGCTGTAATAAACATTCGGGTGCATGTGTATTTTTGAATTATGGTTTTCTCTGGGTGTATACCCAGTAGTGGGATTGCTGGGTCATATGGTAGCTCAATGTTAACATTTATAAGGCACCTCCATTCTGTTCTCTTTAGTGGCTATTTCCAAGTTACTTCCCACTTAAAGTTGAGGGTATGCATTCCTCCACAACAACTTCAGCATTTATTGTTTGTACTATTCTTGCGGATGGTTATTTTGACAAGTGTGAGCTGATACCTCTTTGTGGTTGAATTCGCATCTGCCTCATAATCCGTTGAAATTCAGCTTTAAGGCATGTCCCTTTTATTTTTCAAGCTGTGATTACCCCTGAGTTCTTCAAAGTGTTCTCTTAAAGTATGTATCAAATTTTGACATGTTTTGGCCATTACCTCCCTCAAGACATTTTGAGGGCAGGTTTCATTTACAGTCCTGCAGTACTTGTTCCTAGGAAATGATCATTAGCTCAGACTTTAAAGCTGCTGTTGCAGGTAACTGACAGACGGTGGCAGCCTTTCTATGTTCCCCACCCTGGTAAATAGGGAAAAGCCCTTGCGGCCTGTGGTGTTTCTCGGTTATAAATTAGAGTGGAGTGTGCCCGGACAAACCAACACAAGCTGATGTCTCCTTACTTTTGTTGGATTTTTAAATTTAATTTTTATTTTTTATTGGAGTAATTTTCCACCGTGTACGTGGACCACTTCTACTTTGTGCATTCCTCGGTTGATAGACATTTTCATTGCTTCCAAGCGTTGGCTATGGTAAATATTGTTGGAGTGCAGGATTGCCAGCCTGTGACTTTTTGATTCTCATTTTCACAGGTGATAGGCCCAGCAGTGGGTGTGATTGACTGGTAGCACCGTGTTTCCCTTTTCAAAGCACCTTCTTTGTGTTTTCATTAGTGGCACTTACCACGTCCCCCTTAGAATCGAGGGTACGGATTTCTCCACAATCACTTCAGCGTTTATTGTTTGCAGCATTTATGCTAATGGCCCTTCTGCCAGCTGTGAGCTGATAGGGTTTTGTAATTTGGGTTTGCATGTCTTTGAAAATTCGTAAAACTGACAATTTTTCTCCGCCTTTTTCTTTTCTCTTAAAAAAAGGAAACAATTGGGAGTACAATATAACTCTTGAAATTGTCTTCTTGGAAGGTTGCCCTCTTTTAAATTTTTTGGTCGTTTTTCCACCCCAGAGTTTTTTTAGAGAGCAGGTGTCATTTCCCGAACTGCAAGTTTGGTGAATATTTAGTGACCTTTAGCAATGGGTTTAAAGCTGCTGTTGTGGGAAGTGGCCGCAAAGAGGCAGCATTTCTCCATTCCCAAATCCGGGTACTAGGCCAGCAGAGCCTTTCTGGAAGTCGTGTTCCAAGGTTGTAAATTACATTGGAATGTGCATGGCGAAACCCCCATACGTTTATGTGTCATTATTTCTTCTTGGGTTTTAAAAGTGTTTTAATTGGGGTAAAGCTAGAATATTGTTTGTCCTAGGTGTACACAATCTGGTTCATTTGTACATTATATATGTCTATGCAAGTACAGATCCTCTTCCCATGTAAAATGTTACACAGGGTTCCACAGACCTCACTTGCTACATGGTCGGTCTTTTTGAGATATCTATATAATATGTGTTTGTATAGATATAGCAACACTAATCTTAATTTATCCATTCCCCCCACCTTTCCTTTTAGATGAGCATAGTTTGTTTTCGTAGTCTGTGAGTGTCTTTCTCTGTGGAAATATATTCATTTGTGTTCAGTTATTACATAACGCCTATAAGTGATATCATAGAATACAGGTCTTTGGTTTCCATGTTACCTCATTATTTGTGATTATCTCCAGACTCATTTGTGGTGCCTCAAAGAGCAATGGTTCATTGTTTTCCATGGCTAATATTCCATTGTGTACATGGACCACTTCTTCTTTATCCATTCACCTGGTGTTGGACATTTTGATTGCTTCACTGTCTTGGCTATTGTGAATAAGGCTGCACTGCAGCTTTTGCGGCCTGTGTCTTCTCGATTCTTGTCTTCTCAGGTGAGAGGTCCAATGGTGCGCCTGCTGGATTGAATGGTACGTCCGTTTTTACTTTTAAACACAGCTCCTTTCTGTTCTCATTATTGGCTGTTACCCCTTTACGTCTCACCAGCAGGTAGAGGGTACACAGTTCTCTAAAACCCCTTCAGGATTTATTGTTTGTGGACTTTTTGCTGATGGTCAGTCGACTGGTCTAAGTTGAAACTTTTTGTAGATTAGATTGCATGCGTCTAACACTCCCTGAGGTTGAGCTTTTATCCATTTTCCTTTTTTGAAAAAAGATTGTGAGTAACACATAACTCTTCATAATCTCTTCTTGAAACATTTGCCTGTTTTGAATTTTTTTGTCCATTCCCTACTTCAGCACAAATTTTTAGAGCAAGTGTCCTTTACAGCCCTGAGTCCTTGTGAATGTTAAGTGACCATTAGCTGTGAGTTTAAAGCTGCTCTTGCAAGAAACGGCCACAAGGTGGCAGCATTTCTCCTTTACCAAATATGGTTACTAGGGAAACAGAGCCTTAATCGAAGTGGTTTCCTAGGTGGTATATTAGAATGGAATGTGCCAGGAAAAAGTCCTTTAAGTTTATGTCTCATTACTTCTTGTTCATATTTGTAATTTACTTTTATTTTTTATCCCAGCAAATTTGATTACAATGGTTTGTTTGTTCTAGGTGTGCAAGATGTGGTTCTTTCACACATATACATGTATCTATTCTTCCTCACATCCTTTTCCCATGTAGGGTTATGACATAATGTTGAGTAGTCTTCTCCTGGTCTTCCGTACGTCTTTGGTGGTTATATATTTCATATGGTTTGTATATCTCTGTTAACCCCAATATGGTAATGTATCCAATCCTCATCCCTTTCTATTTGGTGAACCATAAGTTTTTTAATGAATCTGTGATTGCCTTTCTCTGTGGAAATATCTTCATTGGTATCAATTTTTAAGTAACTCCTAAAAGTGATATGATAGGATATGTGTCTTTTGCTTTCTCACTTACTACAGTTGGCCTGATTACGTCTAGACTCAAGTATGGTGCTGCAAATGGCATTGTTTCATTTTTTTCACTAGCGAATATTCCATCTGTACATGGAGGAGTTCTTCTTTGTCCACCCATCTGTTGGTGGACTTTTTGGGTACTTCCATATCCTGGCTATTGTAATAATGTGCCATGCAGATTTGCCTGCCTGTGTCTTTCCAATTGTCTCTTCTTAGATTATAGGTCGAGGAGTGGGCCTGCTGGATCATATGGTAGCTCAATGTTTACCTTTTTAAGGCACCTCCATTATGCTGTCATTCGTGGCCCTTTTCAAGTTACGTCCCACTTGAAGTTGAGGGTATGCATTTCTCCACAACACCTTCAGCATTTATTGTTTGTAGTTTCCTTGCTGATGGTTATTCTGACAAGTGTGAGCTGATACCTCTTTGTGGTTGAATTACCATGTGCCTCATAATCCGGTGAAATTGAGCTTTAAGGCATGTCCTTTTTATTTTTCAACCTGTGATTACCCCTTAGTTCTTCAAAGTGTTCTCTTAAAGTATGTGTCACATTTTGAAATGTTTTGGCCATTACCTCCCTCAAGACATTTTGAGGGCAGGTTTCATTTACAGTTCTGCAGTACTTGTTCCTATGAAATGACCATTAGCACAGGCTTTAAAGCTGCTTTTGCAGGTAAATGCCAGAGGGCGGCAGCCTTTCTATGTCCCCCCATGGTAACTAGGGAAAAGCCCTTGCGGCCTGTGGTGTTTCTCGGTTATAAATTAGAGTGGAGTGTGCCCGGACAAACCCACACAAGCTGATGTCTACTTACTTTTGTTGGATTTTTAAATTTAATCTTAATTTTTATTGGAGTAATTTCCCACTTTGTACGTGGACCACTTCTACTTTGCGCATTCCTCGGTTGATGGACATTTTCGTTGCTTCCAAGTGTTGGCTATGGTAAATATTGTTGGAGTGCAGGATTGCCAGCCTGTGACTTTTTGATTCTCATTTTCTCAGTTGATAGGCCCAACAGTGGGAGTGATTGATTGACTGGTAGCACCGTGTTTCCCTTTTCAAAGCACCTTCTTTGTGTTTTCATTAGTGGCTCTTACCACGTCCCCCTTAGAATCGAGGGTATGCATTTCTCCACAATCGATTTAGCATTTATTGTTTGCAGCATGTATGCTAATGGCTCTACTGGCTGCTGTGTGCTGATAGGGTTTTGTAATTTGGGTTTGCATATCTTTGAAAATTCGTAAAACTCATCATTTTTCTCCACCGTTTACTTTTCTGTTAAGAAGAAGGAAACAGTTGGGAGTACAATATATCTCTTGAAATTTTCTTCTTGGAAGGTTGCCCTATTTTGAAAATTTTGGTCGACTTTCCACCCCAGAATTTTTTTAGAGAGCAGGTGTCATTTCCCGATCTGCAAGTTTGGTGAATATTTAGTGACCTTTAGCAATGGGTTTAAAGCTGCTGTTGTGGGAAGTGGCCTCAAGCAGGCAGCATTTCTCCACTCCCAAATCTGGGTACTAGGGCAGCAGAGCCTTTCTGGAAGTCGTGTTCCTAGGTTGTAAATTAAATTGGAATGTGCATGGAGAAACCCCCATAAGTTTATGTCTCTTTATTTCTTCTTGGTTTTAAATTTTTTTTTAATTGGGGTAAAGCTTCGAATATTGTCTGTCCTAGGTGTACACAATCTGGTTCATTTGTACATTATATTTGTTTATTCAAGTACAGATCCTCTTCCCATGTAAAATGTTACAGAGGGTTCCACAGACCTCCCTTGCTACATGGTCGGTCTTTTTGAGATATGTATATACTATGTGTTTGTATACATAGAGCAACACTAATCTTAACTTATCCATTCCCCCCACCTTTCCTTTTAGATGAGCATAGTTTGTTTTCTAAGTCTGTGAGTGTCTTTCTCTGTGGAAATATATTCATTTGTGTCAGTTATTAGATAACGCCTATAAGTGATATCATAGAATACAAGTCTTTGGTTTCCGAGTTACCTCATGTTTCGTGATTATCTCCAGACTCATTTGTGGTGCCTCAAAGAGCAATGGTTCATTGTTTACCATGGCTAATATTCCATTGTGTACATGGACCACTTCTTCTTTATCCATTCACCTGTTGTTGGACATTTTGATTGCTTCACTGTCTTGGCTATTGTGAATAAGGCTGCACTGCAGCTTTTGTGGCCTGTGTCTTCTCGATTCTTGTCTTCTCAGGTGAGAGGTCCAATGGTGCGCCTGCTGGACTGAATGGTACCTCCATTTTTACTTTTAAACACAGCTCCTTTCTGTTCTCATTATTGGCTGTTACCCCTTTACGTCTCACCAGCAGGTAGAGGGGACACAGTGCTTAAAAACCCCATCAGCATTTATTGTTTGTAGACATTTTGCTGATGGTCAGTCGACTGGTCTAAGTTGAAACTTTTTGTAGATTAGTTTGCATGGGTCTAACACTCCCTGAGGTTGAGCTTTTATCCATTTTCCTTTTTTTTTTAAAAGGGCGTGAGTAAAACTTAACTCTTCATACTCTCTTCTTGAAACATTTGCCTGTTTTGAATTTTTTTGTCCATTCCCTACTTCAGCACAATTATTTAGGGCAGGTGTCCTTTACAGCCCTGAGTCCTTGTGAATGTTAAGTGACCATTAGCTGTGACTTTAAAGCTGTTTTTGCAGGAAACGGCCACAAGGTGGCAGCATTTCTCCTTTACCAAATTTGGTAACTGGGGAAACAGAGCCTTAATGGAAGTGGTGTTCTAGTTTGTAAATTCGAATGGAATGTGACAGGAAAAAAGCACTTTATGTTTATGTCTCATTACTTCTTGTTCATAATTGTAATTTACTTTTTATTTTTTATCCCAGCAAATTTGATTACAATGGTTTGTTTGTTCTAGGTGTGCAAGATGTGGTTCTTTCACACATATACGTGTATCTATTCTTCCTCGCATCCTTTTCCCATGTAGGTTATGACACAATGTTGAGTAGTCTTCTCCTGGTCTTCCGTACGTCTTTGGTGATTATATATTTCACATGGTTTGTATATCTCTGTTAACCCCAAAATGGTAATGTATCCAATCCTCATCCCTTTCTATTTGGTGAACCATAAGATTTTTTTAATGAATCTGTGATTGC
Organism: Eschrichtius robustus; assembly: GCF_028021215.1. NCBI lineage: Eukaryota > Metazoa > Chordata > Mammalia > Artiodactyla > Eschrichtiidae > Eschrichtius > Eschrichtius robustus. The sequence goes on from NC_090832.1 coordinate 79,003,799, forward strand.
GTTTCTCTGTGGAAATATCTTCATTGGTATCAATTTTTAAGTAACTCCTAAAAGTGATATGATAGGATATGTGTCTTTTGCTTTCTCACTTACTACAGGTTGCGTGATAATGTCTAGACTCATGTATGGTGCTGCAAATGGCATTGTTTCATTTTTTTCACTAGCGAATATTCCATCTGTACATGGAGGAGTTCTTCTTTGTCCACCCATCTGTTGGTGGACTTTTTGGTTACTTCCATATCTTGGCTATTCTAATACTGTGCCATGCAGATTTGCCTGCCTGTGTCTTTCCAATTCTCTCTTCTTAGATTATAGGTCGAGGAGTGGGCCTGCTGGATCATATGGTAGCTCAATGTTTACCTTTTTAAGAAACCTCCATTCTGTTCTCATTCGTGGCCCTTTCCAAGTTACGTCCCACTTGAAGTTGGGGGTATGCATTTCTCCACAACACCTTCAGCATTTATTGTTTGTAGTTTCCTTGCTGATGGTTATTCTGACAAGTGTGAGCTGATACCTCTTTGTGGTTGAATTCGCATGTGCCTCATAATCCGTTGAAATTGAACTTTAAGGCATGTCCTTTTTATTTTTCACCCTGTGATTATCCCTTAGTTCTTCAAAGTGTTCTCTTAAAGTATGTGTCACATTTTGAAATGTTTTGGCCATTACCTCCCTCAAGACATTTTGAGGGCAGGTTTCATTTACAGTTCTGCAGTACTTGTTCCTATGAAATGACCATTAGCACAGGCTTTAAAGCTGCTTTTGCAGGTAAATGCCAGAGGGCGGCAGCCTTTCTATGCCCCCACCATGGTAACTAGGGAAAAGCCCTTGTGGCCTGTGGTGTTTCTCGGTTATAAATTAGAGTGGAGTGTGCCCGGACAAACCCACACAAGCTCATGTCTCCTTACTTTTGTGGGATTTTTAAATTTAATTTTTAGTTTTTATTGGAGTAATTTCCCAGTGTGCACGTGGACCACTTCTACTTTGCGCATTCCTCGGTTGATGGACATTTTCATTGCTTCCAAGTGTTGGCTATGGTAAATATTGTTGGAGTGCAGGATTGCCAGCATGTGACTTTTTGATTCTCATTTTCTCAGGTGATAGGCCCAGCAGTGGGTGTGACTGATTGACTGGTAGCACCGTGTTTCCCTTTTCAGAGCACCTTCTTTGTGTTTTCATTACTGGCTCTAACCACGTCCCCCTTAGAATCGAAGGTATGCATTTCTCCACAATCGATTTAGCATTTATTGTTTGCTGCATTTATGCTAATGGCCCTACTGCCTGCTGTGTGCTGATAGGGTTTTGTAATTTGGGTTTGCATGTCTTTGAAAATTCATAAAACTCATCATTTTTCTCCACCGGTTTCTTTTCTGTTTAAAAAAAAGGAAACAATTGGGAGTACAATATATCTCTTGAAACTATATTCTTGGAAGGTTGCCCTATTTTGACATTTTTGGTCGATTTTCCACCCCAGAATTTTTTTAGAGAGCAGGTGTCATTTCCCGAACTGCAAGTTTGGTGAATATTTAGTGACCTTTAGCAATGGGTTTAAAGCTGCTGCTGTGGGAAGTGGCCTCTAGCAGGCAGCATTTCTCCACTCCCAAATCTGGGAACTAGGGCAGCAGAGCCTTTCTGGAAGTCGTGTTCCTAGGTCGTAAATTAAATTGGAATGTGCATGGAGAAACCCCCATAAGTTTATGTCTCATTATTTCTTCTTGGTTTTAAATTTTTTTTTAATTGGGGTAAAGCTTCGAATATTGTTTGTCCTAGGTGTACACAATCTGGTTCATTTGTACATTATATATGTCTATTCAAGTACAGATCCTCTTCCCATGTAAAATGTTACAGAGGGTTCCACAGACCTCCCTTGCTACATGGTCGGTCTTTTTGAGATATGTATATACTATGTGTTTGTATACATAGAGCAACACTAATCTTAACTTATCCATTCCCCCTCCTTTCCTTTTAGATGAGCATAGTTTGTTTTCTTAGTCTGTGAGTGTCTTTCTCTGTGGAAATATATTCATTTGTGTCAGTTATTAGATAACGCCTATAAGTGATATCATAGAATACAGGTCTTTGGTTTCCGAGTTACCTCATGTTTCGTGATTATCTCCAGACTCATTTGTGGTGCCTCAAAGAGCAATGGTTCATTGTTTTCCATGGCTAATATTCCATTGTGTACGTGGACCACTTCTTCTTTATCCATTCACCTCTTGTTGGATATTTTGATTGCTTCACTGTCTTGGCTATTGTGAATAAGGCTGCACTGCAGCTTTTGCGGCCTGTGTCTTCTCGATTCTTGTCTTCTCAGGAGAGAGGCCCAATGGTGCGCCTGCTGGACTGAATGTTACCTCCATTTTTACTTTTAAACACAGCTCCTTTCTGTTCTCATTATTGGCTGTTACCCCTTTACGTCTCACCAGCAGGTAGAGGGGACACAGTTCTTAAAAACCCCGTCAGCATTTATTGTTTGTAGAGATTTTGCTGATGGTCAGTCGACTGGTCTAAGTTGAAACTTTTTGTAGATTAGATTGCATGGGTCTAACACTCCCTGAGGTTGAGCTTTTATCCATTTTCCTTTTTTTTTTTAAAGGGCGTGAGTAAAACTTAACTCTTCATACTCTCTTCTTGAAACATTTGCCTGTTGTGAATTTTTTTGTCCATTCCCTACTTCAGCACAATTTTTTAGGGCAGGTGTCCTTTACAGCCCTGAGTCCTTGTGAATGTTAAGTGACCATTAGCTGTGACTTTAAAGCTGCTCTTGCCGGAAACGGCCACAAGGTGGCAGCATTTCTCCTTTACCAAATTTGGTAACTGGGGAAAAAAGGCCTTAATGGAAGTGGTGTTCTAGGTTGTAAATTCGAATGGAATGTGCCAGGAAAAAAACACTTTATGTTTATGTCACATTACTTCTTGTTCATAATTGTAATTTACTTTTTATTTTTTATCCCAGCAAATTTGATTACAATGGTTTGTTTGTTCTAGGTGTGCAAGATGTGGTTCTTTCACACATATACGTGTATCATTCCTCGCATCCTTTTCCCATGTAGGTTATGACACAATGTTGAGTAGTCTTCTCCTGGTCTTCCGTACGTCTTTGGTGATTATATATTTCACATGGTTTGTATATCTCTGTTAACCCCAAAATGGTAATGTATCCAATCCTCATCCCTTTCTATTTGGTAAACCATAAGATTTTTTTAATGAATCTGTGATTGCCTTTCTCTGTGGAAATATCTTCATTGGTATCAATTTTTAAGTAACTCCTAAAAGTGATATGATAGGATGTGTGTCTTTTGCTTTCTCACTTACTACAGGTGGCGTGATTATGTCTAGACTCATCTATGGTGCTGCACATGGCATTGTTTCATTTTTTTCACTAGCGAATATTCCATCTGTACATGGAGGTGTTATTCTTTGTCCACCCATCTGTTGGTGGACTTTTTGGTTACTTCCATATCTTGGCTATCGTAATACTGTGCCATGCAGATTTGCCTGCCTGTGTCTTTCCAATTCTCTCTTCTTAGATTATAGGTGGAGGAGTGGGCCTGCTGGATCATATGGTAGCTCAATGTTTACCTTTTTAAGGCACCTCCATTATGCTGTCATTCGTGGCCCTTTTCAAGTTACGTCCCACTTGAAGTTGAGGGTATGCATTTCTCCACAACACCTTCAGCATTTATTGTTTGTAGTTTCCTTGCTGATGGTTATTCTGACAAGTGTGAGCTGATACCTCTTTGTGGTTGAATTACCATGTGCCTCATAATCCGGTGAAATTGAGCTTTAAGGCATGTCCTTTTTATTTTTCAACCTGTGATTACCCCTTAGTTCTTCAAAGTGTTCTCTTAAAGTATGTGTCACATTTTGAAATGTTTTGGCCATTACCTCCCTCAAGATATTTTGAGGGCAGGTTTCATTTACAGTTCTGCAGTACTTGTTCCTATGAAATGACCATTAGCACAGGCTTTAAATCTGCTTTTGCAGGTAAATGCCAGAGGGCGGCAGCCTTTGTATGTCCCCACCATGGTAACTAGGGAAAAGCCCTTGCGGCCTGTGGTGTTTCTCGGTTATAAATTAGAGTGGAGTGTGCCCGGACAAACCCACACAAGCTGATGTCTACTTACTTTTGTTGGATTTTTAAATTTAATCTTAATTTTTATTGGAGTAATTTCCCACTTTGTACGTGGACCACTTCTACTTTGCGCATTCCTCGGTTGATGGACATTTTCGTTGCTTCCAAGTGTTGGCTATGGTAAATATTGTTGGAGTGCAGGATTGCCAGCCTGTGACTTTTTGATTCTCATTTTCTCAGTTGATAGGCCCAACAGTGGGAGTGATTGATTGACTGGTAGCACCGTGTTTCCCTTTTCAAAGCACCTTCTTTGTGTTTTCATTAGTGGCTCTTACCACGTCCCCCTTAGAATCGAGGGTATGCATTTCTCCACAATCGATTTAGCATTTATTGTTTGCAGCATGTATGCTAATGGCTCTACTGGCTGCTGTGTGCTGATAGGGTTTTGTAATTTGGGTTTGCATATCTTTGAAAATTCGTAAAACTCATCATTTTTCTCCACCGTTTACTTTTCTGTTAAGAAGAAGGAAACAGTTGGGAGTACAATATATCTCTTGAAATTTTCTTCTTGGAAGGTTGCCCTATTTTGAAAATTTTGGTCGACTTTCCACCCCAGAATTTTTTTAGAGAGCAGGTGTCATTTCCCGATCTGCAAGTTTGGTGAATATTTAGTGACCTTTAGCAATGGGTTTAAAGCTGCTGTTGTGGGAAGTGGCCTCAAGCAGGCAGCATTTCTCCACTCCCAAATCTGGGTACTAGGGCAGCAGAGCCTTTCTGGAAGTCGTGTTCCTAGGTTGTAAATTAAATTGGAATGTGCATGGAGAAACCCCCATAAGTTTATGTCTCTTTATTTCTTCTTGGTTTTAAATTTTTTTTTAATTGGGGTAAAGCTTCGAATATTGTCTGTCCTAGGTGTACACAATCTGGTTCATTTGTACATTATATTTGTTTATTCAAGTACAGATCCTCTTCCCATGTAAAATGTTACAGAGGGTTCCACAGACCTCCCTTGCTACATGGTCGGTCTTTTTGAGATATGTATATACTATGTGTTTGTATACATAGAGCAACACTAATCTTAACTTATCCATTCCCCCCACCTTTACTTTTACATGAGCATAGTTTGTTTTCTAAGTCTGTGAGTGTCTTTCTCTGAAATATATTCATTTGTGTCAGTTATTAGATAAGGCCTATAAGTGATATCATAGAATACAGGTCTTTGGTTTCCGAGTTACCTCATGTTTCGTGATTATCTCCAGACTCATTTGTGGTGCCTCAAAGAGCAATGGTTCATTGTTTACCATGGCTAATATTCCATTGTGTACATGGACCACTTCTTCTTTATCCATTCACCTGTTGTTGGACATTTTGATTGCTTCACTGTCTTGGCTATTGTGAATAAGGCTGCACTGCAGCTTTTGTGGCCTGTGTCTTCTCGATTCTTGTCTTCTCAGGTGAGAGGTCCAATGGTGCGCCTGCTGGACTGAATGGTACCTCCATTTTTACTTTTAAACACAGCTCCTTTCTGTTCTCATTATTGGCTGTTACCCCTTTACGTCTCACCAGCAGGTAGAGGGGACACAGTGCTTAAAAACCCCATCAGCATTTATTGTTTGTAGACATTTTGCTGATGGTCAGTCGACTGGTCTAAGTTGAAACTTTTTGTAGATTAGTTTGCATGGGTCTAACACTCCCTGAGGTTGAGCTTTTATCCATTTTCCTTTTTTTTTTAAAAGGGCGTGAGTAAAACTTAACTCTTCATACTCTCTTCTTGAAACATTTGCCTGTTTTGAATTTTTTTGTCCATTCCCTACTTCAGCACAATTATTTAGGGCAGGTGTCCTTTACAGCCCTGAGTCCTTGTGAATGTTAAGTGACCATTAGCTGTGACTTTAAAGCTGTTTTTGCAGGAAACGGCCACAAGGTGGCAGCATTTCTCCTTTACCAAATTTGGTAACTGGGGAAACAGAGCCTTAATGGAAGTGGTGTTCTAGTTTGTAAATTCGAATGGAATGTGACAGGAAAAAAGCACTTTATGTTTATGTCTCATTACTTCTTGTTCATAATTGTAATTTACTTTTTATTTTTTATCCCAGCAAATTTGATTACAATGGTTTGTTTGTTCTAGGTGTGCAAGATGTGGTTCTTTCACACATATACGTGTATCTATTCTTCCTCGCATCCTTTTCCCATGTAGGTTATGACACAATGTTGAGTAGTCTTCTCCTGGTCTTCCGTACGTCTTTGGTGATTATATATTTCACATGGTTTGTATATCTCTGTTAACCCCAAAATGGTAATGTATCCAATCCTCATCCCTTTCTATTTGGTGAACCATAAGATTTTTTTAATGAATCTGTGATTGCGTTTCTCTGTGGAAATATCTTCATTGGTATCAATTTTTAAGTAACTCCTAAAAGTGATATGATAGGATATGTGTCTTTTGCTTTCTCACTTACTACAGGTTGCGTGATAATGTCTAGACTCATGTATGGTGCTGCAAATGGCATTGTTTCATTTTTTTCACTAGCGAATATTCCATCTGTACATGGAGGAGTTCTTCTTTGTCCACCCATCTGTTGGTGGACTTTTTGGTTACTTCCATATCTTGGCTATTGTAATACTGTGCCATGCAGATTTGCCTGCCTGTGTCTTTCCAATTCTCTCTTCTTAGATTATAGGTCGAGGAGTGGGCCTGCTGGATCATATGGTAGCTCAATGTTTACCTTTTTAAGAAACCTCCATTCTGTTCTCATTCGTGGCCCTTTCCAAGTTACGTCCCACTTGAAGTTGGGGTTATGCATTTCTCCACAACACCTTCAGCATTTATTGTTTGTAGTTTCCTTGCTGATGGTTATTCTGACAAGTGTGAGCTGATACCTCTTTGTGGTTGAATTCGCATGTGCCTCATAATCCGTTGAAATTGAACTTTAAGGCATGTCCTTTTTATTTTTCACCCTGTGATTATCCCTTAGTTCTTCAAAGTGTTCTCTTAAAGTATGTGTCACATTTTGAAATGTTTTGGCCATTACCTCCCTCAAGACATTTTGAGGGTAGGTTTCATTTACAGTTCTGCAGTACTTGTTCCTATGAAATGACCATTAGCACAGGCTTTAAAGCTGCTTTTGCAGGTAAATGCCAGAGGGCGGCAGCCTTTCTATGCCCCCACCATGGTAACTAGGGAAAAGCCCTTGTGGCCTGTGGTGTTTCTCGGTTATAAATTAGAGTGGAGTGTGCCCGGACAAACCCACACAAGCTCATGTCTCCTTACTTTTGTGGGATTTTTAAATTTAATTTTTAGTTTTTATTGGAGTAATTTCCCAGTGTGCACGTGGACCACTTCTACTTTGCGCATTCCTCGGTTGATGGACATTTTCATTGCTTCCAAGTGTTGGCTATGGTAAATATTGTTGGAGTGCAGGATTGCCAGCATGTGACTTTTTGATTCTCATTTTCTCAGGTGATAGGCCCAGCAGTGGGTGTGACTGATTGACTGGTAGCACCGTGTTTCCCTTTTCAGAGCACCTTCTTTGTGTTTTCATTACTGGCTCTTACCACGTCCCCCTTAGAATCGAGGGTATGCATTTCTCCACAATCGATTTAGCATTTATTGTTTGCTGCATTTATGCTAATGGCCCTACTGCCTGCTGTGTGCTGATAGGGTTTTGTAATTTGGGTTTGCATGTCTTTGAAAATTCATAAAACTCATCATTTTTCTCCACCGGTTTCTTTTCTGTTTAAAAAAAAGGAAACAATTGGGAGTACAATATATCTCTTGAAACTATATTCTTGGAAGGTTGCCCTATTTTGATATTTTTGGTCGATTTTCCACCCCAGAATTTTTTTAGAGAGCAGGTGTCATTTCCCGAACTGCAAGTTTGGTGAATATTTAGTGACCTTTAGCAATGGGTTTAAAGCTGCTGCTGTGGGAAGTGGCCTCTAGCAGGCAGCATTTCTCCACTCCCAAATCTGGGAACTAGGGCAGCAGAGCCTTTCTGGAAGTCGTGTTCCTAGGTCGTAAATTAAATTGGAATGTGCATGGAGAAACCCCCATAAGTTTATGTCTCATTATTTCTTCTTGGTTTTAAATTTTTTTTTAATTGGGGTAAAGCTTCGAATATTGTTTGTCCTAGGTGTACACAATCTGGTTCATTTGTACATTATATATGTCTATTCAAGTACAGATCCTCTTCCCATGTAAAATGTTACAGAGGGTTCCACAGACCTCCCTTGCTACATGGTCGGTCTTTTTGAGATATGTATATACTATGTGTTTGTATACATAGAGCAACAGTAATCTTAACTTATCCATTCCCCCTCCTTTCCTTTTAGATGAGCATAGTTTGTTTTCTAAGTCTGTGAGTGTCTTTCTCTGTGGAAATATATTCATTTGTGTCAGTTATTAGATAACGCCTATAAGTGATATCATAGAATACAGGTCTTTGGTTTCCGAGTTACCTCATGTTTCGTGATTATCTCCAGACTCATTTGTGGTGCCTCAAAGAGCAATGGTTCATTGTTTTCCATGGCTATTATTCCATTGTGTACGTGGACCACTTCTTCTTTATCCATTCACCTGTTGTTGGACATTTTGATTGCTTCACTGTCTTGGCTATTGTGAATAAGGCTGCACTGCAGCTTTTGTGGCCTGTGTCTTCTCGATTCTTGTCTTCTCAGGTGAGAGGTCCAATGGTGCGCCTGCTGGACTGAATGGTACCTCCATTTTTACTTTTAAACACAGCTCCTTTCTGTTCTCATTATTGGCTGTTACCCCTTTACGTCTCACCAGCAGGTAGAGGGGACACAGTGCTTAAAAACCCCATCAGCATTTATTGTTTGTAGACATTTTGCTGATGGTCAGTCGACTGGTCTAAGTTGAAACTTTTGTAGATTAGTTTGCATGGGTCTAACACTCCCTGAGGTTGAGCTTTTATCCATTTTCCTTTTTTTTTTAAAAGGGCGTGAGTAAAACTTAACTCTTCATACTCTCTTCTTGAAACATTTGCCTGTTTTGAATTTTTTTGTCCATTCCCTACTTCAGCACAATTATTTAGGGCAGGTGTCCTTTACAGCCCTGAGTCCTTGTGAATGTTAAGTGACCATTAGCTGTGACTTTAAAGCTGTTTTTGCAGGAAACGGCCACAAGGTGGCAGCATTTCTCCTTTACCAAATTTGGTAACTGGGGAAACAGAGCCTTAATGGAAGTGGTGTTCTAGTTTGTAAATTCGAATGGAATGTGACAGGAAAAAAGCACTTTATGTTTATGTCTCATTACTTCTTGTTCATAATTGTAATTTACTTTTTATTTTTTATCCCAGCAAATTTGATTACAATGGTTTGTTTGTTCTAGGTGTGCAAGATGTGGTTCTTTCACACATATACGTGTATCTATTCTTCCTCGCATCCTTTTCCCATGTAGGTTATGACACAATGTTGAGTAGTCTTCTCCTGGTCTTCCGTACGTCTTTGGTGATTATATATTTCACATGGTTTGTATATCTCTGTTAACCCCAAAATGGTAATGTATCCAATCCTCATCCCTTTCTATTTGGTGAACCATAAGATTTTTTTAATGAATCTGTGATTGCGTTTCTCTGTGGAAATATCTTCATTGGTATCAATTTTTAAGTAACTCCTAAAAGTGATATGATAGGATATGTGTCTTTTGCTTTCTCACTTACTACAGGTTGCGTGATAATGTCTAGACTCATGTATGGTGCTGCAAATGGCATTGTTTCATTTTTTTCACTAGCGAATATTCCATCTGTACATGGAGGAGTTCTTCTTTGTCCACCCATCTGTTGGTGGACTTTTTGGTTACTTCCATATCTTGGCTATTGTAATACTGTGCCATGCAGATTTGCCTGCCTGTGTCTTTCCAATTCTCTCTTCTTAGATTATAGGTCGAGGAGTGGGCCTGCTGGATCATATGGTAGCTCAATGTTTACCTTTTTAAGAAACCTCCATTCTGTTCTCATTCGTGGCCCTTTCCAAGTTACGTCCCACTTGAAGTTGGGGTTATGCATTTCTCCACAACACCTTCAGCATTTATTGTTTGTAGTTTCCTTGCTGATGGTTATTCTGACAAGTGTGAGCTGATACCTCTTTGTGGTTGAATTCGCATGTGCCTCATAATCCGTTGAAATTGAACTTTAAGGCATGTCCTTTTTATTTTTCACCCTGTGATTATCCCTTAGTTCTTCAAAGTGTTCTCTTAAAGTATGTGTCACATTTTGAAATGTTTTGGCCATTACCTCCCTCAAGACATTTTGAGGGTAGGTTTCATTTACAGTTCTGCAGTACTTGTTCCTATGAAATGACCATTAGCACAGGCTTTAAAGCTGCTTTTGCAGGTAAATGCCAGAGGGCGGCAGCCTTTCTATGCCCCCACCATGGTAACTAGGGAAAAGCCCTTGTGGCCTGTGGTGTTTCTCGGTTATAAATTAGAGTGGAGTGTGCCCGGACAAACCCACACAAGCTCATGTCTCCTTACTTTTGTGGGATTTTTAAATTTAATTTTTAGTTTTTATTGGAGTAATTTCCCAGTGTGCACGTGGACCACTTCTACTTTGCGCATTCCTCGGTTGATGGACATTTTCATTGCTTCCAAGTGTTGGCTATGGTAAATATTGTTGGAGTGCAGGATTGCCAGCATGTGACTTTTTGATTCTCATTTTCTCAGGTGATAGGCCCAGCAGTGGGTGTGACTGATTGACTGGTAGCACCGTGTTTCCCTTTTCAGAGCACCTTCTTTGTGTTTTCATTACTGGCTCTTACCACGTCCCCCTTAGAATCGAGGGTATGCATTTCTCCACAATCGATTTAGCATTTATTGTTTGCTGCATTTATGCTAATGGCCCTACTGCCTGCTGTGTGCTGATAGGGTTTTGTAATTTGGGTTTGCATGTCTTTGAAAATTCATAAAACTCATCATTTTTCTCCACCGGTTTCTTTTCTGTTTAAAAAAAAGGAAACAATTGGGAGTACAATATATCTCTTGAAACTATATTCTTGGAAGGTTGCCCTATTTTGATATTTTTGGTCGATTTTCCACCCCAGAATTTTTTTAGAGAGCAGGTGTCATTTCCCGAACTGCAAGTTTGGTGAATATTTAGTGACCTTTAGCAATGGGTTTAAAGCTGCTGCTGTGGGAAGTGGCCTCTAGCAGGCAGCATTTCTCCACTCCCAAATCTGGGAACTAGGGCAGCAGAGCCTTTCTGGAAGTCGTGTTCCTAGGTCGTAAATTAAATTGGAATGTGCATGGAGAAACCCCCATAAGTTTATGTCTCATTATTTCTTCTTGGTTTTAAATTTTTTTTTAATTGGGGTAAAGCTTCGAATATTGTTTGTCCTAGGTGTACACAATCTGGTTCATTTGTACATTATATATGTCTATTCAAGTACAGATCCTCTTCCCATGTAAAATGTTACAGAGGGTTCCACAGACCTCCCTTGCTACATGGTCGGTCTTTTTGAGATATGTATATACTATGTGTTTGTATACATAGAGCAACAGTAATCTTAACTTATCCATTCCCCCTCCTTTCCTTTTAGATGAGCATAGTTTGTTTTCTAAGTCTGTGAGTGTCTTTCTCTGTGGAAATATATTCATTTGTGTCAGTTATTAGATAACGCCTATAAGTGATATCATAGAATACAGGTCTTTGGTTTCCGAGTTACCTCATGTTTCGTGATTATCTCCAGACTCATTTGTGGTGCCTCAAAGAGCAATGGTTCATTGTTTTCCATGGCTATTATTCCATTGTGTACGTGGACCACTTCTTCTTTATCCATTCACCTCTTGTTGGATATTTTGATTGCTTCACTGTCTTGGCTATTGTGAATAAGGCTGCACTGCAGCTTTTGCGGCCTGTGTCTTCTCGATTCTTGTCTTCTCAGGAGAGAGGCCCAATGGTGCGCCTGCTGGATTGAATGTTACCTCCATTTTTACTTTTAAACACAGCTCCTTTCTGTTCTCATTATTGGCTGTTACCCCTTTACGTCTCACCAGCAGGTAGAGGGGACACAGTTTTTAAAAACCCCGTCAGCATTTATTGTTTGTAGAGATTTTGCTGATGGTCAGTCGACTGGTCTAAGTTGAAACTTTTTGTAGATTAGATTGCATGGGTCTAACACTCCCTGAGGTTGAGCTTTTATCCATTTTCCTTTTTTTTTTTAAAGGGCGTGAGTAAAACTTAACTCTTCATACTCTCTTCTTGAAACATTTGCCTGTTGTGAATTTTTTTGTCCATTCCCTACTTCAGCACAATTTTTTAGGGCAGGTGTCCTTTACAGCCCTGAGTCCTTGTGAATGTTAAGTGACCATTAGCTGTGACTTTAAAGCTGCTCTTGCCGGAAACGGCCACAAGGTGGCAGCATTTCTCCTTTACCAAATTTGGTAACTGGGGAAAAAGGGCCTTAATGGAAGTGGTGTTCTAGGTTGTAAATTCGAATGGAATGTGCCAGGAAAAAAACACTTTATGTTCATGTCTCATTACTTCTTGTTCATAATTGTAATTTAATTTTTATTTTTTATCCCAGCAAATTTGATTACAATGGTTTGTTTGTTCTAGGTGTGCAAGATGTGGTTCTTTCACACATATACGTGTATCATTCCTCGCATCCTTTTCCCATGTAGGTTATGACACACTGTTGAGTAGTCTTCTCCTGGTCTTCCGTACGTCTTTGGTGATTATATATTTCACATGGTTTGTATATCTCTGTTAACCCCAAAATGGTAATGTATCCAATCCTCATCCCTTTCTATTTGGTAAACCATAAGATTTTTTTAATGAATCTGTGATTGCCTTTCTCTGTGGAAATATCTTCATTGGTATCAATTTTTAAGTAACTCCTAAAAGTGATATGATAGGATATGTGTCTTTTGCTTTCTCACTTACTACAGGTGGCGTGATTATGTCTAGACTCATCTATGGTGCTGCACATGGCATTGTTTCATTTTTTTCACTAGCGAATATTCCATCTGTACATGGAGGAGTTCTTCTTTGTCCACCCATCTGTTGGTGGACTTTTTGGTTACTTCCATATCTTGGCTATTGTAATACTGTGCCATGCAGATTTGCCTGCCTGTGTCTTTCCAATTTTTTCTTCTTAGATTATAGGTCGAGGAGTGGGTCTGCTGGATCATATGGTAGCTCAATGTTTACCTTTTTAGGAAACCTCCATTCTGTTCTCATTCGTGGCCCTTTCCAAGTTACGTCCCACTTGAAGTTGGGGGTATATATTTCTCCACAACACCTTCAGAATTTATTGTTTGTAGTTTCCTTGCTGATGGTTATTCTGACAAGTGTGAGCTGGTACCTCTTTGTGGTTGAATTCGCATGTGCCTCATAATCCGTTGAAATTGAGCTTTAAGGCATGTCCTTTTTATTTTTCACCCTGTGATTACCCCTTAGTTCTTCAAAGTGTTCTCTTAAAGTATGTGTCACATTTTGAAATGTTTTGGCCATTACCTTCCTCAAGACATTTTGAGGGCAGGTTTCATTTACAGTTCTGCAGTACTTGTTCCTATGAAATGACCATTAGCACAGGCTTTAAACCTGCTTTTGCAGGTAAATGCCAGAGGGCGGCAGCCTTTCTATGTCCCCACCATGGTAACTAGGGAAAAGCCCTTGTGGCCTGTGGTGTTTCTCGGTTATAAATTAGAGTGGAGTGTGCCCGGACAAACCCACACAAGCTCATGTCTCCTTACTTTTTTGGGATTTTTAAATTTAATTTTTAGTTTTTAATGGAGTAATTTCCCAGTGTGCACGTGGACCACTTCTACTTTGCGCATTCCTCGGTTGATGGACATTTTCATTGCTTCTAAGTGTTGGCTATGGTAAATATTGTTGGAGTGCAGGATTGCCAGCCTGTGACTTTTTGATTCTCATTTTCTCAGGTGATAGGGCCAGCAGTGGGTGTGACTGATTGACTGGTAGGACCGTGTTTCTCTTTTCAAAGCACCTTCTTTGTGTTTTCATTAATGGCTCTTACCAAGTCCCCCTTAGAATCGAGGGTATGCATTTCTCCACAATCGATTTAGCATTTATTGTTTGCTGCATTTATGCTAATTGCCCTACTGCCTGCTGTGTGCTGATAGGGTTTTGTAATTTGGGTTTGCATGTCTTTGAAAATTCATAAAACTCATCATTTTTCTCCACCGTTTTCTTTTCTGTTAAAAAAAAGGAAACGGTTGTGAGTACAATATATCTCTTGAAATTTTCTTCTTGGAAGGTTGCCCTATTTTGAAAATTTTGGTCGATTTTCCACCCCAGAATTTTTTTAGAGAGCAGGTGTCATTTCCCGAACTGCAAGTTTGGTGAATATTTAGTGACCTTTGGCAATGGATTTAAAGCTGCTGTTGTGGGAAGTGACCTCAAGCAGGCAGCATTTCTCCACTCCCAAATCTGGGTACTAGGGCAGCAGAGCCTTTCTGGAAGTCGTGTTCCTAGGTTGTAAATTAAATTGGAATGTGCATGGAGAACCCCCCATAAGTTTATGTCTCATTATTTCTTCTTGGTTTTAATTTTTTTTTTAATTGGGGTAAAGCTTAGAATATTGTTTGTCCTAGGTGTACACAATCTGGTTCATTTGTACATTATATATGTCTATTCAAGTACAGATCCTCTTCCCATGTAAAATGTTACAGAGGGTTCCACAGACCTCCCTTGCTCCATGGTCGGTCTTTTTGAGATATGTATATACTATGTGTTTGTATACATAGAGCAACACTAATCTTAACTTATCCATTCCCCCCACCTTTCCTTTTAGATGAGCATAGTTTGTTTTCTAAGTCTGTGAGTGTCTTTCTCTGTGGAAATATATTCATTTGTGTCAGTTATTAGATAACGCCTATAAGTGATATCATAGAATACAGGTCTTTGGTTTCCGAGTTACCTCATGTTTCGTGATTATCTCCAGACTCATTTGTGGTGCCTCAAAGAGCAATGGTTCATTGTTTTCCATGGCTAATATTCCATTGTGTACATGGACCACTTCTTCTTTATCCATTCACCTATTGTTGGATATTTTCATTGCTTCACTGTCTTGGCTATTGTGAATAAGGCTGCACTGCAGCTTTTGCGGCCTGTGTCTTCTCGATTCTTGTCTTCTCAGGTGAGAGGTCCAATGGTGCGCCTGCTGGATTGAATGGTACCTCCATTTTTACTTTTAAACACAGCTCCTTTCTGTTCTCATTATTGGCTGTTACCCCTTTTCGTCTCACCAGCAGGTAGAGGGGACACAGTTCTCTAAAACCCCTTCAGGAGTTATTGTTTGTAGACTTTTTGCTGATGGTCAGTCGACTGGTCTAAGTTGAAACTTTTTGTAGATTAGATTGCATGGGTCTAACACTCCCTGAGGTTGAGCTTTTATCCATTTTCCTTTTTTTTTTTTTTAAAGAGCGTGAGTAAAACTTAAGTCTTCATACTCTCATCTTGAAACATTTGCCAGTTTTGAATTTTTTTGTCCATTCCCTACTTCAGCACAATTTTTTAGGGCAGGTGTCCTTTACAGCCCTGAGTCCTTGTGAATGTTAAGTGACCATTAGCTGTGAGTTTAAAGCTGCTCTTGCAGGAAACGGCCACAAGGTGGCAGCATTTCTCCTTTACCAAATTTGGTAACTGGGGAAACAGAGCCTTAATGGAAGTGGTGTTCTAGGTTGTAAATTCGAATGGAATGTGCCAGGGAAAAAGCACTTTATGTTTATGTCTCATTACTTCTTGTTCATAATTGTAATTTACTTTTTATTTTTTATCCCAGCAAATTTGATTACAATGGTTTGTTTGTTCTAGGTGTGCAAGATGTGGTTCTTTCACACATATACGTGTATCTATTCTTCCTCGCATCCTTTTCCCCTGTAGGTTATGACACACTGTTGAGTAGTCTTCTCCTGGTCTTCCGTACGTCTTTGGTGATTATATATTTCACATGGTTTGTATATCTCTGTTAACCCCAATATGGTAATGTATCCAATCCTCATCCCTTTCTATTTGGTGAACCATAAGATTTTTTTTAATGAAACTGTGATTGCGTTTCTCTGTGGAAATATCTTCATTGGTATCAATTTTTAAGTAACTCCTAAAAGTGATATGATAGGATATGTGTCTTTTCCTTTCTCACTTACTACAGGTGGCGTGATTATGTCTAGACTCATGTATGGTGCTGCAAATGGCATTGTTTCATTTTTTTCACTAGCGAATATTCCATCTGTACATGGAGGAGTTCTTCTTTGTCCACCCATCTGTTGGTGGACTTTTTGGTTACTTCCATATCTTGGCTATCGTAATACTGTGCCATGCAGATTTGCCTGCCTGTGTCTTTCCAATTCTCTCTTCTTAGATTATAGGTCGAGGAGTGGGCCTGCTGGATCATATGGTAGCTCAATGTTTACCTTTTTAAGGCACCTCCATTCTGTTCTCATTCGTGGCCCTTTCCAAGTTACGTCCCACTTGAAGTTGGGGGTATGCATTTCTCCACAACACCTTCAGCATTTATTGTTTGTAGTTTCCTTGCTGATGGTTATTCTGACAAGTGTGAGCTGGTACCTCTTTGTGGTTGAATTCGCATGTGCCTCATAATCCGTTGAAATTGAGCTTTAAGGCATGTCCTTTTTATTTTTCACCCTGTGATTACCCCTTAGTTCTTCAAAGTGTTCTCTTAAAGTATGTGTCACATTTTGAAATGTTTTGGCCATTACCTCCCTCAAGACATTTTGAGGGCAGGTTTCATTTACAGTTCTGCAGTACTTGTTCCTATGAAATGACCATTAGCACAGGCTTTAAAGCTGCTTTTGCAGGTAAATGCCAGAGGGCGGCAGCCTTTCTATGACCCCACCATGGTAACTAGGGAAAAGCCCTTGCGGCCTGTGGTGTTTCTTGGTTATAAATTAGAGTGGAGTTTGCCCGGACAAACCCACACAAGCTGATGTCTCCTTACTTTTGTTGGATTTTTAAATTTAATTTTTAGTTTTTATTGGAGTAATTCCCCAGTGTACACTTGGACCACTTCTACTTTGCGCATTCCTCGGTTGATGGACATTTTCATTGCTTCCAAGTGTTGGCTATGGTAAATATTGTTGGAGTGCAGGATTGCCAGCCTGTGACTTTTTGATTCTCATTTTCTCAGGTGATAGGCCCAGCAGTGGGTGTGACTGGTTGACTGGTAGCACCGTGTTTCCCTTTTCAAAACACCTTCTTTGTGTTTTCATTAGTGGCTCTTACCACGTCCCCCTTAGAATCGAGGGTATGCATTTCTCCACAATCGATTTAGCATTTATTGTTTGCAGCATGTATGTTAATGGCCCTACTGGCTGCTGTGTGCTGATAGGGTTGTGTAATTTGGGTTTGCATGTCTTTGAAAATTCGTAAAACTCATCATTTTTCTCCACCGTTTACTTTTCTGTTAAAAAAAAGGAAACAGTTGGGAGTACAATATATCTCTTGAAATTTTCTTCTTGGAAGGTTGCCCTATTTTGAAATTTTTGGTCTATTTTCCACCCCAGAATTTTTTTAGAGAGCAGGTGTCATTTCCCGAACTGCAAGTTTGGTGAATATTTAGTGACCTTTGGCAATGGATTTAAAGCTGCTGTTGTGGGAAGTGACCTCAAGCAGGCAGCATTTCTCCACTCCCAAATCTGGGTACTAGGGCAGCAGAGCCTTTCTGGAAGTCGTGTTCCTAGGTTGTAAATTAAATTGGAATGTGCATGGAGAAACCCCCATAAGTTTATGTCTCATTATTTCTTCTTGGTTTTAATTTTTTTTTTAATTGGGTTAAAGCTTAGAATATTGTTTGTCCTAGGTGTACACAATCTGGTTCATTTGTACATTATATATGTCTATTCAAGTACAGATCCTCTTCCCATGTAAAATGTTACAGAGGGTTCCACAGAACTCCCTTGCTACATGGTCGGTCTTTTTGTGATATGTATATACTATGTGTTTGTATACATAGAGCAACACTAATCTTAACTTATCCATTCCCCCCACCTTTCCTTTTAGATGAGCATAGTTTGTTTTCTAAGTCTGTGAGTGTCTTTCTCTGTGGAAATATATTCATTTGTGTCAGTTATTAGATAACGCCTATAAGTGATATCATAGAATACAGGTCTTTGGTTTCCGAGTTACCTCATGTTTCGTGATTATCTCCAGACTCATTTGTGGTGCCTCAAAGAGCAATGGTTCATTGTTTTCCATGGCTAATATTCCATTGTGTACATGGACCACATCTTCTTTATCCATTCACCTCTTGTTGGATATTTTGATTGCTTCACTGTCTTGGCTATTGTGAATAAGGCTGCACTGCAGCTTTTGCGGCCTGTGTCTTCTCGATTCTTGTCTTCTCAGGTGAGAGGTCCAATGGTGCGCCTGCTGGACTGAATGGTACCTCCATTTTTACTTTTAAACACAGCTCCTTTCTGTTCTCATTATTGGCTGTTACCCATTTACGTCTCACCAGCAGGTAGAGGGGACACAGTTCTTAAAAACCCCGTCAGCATTTATTTTTTGTAGACATTTTGCTGATGGTCAGTCGAATGGTCTAAGTTGAAACTTTTTGTAGATTAGATTGCCTGGGTCTAACACTCCCTGAGGTTGAGCTTTTATGCATTTTCCTTTTTTTTTTAAAAGAGCGTGAGTAAAACTTAACTCTTCATACTCTCATCTTGAAACATTTGCCTGTTTTGAATTTTTTTGTCCATTCCCTACTTCAGCACAATTTTTTAGGGCAGGTGTCCTTTACAGCCCTGAGTCCTTGTGAATGTTAAGTGACCATTAGCTGTGAGTTTAAAGCTGCTCTTGCAGGAAACGGCCACAAGGTGGCAGCATTTCTCCTTTACCAAATTTGGTAACTGGGGAAACAGAGCCTTAATGGATGTGGTGTTCTAGGTTGTAAATTCGAATGGAATGTGCCACGGAAAAACCACTTTATGTTTATGTCTCATTACTTCTTGTTCATAATTGTAATTTACTTTTTATTTTTTATCACAGCAAATTTGATTAAAATGGTTTGTTTGTTCTAGGTGTGCAAGATGTGGTTCTTTCACACATATACGTGTATCTATTCTTCCTCGCATCCTTTTCCCATGTAGGTTATGACACACTGTTGAGTAGTCTTCTCCTGGTCTTCCGTACGTCTTTGGTGATTATATATTTCACATGGTTTGTATATCTCTGTTAACCCCAATATGGTAATGTATCGAATCCTCATCCCTTTCTATTTGGTGAACCATAAGATTTTTTTAATGGATCTGTGATTGCCTTTCTCTGTGGAAATATCTTCATTGGTATCAATTTTTAAGTAACTCCTAAAAGTGATATGATAGGATATGTGTCTTTTGCTCTCTCACTTACTACAGGTGGCGTGATTATGTCTAGACTCATCTATGGTGCTGCAAATGACATTGTTTCATTTTTTTCACTAGCGAATATTCCATCTGTACATGGAGGAGTTCTTCTTTGTCCACCCATCTGTTGGTGGACTTTTTGGTTACTTCCATATCTTGGCTATTGTAATACTGTGCCATGCAGATTTGCCTGCTTGTGTCTTTCCAATTCTCTCTTCTTAGATTATAGGTCGAGGAGTGGGCCTGCTGGATCATATGGTAGCTCAATGTTTACCTTTTTAAGGCACCTCCATTCTGTTCTCATTCGTGGCCCTTTCCAAGTTACGTCCCACTTGAAGTTGGGGGTATGCATTTCTCCACAACACCTTCAGCATTTATTGTTTGTAGTTTCCTTGCTGATGGTTATTCTGACAAGTGTGAGCTGGTACCTCTTTGTGGTTGAATTCGCATGTGCCTCATAATCCGTTGAAATTGAGCTTTAAGGCATGTCCTTTTTATTTTTCACCCTGTGATTACCCCTTAGTTCTTCAAAGTGTTCTCTTAAAGTATGTGTCACATTTTGAAATGTTTTGGCCATTACCTCCCTCAAGACATTTTGAGGGCAGGTTTCATTTACAGTTCTGCAGTACTTGTTCCTATGAAATGACCATTAGCACAGGCTTTAAAGCTGCTTTTGCAGGTAAATGCCAGAGGGCGGCAGCCTTTCTATGCCCCCACCATGGTAACTAGGGAAAAGCCCTTGTGGCCTGTGGTGTTTCTCGGTTATAAATTAGAGTGGAGTGTGCCCGGACAAACCCACACAAGCTGATGTCTCCTTACTTTTGTTGGATTTTTAAATTTAATTTTTAGTTTTTATTGGAGTAATTTCCCAGTGTGCACGTGGACCACTTCTACTTTGTGCATTCCTCGGTTGATGGACATTTTCATTGCTTCCAAGTGTTGGCTATGGTAAATATTGTTGGAGTGCAGGATGGCCAGCCTGTGACTTCTTGATTCTCATTTTCTCAGGTGATAGGCCCAGCAGTGGGTGTGACTGATTGACTGGTAGCACAGTGTTTCCCTTTTCAAAGCACCTTCTTTGTGTTTTCATTAGTGGCTCTTACCACGTCTCCCTTAGAATCGAGGGTATGCATTTCTCCACAATCGATTTATCGTTTATTGTTTGCAGCATGTATGCTAATGGCCCGACTGGCTGCTGTGTGCTGATAGGTTTTTGTAATTTGGGTTTGCATGTCTTTGAAAATTCGTAAAACTCATCATTTTTCTCCAACGTTTACGTTTCTGTTAAAAAAAAGGAAACGGTTGGGAGTACAATATATCTCTTGAAATTTTCTTCTTGGAAGGTTGCCCTATTTTGAAAATTTTGGTCGATTTTCCACCCCAGAATTTTTTTAGAGAGCAGGTGTCATTTCCCAAACTGCAAGTTTGGTGAATATTTAGTGACCTTTAGCAATGGGTTTAAAGCTGCTGTTGTGGGAAGTGACCTCAAGCAGGCAGCATTTCTCCACTCCCAAATCTGGGTACGAGGGCAGCAGAGCCTTTCTGGAAGTCGTGTTCCTAGGTTGTAAATTAAATTGGAATGTGCATGGAGAAACCCCCATAAGTTTATGTCTCATTATTTCTTCTTGGTTTTAATTTTTTTTTAATTGGGGTAAAGCTTCGAATATTGTCTGTCCTAGGTGTACACAATCTGGTTCATTTGTACATTATATATGTCTATTCAAGTACAGATCCTCTTCCCATGTAAAATGTTACAGAGGGTTCCACAGACCTCCCTTGCTACATGGTCGGTCTTTTTGAGATATGTATATACTATGTGTTTGTATACATAGAGCAACACTAATCTTAACTTATCCATTCCCCTCACCTTTCCTTTTAGATGATCATAGTTTGTTTTCTAAGTCTGTGAGTGTCTTTCTCTGTGGAAATATATTCATTTGTGTCAGTTATTAGATAACGCCTATAAGTGATATCATAGAATACAGGTCTTTGGTTTCCGAGTTACCTCATGTTTCGTGATTATCTCCAGACTCATTTGTGGTGCCTCAAAGAGCAATGGTTCATTGTTTTCCATGGCTAATATTCCATTGTGTACATGGACCACTTCTTCTTTATCCATTCACCTCTTGTTGGATATTTTGATTGCTTCACTGTCTTGGCTATTGTGAATAAGGCTGCACTGCAGCTTTTGCGGCCTGTGTCTTCTCGATTCTTGTCTTCTCAGGTGAGAGGTCCAATGGTGCGCCTGCTGGATTGAATGGTACCTCCATTTTTACTTTTAAACACAGCTCCTTTCTGTTCTCATTATTGGCTGTTACCCCTTTTCGTCTCACCAGCAGGTAGAGGGGACACAGTTCTCTAAAACCCCTTCAGGAGTTATTGTTTGTAGACTTTTTGCTGATGGTCAGTCGACTGGTCTAAGTTGAAACTTTTTGTAGATTAGATTGCATGGGTCTAACACTCCCTGAGGTTGAGCTTTTATCCATTTTCCTTTTTTTTTAAAAGAGCGTGAGTAAAACTTAACTCCTCATACTCTCTTCTTGAAACATTTGCCTGTTTTGAATTTTTTTGTCCATTCCCTACTTCAGCACAATTTTTTAGGGCAGGTGTCCTTCACAGCCCTGAGTCCTTGTGAATGTTAAGTGACCATTAGCTGTGAGTTTAAAGCTGCTCTTGCAGGAAACGGCCACAAGGTGGCAGCATTTCTCCTTTACCAAATTTGGTAACTGGGGAAACAGAGCCTTAATGGAAGTGGTGTTCTAGGTTGTAAATTCGAATGGAATGTGCCAGGAAAAAAGCACTTTATGTTTATGTCTCATTACTTCTTGTTCATAATTGTAATTTACTTTTTATTTTTTATCCCAGCAAATTTGATTACAATGGTTTGTTTGTTCTAGGTGTGGAAGATGTGGTTCTTTCACACATATACGTGTATCTATTCTTCCTCGCATCCTTTTCCCATGTAGCTTATGACACAATGTTGAGTAGTCTTCTCCTGGTCTTCCGTACGTCTTTGGAGATTATATATTTCACATGGTTTGTTTATCTCTGTTAACCCCAATATGGTAATGTATCCAATCCTCATCCCTTTCTATTTGGTGAACCATAAGTATTTTAATGAATCTGTGATTGCCTTTCTCTGTGGAAATATCTTCATTTTTATCAATTTTTAAGTAACTCCTAAAAGTTATATGATAGGATATGTGTCTTTTGCTTTCTCACTTACTACAGGTGGCGTGATTATGTCTAGGCTCATGTATGGTGCTGCAAATTCCTTTTTTCATTTTTTTCACTAGCGAATATTCCATCTGTACATGGAGGAGTTCTTCTTTGTCCACCCATATGTTGGTGGACTTTTTGGTTACTTCCATATCTTGGCTATCGTAATAATGTGCCATGCAGATTTGCCTGCCTGTGTCTTTCCAATTCTTTCTTCTTAGATTATAGGTGGAGGAGTGGGCCTGCTGGATCATATGGTAGCTCAATGTTTACCTTTTTAAGGCACCTCCATTCTGTTCTCATTCGTGGCCCTTTTCAAGTTACGTCCCACTTGAAGTTGAGGGTATGCATTTCTCCACAACACCTTCAGCATTTATTGTTTGTAGTTTCCTTGCTGATGGTTATTCTGACAAGTGTGAGCTGATACCTCTTTGTGGTTGAATTCGCATGTGCCTCATTATCCGTTGAAATTGAGCTTTAAGGCATGTCCTTTTTATTTTTCAAGCTGTGATTACTCCTTAGTTCTTCAAAGTGATCTCTTAAAATATGTGTCACATTTTGAAATGTTTTGGCCATTACCTCCCTCAAGACATTTTGAGGGCAGGTTTCATTTACAGTTCTGCAGTACTTGTTCCTATGAAATGACCATTAGCACAGGCTTTAAAGCTGCTTTTGCAGGTAAATGCCAGAGGGCGGCAGCCTTTCTATGTCCCCACCATGGTAACTAGGGAAAAGCCCTTGCGGCCTGTGGTGTTTCTCGGTTATAAATTAGAGTGGAGTGTGCCCAGACAAACCCACACAAGCTGATGTCTCCTTACTTTTGTTGGATTTTTAATTTAATTTTTAGTTTTTATTGGAGTAATTTCCCAGTGTGCACGTGGATCACATCTACTTTGAGCATTCCTCGGTTGATGGACATTTTCATTGCTTCCAAGTGTTGGCTATGGTAAATATTGTTGGAGTGCAGGATTGCCAGCCTGTGACTTTTTGATTCTCATTTTCTCAGGTGATAGGCCCAGCAGTGGGTGTGACTGATTGACTGGTAGCACCGTGTTTCCCTTTTCAAAGCAACTTCTTTGTGTTTTCATTAGTGGCTCTTAGCACGTCCCCCTTAGAATCGAGGGTATGCATTTCTCCACAATCGATTTAGCATTTATTGTTTGCAGCATGTATGTTAATGGCCCTACTGGCTGCTGTGTGCTGATAGGGTTGTGTAATTTGGGTTTGCATGTCTTTGAAAATTCGTAAAACTCATCATTTTTCTCCACCGTTTACTTTTCTGTTAAAAAAAAGGAAACAGTTGGGAGTACAATATATTTCTTGAAATTTTCTTCTTGGAAGGTTGCCCTATTTTGAAATTTTTGGTCGATTTTCCACCCCAGAATTTTTTTAGAGAGCAGGTGTCATTTCCTGAACTGCAAGTTTGGTGAATATTTAGTGACCTTTAGCAATGGGTTTAAAGCTGCTGTTGTGGGAAGTGACCTCAAGCAGGCAGCATTTCTCCACTCCCAAATCTGGGTACGAGGGCAGCAGAGCCTTTCTGGAAGTCGTGTTCCTAGGTTGTAAATTAAATTTGAATGTGCATGGAGAAACCCCCATAAGTTTATGTCTCATTATTTCTTCTTGGTTTTAATTTTTTTTTTTAATTGGGGTAAAGCTTAGAATATTGTTTGTCCTAGGTGTACACACTCTGGTTCATTTGTACATTATATATGTCTATTCAAGTACAGATCCTCTTCCCATGTAAAATGTTACAGAGGGTTCCACAGACCTCCCTTGCTACATGGTCGGTCTTTTTGAGATATGTATATACTATGTGTTTGTATACATAGAGCAACACTAATCTTAACTTATCCATTCCCCCCACCTTTCCTTTTAGATGAGCATAGTTTGTTTTCTAAGTCTGTGAGTGTCTTTCTCTGTGGAAATATATTCATTTGTGTCAGTTATTAGATAACGCCTATAAGTGATATCATAGAATACAGGTCTTTGGTTTCCGAGTTACCTCATGTTTCGTGATTATCTCCAGACTCATTTGTGGTGCCTCAAAGAGCAATGGTTCATTGTTTTCCATGACTAATATTCCATTGTGTACATGGACCACTTCTTCTTTATCCATTCACCTATTGTTGGATATTTTCATTGCTTCACTGTCTTGGCTATTTTGAATAAGGCTGCACTGCAGCTTTTGCGGCCTGTGTCTTCTCGATTCTTGTCTTCTCAGGTGAGAGGTCCAATGGTGCGCCTGCTGGATTGAATGGTACCTCCATTTTTACTTTTAAACACAGCTCCTTTCTGTTCTCATTATTGGCTGTTACCCCTTTTCGTCTCACCAGCAGGTAGAGGGGACACAGTTCTCTAAAACCCCTTCAGGAGTTATTGTTTGTAGACTTTTTGCTGATGGTCAGTCGACTGGTCTAAGTTGAAACTTTTTGTAGATTAGATTGCATGGGTCTAACACTCCCTGAGGTTCAGCTTTTATCCATTTTCCTTTTTTTTTTTTAAAAGAGCGTGAGTAAAACTTAAGTCTTCATACTCTCATCTTGAAACATTTGCCTGTTTTGAATTTTTTTGTCCATTCCCTACTTCAGCACAATTTTTTAGGGCAGGTGTCCTTTACAGCCCTGAGTCCTTGTGAATGTTAAGTGACCATTAGCTGTGAGTTTAAAGCTGCTCTTGCAGGAAACGGCCACAAGGTGGCAGCATTTCTCCTTTACCAAATTTGGTAACTGGGGAAACAGAGCCTTAATGGAAGTGGTGTTCTAGGTTGTAAATTCGAATGGAATGTGCCAGGGAAAAAGCACTTTATGTTTATGTCTCATTATTTCTTGTTCATAATTGTAATTTACCTTTTATATTTTTTCCCAGCAAATTTGATTACAATGGTTTGTTTGTTCTAGGTGTGCAAGATGTGGTTCTTTCACACATATACGTGTATCTATTCTTCCTCGCATCCTTTTCCCATGTAGGTTATGACACACTGTTGAGTAGTCTTCTCCTGGTCTTCCGTACGTCTTTGGTGATTATATATTTCACATGGTTTGTATATCTCTGTTAACCCCAATATGGTAATGTATCCAATCCTCATCCCTTTCTATTTGGTGAACCATAAGATTTTTTTAATGAAACTGTGATTGTATTTCTCTGTGGAAATATCTTCATTGGTATCAATTTTTAAGTAACTCCTAAAAGTGATATGATAGGATATGTGTCTTTTCCTTTCTCACTTACTACAGGTGGCGTGATTACGTCTAGACTCATGTATGGTGCTGCAAATGGCATTGTTTCATTTTTTTCACTAGCGAATATTTCATCTGTACATGGAGGAGTTCTTCTTTGTCCACCCATATGTTGGTGGACTTTTTGGTTACTTCCATATCTTGGCTATCGTAATACTGTGCCATGCAGATTTGCCTGCCTGTGTCTTTCCAATTCTCTCTTCTTAGATTATAGGTCGAGGAGTGGGCCTGCTGGATCATATGGTAGCTCAATGTTTACCTTTTTAAGGCACCTCCATTCTGTTCTCATTCGTGGCCCTTTTCAAGTTACGTCCCACTTGAAGTTGAGGGTATGCATTTCTCCACAACACCTTCAGCATTTATTGTTTGTAGTTTCCTTGCTGATAGTTATTCTGACAAGTGTGAGCTGATACCTCTATGTGGTTGAATTCGCATGTGCCTCATAATCCGGTGAAATTGAGCTTTAAGGCATGTCCTTTTTATTTTTCAACCTGTGATTACTCCTTAGTTCTTCAAAGTGATCTCTTAAAATATGTGTCATATTTTGAAATGTTTTGGCCATTACCTCCCTCAAGATATTTTGAGGGCAGGTTTCATTTACAGTTCTGCAGTACTTGTTCCTATGAAATGACCATTAGCACAGGCTTTAAAGCTGCTTTTGCAGGTAAATGCCAGAGGGCGGCAGCCTTTCTATGTCCCCACCATGGTAACTAGGGAAAAGCCCTTGCGGCCTGTGGTGTTTCTCGGTTATAAATTAGAGTGGAGTTTGCCCGGACAAACCCACACAAGCTGATGTCTCCTTACTTTTGTTGGATTTTTAAATTTAATTTTTAGTTTTTATTGGAGTAATTCCCCAGTGTGCACGTGGACCACTTCTACTTTGCGCATTCCTCGGTTGATGGACATATTCATTGCTTCCAAGTGTTGTCTATGGTAAATATTGTTGGAGTGCAGGATTGCCAGCCTGTGACTTTTTGATTCTCATTTTCTCAGGTGATAGGCCCAGCAGTGGGTGTGACTGATTGACTGGTAGTACCGTGTTTCCCTTTTCAAAACACCTTCTTTGTGTTTTCATTAGTGGCTCTTACCTCGTCCCCCTTAGAATCGAGGGTATGCATTTCTCCACAATCGATTTAGCATTTATTGTTTGCAGCATGTATGCTAATGGCCCTACTGGCTGCTGTGTGCTGATAGGGTTGTGTAATTTGCGTTTGCATGTCTTTGAAAATTCGTAAAACTCATCATTTTTCTCCACCGTTTACTTTTCTGTTAAAAAAAAGGAAACAGTTGGGAGTACAATATATCTCTTGAAATTTTCTTCTTGGAAGGTTGCCCTATTTTGAAATTTTTGGTCTATTTTCCACCCCAGAATTTTTTTAGAGAGCAGGTGTCATTTCCCGAACTGCAAGTTTGGTGAATATTTAGTGACCTTTGGCAATGGGTTTAAAGCTGCTGTTGTGAGAAGTGACCTCAAGCAGGCAGCATTTCTCCACTCCCAAATCTGGGTACTAGGGCAGCAGAGCCTTTCTGGAAGTCGTGTTCCTAGGTTGTAAATTAAATTGGAATGTGCATGGAGAAACCCCCATAAGTTTATGTCTCATTATTTCTTCTTGGTTTTAATTTTTTTTTAATTGGGGTAAAGCTTAGAATATTGTTTGTCCTAGGTGTACACAATCTGGTTCATTTGTACATTATATATGTCTATTCAAGTACAGATCCTCTTCCCATGTAAAATGTTACAGAGGGTTCCACAGACCTCCCTTGCTACATGGTCGGTCTTTTTGTGATATGTATATACTATGTCTTTGTATACATAGAGCAACACTAATCTTAACTTATCCATTCCCCCCACCTTTCCTTTTAGATGAGCATAGTTTGTTTTCTAAGTCTGTGAGTGTCTTTCTCTGTGGAAATATATTCATTTGTGTCAGTTATTAGATAACACCTATAAGTGATATCATAGAATACAGGTCTTTGGTTTCCGAGTTACCTCATGTTTCGTGATTATCTCCAGACTCATTTGTGGTGCCTCAAAGAGCAATGGTTCATTGTTTACCATGGCTAATATTCCATTGTGTACATGGACCACTTCTTCTTTATCCATTCACCTGTTGTTGGACATTTTGATTGCTTCACTGTCTTGGCTATTGTGAATAAGGCTGCACTGCAGCTTTTGTGGCCTGTGTCTTCTCGATTCTTGTCTTCTCAGGTGAGAGGTCCAATGGTGCGCCTGCTGGACTGAATGGTACCTCCATTTTTACTTTTAAACACAGCTCCTTTCTGTTCTCATTATTGGCTGTTACCCCTTTACCTCTCACCAGCAGGTAGAGGGGACACAGTGCTTAAAAACCCCATCAGCATTTATTGTTTGTAGACATTTTGCTGATGGTCAGTCGACTGGTCTAAGTTGAAACTTTTTGTAGATTAGTTTGCATGGGTCTAACACTCCCTGAGGTTGAGCTTTTATCCATTTTCCTTTTTTTTTTAAAAGGGCGTGAGTAAAACTTAACTCTTCATACTCTCTTCTTGAAACATTTGCCTGTTTTGAATTTTTTTGTCCATTCCCTACTTCAGCACAATTATTTAGGGCAGGTGTCCTTTACAGCCCTGAGTCCTTGTGAATGTTAAGTGACCATTAGCTGTGACTTTAAAGCTGTTTTTGCAGGAAACGGCCACAAGGTGGCAGCATTTCTCCTTTACCAAATTTGGTAACTGGGGAAACAGAGCCTTAATGGAAGTGGTGTTCTAGTTTGTAAATTCGAATGGAATGTGACAGGAAAAAAGCACTTTATGTTTATGTCTCATTACTTCTTGTTCATAATTGTAATTTACTTTTTATTTTTTATCCCAGCAAATTTGATTACAATGGTTTGTTTGTTCTAGGTGTGCAAGATGTGGTTCTTTCACACATATACGTGTATCTATTCTTCCTCGCATCCTTTTCCCATGTAGGTTATGACACAATGTTGAGTAGTCTTCTCCTGGTCTTCCGTACGTCTTTGGTGATTATATATTTCACATGGTTTGTATATCTCTGTTAACCCCAAAATGGTAATGTATCCAATCCTCATCCCTTTCTATTTGGTGAACCATAAGATTTTTTTAATGAATCTGTGATTGCATTTCTCTGTGGAAATATCTTCATTGGTATCAATTTTTAAGTAACTCCTAAAAGTGATATGATAGGATATGTGTCTTTTGCTTTCTCACTTACTACAGGTTGCGTGATAATGTCTAGACTCATGTATGGTGCTGCAAATGGCATTGTTTCATTTTTTTCACTAGCGAATATTCCATCTGTACATGGAGGAGTTCTTCTTTGTCCACCCATCTGTTGGTGGACTTTTTGGTTACTTCCATATCTTGGCTATTGTAATACTGTGCCATGCAGATTTGCCTGCCTGTGTCTTTCCAATTCTCTCTTCTTAGATTATAGGTCGAGGAGTGGGCCTGCTGGATCATATGGTAGCTCAATGTTTACCTTTTTAAGAAACCTCCATTCTGTTCTCATTCGTGGCCCTTTCCAAGTTACGTCCCACTTGAAGTTGGGGTTATGCATTTCTCCACAACACCTTCAGCATTTATTGTTTGTAGTTTCCTTGCTGATGGTTATTCTGACAAGTGTGAGCTGATACCTCTTTGTGGTTGAATTCGCATGTGCCTCATAATCCGTTGAAATTGAACTTTAAGGCATGTCCTTTTTATTTTTCACCCTGTGATTATACCTTAGTTCTTCAAAGTGTTCTCTTAAAGTATGTGTCACATTTTGAAATGTTTTGGCCATTACCTCCCTCAAGACATTTTGAGGGTAGGTTTCATTTACAGTTCTGCAGTACTTGTTCCTATGAAATGACCATTAGCACAGGCTTTAAAGCTGCTTTTGCAGGTAAATGCCAGAGGGCGGCAGCCTTTCTATGCCCCCACCATGGTAACTAGGGAAAAGCCCTTGTGGCCTGTGGTGTTTCTCGGTTATAAATTAGAGTGGAGTGTGCCCGGACAAACCCACACAAGCTCATGTCTCCTTACTTTTGTGGGATTTTTAAATTTAATTTTTAGTTTTTATTGGAGTAATTTCCCAGTGTGCACGTGGACCACTTCTACTTTGCGCATTCCTCGGTTGATGGACATTTTCATTGCTTCCAAGTGTTGGCTATGGTAAATATTGTTGGAGTGCAGGATTGCCAGCATGTGACTTTTTGATTCTCATTTTCTCAGGTGATAGGCCCAGCAGTGGGTGTGACTGATTGACTGGTAGCACCGTGTTTCCCTTTTCAGAGCACCTTCTTTGTGTTTTCATTACTGGCTCTTACCACGTCCCCCTTAGAATCGAGGGTATGCATTTCTCCACAATCGATTTAGCATTTATTGTTTGCTGCATTTATGCTAATGGCCCTACTGCCTGCTGTGTGCTGATAGGGTTTTGTAATTTGGGTTTGCATGTCTTTGAAAATTCATAAAACTCATCATTTTTCTCCACCGGTTTCTTTTCTGTTTAAAAAAAAGGAAACAATTGGGAGTACAATATATCTCTTGAAACTATATTCTTGGAAGGTTGCCCTATTTTGATATTTTTGGTCGATTTTCCACCCCAGAATTTTTTTAGAGAGCAGGTGTCATTTCCCGAACTGCAAGTTTGGTGAATATTTAGTGACCTTTAGCAATGGGTTTAAAGCTGCTGCTGTGGGAAGTGGCCTCTAGCAGGCAGCATTTCTCCACTCCCAAATCTGGGAACTAGGGCAGCAGAGCCTTTCTGGAAGTCGTGTTCCTAGGTCGTAAATTAAATTGGAATGTGCATGGAGAAACCCCCATAAGTTTATGTCTCATTATTTCTTCTTGGTTTTAAATTTTTTTTTAATTGGGGTAAAGCTTCGAATATTGTTTGTCCTAGGTGTACACAATCTGGTTCATTTGTACATTATATATGTCTATTCAAGTACAGATCCTCTTCCCATGTAAAATGTTACAGAGGGTTCCACAGACCTCCCTTGCTACATGGTCGGTCTTTTTGAGATATGTATATACTATGTGTTTGTATACATAGAGCAACAGTAATCTTAACTTATCCATTCCCCCTCCTTTCCTTTTAGATGAGCATAGTTTGTTTTCTAAGTCTGTGAGTGTCTTTCTCTGTGGAAATATATTCATTTGTGTCAGTTATTAGATAACGCCTATAAGTGATATCATAGAATACAGGTCTTTGGTTTCCGAGTTACCTCATGTTTCGTGATTATCTCCAGACTCATTTGTGGTGCCTCAAAGAGCAATGGTTCATTGTTTTCCATGGCTATTATTCCATTGTGTACGTGGACCACTTCTTCTTTATCCATTCACCTCTTGTTGGATATTTTGATTGCTTCACTGTCTTGGCTATTGTGAATAAGGCTGCACTGCAGCTTTTGCGGCCTGTGTCTTCTCGATTCTTGTCTTCTCAGGAGAGAGGCCCAATGGTGCGCCTGCTGGATTGAATGTTACCTCCATTTTTACTTTTAAACACAGCTCCTTTCTGTTCTCATTATTGGCTGTTACCCCTTTACGTCTCACCAGCAGGTAGAGGGGACACAGTTTTTAAAAACCCCGTCAGCATTTATTGTTTGTAGAGATTTTGCTGATGGTCAGTCGACTGGTCTAAGTTGAAACTTTTTGTAGATTAGATTGCATGGGTCTAACACTCCCTGAGGTTGAGCTTTTATCCATTTTCCTTTTTTTTTTTAAAGGGCGTGAGTAAAACTTAACTCTTCATACTCTCTTCTTGAAACATTTGCCTGTTGTGAATTTTTTTGTCCATTCCCTACTTCAGCACAATTTTTTAGGGCAGGTGTCCTTTACAGCCCTGAGTCCTTGTGAATGTTAAGTGACCATTAGCTGTGACTTTAAAGCTGCTCTTGCCGGAAACGGCCACAAGGTGGCAGCATTTCTCCTTTACCAAATTTGGTAACTGGGGAAAAAGGGCCTTAATGGAAGTGGTGTTCTAGGTTGTAAATTCGAATGGAATGTGCCAGGAAAAAAACACTTTATGTTCATGTCTCATTACTTCTTGTTCATAATTGTAATTTAATTTTTATTTTTTATCCCAGCAAATTTGATTACAATGGTTTGTTTGTTCTAGGTGTGCAAGATGTGGTTCTTTCACACATATACGTGTATCATTCCTCGCATCCTTTTCCCATGTAGGTTATGACACACTGTTGAGTAGTCTTCTCCTGGTCTTCCGTACGTCTTTGGTGATTATATATTTCACATGGTTTGTATATCTCTGTTAACCCCAAAATGGTAATGTATCCAATCCTCATCCCTTTCTATTTGGTAAACCATAAGATTTTTTTAATGAATCTGTGATTGCCTTTCTCTGTGGAAATATCTTCATTGGTATCAATTTTTAAGTAACTCCTAAAAGTGATATGATAGGATATGTGTCTTTTGCTTTCTCACTTACTACAGGTGGCGTGATTATGTCTAGACTCATCTATGGTGCTGCACATGGCATTGTTTCATTTTTTTCACTAGCGAATATTCCATCTGTACATGGAGGAGTTCTTCTTTGTCCACCCATCTGTTGGTGGACTTTTTGGTTACTTCCATATCTTGGCTATTGTAATACTGTGCCATGCAGATTTGCCTGCCTGTGTCTTTCCAATTTTTTCTTCTTAGATTATAGGTCGAGGAGTGGGTCTGCTGGATCATATGGTAGCTCAATGTTTACCTTTTTAGGAAACCTCCATTCTGTTCTCATTCGTGGCCCTTTCCAAGTTACGTCCCACTTGAAGTTGGGGGTATATATTTCTCCACAACACCTTCAGAATTTATTGTTTGTAGTTTCCTTGCTGATGGTTATTCTGACAAGTGTGAGCTGGTACCTCTTTGTGGTTGAATTCGCATGTGCCTCATAATCCGTTGAAATTGAGCTTTAAGGCATGTCCTTTTTATTTTTCACCCTGTGATTACCCCTTAGTTCTTCAAAGTGTTCTCTTAAAGTATGTGTCACATTTTGAAATGTTTTGGCCATTACCTTCCTCAAGACATTTTGAGGGCAGGTTTCATTTACAGTTCTGCAGTACTTGTTCCTATGAAATGACCATTAGCACAGGCTTTAAACCTGCTTTTGCAGGTAAATGCCAGAGGGCGGCAGCCTTTCTATGTCCCCACCATGGTAACTAGGGAAAAGCCCTTGTGGCCTGTGGTGTTTCTCGGTTATAAATTAGAGTGGAGTGTGCCCGGACAAACCCACACAAGCTCATGTCTCCTTACTTTTTTGGGATTTTTAAATTTAATTTTTAGTTTTTAATGGAGTAATTTCCCAGTGTGCACGTGGACCACTTCTACTTTGCGCATTCCTCGGTTGATGGACATTTTCATTGCTTCTAAGTGTTGGCTATGGTAAATATTGTTGGAGTGCAGGATTGCCAGCCTGTGACTTTTTGATTCTCATTTTCTCAGGTGATAGGGCCAGCAGTGGGTGTGACTGATTGACTGGTAGGACCGTGTTTCTCTTTTCAAAGCACCTTCTTTGTGTTTTCATTAATGGCTCTTACCAAGTCCCCCTTAGAATCGAGGGTATGCATTTCTCCACAATCGATTTAGCATTTATTGTTTGCTGCATTTATGCTAATTGCCCTACTGCCTGCTGTGTGCTGATAGGGTTTTGTAATTTGGGTTTGCATGTCTTTGAAAATTCATAAAACTCATCATTTTTCTCCACCGTTTTCTTTTCTGTTAAAAAAAAGGAAACGGTTGTGAGTACAATATATCTCTTGAAATTTTCTTCTTGGAAGGTTGCCCTATTTTGAAAATTTTGGTCGATTTTCCACCCCAGAATTTTTTTAGAGAGCAGGTGTCATTTCGCGAACTGCAAGTTTGGTGAATATTTAGTGACCTTTGGCAATGGATTTAAAGCTGCTGTTGTGGGAAGTGACCTCAAGCAGGCAGCATTTCTCCACTCCCAAATCTGGGTACTAGGGCAGCAGAGCCTTTCTGGAAGTCGTGTTCCTAGGTTGTAAATTAAATTGGAATGTGCATGGAGAACCCCCCATAAGTTTATGTCTCATTATTTCTTCTTGGTTTTAATTTTTTTTTTAATTGGGGTAAAGCTTAGAATATTGTTTGTCCTAGGTGTACACAATCTGGTTCATTTGTACATTATATATGTCTATTCAAGTACAGATCCTCTTCCCATGTAAAATGTTACAGAGGGTTCCACAGACCTCCCTTGCTCCATGGTCGGTCTTTTTGAGATATGTATATACTATGTGTTTGTATACATAGAGCAACACTAATCTTAACTTATCCATTCCCCCCACCTTTCCTTTTAGATGAGCATAGTTTGTTTTCTAAGTCTGTGAGTGTCTTTCTCTGTGGAAATATATTCATTTGTGTCAGTTATTAGATAACGCCTATAAGTGATATCATAGAATACAGGTCTTTGGTTTCCGAGTTACCTCATGTTTCGTGATTATCTCCAGACTCATTTGTGGTGCCTCAAAGAGCAATGGTTCATTGTTTTCCATGACTAATATTCCATTGTGTACATGGACCACTTCTTCTTTATCCATTCACCTATTGTTGGATATTTTCATTGCTTCACTGTCTTGGCTATTTTGAATAAGGCTGCACTGCAGCTTTTGCGGCCTGTGTCTTCTCGATTCTTGTCTTCTCAGGTGAGAGGTCCAATGGTGCGCCTGCTGGATTGAATGGTACCTCCATTTTTACTTTTAAACACAGCTCCTTTCTGTTCTCATTATTGGCTGTTACCCCTTTTCGTCTCACCAGCAGGTAGAGGGGACACAGTTCTCTAAAACCCCTTCAGGAGTTATTGTTTGTAGACTTTTTGCTGATGGTCAGTCGACTGGTCTAAGTTGAAACTTTTTGTAGATTAGATTGCATGGGTCTAACACTCCCTGAGGTTGAGCTTTTATCCATTTTCCTTTTTTTTTTTTAAAAGAGCGTGAGTAAAACTTAAGTCTTCATACTCTCATCTTGAAACATTTGCCTGTTTTGAATTTTTTTGTCCATTCCCTACTTCAGCACAATTTTTTAGGGCAGGTGTCCTTTACAGCCCTGAGTCCTTGTGAATGTTAAGTGACCATTAGCTGTGAGTTTAAAGCTGCTCTTGCAGGAAACGGCCACAAGGTGGCAGCATTTCTCCTTTACCAAATTTGGTAACTGGGGAAACAGAGCCTTAATGGAAGTGGTGTTCTAGGTTGTAAATTCGAATGGAATGTGCCAGGGAAAAAGCACTTTATGTTTATGTCTCATTATTTCTTGTTCATAATTGTAATTTACCTTTTATATTTTTTCCCAGCAAATTTGATTACAATGGTTTGTTTGTTCTAGGTGTGCAAGATGTGGTTCTTTCACACATATACGTGTATCTATTCTTCCTCGCATCCTTTTCCCATGTAGGTTATGACACACTGTTGAGTAGTCTTCTCCTGGTCTTCCGTACGTCTTTGGTGATTATATATTTCACATGGTTTGTATATCTCTGTTAACCCCAATATGGTAATGTATCCAATCCTCATCCCTTTCTATTTGGTGAACCATAAGATTTTTTTAATGAAACTGTGATTGTATTTCTCTGTGGAAATATCTTCATTGGTATCAATTTTTAAGTAACTCCTAAAAGTGATATGATAGGATATGTGTCTTTTCCTTTCTCACTTACTACAGGTGGCGTGATTACGTCTAGACTCATGTATGGTGCTGCAAATGGCATTGTTTCATTTTTTTCACTAGCGAATATTTCATCTGTACATGGAGGAGTTCTTCTTTGTCCACCCATATGTTGGTGGACTTTTTGGTTACTTCCATATCTTGGCTATCGTAATACTGTGCCATGCAGATTTGCCTGCCTGTGTCTTTCCAATTCTCTCTTCTTAGATTATAGGTCGAGGAGTGGGCCTGCTGGATCATATGGTAGCTCAATGTTTACCTTTTTAAGGCACCTCCATTCTGTTCTCATTCGTGGCCCTTTTCAAGTTACGTCCCACTTGAAGTTGAGGGTATGCATTTCTCCACAACACCTTCAGCATTTATTGTTTGTAGTTTCCTTGCTGATAGTTATTCTGACAAGTGTGAGCTGATACCTCTATGTGGTTGAATTCGCATGTGCCTCATAATCCGGTGAAATTGAGCTTTAAGGCATGTCCTTTTTATTTTTCAACCTGTGATTACTCCTTAGTTCTTCAAAGTGATCTCTTAAAATATGTGTCATATTTTGAAATGTTTTGGCCATTACCTCCCTCAAGATATTTTGAGGGCAGGTTTCATTTACAGTTCTGCAGTACTTGTTCCTATGAAATGACCATTAGCACAGGCTTTAAAGCTGCTTTTGCAGGTAAATGCCAGAGGGCGGCAGCCTTTCTATGTCCCCACCATGGTAACTAGGGAAAAGCCCTTGCGGCCTGTGGTGTTTCTCGGTTATAAATTAGAGTGGAGTTTGCCCGGACAAACCCACACAAGCTGATGTCTCCTTACTTTTGTTGGATTTTTAAATTTAATTTTTAGTTTTTATTGGAGTAATTCCCCAGTGTGCACGTGGACCACTTCTACTTTGCGCATTCCTCGGTTGATGGACATATTCATTGCTTCCAAGTGTTGTCTATGGTAAATATTGTTGGAGTGCAGGATTGCCAGCCTGTGACTTTTTGATTCTCATTTTCTCAGGTGATAGGCCCAGCAGTGGGTGTGACTGATTGACTGGTAGTACCGTGTTTCCCTTTTCAAAACACCTTCTTTGTGTTTTCATTAGTGGCTCTTACCTCGTCCCCCTTAGAATCGAGGGTATGCATTTCTCCACAATCGATTTAGCATTTATTGTTTGCAGCATGTATGCTAATGGCCCTACTGGCTGCTGTGTGCTGATAGGGTTGTGTAATTTGCGTTTGCATGTCTTTGAAAATTCGTAAAACTCATCATTTTTCTCCACCGTTTACTTTTCTGTTAAAAAAAAGGAAACAGTTGGGAGTACAATATATCTCTTGAAATTTTCTTCTTGGAAGGTTGCCCTATTTTGAAATTTTTGGTCTATTTTCCACCCCAGAATTTTTTTAGAGAGCAGGTGTCATTTCCCGAACTGCAAGTTTGGTGAATATTTAGTGACCTTTGGCAATGGGTTTAAAGCTGCTGTTGTGAGAAGTGACCTCAAGCAGGCAGCATTTCTCCACTCCCAAATCTGGGTACTAGGGCAGCAGAGCCTTTCTGGAAGTCGTGTTCCTAGGTTGTAAATTAAATTGGAATGTGCATGGAGAAACCCCCATAAGTTTATGTCTCATTATTTCTTCTTGGTTTTAATTTTTTTTTAATTGGGGTAAAGCTTAGAATATTGTTTGTCCTAGGTGTACACAATCTGGTTCATTTGTACATTATATATGTCTATTCAAGTACAGATCCTCTTCCCATGTAAAATGTTACAGAGGGTTCCACAGACCTCCCTTGCTACATGGTCGGTCTTTTTGTGATATGTATATACTATGTCTTTGTATACATAGAGCAACACTAATCTTAACTTATCCATTCCCCCCACCTTTCCTTTTAGATGAGCATAGTTTGTTTTCTAAGTCTGTGAGTGTCTTTCTCTGTGGAAATATATTCATTTGTGTCAGTTATTAGATAACACCTATAAGTGATATCATAGAATACAGGTCTTTGGTTTCCGAGTTACCTCATGTTTCGTGATTATCTCCAGACTCATTTGTGGTGCCTCAAAGAGCAATGGTTCATTGTTTACCATGGCTAATATTCCATTGTGTACATGGACCACTTCTTCTTTATCCATTCACCTGTTGTTGGACATTTTGATTGCTTCACTGTCTTGGCTATTGTGAATAAGGCTGCACTGCAGCTTTTGTGGCCTGTGTCTTCTCGATTCTTGTCTTCTCAGGTGAGAGGTCCAATGGTGCGCCTGCTGGACTGAATGGTACCTCCATTTTTACTTTTAAACACAGCTCCTTTCTGTTCTCATTATTGGCTGTTACCCCTTTACCTCTCACCAGCAGGTAGAGGGGACACAGTGCTTAAAAACCCCATCAGCATTTATTGTTTGTAGACATTTTGCTGATGGTCAGTCGACTGGTCTAAGTTGAAACTTTTTGTAGATTAGTTTGCATGGGTCTAACACTCCCTGAGGTTGAGCTTTTATCCATTTTCCTTTTTTTTTTAAAAGGGCGTGAGTAAAACTTAACTCTTCATACTCTCTTCTTGAAACATTTGCCTGTTTTGAATTTTTTTGTCCATTCCCTACTTCAGCACAATTATTTAGGGCAGGTGTCCTTTACAGCCCTGAGTCCTTGTGAATGTTAAGTGACCATTAGCTGTGACTTTAAAGCTGTTTTTGCAGGAAACGGCCACAAGGTGGCAGCATTTCTCCTTTACCAAATTTGGTAACTGGGGAAACAGAGCCTTAATGGAAGTGGTGTTCTAGTTTGTAAATTCGAATGGAATGTGACAGGAAAAAAGCACTTTATGTTTATGTCTCATTACTTCTTGTTCATAATTGTAATTTACTTTTTATTTTTTATCCCAGCAAATTTGATTACAATGGTTTGTTTGTTCTAGGTGTGCAAGATGTGGTTCTTTCACACATATACGTGTATCTATTCTTCCTCGCATCCTTTTCCCATGTAGGTTATGACACAATGTTGAGTAGTCTTCTCCTGGTCTTCCGTACGTCTTTGGTGATTATATATTTCACATGGTTTGTATATCTCTGTTAACCCCAAAATGGTAATGTATCCAATCCTCATCCCTTTCTATTTGGTGAACCATAAGATTTTTTTAATGAATCTGTGATTGCGTTTCTCTGTGGAAATATCTTCATTGGTATCAATTTTTAAGTAACTCCTAAAAGTGATATGATAGGATATGTGTCTTTTGCTTTCTCACTTACTACAGGTTGCGTGATAATGTCTAGACTCATGTATGGTGCTGCAAATGGCATTGTTTCATTTTTTTCACTAGCGAATATTCCATCTGTACATGGAGGAGTTCTTCTTTGTCCACCCATCTGTTGGTGGACTTTTTGGTTACTTCCATATCTTGGCTATTGTAATACTGTGCCATGCAGATTTGCCTGCCTGTGTCTTTCCAATTCTCTCTTCTTAGATTATAGGTCGAGGAGTGGGCCTGCTGGATCATATGGTAGCTCAATGTTTACCTTTTTAAGAAACCTCCATTCTGTTCTCATTCGTGGCCCTTTCCAAGTTACGTCCCACTTGAAGTTGGGGTTATGCATTTCTCCACAACACCTTCAGCATTTATTGTTTGTAGTTTCCTTGCTGATGGTTATTCTGACAAGTGTGAGCTGATACCTCTTTGTGGTTGAATTCGCATGTGCCTCATAATCCGTTGAAATTGAACTTTAAGGCATGTCCTTTTTATTTTTCACCCTGTGATTATACCTTAGTTCTTCAAAGTGTTCTCTTAAAGTATGTGTCACATTTTGAAATGTTTTGGCCATTACCTCCCTCAAGACATTTTGAGGGTAGGTTTCATTTACAGTTCTGCAGTACTTGTTCCTATGAAATGACCATTAGCACAGGCTTTAAAGCTGCTTTTGCAGGTAAATGCCAGAGGGCGGCAGCCTTTCTATGCCCCCACCATGGTAACTAGGGAAAAGCCCTTGTGGCCTGTGGTGTTTCTCGGTTATAAATTAGAGTGGAGTGTGCCCGGACAAACCCACACAAGCTCATGTCTCCTTACTTTTGTGGGATTTTTAAATTTAATTTTTAGTTTTTATTGGAGTAATTTCCCAGTGTGCACGTGGACCACTTCTACTTTGCGCATTCCTCGGTTGATGGACATTTTCATTGCTTCCAAGTGTTGGCTATGGTAAATATTGTTGGAGTGCAGGATTGCCAGCATGTGACTTTTTGATTCTCATTTTCTCAGGTGATAGGCCCAGCAGTGGGTGTGACTGATTGACTGGTAGCACCGTGTTTCCCTTTTCAGAGCACCTTCTTTGTGTTTTCATTACTGGCTCTTACCACGTCCCCCTTAGAATCGAGGGTATGCATTTCTCCACAATCGATTTAGCATTTATTGTTTGCTGCATTTATGCTAATGGCCCTACTGCCTGCTGTGTGCTGATAGGGTTTTGTAATTTGGGTTTGCATGTCTTTGAAAATTCATAAAACTCATCATTTTTCTCCACCGGTTTCTTTTCTGTTTAAAAAAAAGGAAACAATTGGGAGTACAATATATCTCTTGAAACTATATTCTTGGAAGGTTGCCCTATTTTGATATTTTTGGTCGATTTTCCACCCCAGAATTTTTTTAGAGAGCAGGTGTCATTTCCCGAACTGCAAGTTTGGTGAATATTTAGTGACCTTTAGCAATGGGTTTAAAGCTGCTGCTGTGGGAAGTGGCCTCTAGCAGGCAGCATTTCTCCACTCCCAAATCTGGGAACTAGGGCAGCAGAGCCTTTCTGGAAGTCGTGTTCCTAGGTCGTAAATTAAATTGGAATGTGCATGGAGAAACCCCCATAAGTTTATGTCTCATTATTTCTTCTTGGTTTTAAATTTTTTTTTAATTGGGGTAAAGCTTCGAATATTGTTTGTCCTAGGTGTACACAATCTGGTTCATTTGTACATTATATATGTCTATTCAAGTACAGATCCTCTTCCCATGTAAAATGTTACAGAGGGTTCCACAGACCTCCCTTGCTACATGGTCGGTCTTTTTGAGATATGTATATACTATGTGTTTGTATACATAGAGCAACAGTAATCTTAACTTATCCATTCCCCCTCCTTTCCTTTTAGATGAGCATAGTTTGTTTTCTAAGTCTGTGAGTGTCTTTCTCTGTGGAAATATATTCATTTGTGTCAGTTATTAGATAACGCCTATAAGTGATATCATAGAATACAGGTCTTTGGTTTCCGAGTTACCTCATGTTTCGTGATTATCTCCAGACTCATTTGTGGTGCCTCAAAGAGCAATGGTTCATTGTTTTCCATGGCTATTATTCCATTGTGTACGTGGACCACTTCTTCTTTATCCATTCACCTCTTGTTGGATATTTTGATTGCTTCACTGTCTTGGCTATTGTGAATAAGGCTGCACTGCAGCTTTTGCGGCCTGTGTCTTCTCGATTCTTGTCTTCTCAGGAGAGAGGCCCAATGGTGCGCCTGCTGGATTGAATGTTACCTCCATTTTTACTTTTAAACACAGCTCCTTTCTGTTCTCATTATTGGCTGTTACCCCTTTACGTCTCACCAGCAGGTAGAGGGGACACAGTTTTTAAAAACCCCGTCAGCATTTATTGTTTGTAGAGATTTTGCTGATGGTCAGTCGACTGGTCTAAGTTGAAACTTTTTGTAGATTAGATTGCATGGGTCTAACACTCCCTGAGGTTGAGCTTTTATCCATTTTCCTTTTTTTTTTTAAAGGGCGTGAGTAAAACTTAACTCTTCATACTCTCTTCTTGAAACATTTGCCTGTTGTGAATTTTTTTGTCCATTCCCTACTTCAGCACAATTTTTTAGGGCAGGTGTCCTTTACAGCCCTGAGTCCTTGTGAATGTTAAGTGACCATTAGCTGTGACTTTAAAGCTGCTCTTGCCGGAAACGGCCACAAGGTGGCAGCATTTCTCCTTTACCAAATTTGGTAACTGGGGAAAAAGGGCCTTAATGGAAGTGGTGTTCTAGGTTGTAAATTCGAATGGAATGTGCCAGGAAAAAAACACTTTATGTTCATGTCTCATTACTTCTTGTTCATAATTGTAATTTAATTTTTATTTTTTATCCCAGCAAATTTGATTACAATGGTTTGTTTGTTCTAGGTGTGCAAGATGTGGTTCTTTCACACATATACGTGTATCATTCCTCGCATCCTTTTCCCATGTAGGTTATGACACACTGTTGAGTAGTCTTCTCCTGGTCTTCCGTACGTCTTTGGTGATTATATATTTCACATGGTTTGTATATCTCTGTTAACCCCAAAATGGTAATGTATCCAATCCTCATCCCTTTCTATTTGGTAAACCATAAGATTTTTTTAATGAATCTGTGATTGCCTTTCTCTGTGGAAATATCTTCATTGGTATCAATTTTTAAGTAACTCCTAAAAGTGATATGATAGGATATGTGTCTTTTGCTTTCTCACTTACTACAGGTGGCGTGATTATGTCTAGACTCATCTATGGTGCTGCACATGGCATTGTTTCATTTTTTTCACTAGCGAATATTCCATCTGTACATGGAGGAGTTCTTCTTTGTCCACCCATCTGTTGGTGGACTTTTTGGTTACTTCCATATCTTGGCTATTGTAATACTGTGCCATGCAGATTTGCCTGCCTGTGTCTTTCCAATTTTTTCTTCTTAGATTATAGGTCGAGGAGTGGGTCTGCTGGATCATATGGTAGCTCAATGTTTACCTTTTTAAGAAACCTCCATTCTGTTCTCATTCGTGGCCCTTTCCAAGTTACGTCCCACTTGAAGTTGGGGGTATATATTTCTCCACAACACCTTCAGAATTTATTGTTTGTAGTTTCCTTGCTGATGGTTATTCTGACAAGTGTGAGCTGGTACCTCTTTGTGGTTGAATTCGCATGTGCCTCATAATCCGTTGAAATTGAGCTTTAAGGCATGTCCTTTTTATTTTTCACCCTGTGATTACCCCTTAGTTCTTCAAAGTGTTCTCTTAAAGTATGTGTCACATTTTGAAATGTTTTGGCCATTACCTTCCTCAAGACATTTTGAGGGAAGGTTTCATTTACAGTTCTGCAGTACTTGTTCCTATGAAATGACCATTAGCACAGGCTTTAAACCTGCTTTTGCAGGTAAATGCCAGAGGGCGGCAGCCTTTCTATGTCCCCACCATGGTAACTAGGGAAAAGCCCTTGTGGCCTGTGGTGTTTCTCGGTTATAAATTAGAGTGGAGTGTGCCCGGACAAACCCACACAAGCTCATGTCTCCTTACTTTTTTGGGATTTTTAAATTTAATTTTTAGTTTTTAATGGAGTAATTTCCCAGTGTGCACGTGGACCACTTCTACTTTGCGCATTCCTCGGTTGATGGACATTTTCATTGCTTCTAAGTGTTGGCTATGGTAAATATTGTTGGAGTGCAGGATTG
Source organism: Eschrichtius robustus (assembly GCF_028021215.1). Classification (NCBI taxonomy): domain Eukaryota; kingdom Metazoa; phylum Chordata; class Mammalia; order Artiodactyla; family Eschrichtiidae; genus Eschrichtius; species Eschrichtius robustus. Next base: position 79,046,738 of record NC_090832.1, read on the forward strand.
CCAGCCTGTGACTTTTTGATTCTCATTTTCTCAGGTGATAGGGCCAGCAGTGGGTGTGACTGATTGACTGGTAGGACCGTGTTTCTCTTTTCAAAGCACCTTCTTTGTGTTTTCATTAATGGCTCTTACCAAGTCCCCCTTAGAATCGAGGGTATGCATTTCTCCACAATCGATTTAGCATTTATTGTTTGCTGCATTTATGCTAATTGCCCTACTGCCTGCTGTGTGCTGATAGGGTTTTGTAATTTGGGTTTGCATGTCTTTGAAAATTCATAAAACTCATCATTTTTCTCCACCGTTTTCTTTTCTGTTAAAAAAAAGGAAACGGTTGTGAGTACAATATATCTCTTGAAATTTTCTTCTTGGAAGGTTGCCCTATTTTGAAAATTTTGGTCGATTTTCCACCCCAGAATTTTTTTAGAGAGCAGGTGTCATTTCGCGAACTGCAAGTTTGGTGAATATTTAGTGACCTTTGGCAATGGATTTAAAGCTGCTGTTGTGGGAAGTGACCTCAAGCAGGCAGCATTTCTCCACTCCCAAATCTGGGTACTAGGGCAGCAGAGCCTTTCTGGAAGTCGTGTTCCTAGGTTGTAAATTAAATTGGAATGTGCATGGAGAACCCCCCATAAGTTTATGTCTCATTATTTCTTCTTGGTTTTAATTTTTTTTTTAATTGGGGTAAAGCTTAGAATATTGTTTGTCCTAGGTGTACACAATCTGGTTCATTTGTACATTATATATGTCTATTCAAGTACAGATCCTCTTCCCATGTAAAATGTTACAGAGGGTTCCACAGACCTCCCTTGCTCCATGGTCGGTCTTTTTGAGATATGTATATACTATGTGTTTGTATACATAGAGCAACACTAATCTTAACTTATCCATTCCCCCCACCTTTCCTTTTAGATGAGCATAGTTTGTTTTCTAAGTCTGTGAGTGTCTTTCTCTGTGGAAATATATTCATTTGTGTCAGTTATTAGATAACGCCTATAAGTGATATCATAGAATACAGGTCTTTGGTTTCCGAGTTACCTCATGTTTCGTGATTATCTCCAGACTCATTTGTGGTGCCTCAAAGAGCAATGGTTCATTGTTTTCCATGGCTAATATTCCATTGTGTACATGGACCACTTCTTCTTTATCCATTCACCTATTGTTGGATATTTTCATTGCTTCACTGTCTTGGCTATTGTGAATAAGGCTGCACTGCAGCTTTTGCGGCCTGTGTCTTCTCGATTCTTGTCTTCTCAGGTGAGAGGTCCAATGGTGCGCCTGCTGGATTGAATGGTACCTCCATTTTTACTTTTAAACACAGCTCCTTTCTGTTCTCATTATTGGCTGTTACCCCTTTTCGTCTCACCAGCAGGTAGAGGGGACACAGTTCTCTAAAACCCCTTCAGGAGTTATTGTTTGTAGACTTTTTGCTGATGGTCAGTCGACTGGTCTAAGTTGAAACTTTTTGTAGATTAGATTGCATGGGTCTAACACTCCCTGAGGTTGAGCTTTTATCCATTTTCCTTTTTTTTTTTTTAAAGAGCGTGAGTAAAACTTAAGTCTTCATACTCTCATCTTGAAACATTTGCCAGTTTTGAATTTTTTTGTCCATTCCCTACTTCAGCACAATTTTTTAGGGCAGGTGTCCTTTACAGCCCTGAGTCCTTGTGAATGTTAAGTGACCATTAGCTGTGAGTTTAAAGCTGCTCTTGCAGGAAACGGCCACAAGGTGGCAGCATTTCTCCTTTACCAAATTTGGTAACTGGGGAAACAGAGCCTTAATGGAAGTGGTGTTCTAGGTTGTAAATTCGAATGGAATGTGCCAGGGAAAAAGCACTTTATGTTTATGTCTCATTACTTCTTGTTCATAATTGTAATTTACTTTTTATTTTTTATCCCAGCAAATTTGATTACAATGGTTTGTTTGTTCTAGGTGTGCAAGATGTGGTTCTTTCACACATATACGTGTATCTATTCTTCCTCGCATCCTTTTCCCCTGTAGGTTATGACACACTGTTGAGTAGTCTTCTCCTGGTCTTCCGTACGTCTTTGGTGATTATATATTTCACATGGTTTGTATATCTCTGTTAACCCCAATATGGTAATGTATCCAATCCTCATCCCTTTCTATTTGGTGAACCATAAGATTTTTTTTAATGAAACTGTGATTGCGTTTCTCTGTGGAAATATCTTCATTGGTATCAATTTTTAAGTAACTCCTAAAAGTGATATGATAGGATATGTGTCTTTTCCTTTCTCACTTACTACAGGTGGCGTGATTATGTCTAGACTCATGTATGGTGCTGCAAATGGCATTGTTTCATTTTTTTCACTAGCGAATATTCCATCTGTACATGGAGGAGTTCTTCTTTGTCCACCCATCTGTTGGTGGACTTTTTGGTTACTTCCATATCTTGGCTATCGTAATACTGTGCCATGCAGATTTGCCTGCCTGTGTCTTTCCAATTCTCTCTTCTTAGATTATAGGTCGAGGAGTGGGCCTGCTGGATCATATGGTAGCTCAATGTTTACCTTTTTAAGGCACCTCCATTCTGTTCTCATTCGTGGCCCTTTCCAAGTTACGTCCCACTTGAAGTTGGGGGTATGCATTTCTCCACAACACCTTCAGCATTTATTGTTTGTAGTTTCCTTGCTGATGGTTATTCTGACAAGTGTGAGCTGGTACCTCTTTGTGGTTGAATTCGCATGTGCCTCATAATCCGTTGAAATTGAGCTTTAAGGCATGTCCTTTTTATTTTTCACCCTGTGATTACCCCTTAGTTCTTCAAAGTGTTCTCTTAAAGTATGTGTCACATTTTGAAATGTTTTGGCCATTACCTCCCTCAAGACATTTTGAGGGCAGGTTTCATTTACAGTTCTGCAGTACTTGTTCCTATGAAATGACCATTAGCACAGGCTTTAAAGCTGCTTTTGCAGGTAAATGCCAGAGGGCGGCAGCCTTTCTATGACCCCACCATGGTAACTAGGGAAAAGCCCTTGCGGCCTGTGGTGTTTCTTGGTTATAAATTAGAGTGGAGTTTGCCCGGACAAACCCACACAAGCTGATGTCTCCTTACTTTTGTTGGATTTTTAAATTTAATTTTTAGTTTTTATTGGAGTAATTCCCCAGTGTGCACTTGGACCACTTCTACTTTGCGCATTCCTCGGTTGATGGACATTTTCATTGCTTCCAAGTGTTGGCTATGGTAAATATTGTTGGAGTGCAGGATTGCCAGCCTGTGACTTTTTGATTCTCATTTTCTCAGGTGATAGGCCCAGCAGTGGGTGTGACTGGTTGACTGGTAGCACCGTGTTTCCCTTTTCAAAACACCTTCTTTGTGTTTTCATTAGTGGCTCTTACCACGTCCCCCTTAGAATCGAGGGTATGCATTTCTCCACAATCGATTTAGCATTTATTGTTTGCAGCATGTATGTTAATGGCCCTACTGGCTGCTGTGTGCTGATAGGGTTGTGTAATTTGGGTTTGCATGTCTTTGAAAATTCGTAAAACTCATCATTTTTCTCCACCGTTTACTTTTCTGTTAAAAAAAAGGAAACAGTTGGGAGTACAATATATCTCTTGAAATTTTCTTCTTGGAAGGTTGCCCTATTTTGAAATTTTTGGTCTATTTTCCACCCCAGAATTTTTTTAGAGAGCAGGTGTCATTTCCCGAACTGCAAGTTTGGTGAATATTTAGTGACCTTTGGCAATGGATTTAAAGCTGCTGTTGTGGGAAGTGACCTCAAGCAGGCAGCATTTCTCCACTCCCAAATCTGGGTACTAGGGCAGCAGAGCCTTTCTGGAAGTCGTGTTCCTAGGTTGTAAATTAAATTGGAATGTGCATGGAGAAACCCCCATAAGTTTATGTCTCATTATTTCTTCTTGGTTTTAATTTTTTTTTTAATTGGGTTAAAGCTTAGAATATTGTTTGTCCTAGGTGTACACAATCTGGTTCATTTGTACATTATATATGTCTATTCAAGTACAGATCCTCTTCCCATGTAAAATGTTACAGAGGGTTCCACAGAACTCCCTTGCTACATGGTCGGTCTTTTTGTGATATGTATATACTATGTGTTTGTATACATAGAGCAACACTAATCTTAACTTATCCATTCCCCCCACCTTTCCTTTTAGATGAGCATAGTTTGTTTTCTAAGTCTGTGAGTGTCTTTCTCTGTGGAAATATATTCATTTGTGTCAGTTATTAGATAACGCCTATAAGTGATATCATAGAATACAGGTCTTTGGTTTCCGAGTTACCTCATGTTTCGTGATTATCTCCAGACTCATTTGTGGTGCCTCAAAGAGCAATGGTTCATTGTTTTCCATGGCTAATATTCCATTGTGTACATGGACCACATCTTCTTTATCCATTCACCTCTTGTTGGATATTTTGATTGCTTCACTGTCTTGGCTATTGTGAATAAGGCTGCACTGCAGCTTTTGCGGCCTGTGTCTTCTCGATTCTTGTCTTCTCAGGTGAGAGGTCCAATGGTGCGCCTGCTGGACTGAATGGTACCTCCATTTTTACTTTTAAACACAGCTCCTTTCTGTTCTCATTATTGGCTGTTACCCCTTTACGTCTCACCAGCAGGTAGAGGGGACACAGTTCTTAAAAACCCCGTCAGCATTTATTGTTTGTAGACATTTTGCTGATGGTCAGTCGACTGGTCTAAGTTGAAACTTTTTGTAGATTAGATTGCCTGGGTCTAACACTCCCTGAGGTTGAGCTTTTATGCATTTTCCTTTTTTTTTTTAAAGAGCGTGAGTAAAACTTAACTCTTCATACTCTCATCTTGAAACATTTGCCTGTTTTGAATTTTTTTGTCCATTCCCTACTTCAGCACAATTTTTTAGGGCAGGTGTCCTTTACAGCCCTGAGTCCTTGTGAATGTTAAGTGACCATTAGCTGTGAGTTTAAAGCTGCTCTTGCAGGAAACGGCCACAAGGTGGCAGCATTTCTCCTTTACCAAATTTGGTAACTGGGGAAACAGAGCCTTAATGGATGTGGTGTTCTAGGTTGTAAATTCGAATGGAATGTGCCAGGGAAAAAGCACTTTATGTTTATGTCTCATTACTTCTTGTTCATAATTGTAATTTACTTTTTATTTTTTATCACAGCAAATTTGATTACAATGGTTTGTTTGTTCTAGGTGTGCAAGATGTGGTTCTTTCACACATATACGTTTATCTATTCTTCCTCGCATCCTTTTCCCATGTAGGTTATGACACACTGTTGAGTAGTCTTCTCCTGGTCTTCCGTACGTCTTTGGTGATTATATATTTCACATGGTTTGTATATCTCTGTTAACCCCAATATGGTAATGTATCCAATCCTCATCCCTTTCTATTTGGTGAACCATAAGATTTTTTTAATGGATCTGTGATTGCCTTTCTCTGTGGAAATATCTTCATTGGTATCAATTTTTAAGTAACTCCTAAAAGTGATATGATAGGATATGTGTCTTTTGCTCTCTCACTTACTACAGGTGGCGTGATTATGTCTAGACTCATCTATGGTGCTGCAAATGACATTGTTTCATTTTTTTCACTAGCGAATATTCCATCTGTACATGGAGGAGTTCTTCTTTGTCCACCCATCTGTTGGTGGACTTTTTGGTTACTTCCATATCTTGGCTATTGTAATACTGTGCCATGCAGATTTGCCTGCCTGTGTCTTTCCAATTCTCTCTTCTTAGATTATAGGTCGAGGAGTGGGCCTGCTGGATCATATGGTAGCTCAATGTTTACCTTTTTAAGGCACCTCCATTCTGTTCTCATTCGTGGCCCTTTCCAAGTTACGTCCCACTTGAAGTTGGGGGTATGCATTTCTCCACAACACCTTCAGCATTTATTGTTTGTAGTTTCCTTGCTGATGGTTATTCTGACAAGTGTGAGCTGGTACCTCTTTGTGGTTGAATTCGCATGTGCCTCATAATCCGTTGAAATTGAGCTTTAAGGCATGTCCTTTTTATTTTTCACCCTGTGATTACCCCTTAGTTCTTCAAAGTGTTCTCTTAAAGTATGTGTCACATTTTGAAATGTTTTGGCCATTACCTCCCTCAAGACATTTTGAGGGCAGGTTTCATTTACAGTTCTGCAGTACTTGTTCCTATGAAATGACCATTAGCACAGGCTTTAAAGCTGCTTTTGCAGGTAAATGCCAGAGGGCGGCAGCCTTTCTATGCCCCCACCATGGTAACTAGGGAAAAGCCCTTGTGGCCTGTGGTGTTTCTCGGTTATAAATTAGAGTGGAGTGTGCCCGGACAAACCCACACAAGCTGATGTCTCCTTACTTTTGTTGGATTTTTAAATTTAATTTTTAGTTTTTATTGGAGTAATTTCCCAGTGTGCACGTGGACCACTTCTACTTTGTGCATTCCTCGGTTGATGGACATTTTCATTGCTTCCAAGTGTTGGCTATGGTAAATATTGTTGGAGTGCAGGATGGCCAGCCTGTGACTTCTTGATTCTCATTTTCTCAGGTGATAGGCCCAGCAGTGGGTGTGACTGATTGACTGGTAGCACAGTGTTTCCCTTTTCAAAGCACCTTCTTTGTGTTTTCTTTAGTGGCTCTTACCACGTCTCCCTTAGAATCGAGGGTATGCATTTCTCCACAATCGATTTATCGTTTATTGTTTGCAGCATGTATGCTAATGGCCCGACTGGCTGCTGTGTGCTGATAGGTTTTTGTAATTTGGGTTTGCATGTCTTTGAAAATTCGTAAAACTCATCATTTTTCTCCAACGTTTACGTTTCTGTTAAAAAAATGGAAACGGTTGGGAGTACAATATATCTCTTGAAATTTTCTTCTTGGAAGGTTGCCCTATTTTGAAATTTTTGGTCTATTTTCCACCCCAGAATTTTTTTAGAGAGCAGGTGTCATTTCCCGAACTGCAAGTTTGGTGAATATTTAGTGACCTTTGGCAATGGATTTAAAGCTGCTGTTGTGGGAAGTGACCTCAAGCAGGCAGCATTTCTCCACTCCCAAATCTGGGTACTAGGGCAGCAGAGCCTTTCTGGAAGTCGTGTTCCTAGGTTGTAAATTAAATTGGAATGTGCATGGAGAAACCCCCATAAGTTTATGTCTCATTATTTCTTCTTGGTTTTAATTTTTTTTTTAATTGGGGTAAAGCTTAGAATATTGTTTGTCCTAGGTGTACACAATCTGGTTCATTTGTACATTATATATGTCTATTCAAGTACAGATCCTCTTCCCATGTAAAATGTTACAGAGGGTTCCACAGACCTCCCTTGCTACATGGTCGGTCTTTTTGAGATATGTATATACTATGTGTTTGTATACATAGAGCAACACTAATCTTAACTTATCCATTCCCCCCACCTTTCCTTTTAGATGAGCATATTTTGTTTTCTAAGTCTGTGAGTGTCTTTCTCTGTGGAAATATATTCATTTGTGTCAGTTATTAGATAACGCCTATAAGTGATACCATAGAATACAGGTCTTTGGTTTCCGAGTTACCTCATGTTTCGTGATTATCTCCAGACTCATTTGTGGTGCCTCAAAGAGCAATGGTTCATTGTTTTCCATGGCTAATATTCCATTGTGTACATGGACCACTTCTTCTTTATCCATTCACCTATTGTTGGATATTTTCATTGCTTCACTGTCTTGGCTATTGTGAATAAGGCTGCACTGCAGCTTTTGCGGCCTGTGTCTTCTCGATTCTTGTCTTCTCAGGTGAGAGGTCCAATGGTGCGCCTGCTGGATTGAATGGTACCTCCATTTTTACTTTTAAACACAGCTCCTTTCTGTTCTCATTATTGGCTGTTACCCCTTTTCGTCTCACCAGCAGGTAGAGGGGACACAGTTCTCTAAAACCCCTTCAGGAGTTATTGTTTGTAGACTTTTTGCTGATGGTCAGTCGACTGGTCTAAGTTGAAACTTTTTGTAGATTAGATTGCATGGGTCTAACACTCCTAGAGGTTGAGCTTTTATCCATTTTCCTTTTTTTTTTTTAAAAGAGCGTGAGTAAAACTTAAGTCTTCATACTCTCATCTTGAAACATTTGCCAGTTTTGAATTTTTTTGTCCATTCCCTACTTCAGCACAATTTTTTAGGGCAGGTGTCCTTTACAGCCCTGAGTCCTTGTGAATGTTAAGTGACCATTAGCTGTGAGATTAAAGCTGCTCTTGCAGGAAACGGCCACAAGGTGGCAGCATTTCTCCTTTACCAAATTTGGTAACTGGGGAAACAGAGCCTTAATGGAAGTGGTGTTCTAGGTTGTAAATTCGAATGGAATGTGCCAGGGAAAAAGCACTTTATGTTTATGTCTCATTACTTCTTGTTCATAATTGTAATTTACTTTTTATTTTTTATCCCAGCAAATTTGATTACAATGGTTTGTTTGTTCTAGGTGTGCAAGATGTGGTTCTTTCACACATATACGTGTATCTATTCTTCCTCGCATCCTTTTCCCCTGTAGGTTATGACACACTGTTGAGTAGTCTTCTCCTGGTCTTCCGTACGTCTTTGGTGATTATATATTTCACATGGTTTGTATATCTCTGTTAACCCCAATATGGTAATGTATCCAATCCTCATCCCTTTCTATTTGGTGAACCATAAGATTTTTTTTAATGAAACTGTGATTGCGTTTCTCTGTGGAAATATCTTCATTGGTATCAATTTTTAAGTAACTCCTAAAAGTGATATGATAGGATATGTGTCTTTTCCTTTCTCACTTACTACAGGTGGCGTGATTATGTCTAGACTCATGTATGGTGCTGCAAATGGCATTGTTTCATTTTTTTCACTAGCGAATATTCCATCTGTACATGGAGGAGTTCTTCTTTGTCCACCCATCTGTTGGTGGACTTTTTGGTTACTTCCATATCTTGGCTATCGTAATACTGTGCCATGCAGATTTGCCTGCCTGTGTCTTTCCAATTCTCTCTTCTTAGATTATAGGTCGAGGAGTGGGCCTGCTGGATCATATGGTAGCTCAATGTTTACCTTTTTAAGGCACCTCCATTCTGTTCTCATTCGTGGCCCTTTCCAAGTTACGTCCCACTTGAAGTTGGGGGTATGCATTTCTCCACAACACCTTCAGCATTTATTGTTTGTAGTTTCCTTGCTGATGGTTATTCTGACAAGTGTGAGCTGGTACCTCTTTGTGGTTGAATTCGCATGTGCCTCATAATCCGTTGAAATTGAGCTTTAAGGCATGTCCTTTTTATTTTTCACCCTGTGATTACCCCTTAGTTCTTCAAAGTGTTCTCTTAAAGTATGTGTCACATTTTGAAATGTTTTGGCCATTACCTCCCTCAAGACATTTTGAGGGCAGGTTTCATTTACAGTTCTGCAGTACTTGTTCCTATGAAATGACCATTAGCACAGGCTTTAAAGCTGCTTTTGCAGGTAAATGCCAGAGGGCGGCAGCCTTTCTATGCCCCCACCATGGTAACTAGGGAAAAGCCCTTGTGGCCTGTGGTGTTTCTCGGTTATAAATTAGAGTGGAGTGTGCCCGGACAAACCCACACAAGCTGATGTCTCCTTACTTTTGTTGGATTTTTAAATTTAATTTTTAGTTTTTATTGGAGTAATTTCCCAGTGTGCACGTGGACCACTTCTACTTTGTGCATTCCTCGGTTGATGGACATTTTCATTGCTTCCAAGTGTTGGCTATGGTAAATATTGTTGGAGTGCAGGATGGCCAGCCTGTGACTTCTTGATTCTCATTTTCTCAGGTGATAGGCCCAGCAGTGGGTGTGACTGATTGACTGGTAGCACAGTGTTTCCCTTTTCAAAGCACCTTCTTTGTGTTTTCTTTAGTGGCTCTTACCACGTCTCCCTTAGAATCGAGGGTATGCATTTCTCCACAATCGATTTATCGTTTATTGTTTGCAGCATGTATGCTAATGGCCCGACTGGCTGCTGTGTGCTGATAGGTTTTTGTAATTTGGGTTTGCATGTCTTTGAAAATTCGTAAAACTCATCATTTTTCTCCAACGTTTACGTTTCTGTTAAAAAAAAGGAAACGGTTGGGAGTACAATATATCTCTTGAAATTTTCTTCTTGGAAGGTTGCCCTATTTTGAAATTTTTGGTCTATTTTCCAACCCAGAATTTTTTTAGAGAGCAGGTGTCATTTCCCGAACTGCAAGTTTGGTGAATATTTAGTGACCTTTGGCAATGGATTTAAAGCTGCTGTTGTGGGAAGTGACCTCAAGCAGGCAGCATTTCTCCACTCCCAAATCTGGGTACTAGGGCAGCAGAGCCTTTCTGGAAGTCGTGTTCCTAGGTTGTAAATTAAATTGGAATGTGCATGGAGAAACCCCCATAAGTTTATGTCTCATTATTTCTTCTTGGTTTTAATTTTTTTTTTAATTGGGGTAAAGCTTAGAATATTGTTTGTCCTAGGTGTACACAATCTGGTTCATTTGTACATTATATATGTCTATTCAAGTACAGATCCTCTTCCCATGTAAAATGTTACAGAGGGTTCCACAGACCTCCCTTGCTCCATGGTCGGTCTTTTTGAGATATGTATATACTATGTGTTTGTATACATAGAGCAACACTAATCTTAACTTATCCATTCCCCCCACCTTTCCTTTTAGATGAGCATAGTTTGTTTTCTAAGTCTGTGAGTGTCTTTCTCTGTGGAAATATATTCATTTGTGTCAGTTATTAGATAACGCCTATAAGTGATATCATAGAATACAGGTCTTTGGTTTCCGAGTTACCTCATGTTTCGTGATTATCTCCAGACTCATTTGTGGTGCCTCAAAGAGCAATGGTTCATTGTTTTCCATGGCTAATATTCCATTGTGTACATGGACCACTTCTTCTTTATCCATTCACCTATTGTTGGATATTTTCATTGCTTCACTGTCTTGGCTATTGTGAATAAGGCTGCACTGCAGCTTTTGCGGCCTGTGTCTTCTCGATTCTTGTCTTCTCAGGTGAGAGGTCCAATGGTGCGCCTGCTGGATTGAATGGTACCTCCATTTTTACTTTTAAACACAGCTCCTTTCTGTTCTCATTATTGGCTGTTACCCCTTTTCGTCTCACCAGCAGGTAGAGGGGACACAGTTCTCTAAAACCCCTTCAGGAGTTATTGTTTGTAGACTTTTTGCTGATGGTCAGTCGACTGGTCTAAGTTGAAACTTTTTGTAGATTAGATTGCATGGGTCTAACACTCCCTGAGGTTGAGCTTTTATCCATTTTCCTTTTTTTTTTTTAAAAGAGCGTGAGTAAAACTTAAGTCTTCATACTCTCATCTTGAAACATTTGCCAGTTTTGAATTTTTTTGTCCATTCCCTACTTCAGCACAATTTTTTAGGGCAGGTGTCCTTTACAGCCCTGAGTCCTTGTGAATGTTAAGTGACCATTAGCTGTGAGATTAAAGCTGCTCTTGCAGGAAACGGCCACAAGGTGGCAGCATTTCTCCTTTAAAATTTGGTAACTGGGGAAACAGAGCCTTAATGGAAGTGGTGTTCTAGGTTGTAAATTCGAATGGAATGTGCCAGGAAAAAAGCACTTTATGTTTATGTCTCATTACTTCTTGTTCATAATTGTAATTTACTTTTTATTTTTTATCCCAGCAAATTTGATTACAATGGTTTGTTTGTTCTAGGTGTGCAAGATGTGGTTCTTTCACACATATACGTGTATATATTCTTCCTCGCATCCTTTTCCCCTGTAGGTTATGACACACTGTTGAGTAGTCTTCTCCTGGTCTTCCGTACGTCTTTGGTGATTATATATTTCACATGGTTTGTATATCTCTGTTAACCCCAATATGGTAATGTATCCAATCCTCATCCCTTTCTATTTGGTGAACCATAAGATTTTTTTTAATGAAACTGTGATTGCGTTTCTCTGTGGAAATATCTTCATTGGTATCAATGTTTAAGTAACTCCTAAAAGTGATATGATAGGATATGTGTCTTTTCCTTTCTCACTTACTACAGGTGGCGTGATTATGTCTAGACTCATGTATGGTGCTGCAAATGGCATTGTTTCATTTTTTTCACTAGCGAATATTCCATCTGTACATGGAGGAGTTCTTCTTTGTCCACCCATCTGTTGGTGGACTTTTTGGTTACTTCCATATCTTGGCTATCGTAATACTGTGCCATGCAGATTTGCCTGCCTGTGTCTTTCCAATTCTCTCTTCTTAGATTATAGGTCGAGGAGTGGGCCAGCTGGATCATATGGTAGCTCAATGTTTACCTTTTTAAGGCACCTCCATTCTGTTCTCATTCGTGGCCCTTTCCAAGTTACGTCCCACTTGAAGTTGGGGGTATGCATTTCTCCACAACACCTTCAGCATTTATTGTTTGTAGTTTCCTTGCTGATGGTTATTCTGACAAGTGTGAGCTGGTACCTCTTTGTGGTTGAATTCGCATGTGCCTCATAATCCGTTGAAATTGAGCTTTAAGGCATGTCCTTTTTATTTTTCACCCTGTGATTACCCCTTAGTTCTTCAAAGTGTTCTCTTAAAGTATGTGTCACATTTTGAAATGTTTTGGCCATTACCTCCCTCAAGACATTTTGAGGGCAGGTTTCATTTACAGTTCTGCAGTACTTGTTCCTATGAAATGACCATTAGCACAGGCTTTAAAGCTGCTTTTGCAGGTAAATGCCAGAGGGCGGCAGCCTTTCTATGACCCCACCATGGTAACTAGGGAAAAGCCCTTGCGGCCTGTGGTGTTTCTTGGTTATAAATTAGAGTGGAGTTTGCCCGGACAAACCCACACAAGCTGATGTCTCCTTACTTTTGTTGGATTTTTAAATTTAATTTTTAGTTTTTATTGGAGTAATTCCCCAGTGTGCACTTGGACCACTTCTACTTTGCGCATTCCTCGGTTGATGGACATTTTCATTGCTTCCAAGTGTTGGCTATGGTAAATATTGTTGGAGTGCAGGATTGCCAGCCTGTGACTTTTTGATTCTCATTTTCTCAGGTGATAGGCCCAGCAGTGGGTGTGACTGGTTGACTGGTAGCACCGTGTTTCCCTTTTCAAAACACCTTCTTTGTGTTTTCATTAGTGGCTCTTACCACGTCCCCCTTAGAATCGAGGGTATGCATTTCTCCACAATCGATTTAGCATTTATTGTTTGCAGCATGTATGTTAATGGCCCTACTGGCTGCTGTGTGCTGATAGGGTTGTGTAATTTGGGTTTGCATGTCTTTGAAAATTCGTAAAACTCATCATTTTTCTCCACCGTTTACTTTTCTGTTAAAAAAAAGGAAACAGTTGGGAGTACAATATATCTCTTGAAATTTTCTTCTTGGAAGGTTGCCCTATTTTGAAATTTTTGGTCTATTTTCCACCCCAGAATTTTTTTAGAGAGCAGGTGTCATTTCCCGAACTGCAAGTTTGGTGAATATTTAGTGACCTTTGGCAATGGATTTAAAGCTGCTGTTGTGGGAAGTGACCTCAAGCAGGCAGCATTTCTCCACTCCCAAATCTGGGTACTAGGGCAGCAGAGCCTTTCTGGAAGTCGTGTTCCTAGGTTGTAAATTAAATTGGAATGTGCATGGAGAAACCCCCATAAGTTTATGTCTCATTATTTCTTCTTGGTTTTAATTTTTTTTTTAATTGGGTTAAAGCTTAGAATATTGTTTGTCCTAGGTGTACACAATCTGGTTCATTTGTACATTATATATGTCTATTCAAGTACAGATCCTCTTCCCATGTAAAATGTTACAGAGGGTTCCACAGAACTCCCTTGCTACATGGTCGGTCTTTTTGTGATATGTATATACTATGTGTTTGTATACATAGAGCAACACTAATCTTAACTTATCCATTCCCCCCACCTTTCCTTTTAGATGAGCATAGTTTGTTTTCTAAGTCTGTGAGTGTCTTTCTCTGTGGAAATATATTCATTTGTGTCAGTTATTAGATAACGCCTATAAGTGATATCATAGAATACAGGTCTTTGGTTTCCGAGTTACCTCATGTTTCGTGATTATCTCCAGACTCATTTGTGGTGCCTCAAAGAGCAATGGTTCATTGTTTTCCATGGCTAATATTCCATTGTGTACATGGACCACATCTTCTTTATCCATTCACCTCTTGTTGGATATTTTGATTGCTTCACTGTCTTGGCTATTGTGAATAAGGCTGCACTGCAGCTTTTGCGGCCTGTGTCTTCTCGATTCTTGTCTTCTCAGGTGAGAGGTCCAATGGTGCGCCTGCTGGACTGAATGGTACCTCCATTTTTACTTTTAAACACAGCTCCTTTCTGTTCTCATTATTGGCTGTTACCCCTTTACGTCTCACCAGCAGGTAGAGGGGACACAGTTCTTAAAAACCCCGTCAGCATTTATTGTTTGTAGACATTTTGCTGATGGTCAGTCGACTGGTCTAAGTTGAAACTTTTTGTAGATTAGATTGCCTGGGTCTAACACTCCCTGAGGTTGAGCTTTTATGCATTTTCCTTTTTTTTTTTAAAGAGCGTGAGTAAAACTTAACTCTTCATACTCTCATCTTGAAACATTTGCCTGTTTTGAATTTTTTTGTCCATTCCCTACTTCAGCACAATTTTTTAGGGCAGGTGTCCTTTACAGCCCTGAGTCCTTGTGAATGTTAAGTGACCATTAGCTGTGAGTTTAAAGCTGCTCTTGCAGGAAACGGCCACAAGGTGGCAGCATTTCTCCTTTACCAAATTTGGTAACTGGGGAAACAGAGCCTTAATGGATGTGGTGTTCTAGGTTGTAAATTCGAATGGAATGTGCCAGGGAAAAAGCACTTTATGTTTATGTCTCATTACTTCTTGTTCATAATTGTAATTTACTTTTTATTTTTTATCACAGCAAATTTGATTACAATGGTTTGTTTGTTCTAGGTGTGCAAGATGTGGTTCTTTCACACATATACGTTTATCTATTCTTCCTCGCATCCTTTTCCCATGTAGGTTATGACACACTGTTGAGTAGTCTTCTCCTGGTCTTCCGTACGTCTTTGGTGATTATATATTTCACATGGTTTGTATATCTCTGTTAACCCCAATATGGTAATGTATCCAATCCTCATCCCTTTCTATTTGGTGAACCATAAGATTTTTTTAATGGATCTGTGATTGCCTTTCTCTGTGGAAATATCTTCATTGGTATCAATTTTTAAGTAACTCCTAAAAGTGATATGATAGGATATGTGTCTTTTGCTCTCTCACTTACTACAGGTGGCGTGATTATGTCTAGACTCATCTATGGTGCTGCAAATGACATTGTTTCATTTTTTTCACTAGCGAATATTCCATCTGTACATGGAGGAGTTCTTCTTTGTCCACCCATCTGTTGGTGGACTTTTTGGTTACTTCCATATCTTGGCTATTGTAATACTGTGCCATGCAGATTTGCCTGCCTGTGTCTTTCCAATTCTCTCTTCTTAGATTATAGGTCGAGGAGTGGGCCTGCTGGATCATATGGTAGCTCAATGTTTACCTTTTTAAGGCACCTCCATTCTGTTCTCATTCGTGGCCCTTTCCAAGTTACGTCCCACTTGAAGTTGGGGGTATGCATTTCTCCACAACACCTTCAGCATTTATTGTTTGTAGTTTCCTTGCTGATGGTTATTCTGACAAGTGTGAGCTGGTACCTCTTTGTGGTTGAATTCGCATGTGCCTCATAATCCGTTGAAATTGAGCTTTAAGGCATGTCCTTTTTATTTTTCACCCTGTGATTACCCCTTAGTTCTTCAAAGTGTTCTCTTAAAGTATGTGTCACATTTTGAAATGTTTTGGCCATTACCTCCCTCAAGACATTTTGAGGGCAGGTTTCATTTACAGTTCTGCAGTACTTGTTCCTATGAAATGACCATTAGCACAGGCTTTAAAGCTGCTTTTGCAGGTAAATGCCAGAGGGCGGCAGCCTTTCTATGCCCCCACCATGGTAACTAGGGAAAAGCCCTTGTGGCCTGTGGTGTTTCTCGGTTATAAATTAGAGTGGAGTGTGCCCGGACAAACCCACACAAGCTGATGTCTCCTTACTTTTGTTGGATTTTTAAATTTAATTTTTAGTTTTTATTGGAGTAATTTCCCAGTGTGCACGTGGACCACTTCTACTTTGTGCATTCCTCGGTTGATGGACATTTTCATTGCTTCCAAGTGTTGGCTATGGTAAATATTGTTGGAGTGCAGGATGGCCAGCCTGTGACTTCTTGATTCTCATTTTCTCAGGTGATAGGCCCAGCAGTGGGTGTGACTGATTGACTGGTAGCACAGTGTTTCCCTTTTCAAAGCACCTTCTTTGTGTTTTCTTTAGTGGCTCTTACCACGTCTCCCTTAGAATCGAGGGTATGCATTTCTCCACAATCGATTTATCGTTTATTGTTTGCAGCATGTATGCTAATGGCCCGACTGGCTGCTGTGTGCTGATAGGTTTTTGTAATTTGGGTTTGCATGTCTTTGAAAATTCGTAAAACTCATCATTTTTCTCCAACGTTTACGTTTCTGTTAAAAAAATGGAAACGGTTGGGAGTACAATATATCTCTTGAAATTTTCTTCTTGGAAGGTTGCCCTATTTTGAAATTTTTGGTCTATTTTCCACCCCAGAATTTTTTTAGAGAGCAGGTGTCATTTCCCGAACTGCAAGTTTGGTGAATATTTAGTGACCTTTGGCAATGGATTTAAAGCTGCTGTTGTGGGAAGTGACCTCAAGCAGGCAGCATTTCTCCACTCCCAAATCTGGGTACTAGGGCAGCAGAGCCTTTCTGGAAGTCGTGTTCCTAGGTTGTAAATTAAATTGGAATGTGCATGGAGAAACCCCCATAAGTTTATGTCTCATTATTTCTTCTTGGTTTTAATTTTTTTTTTAATTGGGGTAAAGCTTAGAATATTGTTTGTCCTAGGTGTACACAATCTGGTTCATTTGTACATTATATATGTCTATTCAAGTACAGATCCTCTTCCCATGTAAAATGTTACAGAGGGTTCCACAGACCTCCCTTGCTACATGGTCGGTCTTTTTGAGATATGTATATACTATGTGTTTGTATACATAGAGCAACACTAATCTTAACTTATCCATTCCCCCCACCTTTCCTTTTAGATGAGCATATTTTGTTTTCTAAGTCTGTGAGTGTCTTTCTCTGTGGAAATATATTCATTTGTGTCAGTTATTAGATAACGCCTATAAGTGATACCATAGAATACAGGTCTTTGGTTTCCGAGTTACCTCATGTTTCGTGATTATCTCCAGACTCATTTGTGGTGCCTCAAAGAGCAATGGTTCATTGTTTTCCATGGCTAATATTCCATTGTGTACATGGACCACTTCTTCTTTATCCATTCACCTATTGTTGGATATTTTCATTGCTTCACTGTCTTGGCTATTGTGAATAAGGCTGCACTGCAGCTTTTGCGGCCTGTGTCTTCTCGATTCTTGTCTTCTCAGGTGAGAGGTCCAATGGTGCGCCTGCTGGATTGAATGGTACCTCCATTTTTACTTTTAAACACAGCTCCTTTCTGTTCTCATTATTGGCTGTTACCCCTTTTCGTCTCACCAGCAGGTAGAGGGGACACAGTTCTCTAAAACCCCTTCAGGAGTTATTGTTTGTAGACTTTTTGCTGATGGTCAGTCGACTGGTCTAAGTTGAAACTTTTTGTAGATTAGATTGCATGGGTCTAACACTCCTAGAGGTTGAGCTTTTATCCATTTTCCTTTTTTTTTTTTAAAAGAGCGTGAGTAAAACTTAAGTCTTCATACTCTCATCTTGAAACATTTGCCAGTTTTGAATTTTTTTGTCCATTCCCTACTTCAGCACAATTTTTTAGGGCAGGTGTCCTTTACAGCCCTGAGTCCTTGTGAATGTTAAGTGACCATTAGCTGTGAGATTAAAGCTGCTCTTGCAGGAAACGGCCACAAGGTGGCAGCATTTCTCCTTTACCAAATTTGGTAACTGGGGAAACAGAGCCTTAATGGAAGTGGTGTTCTAGGTTGTAAATTCGAATGGAATGTGCCAGGGAAAAAGCACTTTATGTTTATGTCTCATTACTTCTTGTTCATAATTGTAATTTACTTTTTATTTTTTATCCCAGCAAATTTGATTACAATGGTTTGTTTGTTCTAGGTGTGCAAGATGTGGTTCTTTCACACATATACGTGTATCTATTCTTCCTCGCATCCTTTTCCCCTGTAGGTTATGACACACTGTTGAGTAGTCTTCTCCTGGTCTTCCGTACGTCTTTGGTGATTATATATTTCACATGGTTTGTATATCTCTGTTAACCCCAATATGGTAATGTATCCAATCCTCATCCCTTTCTATTTGGTGAACCATAAGATTTTTTTTAATGAAACTGTGATTGCGTTTCTCTGTGGAAATATCTTCATTGGTATCAATTTTTAAGTAACTCCTAAAAGTGATATGATAGGATATGTGTCTTTTCCTTTCTCACTTACTACAGGTGGCGTGATTATGTCTAGACTCATGTATGGTGCTGCAAATGGCATTGTTTCATTTTTTTCACTAGCGAATATTCCATCTGTACATGGAGGAGTTCTTCTTTGTCCACCCATCTGTTGGTGGACTTTTTGGTTACTTCCATATCTTGGCTATCGTAATACTGTGCCATGCAGATTTGCCTGCCTGTGTCTTTCCAATTCTCTCTTCTTAGATTATAGGTCGAGGAGTGGGCCTGCTGGATCATATGGTAGCTCAATGTTTACCTTTTTAAGGCACCTCCATTCTGTTCTCATTCGTGGCCCTTTCCAAGTTACGTCCCACTTGAAGTTGGGGGTATGCATTTCTCCACAACACCTTCAGCATTTATTGTTTGTAGTTTCCTTGCTGATGGTTATTCTGACAAGTGTGAGCTGGTACCTCTTTGTGGTTGAATTCGCATGTGCCTCATAATCCGTTGAAATTGAGCTTTAAGGCATGTCCTTTTTATTTTTCACCCTGTGATTACCCCTTAGTTCTTCAAAGTGTTCTCTTAAAGTATGTGTCACATTTTGAAATGTTTTGGCCATTACCTCCCTCAAGACATTTTGAGGGCAGGTTTCATTTACAGTTCTGCAGTACTTGTTCCTATGAAATGACCATTAGCACAGGCTTTAAAGCTGCTTTTGCAGGTAAATGCCAGAGGGCGGCAGCCTTTCTATGCCCCCACCATGGTAACTAGGGAAAAGCCCTTGTGGCCTGTGGTGTTTCTCGGTTATAAATTAGAGTGGAGTGTGCCCGGACAAACCCACACAAGCTGATGTCTCCTTACTTTTGTTGGATTTTTAAATTTAATTTTTAGTTTTTATTGGAGTAATTTCCCAGTGTGCACGTGGACCACTTCTACTTTGTGCATTCCTCGGTTGATGGACATTTTCATTGCTTCCAAGTGTTGGCTATGGTAAATATTGTTGGAGTGCAGGATGGCCAGCCTGTGACTTCTTGATTCTCATTTTCTCAGGTGATAGGCCCAGCAGTGGGTGTGACTGATTGACTGGTAGCACAGTGTTTCCCTTTTCAAAGCACCTTCTTTGTGTTTTCTTTAGTGGCTCTTACCACGTCTCCCTTAGAATCGAGGGTATGCATTTCTCCACAATCGATTTATCGTTTATTGTTTGCAGCATGTATGCTAATGGCCCGACTGGCTGCTGTGTGCTGATAGGTTTTTGTAATTTGGGTTTGCATGTCTTTGAAAATTCGTAAAACTCATCATTTTTCTCCAACGTTTACGTTTCTGTTAAAAAAAAGGAAACGGTTGGGAGTACAATATATCTCTTGAAATATTCTTCTTGGAAGGTTGCCCTATTTTGAAATTTTTGGTCTATTTTCCAACCCAGAATTTTTTTAGAGAGCAGGTGTCATTTCCCGAACTGCAAGTTTGGTGAATATTTAGTGACCTTTGGCAATGGATTTAAAGCTGCTGTTGTGGGAAGTGACCTCAAGCAGGCAGCATTTCTCCACTCCCAAATCTGGGTACTAGGGCAGCAGAGCCTTTCTGGAAGTCGTGTTCCTAGGTTGTAAATTAAATTGGAATGTGCATGGAGAAACCCCCATAAGTTTATGTCTCATTATTTCTTCTTGGTTTTAATTTTTTTTTTAATTGGGGTAAAGCTTAGAATATTGTTTGTCCTAGGTGTACACAATCTGGTTCATTTGTACATTATATATGTCTATTCAAGTACAGATCCTCTTCCCATGTAAAATGTTACAGAGGGTTCCACAGACCTCCCTTGCTCCATGGTCGGTCTTTTTGAGATATGTATATACTATGTGTTTGTATACATAGAGCAACACTAATCTTAACTTATCCATTCCCCCCACCTTTCCTTTTAGATGAGCATAGTTTGTTTTCTAAGTCTGTGAGTGTCTTTCTCTGTGGAAATATATTCATTTGTGTCAGTTATTAGATAACGCCTATAAGTGATATCATAGAATACAGGTCTTTGGTTTCCGAGTTACCTCATGTTTCGTGATTATCTCCAGACTCATTTGTGGTGCCTCAAAGAGCAATGGTTCATTGTTTTCCATGGCTAATATTCCATTGTGTACATGGACCACTTCTTCTTTATCCATTCACCTATTGTTGGATATTTTCATTGCTTCACTGTCTTGGCTATTGTGAATAAGGCTGCACTGCAGCTTTTGCGGCCTGTGTCTTCTCGATTCTTGTCTTCTCAGGTGAGAGGTCCAATGGTGCGCCTGCTGGATTGAATGGTACCTCCATTTTTACTTTTAAACACAGCTCCTTTCTGTTCTCATTATTGGCTGTTACCCCTTTTCGTCTCACCAGCAGGTAGAGGGGACACAGTTCTCTAAAACCCCTTCAGGAGTTATTGTTTGTAGACTTTTTGCTGATGGTCAGTCGACTGGTCTAAGTTGAAACTTTTTGTAGATTAGATTGCATGGGTCTAACACTCCCTGAGGTTGAGCTTTTATCCATTTTCCTTTTTTTTTTTTAAAAGAGCGTGAGTAAAACTTAAGTCTTCATACTCTCATCTTGAAACATTTGCCAGTTTTGAATTTTTTTGTCCATTCCCTACTTCAGCACAATTTTTTAGGGCAGGTGTCCTTTACAGCCCTGAGTCCTTGTGAATGTTAAGTGACCATTAGCTGTGAGATTAAAGCTGCTCTTGCAGGAAACGGCCACAAGGTGGCAGCATTTCTCCTTTAAAATTTGGTAACTGGGGAAACAGAGCCTTAATGGAAGTGGTGTTCTAGGTTGTAAATTCGAATGGAATGTGCCAGGAAAAAAGCACTTTATGTTTATGTCTCATTACTTCTTGTTCATAATTGTAATTTACTTTTTATTTTTTATCCCAGCAAATTTGATTACAATGGTTTGTTTGTTCTAGGTGTGCAAGATGTGGTTCTTTCACACATATACGTGTATATATTCTTCCTCGCATCCTTTTCCCCTGTAGGTTATGACACACTGTTGAGTAGTCTTCTCCTGGTCTTCCGTACGTCTTTGGTGATTATATATTTCACATGGTTTGTATATCTCTGTTAACCCCAATATGGTAATGTATCCAATCCTCATCCCTTTCTATTTGGTGAACCATAAGATTTTTTTTAATGAAACTGTGATTGCGTTTCTCTGTGGAAATATCTTCATTGGTATCAATGTTTAAGTAACTCCTAAAAGTGATATGATAGGATATGTGTCTTTTCCTTTCTCACTTACTACAGGTGGCGTGATTATGTCTAGACTCATGTATGGTGCTGCAAATGGCATTGTTTCATTTTTTTCACTAGCGAATATTCCATCTGTACATGGAGGAGTTCTTCTTTGTCCACCCATCTGTTGGTGGACTTTTTGGTTACTTCCATATCTTGGCTATCGTAATACTGTGCCATGCAGATTTGCCTGCCTGTGTCTTTCCAATTCTCTCTTCTTAGATTATAGGTCGAGGAGTGGGCCAGCTGGATCATATGGTAGCTCAATGTTTACCTTTTTAAGGCACCTCCATTCTGTTCTCATTCGTGGCCCTTTCCAAGTTACGTCCCACTTGAAGTTGGGGGTATGCATTTCTCCACAACACCTTCAGCATTTATTGTTTGTAGTTTCCTTGCTGATGGTTATTCTGACAAGTGTGAGCTGGTACCTCTTTGTGGTTGAATTCGCATGTGCCTCATAATCCGTTGAAATTGAGCTTTAAGGCATGTCCTTTTTATTTTTCACCCTGTGATTACCCCTTAGTTCTTCAAAGTGTTCTCTTAAAGTATGTGTCACATTTTGAAATGTTTTGGCCATTACCTCCCTCAAGACATTTTGAGGGCAGGTTTCATTTACAGTTCTGCAGTACTTGTTCCTATGAAATGACCATTAGCACAGGCTTTAAAGCTGCTTTTGCAGGTAAATGCCAGAGGGCGGCAGCCTTTCTATGTCCCCACCATGGTAACTAGGGAAAAGCCCTTGCGGCCTGTGGTGTTTCTTGGTTATAAATTAGAGTGGAGTTTGCCCGGACAAACCCACACAAGCTGATGTCTCCTTACTTTTGTTGGATTTTTAAATTTAATTTTTAGTTTTTATTGGAGTAATTCCCCAGTGTGCACTTGGACCACTTCTACTTTGCGCATTCCTCGGTTGATGGACATTTTCATTGCTTCCAAGTGTTGGCTATGGTAAATATTGTTGGAGTGCAGGATTGCCAGCCTGTGACTTTTTGATTCTCATTTTCTCAGGTGATAGGCCCAGCAGTGGGTGTGACTGATTGACTGGTAGCACCGTGTTTCCCTTTTCAAAACACCTTCTTTGTGTTTTCATTAGTGGCTCTTACCACGTCCCCCTTAGAATCGAGGGTATGCATTTCTCCACAATCGATTTAGCATTTATTGTTTGCAGCATGTATGTTAATGGCCCTACTGGCTGCTGTGTGCTGATAGGGTTGTGTAATTTGGGTTTGCATGTCTTTGAAAATTCGTAAAACTCATCATTTTTCTCCACCGTTTACTTTTCTGTTAAAAAAAAGGAAACAGTTGGGAGTACAATATATCTCTTGAAATTTTCTTCTTGGAAGGTTGCCCTATTTTGAAATTTTTGGTCTATTTTCCAACCCAGAATTTTTTTAGAGAGCAGGTGTCATTTCCCGAACTGCAAGTTTGGTGAATATTTAGTGACCTTTGGCAATGGATTTAAAGCTGCTGTTGTGGGAAGTGACCTCAAGCAGGCAGCATTTCTCCACTCCCAAATCTGGGTACTAGGGCAGCAGAGCCTTTCTGGAAGTCGTGTTCCTAGGTTGTAAATTAAATTGGAATGTGCATGGAGAAACCCCCATAAGTTTATGTCTCATTATTTCTTCTTGGTTTTAATTTTTTTTTTAATTGGGGTAAAGCTTAGAATATTGTTTGTCCTAGGTGTACACAATCTGGTTCATTTGTACATTATATATGTCTATTCAAGTACAGATCCTCTTCCCATGTAAAATGTTACAGAGGGTTCCACAGACCTCCCTTGCTCCATGGTCGG
This sequence comes from Eschrichtius robustus, assembly GCF_028021215.1. Classification (NCBI taxonomy): domain Eukaryota; kingdom Metazoa; phylum Chordata; class Mammalia; order Artiodactyla; family Eschrichtiidae; genus Eschrichtius; species Eschrichtius robustus. Next base: position 79,070,128 of record NC_090832.1, read on the forward strand.
TCTTTTTGAGATATGTATATACTATGTGTTTGTATACATAGAGCAACACTAATCTTAACTTATCCATTCCCCCCACCTTTCCTTTTAGATGAGCATAGTTTGTTTTCTAAGTCTGTGAGTGTCTTTCTCTGTGGAAATATATTCATTTGTGTCAGTTATTAGATAACGCCTATAAGTGATATCATAGAATACAGGTCTTTGGTTTCCGAGTTACCTCATGTTTCGTGATTATCTCCAGACTCATTTGTGGTGCCTCAAAGAGCAATGGTTCATTGTTTTCCATGGCTAATATTCCATTGTGTACATGGACCACTTCTTCTTTATCCATTCACCTATTGTTGGATATTTTCATTGCTTCACTGTCTTGGCTATTGTGAATAAGGCTGCACTGCAGCTTTTGCGGCCTGTGTCTTCTCGATTCTTGTCTTCTCAGGTGAGAGGTCCAATGGTGCGCCTGCTGGATTGAATGGTACCTCCATTTTTACTTTTAAACACAGCTCCTTTCTGTTCTCATTATTGGCTGTTACCCCTTTTCGTCTCACCAGCAGGTAGAGGGGACACAGTTCTCTAAAACCCCTTCAGGAGTTATTGTTTGTAGACTTTTTGCTGATGGTCAGTCGACTGGTCTAAGTTGAAACTTTTTGTAGATTAGATTGCATGGGTCTAACACTCCCTGAGGTTGAGCTTTTATCCATTTTCCTTTTTTTTTTTTAAAAGAGCGTGAGTAAAACTTAAGTCTTCATACTCTCATCTTGAAACATTTGCCAGTTTTGAATTTTTTTGTCCATTCCCTACTTCAGCACAATTTTTTAGGGCAGGTGTCCTTTACAGCCCTGAGTCCTTGTGAATGTTAAGTGACCATTAGCTGTGAGATTAAAGCTGCTCTTGCAGGAAACGGCCACAAGGTGGCAGCATTTCTCCTTTAAAATTTGGTAACTGGGGAAACAGAGCCTTAATGGAAGTGGTGTTCTAGGTTGTAAATTCGAATGGAATGTGCCAGGAAAAAAGCACTTTATGTTTATGTCTCATTACTTCTTGTTCATAATTGTAATTTACTTTTTATTTTTTATCCCAGCAAATTTGATTACAATGGTTTGTTTGTTCTAGGTGTGCAAGATGTGGTTCTTTCACACATATACGTGTATATATTCTTCCTCGCATCCTTTTCCCCTGTAGGTTATGACACACTGTTGAGTAGTCTTCTCCTGGTCTTCCGTACGTCTTTGGTGATTATATATTTCACATGGTTTGTATATCTCTGTTAACCCCAATATGGTAATGTATCCAATCCTCATCCCTTTCTATTTGGTGAACCATAAGATTTTTTTTAATGAAACTGTGATTGCGTTTCTCTGTGGAAATATCTTCATTGGTATCAATGTTTAAGTAACTCCTAAAAGTGATATGATAGGATATGTGTCTTTTCCTTTCTCACTTACTACAGGTGGCGTGATTATGTCTAGACTCATGTATGGTGCTGCAAATGGCATTGTTTCATTTTTTTCACTAGCGAATATTCCATCTGTACATGGAGGAGTTCTTCTTTGTCCACCCATCTGTTGGTGGACTTTTTGGTTACTTCCATATCTTGGCTATCGTAATACTGTGCCATGCAGATTTGCCTGCCTGTGTCTTTCCAATTCTCTCTTCTTAGATTATAGGTCGAGGAGTGGGCCAGCTGGATCATATGGTAGCTCAATGTTTACCTTTTTAAGGCACCTCCATTCTGTTCTCATTCGTGGCCCTTTCCAAGTTACGTCCCACTTGAAGTTGGGGGTATGCATTTCTCCACAACACCTTCAGCATTTATTGTTTGTAGTTTCCTTGCTGATGGTTATTCTGACAAGTGTGAGCTGGTACCTCTTTGTGGTTGAATTCGCATGTGCCTCATAATCCGTTGAAATTGAGCTTTAAGGCATGTCCTTTTTATTTTTCACCCTGTGATTACCCCTTAGTTCTTCAAAGTGTTCTCTTAAAGTATGTGTCACATTTTGAAATGTTTTGGCCATTACCTCCCTCAAGACATTTTGAGGGCAGGTTTCATTTACAGTTCTGCAGTACTTGTTCCTATGAAATGACCATTAGCACAGGCTTTAAAGCTGCTTTTGCAGGTAAATGCCAGAGGGCGGCAGCCTTTCTATGTCCCCACCATGGTAACTAGGGAAAAGCCCTTGCGGCCTGTGGTGTTTCTTGGTTATAAATTAGAGTGGAGTTTGCCCGGACAAACCCACACAAGCTGATGTCTCCTTACTTTTGTTGGATTTTTAAATTTAATTTTTAGTTTTTATTGGAGTAATTCCCCAGTGTGCACTTGGACCACTTCTACTTTGCGCATTCCTCGGTTGATGGACATTTTCATTGCTTCCAAGTGTTGGCTATGGTAAATATTGTTGGAGTGCAGGATTGCCAGCCTGTGACTTTTTGATTCTCATTTTCTCAGGTGATAGGCCCAGCAGTGGGTGTGACTGATTGACTGGTAGCACCGTGTTTCCCTTTTCAAAACACCTTCTTTGTGTTTTCATTAGTGGCTCTTACCACGTCCCCCTTAGAATCGAGGGTATGCATTTCTCCACAATCGATTTAGCATTTATTGTTTGCAGCATGTATGTTAATGGCCCTACTGGCTGCTGTGTGCTGATAGGGTTGTGTAATTTGGGTTTGCATGTCTTTGAAAATTCGTAAAACTCATCATTTTTCTCCACCGTTTACTTTTCTGTTAAAAAAAAGGAAACAGTTGGGAGTACAATATATCTCTTGAAATTTTCTTCTTGGAAGGTTGCCCTATTTTGAAATTTTTGGTCTATTTTCCAACCCAGAATTTTTTTAGAGAGCAGGTGTCATTTCCCGAACTGCAAGTTTGGTGAATATTTAGTGACCTTTGGCAATGGATTTAAAGCTGCTGTTGTGGGAAGTGACCTCAAGCAGGCAGCATTTCTCCACTCCCAAATCTGGGTACTAGGGCAGCAGAGCCTTTCTGGAAGTCGTGTTCCTAGGTTGTAAATTAAATTGGAATGTGCATGGAGAAACCCCCATAAGTTTATGTCTCATTATTTCTTCTTGGTTTTAATTTTTTTTTTAATTGGGGTAAAGCTTAGAATATTGTTTGTCCTAGGTGTACACAATCTGGTTCATTTGTACATTATATATGTCTATTCAAGTACAGATCCTCTTCCCATGTAAAATGTTACAGAGGGTTCCACAGACCTCCCTTGCTCCATGGTCGGTCTTTTTGAGATATGTATATACTATGTGTTTGTATACATAGAGCAACACTAATCTTAACTTATCCATTCCCCCCACCTTTCCTTTTAGATGAGCATAGTTTGTTTTCTAAGTCTGTGAGTGTCTTTCTCTGTGGAAATATATTCATTTGTGTCAGTTATTAGATAACGCCTATAAGTGATATCATAGAATACAGGTCTTTGGTTTCCGAGTTACCTCATGTTTCGTGATTATCTCCAGACTCATTTGTGGTGCCTCAAAGAGCAATGGTTCATTGTTTTCCATGGCTAATATTCCATTGTGTACATGGACCACTTCTTCTTTATCCATTCACCTATTGTTGGATATTTTCATTGCTTCACTGTCTTGGCTATTGTGAATAAGGCTGCACTGCAGCTTTTGCGGCCTGTGTCTTCTCGATTCTTGTCTTCTCAGGTGAGAGGTCCAATGGTGCGCCTGCTGGATTGAATGGTACCTCCATTTTTACTTTTAAACACAGCTCCTTTCTGTTCTCATTATTGGCTGTTACCCCTTTTCGTCTCACCAGCAGGTAGAGGGGACACAGTTCTCTAAAACCCCTTCAGGAGTTATTGTTTGTAGACTTTTTGCTGATGGTCAGTCGACTGGTCTAAGTTGAAACTTTTTGTAGATTAGATTGCATGGGTCTAACACTCCCTGAGGTTGAGCTTTTATCCATTTTCCTTTTTTTTTTTTAAAAGAGCGTGAGTAAAACTTAAGTCTTCATACTCTCATCTTGAAACATTTGCCAGTTTTGAATTTTTTTGTCCATTCCCTACTTCAGCACAATTTTTTAGGGCAGGTGTCCTTTACAGCCCTGAGTCCTTGTGAATGTTAAGTGACCATTAGCTGTGAGATTAAAGCTGCTCTTGCAGGAAACGGCCACAAGGTGGCAGCATTTCTCCTTTAAAATTTGGTAACTGGGGAAACAGAGCCTTAATGGAAGTGGTGTTCTAGGTTGTAAATTCGAATGGAATGTGCCAGGGAAAAAGCACTTTATGTTTATGTCTCATTACTTCTTGTTCATAATTGTAATTTACTTTTTATTTTTTATCCCAGCAAATTTGATTACAATGGTTTGTTTGTTCTAGGTGTGCAAGATGTGGTTCTTTCACACATATACGTGTATATATTCTTCCTCGCATCCTTTTCCCCTGTAGGTTATGACACACTGTTGAGTAGTCTTCTCCTGGTCTTCCGTACGTCTTTGGTGATTATATATTTCACATGGTTTGTATATCTCTGTTAACCCCAATATGGTAATGTATCCAATCCTCATCCCTTTCTATTTGGTGAACCATAAGATTTTTTTTAATGAAACTGTGATTGCGTTTCTCTGTGGAAATATCTTCATTGGTATCAATGTTTAAGTAACTCCTAAAAGTGATATGATAGGATATGTGTCTTTTCCTTTCTCACTTACTACAGGTGGCGTGATTATGTCTAGACTCATGTATGGTGCTGCAAATGGCATTGTTTCATTTTTTTCACTAGCGAATATTCCATCTGTACATGGAGGAGTTCTTCTTTGTCCACCCATCTGTTGGTGGACTTTTTGGTTACTTCCATATCTTGGCTATCGTAATACTGTGCCATGCAGATTTGCCTGCCTGTGTCTTTCCAATTCTCTCTTCTTAGATTATAGGTCGAGGAGTGGGCCTGCTGGATCATATGGTAGCTCAATGTTTACCTTTTTAAGGCACCTCCATTCTGTTCTCATTCGTGGCCCTTTCCAAGTTACGTCCCACTTGAAGTTGGGGGTATGCATTTCTCCACAACACCTTCAGCATTTATTGTTTGTAGTTTCCTTGCTGATGGTTATTCTGACAAGTGTGAGCTGGTACCTTTTTGTGGTTGAATTCGCATGTGCCTCATAATCCGTTGAAATTGAGCTTTAAGGCATGTCCTTTTTATTTTTCACCCTGTGATTACCCCTTAGTTCTTCAAAGTGTTCTCTTAAAGTATGTGTCACATTTTGAAATGTTTTGGCCATTACCTCCCTCAAGACATTTTGAGGGCAGGTTTCATTTACAGTTCTGCAGTACTTGTTCCTATGAAATGACCATTAGCACAGGCTTTAAAGCTGCTTTTGCAGGTAAATGCCAGAGGGCGGCAGCCTTTCTATGTCCCCACCATGGTAACTAGGGAAAAGCCCTTGCGGCCTGTGGTGTTTCTTGGTTATAAATTAGAGTGGAGTTTGCCCGGACAAACCCACACAAGCTGATGTCTCCTTACTTTTGTTGGATTTTTAAATTTAATTTTTAGTTTTTATTGGAGTAATTCCCCAGTGTGCACTTGGACCACTTCTACTTTGCGCATTCCTCGGTTGATGGACATTTTCATTGCTTCCAAGTGTTGGCTATGGTAAATATTGTTGGAGTGCAGGATTGCCAGCCTGTGACTTTTTGATTCTCATTTTCTCAGGTGATAGGCCCAGCAGTGGGTGTGACTGATTGACTGGTAGCACCGTGTTTCCCTTTTCAAAACACCTTCTTTGTGTTTTCATTAGTGGCTCTTACCACGTCCCCCTTAGAATCGAGGGTATGCATTTCTCCACAATCGATTTAGCATTTATTGTTTGCAGCATGTATGTTAATGGCCCTACTGGCTGCTGTGTGCTGATAGGGTTGTGTAATTTGGGTTTGCATGTCTTTGAAAATTCGTAAAACTCATCATTTTTCTCCACCGTTTACTTTTCTGTTAAAAAAAAGGAAACAGTTGGGAGTACAATATATCTCTTGAAATTTTCTTCTTGGAAGGTTGCCCTATTTTGAAATTTTTGGTCTATTTTCCACCCCAGAATTTTTTTAGAGAGCAGGTGTCATTTCCCGAACTGCAAGTTTGGTGAATATTTAGTGACCTTTGGCAATGGATTTAAAGCTGCTGTTGTGGGAAGTGACCTCAAGCAGGCAGCATTTCTCCACTCCCAAATCTGGGTACTAGGGCAGCAGAGCCTTTCTGGAAGTCGTGTTCCTAGGTTGTAAATTAAATTGGAATGTGCATGGAGAAACCCCCATAAGTTTATGTCTCATTATTTCTTCTTGGTTTTAATTTTTTTTTTAATTGGGGTAAAGCTTAGAATATTGTTTGTCCTAGGTGTACACAATCTGGTTCATTTGTACATTATATATGTCTATTCAAGTACAGATCCTCTTCCCATGTAAAATGTTACAGAGGGTTCCACAGAACTCCCTTGCTACATGGTCGGTCTTTTTGTGATATGTATATACTATGTGTTTGTATACATAGAGCAACACTAATCTTAACTTATCCATTCCCCCCACCTTTCCTTTTAGATGAGCATAGTTTGTTTTCTAAGTCTGTGAGTGTCTTTCTCTGTGGAAATATATTCATTTGTGTCAGTTATTAGATAACGCCTATAAGTGATATCATAGAATACAGGTCTTTGGTTTCCGAGTTACCTCATGTTTCGTGATTATCTCCAGACTCATTTGTGGTGCCTCAAAGAGCAATGGTTCATTGTTTTCAATGGCTAATATTCCATTGTGCACATGGACCACATCTTCTTTATCCATTCACCTCTTGTTGGATATTTTGATTGCTTCACTGTCTTGGCTATTGTGAATAAGGCTGCACTGCAGCTTTTGCGGCCTGTGTCTTCTCGATTCCTGTCTTCTCAGGTGAGAGGTCCAATGGTGCGCCTGCTGGACTGAATGGTACCTCCATTTTTACTTTTAAACACAGCTCCTTTCTGTTCTCATTATTGGCTGTTACCCCTTTACGTCTCACCAGCAGGTAGAGGGGACACAGTTCTTAAAAACCCCGTCAGCATTTATTGTTTGTAGACATTTTGCTGATGGTCAGTCGACTGGTCTAAGTTGAAACTTTTTGTAGATTAGATTGCCTGGGTCTAACACTCCCTGAGGTTGAGCTTTTATGCATTTTCCTTTTTTTTTTAAAAGAGCGTGAGTAAAACTTAACTCTTCATACTCTCATCTTGAAACATTTGCCTGTTTTGAATTTTTTTGTCCATTCCCTACTTCAGCACAATTTTTTAGGGCAGGTGTCCTTTACAGCCCTGAGTCCTTGTGAATGTTAAGTGACCATTAGCTGTGAGTTTAAAGCTGCTCTTGCAGGAAACGGCCACAAGGTGGCAGCATTTCTCCTTTACCAAATTTGGTAACTGGAGAAACAGAGCCTTAATGGAAGTGGTGTTCTAGGTTGTAAATTCGAATGGAATGTGCCAGGAAAAAAGCACTTTATGTTTATGTCTCATTACTTCTTGTTCATAATTGTAATTTACTTTTTATTTTTTATCCCAGCAAATTTGATTACAATGGTTTGTTTGTTCTAGGTGTGCAAGATGTGGTTCTTTCACACATATACGTGTATCTATTCTTCCTCGCATCCTTTTCCCATGTAGGTTATGACACACTGTTGAGTAGTCTTCTCCTGGTCTTCCGTACGTCTTTGGTGATTATATATTTCACATGGTATGTATATTTCTTTTAACCCCAATATGGTAATGTATGCAATCCTCATCCGTTTCTATTTGGTGAACCATCAGTTTTTTTAATGAATCTGTGATTGCCTTTCTCTGTGGAAATATCTTCATTGGTATCAATTTTTAAGTAACTCCTAAAAGAGATATGTTAGGATATGTGTCTTTTGCTTTCTCACTTACTACAGATGGCGTGATTACGTCTAGACTCATGTATGGTGCTGTAAATGGCATTGTTTCATTTTTTTCACTAGCGAATATTCCATCTGTACATGGAGGAGTTCTTCTTTGTCCACCCATCTGTTTGTGGACTTTTTGGTTACTTCCATATCTTGGCTATTGTAATACTGTGACATGCAGATTTGCCTGCCTGTTTCTTTCCAATTCTTTCCTCTTAGATTATAGGTCGAGGAGTGGGCCTGCTGGATCATACGGTAGCTCAATGTTTACCTTTTTAAGGCACCTCCATTCTGTTCTCATTCGTGGCCCTTTTCAAGTTACGTCCCATTTGAAGTTGAGGGTATGCATTTCTCCACAACACCTTCAGCATTTATTGTTTGTAGTTTCCTTGCTGATCGTTATTCTGACAAGTGTGAGCTGATACCTCTTTGTGGTTGAATTCGCCTGTGCCTCATAATCCGTTGAAATTGAACTTTAAGGCATGTCCTTTTTATTTTTCAACCTGTGATTACCCCTTAGTTCTTCAAAGTGTTCTCTTAAAGTATGTGTCACATTTTGAAATGTTTTGGCCATTACCTCCCTCAAGACATTTTGAGGGTAGGTTTCATTTACACTTCTGCAGTACTTGTTCCTATGAAATGACCATTAGCACAGGCTTTAAAGCTGCTTTTGCAGGTAAATGCCAGAGGGTGGCAGCCTTTCTATGTCCCCACCATGGTAACTAGGGAAAAGCCCTTGCGGCCTGTGGTGTTTCTCGGTTATAAATTAGAGTGGAGTTTGCCCGGACAAACCCACACAAGCTGATGTCTCCTTACTTTTGTTGGATTTTTAAATTTAATTTTTAGTTTTTATTGGAGTAATTCCCCAGTGTGCACGTGGACCACTTCTACTTTGCGCATTCCTCAGTTGATGGACATTTTCATTGCTTCCAAGTGTTGGCTATGGTAAATATTGTTGGAGTGCAGGATTGCCAGCCTGTGACTTTTTGATTCTCATTTTCTCAGGTGATAGGCCCAGCAGTGGGTGTGACTGATTGACTGGTAGTACCGTGTTTCCCTTTTCAAAACACCTTCTTTGTGTTTTCATTAGTGGCTCTTACCTCGTCCCCCTTAGAATCGAGGGTATGCATTTCTCCACAATCGATTTAGCATTTATTGTTTGCAGCATGTATGCTAATGGCCCTACTGGCTGCTGTGTGCTGATAGGGTTGTGTAATTTGGGTTTGCATGTCTTTGAAAATTCGTAAAACTCATCATTTTTCTCCACCGTTTACTTTTCTGTTAAAAAAAAGGAAACAGTTGGGAGTACAATATATCTCTTGAAATTTTCTTCTTGGAAGGTTGCCCTATTTTGAAATTTTTGGTCTATTTTCCACCCCAGAATTTTTTTAGAGAGCAGGTGTCATTTCCCGAACTGCAAGTTTGGTGAATATTTAGTGACCTTTGGCAATGGGTTTAAAGCTGCTGTTGTGGGAAGTGACCTCAAGCAGGCAGCATTTCTCCACTCCCAAATCTGGGTACTAGGGCAGCAGAGCCTTTCTGGAAGTCGTGTTCCTAGGTTGTAAATTAAATTGGAATGTGCATGGAGAAACCCCCATAAGTTTATGTCTCATTATTTCTTCTTGGTTTTAATTTTTTTTTAATTGGGGTAAAGCTTAGAATATTGTTTGTCCTAGTTGTACACAATCTGGTTCATTTGTACATTATATATGTCTATTCAAGTACAGATCCTCTTCCCATGTAAAATGTTACAGAGGGTTCCACAGACCTCCCTTGCTACATGGTCGGTCTTTTTGTGATATGTATATACTATGTGTTTGTATACATAGAGCAACACTAATCTTAACTTATCCATTCCCCCCACCTTTCCTTTTAGATGAGCATAGTTTGTTTTCTAAGTCTGTGAGTGTCTTTCTCTGTGGAAATATATTCATTTGTGTCAGTTATTAGATAACACCTATAAGTGATATCATAGAATACAGGTCTTTGGTTTCCGAGTTACCTCATGTTTCGTGATTATCTCCAGACTCATTTGTGGTGCCTCAAAGAGCAATGGTTCATTGTTTTCCATGGCTAATATTCCATTGTGTACATGGACCACTTCTTCTTTATCCATTCACCTCTTGTTGGATATTTTGATTGCTTCAGTGTCTTGGCTATTGTGAATAAGGCTGCACTGCAGCTTTTGCGGCCTGTGTCTTCTCGATTCTTGTCTTCTCAGGTGAGAGGTCCAATGGTGCGCCTGCTGGACTGAATGGTACCTCCATTTTTACTTTTAAACACAGCTCCTTTCTCTTCTCATTATTGGCTGTTACCCATTTACGTCTCACCAGCAGGTAGAGGGGACACAGTTCTTAAAAACCCCGTCAGCATTTATTTTTTGTAGACATTTTGCTGATGGTCAGTCGAATGGTCTAAGTTGAAACTTTTTGTAGATTAGATTGCCTGGGTCTAACACTCCCTGAGGTTGAGCTTTTATGCATTTTCCTTTTTTTTTTAAAAGAGCGTGAGTAAAACTTAACTCTTCATACTCTCATCTTGAAACATTTGCCTGTTTTGAATTTTTTTGTCCATTCCCTACTTCAGCACAATTTTTTAGGGCAGGTGTCCTTTACAGCCCTGAGTCCTTGTGAATGTTAAGTGACCATTAGCTGTGAGTTTAAAGCTGCTCTTGCAGGAAACGGCCACAAGGTGGCAGCATTTCTCCTTTACCAAATTTGGTAACTGGGGAAACAGAGCCTTAATGGATGTGGTGTTCTAGGTTGTAAATTCGAATGGAATGTGCCAGGGAAAAAGCACTTTATGTTTATGTCTCATTACTTCTTGTTCATAATTGTAATTTACTTTTTATTTTTTATCACAGCAAATTTGATTACAATGGTTTGTTTGTTCTAGGTGTGCAAGATGTGGTTCTTTCACACATATACGTGTATCTATTCTTCCTCGCATCCTTTTCCCATGTAGGTTATGACACACTGTTGAGTAGTCTTCTCCTGGTCTTCCGTACGTCTTTGGTGATTATATATTTCACATGGTTTGTATATCTCTGTTAACCCCAATATGGTAATGTATCCAATCCTCATCCCTTTCTATTTGGTGAACCATAAGATTTTTTTAATGGATCTGTGATTGCCTTTCTCTGTGGAAATATCTTCATTGGTATCAATTTTTAAGTAACTCCTAAAAGTGATATGATAGGATATGTGTCTTTTGCTCTCTCACTTACTACATGTGGCGTGATTATGTCTAGACTCATCTATGGTGCTGCAAATGACATTGTTTCATTTTTTTCACTAGCGAATATTCCATCTGTACATGGAGGAGTTCTTCTTTGTCCACCCATCTGTTGGTGGACTTTTTGGTTACTTCCATATCTTGGCTATTGTAATACTGTGCCATGCAGATTTGCCTGCCTGTGTCTTTCCAATTCTCTCTTCTTAGATTATAGGTCGAGGAGTGGGCCTGCTGGATCATATGGTAGCTCAATGTTTACCTTTTTAAGGCACCTCCATTCTGTTCTCATTCGTGGCCCTTTCCAAGTTACGTCCCACTTGAAGTTGGGGGTATGCATTTCTCCAGAACACCTTCAGCATTTATTGTTTGTAGTTTCCTTGCTGATGGTTATTCTGACAAGTGTGAGCTGGTACCTCTTTGTGGTTGAATTCGCATGTGCCTCATAATCCGTTGAAATTGAGCTTTAAGGCATGTCCTTTTTATTTTTCACCCTGTGATTACCCCTTAGTTCTTCAAAGTGTTCTCTTAAAGTATGTGTCACATTTTGAAATGTTTTGGCCATTACCTCCCTCAAGACATTTTGAGGGCAGGTTTCATTTACAGTTCTGCAGTACTTGTTCCTATGAAATGACCATTAGCACAGGCTTTAAAGCTGCTTTTGCAGGTAAATGCCAGAGGGCGGCAGCCTTTCTATGCCCCCACCATGGTAACTAGGGAAAAGCCCTTGTGGCCTGTGGTGTTTCTCGGTTATAAATTAGAGTGGAGTGTGCCCGGACAAACCCACACAAGCTGATGTCTCCTTACTTTTGTTGGATTTTTAAATTTAATTTTTAGTTTTTATTGGAGTAATTTCCCAGTGTGCACGTGGACCACTTCTACTTTGTGCATTCCTCGGTTGATGGACATTTTCATTGCTTCCAAGTGTTGGCTATGGTAAATATTGTTGGAGTGCAGGATGGCCAGCCTGTGACTTCTTGATTCTCATTTTCTCAGGTGATAGGCCCAGCAGTGGGTGTGACTGATTGACTGGTAGCACAGTGTTTCCCTTTTCAAAGCACCTTCTTTGTGTTTTCATTAGTGGCTCTTACCACGTCTCCCTTAGAATCGAGGGTATGCATTTCTCCACAATCGATTTATCGTTTATTGTTTGCAGCATGTATGCTAATGGCCCGACTGGCTGCTGTGTGCTGATAGGTTTTTGTAATTTGGGTTTGCATGTCTTTGAAAATTCGTAAAACTCATCATTTTTCTCCAACGTTTACGTTTCTGTTAAAAAAAAGGAAACGGTTGGGAGTACAATATATCTCTTGAAATTTTCTTCTTGGAAGGTTGCCCTATTTTGAAAATTTTGGTCGATTTTCCACCCCAGAATTTTTTTAGAGAGCAGGTGTCATTTCCCAAACTGCAAGTTTGGTGAATATTTAGTGACCTTTAGCAATGGGTTTAAAGCTGCTGTTGTGGGAAGTGACCTCAAGCAGGCAGCATTTCTCCACTCCCAAATCTGGGTACGAGGGCAGCAGAGCCTTTCTGGAAGTCGTGTTCCTAGGTTGTAAATTAAATTGGAATGTGCATGGAGAAACCCCCATAAGTTTATGTCTCATTATTTCTTCTTGGTTTTAATTTTTTTTTAATTGGGGTAAAGCTTCGAATATTGTCTGTCCTAGGTGTACACAATCTGGGTCATTTGTACATTATATATGTCTATTCAAGTACAGATCCTCTTCCCATGTAAAATGTTACAGAGGGTTCCACAGACCTCCCTTGCTACATGGTCGGTCTTTTTGAGATATGTATATACTATGTGTTTGTATACATAGAGCAACACTAATCTTAACTTATCCATTCCCCTCACCTTTCCTTTTAGATGATCATAGTTTGTTTTCTAAGTCTGTGAGTGTCTTTCTCTGTGGAAATATATTCATTTGTGTCAGTTATTAGATAACGCCTATAAGTGATATCATAGAATACAGGTCTTTGGTTTCCGAGTTACCTCATGTTTCGTGATTATCTCCAAAATCATTTGTGGTGCCTCAAAGAGCAATGGTTCATTGTTTTCCATGGCTAATATTCCATTGTGTACATGGACCACTTCTTCTTTATCCATTCACCTCTTGTTGGATATTTTGATTGCTTCACTGTCTTGGCTATTGTGAATAAGGCTGCCCTGCAGCTTTTGCGGCCTGTGTCTTCTCGATTCTTGTCTTCTCAGGTGAGAGGTCCAATGGTGCGCCTGCTGGATTGAATGGTACCTCCATTTTTACTTTTAAACACAGCTCCTTTCTGTTCTCATTATTGGCTGTTACCCCTTTTCGTCTCACCAGCAGGTAGAGGGGACACAGTTCTCTAAAACCCCTTCAGGAGTTATTGTTTGTAGACTTTTTGCTGATGGTCAGTCGACTGGTCTAAGTTGAAACTTTTTGTAGATTAGATTGCATGGGTCTAACACTCCCTGAGGTTGAGCTTTTATCCATTTTCCTTTTTTTTTAAAAGAGCGTGAGTAAAACTTAACTCCTCATACTCTCTTCTTGAAACATTTGCCTGTTTTGAATTTTTTTGTCCATTCCCTACTTCAGCACAATTTTTTAGGGCAGGTGTCCTTCACAGCCCTGAGTCCTTGTGAATGTTAAGTGACCATTAGCTGTGAGTTTAAAGCTGCTCTTGCAGGAAACGGCCACAAGGTGGCAGCATTTCTCCTTTACCAAATTTGGTAACTGGGGAAACAGAGCCTTAATGGAAGTGGTGTTCTAGGTTGTAAATTCGAATGGAATGTGCCAGGAAAAAAGCACTTTATGTTTATGTCTCATTACTTCTTGTTCATAATTGTAATTTACTTTTTATTTTTTATCCCAGCAAATTTGATTACAATGGTTTGTTTGTTCTAGGTGTGGAAGATGTGGTTCTTTCACACATATACGTGTATCTATTCTTCCTCGCATCCTTTTCCCATGTAGCTTATGACACAATGTTGAGTAGTCTTCTCCTGGTCTTCCGTACGTCTTTGGAGATTATATATTTCACATGGTTTGTATATCTCTGTTAACCCCAATATGGTAATGTATCCAATCCTCATCCCTTTCTATTTGGTGAACCATAAGTATTTTAATGAATCTGTGATTGCCTTTCTCTGTGGAAATATCTTCATTTTTATCAATTTTTAAGTAACTCCTAAAAGTTATATGATAGGATATGTGTCTTTTGCTTTCTCACTTACTACAGGTGGCGTGATTAAGTCTAGGCTCATGTATGGTGCTGCAAATTGCATTTTTTCATTTTTTTCACTAGCGAATATTCCATCTGTACATGGAGGAGTTCTTCTTTGTCCACCCATATGTTGGTGGACTTTTTGGTTACTTCCATATCTTGGCTATCGTAATAATGTGCCATGCAGATTTGCCTGCCTGTGTCTTTCCAATTCTTTCTTCTTAGATTATAGGTGGAGGAGTGGGCCTGCTGGATCATATGGTAGCTCAATGTTTACCTTTTTAAGGCACCTCCATTCTGTTCTCATTCGTGGCCCTTTTCAAGTTACGTCCCACTTGAAGTTGAGGGTATGCATTTCTCCACAACACCTTCAGCATTTATTGTTTGTAGTTTCCTTGCTGATGGTTATTCTGACAAGTGTGAGCTGATACCTCTTTGTGGTTGAATTCGCATGTGCCTCATTATCCGTTGAAATTGAGCTTTAAGGCATGTCCTTTTTATTTTTCAAGCTGTGATTACTCCTTAGTTCTTCAAAGTGATCTCTTAAAATATGTGTCACATTTTGAAATGTTTTGGCCATTACCTCCCTCAAGACATTTTGAGGGCAGGTTTCATTTACAGTTCTGCAGTACTTGTTCCTATGAAATGACCATTAGCACAGGCTTTAAAGCTGCTTTTGCAGGTAAATGCCAGAGGGCGGCAGCCTTTCTATGTCCCCACCATGGTAACTAGGGAAAAGCCCTTGCGGCCTGTGGTGTTTCTCGGTTATAAATTAGAGTGGAGTGTGCCCAGACAAACCCACACAAGCTGATGTCTCCTTACTTTTGTTGGATTTTTAATTTAATTTTTAGTTTTTATTGGAGTAATTTCCCAGTGTGCACGTGGATCACATCTACTTTGAGCATTCCTCGGTTGATGGACATTTTCATTGCTTCCAAGTGTTGGCTATGGTAAATATTGTTGGAGTGCAGGATTGCCAGCCTGTGACTTTTTGATTCTCATTTTCTCAGGTGATAGGCCCAGCAGTGGGTGTGACTGATTGACTGGTAGCACCGTGTTTCCCTTTTCAAAGCAACTTCTTTGTGTTTTCATTAGTGGCTCTTAGCACGTCCCCCTTAGAATCGAGGGTATGCATTTCTCCACAATCGATTTAGCATTTATTGTTTGCAGCATGTATGTTAATGGCCCTACTGGCTGCTGTGTGCTGATAGGGTTGTGTAATTTGGGTTTGCATGTCTTTGAAAATTCGTAAAACTCATCATTTTTCTCCACCGTTTACTTTTCTGTTAAAAAAAAGGAAACAGTTGGGAGTACAATATATTTCTTGAAATTTTCTTCTTGGAAGGTTGCCCTATTTTGAAATTTTTGGTCGATTTTCCACCCCAGAATTTTTTTAGAGAGCAGGTGTCATTTCCTGAACTGCAAGTTTGGTGAATATTTAGTGACCTTTAGCAATGGGTTTAAAGCTGCTGTTGTGGGAAGTGACCTCAAGCAGGCAGCATTTCTCCACTCCCAAATCTGGGTACTAGGGCAGCAGAGCCTTTCTGGAAGTCGTGTTCCTAGGTTGTAAATTAAATTTGAATGTGCATGGAGAAACCCCCATAAGTTTATGTCTCATTATTTCTTCTTGGTTTTAAATTTTTTTTTTAATTGGGGTAAAGCTTAGAATATTGTTTGTCCTAGGTGTACACACTCTGGTTCATTTGTACATTATATATGTCTATTCAAGTACAGATCCTCTTCCCATGTAAAATGTTACAGAGGGTTCCACAGACCTCCCTTGCTACATGGTCGGTCTTTTTGAGATATGTATATACTATGTGTTTGTATACATAGAGCAACACTAATCTTAACTTATCCATTCCCCCCACCTTTCCTTTTAGATGAGCATAGTTTGTTTTCTAAGTCTGTGAGTGTCTTTCTCTGTGGAAATATATTCATTTGTGTCAGTTATTAGATAACGCCTATAAGTGATATCATAGAATACAGGTCTTTGGTTTCCGAGTTACCTCATGTTTCGTGATTATCTCCAGACTCATTTGTGGTGCCTCAAAGAGCAATGGTTCATTGTTTTCCATGACTAATATTCCATTGTGTACATGGACCACTTCTTCTTTATCCATTCACCTATTGTTGGATATTTTCATTGCTTCACTGTCTTGGCTATTGTGAATAAGGCTGCACTGCAGCTTTTGCGGCCTGTGTCTTCTCGATTCTTGTCTTCTCAGGTGAGAGGTCCAATGGTGCGCCTGCTGGATTGAATGGTACCTCCATTTTTACTTTTAAACACAGCTCCTTTCTGTTCTCATTATTGGCTGTTACCCCTTTTCGTCTCACCAGCAGGTAGAGGGGACACAGTTCTCTAAAACCCCTTCAGGAGTTATTGTTTGTAGACTTTTTGCTGATGGTCAGTCGACTGGTCTAAGTTGAAACTTTTTGTAGATTAGATTGCATGGGTCTAACACTCCCTGAGGTTGAGCTTTTATCCATTTTCCTTTTTTTTTAAAAGAGCGTGAGTAAAACTTAACTCCTCATACTCTCTTCTTGAAACATTTGCCTGTTTTGAATTTTTTTGTCCATTCCCTACTTCAGCACAATTTTTTAGGGCAGGTGTCCTTCACAGCCCTGAGTCCTTGTGAATGTTAAGTGACCATTAGCTGTGAGTTTAAAGCTGCTCTTGCAGGAAACGGCCACAAGGTGGCAGCATTTCTCCTTTACCAAATTTGGTAACTGGGGAAACAGAGCCTTAATGGAAGTGGTGTTCTAGGTTGTAAATTCGAATGGAATGTGCCAGGAAAAAAGCACTTTATGTTTATGTCTCATTACTTCTTGTTCATAATTGTAATTTACTTTTTATTTTTTATCCCAGCAAATTTGATTACAATGGTTTGTTTGTTCTAGGTGTGGAAGATGTGGTTCTTTCACACATATACGTGTATCTATTCTTCCTCGCATCCTTTTCCCATGTAGCTTATGACACAATGTTGAGTAGTC
Organism: Eschrichtius robustus; assembly: GCF_028021215.1. Classification (NCBI taxonomy): domain Eukaryota; kingdom Metazoa; phylum Chordata; class Mammalia; order Artiodactyla; family Eschrichtiidae; genus Eschrichtius; species Eschrichtius robustus. Next base: position 79,087,438 of record NC_090832.1, read on the forward strand.
TTCTCCTGGTCTTCCGTACGTCTTTGGAGATTATATATTTCACATGGTTTGTATATCTCTGTTAACCCCAATATGGTAATGTATCCAATCCTCATCCCTTTCTATTTGGTGAACCATAAGTATTTTAATGAATCTGTGATTGCCTTTCTCTGTGGAAATATCTTCATTTTTATCAATTTTTAAGTAACTCCTAAAAGTTATATGATAGGATATGTGTCTTTTGCTTTCTCACTTACTACAGGTGGCGTGATTAAGTCTAGGCTCATGTATGGTGCTGCAAATTGCATTTTTTCATTTTTTTCACTAGCGAATATTCCATCTGTACATGGAGGAGTTCTTCTTTGTCCACCCATATGTTGGTGGACTTTTTGGTTACTTCCATATCTTGGCTATCGTAATAATGTGCCATGCAGATTTGCCTGCCTGTGTCTTTCCAATTCTTTCTTCTTAGATTATAGGTGGAGGAGTGGGCCTGCTGGATCATATGGTAGCTCAATGTTTACCTTTTTAAGGCACCTCCATTCTGTTCTCATTCGTGGCCCTTTTCAAGTTACGTCCCACTTGAAGTTGAGGGTATGCATTTCTCCACAACACCTTCAGCATTTATTGTTTGTAGTTTCCTTGCTGATGGTTATTCTGACAAGTGTGAGCTGATACCTCTTTGTGGTTGAATTCGCATGTGCCTCATTATCCGTTGAAATTGAGCTTTAAGGCATGTCCTTTTTATTTTTCAAGCTGTGATTACTCCTTAGTTCTTCAAAGTGATCTCTTAAAATATGTGTCACATTTTGAAATGTTTTGGCCATTACCTCCCTCAAGACATTTTGAGGGCAGGTTTCATTTACAGTTCTGCAGTACTTGTTCCTATGAAATGACCATTAGCACAGGCTTTAAAGCTGCTTTTGCAGGTAAATGCCAGAGGGCGGCAGCCTTTCTATGTCCCCACCATGGTAACTAGGGAAAAGCCCTTGCGGCCTGTGGTGTTTCTCGGTTATAAATTAGAGTGGAGTGTGCCCAGACAAACCCACACAAGCTGATGTCTCCTTACTTTTGTTGGATTTTTAATTTAATTTTTAGTTTTTATTGGAGTAATTTCCCAGTGTGCACGTGGATCACATCTACTTTGAGCATTCCTCGGTTGATGGACATTTTCATTGCTTCCAAGTGTTGGCTATGGTAAATATTGTTGGAGTGCAGGATTGCCAGCCTGTGACTTTTTGATTCTCATTTTCTCAGGTGATAGGCCCAGCAGTGGGTGTGACTGATTGACTGGTAGCACCGTGTTTCCCTTTTCAAAGCAACTTCTTTGTGTTTTCATTAGTGGCTCTTAGCACGTCCCCCTTAGAATCGAGGGTATGCATTTCTCCACAATCGATTTAGCATTTATTGTTTGCAGCATGTATGTTAATGGCCCTACTGGCTGCTGTGTGCTGATAGGGTTGTGTAATTTGGGTTTGCATGTCTTTGAAAATTCGTAAAACTCATCATTTTTCTCCACCGTTTACTTTTCTGTTAAAAAAAAGGAAACAGTTGGGAGTACAATATATTTCTTGAAATTTTCTTCTTGGAAGGTTGCCCTATTTTGAAATTTTTGGTCGATTTTCCACCCCAGAATTTTTTTAGAGAGCAGGTGTCATTTCCTGAACTGCAAGTTTGGTGAATATTTAGTGACCTTTAGCAATGGGTTTAAAGCTGCTGTTGTGGGAAGTGACCTCAAGCAGGCAGCATTTCTCCACTCCCAAATCTGGGTACTAGGGCAGCAGAGCCTTTCTGGAAGTCGTGTTCCTAGGTTGTAAATTAAATTTGAATGTGCATGGAGAAACCCCCATAAGTTTATGTCTCATTATTTCTTCTTGGTTTTAAATTTTTTTTTTAATTGGGGTAAAGCTTAGAATATTGTTTGTCCTAGGTGTACACACTCTGGTTCATTTGTACATTATATATGTCTATTCAAGTACAGATCCTCTTCCCATGTAAAATGTTACAGAGGGTTCCACAGACCTCCCTTGCTACATGGTCGGTCTTTTTGAGATATGTATATACTATGTGTTTGTATACATAGAGCAACACTAATCTTAACTTATCCATTCCCCCCACCTTTCCTTTTAGATGAGCATAGTTTGTTTTCTAAGTCTGTGAGTGTCTTTCTCTGTGGAAATATATTCATTTGTGTCAGTTATTAGATAACGCCTATAAGTGATATCATAGAATACAGGTCTTTGGTTTCCGAGTTACCTCATGTTTCGTGATTATCTCCAGACTCATTTGTGGTGCCTCAAAGAGCAATGGTTCATTGTTTTCCATGACTAATATTCCATTGTGTACATGGACCACTTCTTCTTTATCCATTCACCTATTGTTGGATATTTTCATTGCTTCACTGTCTTGGCTATTGTGAATAAGGCTGCACTGCAGCTTTTGCGGCCTGTGTCTTCTCGATTCTTGTCTTCTCAGGTGAGAGGTCCAATGGTGCGCCTGCTGGATTGAATGGTACCTCCATTTTTACTTTTAAACACAGCTCCTTTCTGTTCTCATTATTGGCTGTTACCCCTTTTCGTCTCACCAGCAGGTAGAGGGGACACAGTTCTCTAAAACCCCTTCAGGAGTTATTGTTTGTAGACTTTTTGCTGATGGTCAGTCGACTGGTCTAAGTTGAAACTTTTTGTAGATTAGATTGCATGGGTCTAACACTCCCTGAGGTTGAGCTTTTATCCATTTTCCTTTTTTTTTTTTAAAAGAGCGTGAGTAAAACTTAAGTCTTCATACTCTCATCTTGAAACATTTGCCTGTTTTGAATTTTTTTGTCCATTCCCTACTTCAGCACAATTTTTTAGGGCAGGTGTCCTTTACAGCCCTGAGTCCTTGTGAATGTTAAGTGACCATTAGCTGTGAGTTTAAAGCTGCTCTTGCAGGAAACGGCCACAAGGTGGCAGCATTTCTCCTTTACCAAATTTGGTAACTGGGGAAACAGAGCCTTAATGGAAGTGGTGTTCTAGGTTGTAAATTCGAATGGAATGTGCCAGGGAAAAAGCACTTTATGTTTATGTCTCATTATTTCTTGTTCATAATTGTAATTTACCTTTTATATTTTTTCCCAGCAAATTTGATTACAATGGTTTGTTTGTTCTAGGTGTGCAAGATGTGGTTCTTTCACACATATACGTGTATCTATTCTTCCTCGCATCCTTTTCCTATGTAGGTTATGACACACTGTTGAGTAGTCTTCTCCTGGTCTTCCGTACGTCTTTGGTGATTATATATTTCACATGGTTTGTATATCTCTGTTAACCCCAATATGGTAATGTATCCAATCCTCATCCCTTTCTATTTGGTGAACCATAAGATTTTTTTAATGAAACTGTGATTGTATTTCTCTGTGGAAATATCTTCATTGGTATCAATTTTTAAGTAACTCCTAAAAGTGATATGATAGGATATGTGTCTTTTCCTTTCTCACTTACTACAGGTGGCGTGATTACGTCTAGACTCATGTATGGTGCTGCAAATGGCATTGTTTCATTTTTTTCACTAGCGAATATTTCATCTGTACATGGAGGAGTTCTTCTTTGTCCACCCATATGTTGGTGGACTTTTTGGTTACTTCCATATCTTGGCTATCGTAATACTGTGCCATGCAGATTTGCCTGCCTGTGTCTTTCCAATTCTCTCTTCTTAGATTATAGGTCGAGGAGTGGGCCTGCTGGATCATATGGTAGCTCAATGTTTACCTTTTTAAGGCACCTCCATTCTGTTCTCATTCGTGGCCCTTTTCAAGTTACGTCCCACTTGAAGTTGAGGGTATGCATTTCTCCACAACACCTTCAGCATTTATTGTTTGTAGTTTCCTTGCTGATAGTTATTCTGACAAGTGTGAGCTGATACCTCTATGTGGTTGAATTCGCATGTGCCTCATAATCCGGTGAAATTGAGCTTTAAGGCATGTCCTTTTTATTTTTCAACCTGTGATTACTCCTTAGTTCTTCAAAGTGATCTCTTAAAATATGTGTCATATTTTGAAATGTTTTGGCCATTACCTCCCTCAAGATATTTTGAGGGCAGGTTTCATTTACAGTTCTGCAGTACTTGTTCCTATGAAATGACCATTAGCACAGGCTTTAAAGCTGCTTTTGCAGGTAAATGCCAGAGGGCGGCAGCCTTTCTATGTCCCCACCATGGTAACTAGGGAAAAGCCCTTGCGGCCTGTGGTGTTTCTCGGTTATAAATTAGAGTGGAGTTTGCCCGGACAAACCCACACAAGCTGATGTCTCCTTACTTTTGTTGGATTTTTAAATTTAATTTTTAGTTTTTATTGGAGTAATTCCCCAGTGTGCACGTGGACCACTTCTACTTTGCGCATTCCTCGGTTGATGGACATATTCATTGCTTCCAAGTGTTGGCTATGGTAAATATTGTTGGAGTGCAGGATTGCCAGCCTGTGACTTTTTGATTCTCATTTTCTCAGGTGATAGGCCCAGCAGTGGGTGTGACTGATTGACTGGTAGTACCGTGTTTCCCTTTTCAAAACACCTTCTTTGTGTTTTCATTAGTGGCTCTTACCTCGTCCCCCTTAGAATCGAGGGTATGCATTTCTCCACAATCGATTTAGCATTTATTGTTTGCAGCATGTATGCTAATGGCCCTACTGGCTGCTGTGTGCTGATAGGGTTGTGTAATTTGCGTTTGCATGTCTTTGAAAATTCGTAAAACTCATCATTTTTCTCCACCGTTTACTTTTCTGTTAAAAAAAAGGAAACAGTTGGGAGTACAATATATCTCTTGAAATTTTCTTCTTGGAAGGTTGCCCTATTTTGAAATTTTTGGTCTATTTTCCACCCCAGAATTTTTTTAGAGAGCAGGTGTCATTTCCCGAACTGCAAGTTTGGTGAATATTTAGTGACCTTTGGCAATGGGTTTAAAGCTGCTGTTGTGAGAAGTGACCTCAAGCAGGCAGCATTTCTCCACTCCCAAATCTGGGTACTAGGGCAGCAGAGCCTTTCTGGAAGTCGTGTTCCTAGGTTGTAAATTAAATTGGAATGTGCATGGAGAAACCCCCATAAGTTTATGTCTCATTATTTCTTCTTGGTTTTAATTTTTTTTTAATTGGGGTAAAGCTTAGAATATTGTTTGTCCTAGGTGTACACAATCTGGTTCATTTGTACATTATATATGTCTATTCAAGTACAGATCCTCTTCCCATGTAAAATGTTACAGAGGGTTCCACAGACCTCCCTTGCTACATGGTCGGTCTTTTTGTGATATGTATATACTATGTCTTTGTATACATAGAGCAACACTAATCTTAACTTATCCATTCCCCCCACCTTTCCTTTTAGATGAGCATAGTTTGTTTTCTAAGTCTGTGAGTGTCTTTCTCTGTGGAAATATATTCATTTGTGTCAGTTATTAGATAACACCTATAAGTGATATCATAGAATACAGGTCTTTGGTTTCCGAGTTACCTCATGTTTCGTGATTATCTCCAGACTCATTTGTGGTGCCTCAAAGAGCAATGGTTCATTGTTTTCCATGGCTAATATTCCATTGTGTACATGGACCACTTCTTCTTTATCCATTCACCTCTTGTTGGATATTTTGATTGCTTCACTGTCTTGGCTATTGTGAATAAGGCTGCACTGCAGCTTTTGCGGCCTGTGTCTTCTCGATTCTTGTCTTCTCAGGTGAGAGGTCCAATGGTGCGCCTGCTGGACTGAATGGTACCTCCATTTTTACTTTTAAACACAGCTCCTTTCTGTTCTCATTATTGGCTGTTACCCCTTTACGTCTCACCAGCAGGTAGAGGGGACACAGTTCTTAAAAACCCCGTCAGCATTTATTGTTTGTAGACATTTTGCTGATGGTCAGTCGACTGGTCTAAGTTGAAACTTTTTGTAGATTAGATTGCCTGGGTCTAACACTCCCTGAGGTTGAGCTTTTATGCATTTTCCTTTTTTTTTAAAAGAGCGTGAATAAAACTTAACTCTTCATACTCTCATCTTGAAACATTTGCCTGTTTTGAATTTTTTTGTCCATTCCCTACTTCAGCACAATTTTTTAGGGCAGGTGTCCTTTACAGCCCTGAGTCCTTGTGAATGTTAAGTGACCATTAGCTGTGAGTTTAAAGCTGCTCTTGCAGGAAACGGCCACAAGGTGGCAGCATTTCTCCTTTACCAAATTTGGTAACTGGGGAAACAGAGCCTTAATGGATGTGGTGTTCTAGGTTGTAAATTCGAATGGAATGTGCCAGGGAAAAAGCACTTTATGTTTATGTCTCATTACTTCTTGTTCATAATTGTAATTTACTTTTTATTTTTTATCACAGCAAATTTGATTACAATGGTTTGTTTGTTCTAGGTGTGCAAGATGTGGTTCTTTCACACATATACGTGTATCTATTCTTCCTCGCATCCTTTTCCCATGTAGGTTATGACACACTGTTGAGTAGTCTTCTCCTGGTCTTCTGTACGTCTTTGGTGATTATATATTTCACATGGTTTGTATATCTCTGTTAACCCCAATATGGTAATGTATCCAATCCTCATCCCTTTCTATTTGGTGAACCATAAGATTTTTTTAATGAAACTGTGATTGTATTTCTCTGTGGAAATATCTTCATTGGTATCAATTTTTAAGTAACTCCTAAAAGTGATATGATAGGATATGTGTCTTTTCCTTTCTCACTTACTACAGGTGGCGTGATTACGTCTAGACTCATGTATGGTGCTGCAAATGGCATTGTTTCATTTTTTTCACTAGCGAATATTTCATCTGTACATGGAGGAGTTCTTCTTTGTCCACCCATATGTTGGTGGACTTTTTGGTTACTTCCATATCTTGGCTATCGTAATACTGTGCCATGCAGATTTGCCTGCCTGTGTCTTTCCAATTCTCTCTTCTTAGATTATAGGTCGAGGAGTGGGCCTGCTGGATCATATGGTAGCTCAATGTTTACCTTTTTAAGGCACCTCCATTCTGTTCTCATTCGTGGCCCTTTTCAAGTTACGTCCCACTTGAAGTTGAGGGTATGCATTTCTCCACAACACCTTCAGCATTTATTGTTTGTAGTTTCCTTGCTGATGGTTATTCTGACAAGTGTGAGCTGATACCTCTATGTGGTTGAATTCGCATGTGCCTCATAATCCGGTGAAATTGAGCTTTAAGGCATGTCCTTTTTATTTTTCAACCTGTGATTACTCCTTAGTTCTTCAAAGTGATCTCTTAAAATATGTGTCATATTTTGAAATGTTTTGGCCATTACCTCCCTCAAGACATTTTGAGGGCAGGTTTCATTTACAGTTCTGCAGTACTTGTTCCTATGAAATGACCATTAGCACAGGCTTTAAAGCTGCTTTTGCAGGTAAATGCCAGAGGGCGGCAGCCTTTCTATGTCCCCACCATGGTAACTAGGGAAAAGCCCTTGCGGCCTGTGGTGTTTCTCGGTTATAAATTAGAGTGGAGTTTGCCCGGACAAACCCACACAAGCTGATGTCTCCTTACTTTTGTTGGATTTTTAAATTTAATTTTTAGTTTTTATTGGAGTAATTCCCCAGTGTGCACGTGGACCACTTCTACTTTGCGCATTCCTCGGTTGATGGACATATTCATTGCTTCCAAGTGTTGTCTATGGTAAATATTGTTGGAGTACAGGATTGCCAGCCTGTGACTTTTTGTTTCTCATTTTCTCAGGTGATAGGCCCAGCAGTGGGTGTGATTGATTGACTGGTAGCACCGTGTTTCCCTTTTCAAAGCACCTTCTTTGTGTTTTCATTAGTGGCTCTTACCACGTCCCCCTTAGAAATGAGGGTATTTATTTCTCCACAATCGATTTAGCATTTATTGTTTGCTGCATTTATGCTAATGGCCCTACTGGCTGCTGTGTGCTGATAGGGTTTTGTAATTTGGGTTTGCATGTCTTTGAAAATTCGTAAAACTCATCATTTTTCTCCACCGTTTACTTTTCTGTTAAAAAAAAGGAAACAGTTGGGAGTACAATATATCTCTTGAAATTTTCTTCTTGGAAGGTTGCCCTATTTTGAAATTTTTGGTCGATTTTCCACCCCAGAATTTTTTTAGAGAGCAGGTGTCATTTCCCGAACTGCAAGTTTGGTGAATATTTAGTGACCTTTAGCAATGGGTTTAAAGCTGCTGTTGTGGGAAGTGACCTTAAGCAGGCAGCATTTCTCCACTCCCAAATCTGGGTACTAGGGCAGCAGAGCCTTTCTGGAAGTCGTGTTCCTAGGTTGTAAATTAAATTGGAATGTGCATGGAGAAACCCCCATAAGTTTATGTCTCATTATTTCTTCTTGGTTTTAAATTTTTTTTTTAATTGGGGTAAAGCTTCGAATATTGTCTGTCCTAGGTGTACACAATCTGGTTCATTTGTACATTATATATGTCTATTCAAGTACAGATCCTCTTCCCATGTAAAATGTTACAGAGGGTTCCACAGACCTCCCTTGCTACATGGTCGGTCTTTTTGAGATATGTATATACTATGTGTTTGTATACATAGAGCAACACTAATCTTAACTTATCCATTCCCCCTCCTTTCCTTTTAGATGAGCATAGTTTGTTTTCTAAGTCTGTGAGTGTCTTTCTCTGTGGAAATATATTCATTTGTGTCAGTTATTAGATAACGCCTATAAGTGATATCATAGAATACAGGTCTTTGGTTTCCGAGTTACCTCATGTTTCGTGATTATCTCCAGACTCATTTGTGGTGCCTCAAAGAGCAATGGTTCATTGTTTTCCATGGCTAATATTCCATTGTGTACATGGACCACTTCTTCTTTATCCATTCACCTCTTGTTGGATATTTTGATTGCTTCACTCTCTTGGCTATTGTGAAAAATGCTGCACTGCAACTTTTGCGGCCTGTGTCTTCTCGATTCCTGTCTTCTCAGGTGAGAGGTCCAATGGTGCGCCTGCTGGATTGAATGGTACCTCCATTTTTACTTTTAAACACAGCTCCTTTCTGTTCTCATTATTGGCTGTTACCCCTTTACGTCTCACCAGCAGGTAGAGGGGACACAGTTCTTAAAAACCCCGTCAGCATTTATTGTTTGTAGACATTTTGCTGATGGTCAGTCGACTGGTCTAAGTTGAAACTTTTTGTAGATTAGATTGCATGGGTCTAACACTCCCTGAGGTTGAGCTTTTATCCATTTTCCTATTTTTTTAAAAGAGCGTGAGTAAAACTTAACTCCTCATACTCTCTTCTTGAAACATTTGCCTGTTTTGAATTTTTTTGTCCATTTCCTACTTCAGCACAATTTTTTAGGGCAGGTGTCCTTTACAGCCCTGAGTCCTTGTGAATGTTAAGTGACCATTAGCTGTGAGTTTAAAGCTGCTCTTGCAGGAAACGGCCACAAGGTGGCAGCAATTCTCCTTTACCAAATTTGGTAACTGGGGAAACAGAGCCTTAATGGAAGTGGTGTTCTAGGTTGTAAATTCGAATGGAATGTGCCAGGAAAAAAGCACTTTATGTTTATGTCTCATTACTTCTTGTTCATAATTGTAATTTACTTTTTTATTTTTTATCCCAGCAAATTTGATTACAATGGTTTGTTTGTTCTAGGTGTGCAAGATGTGGTTCTTTCACACATATACGTGTATCTATTCTTCCTCGCATCCTTTTCCCATGTAGGTTATGACACACTGTTGAGTAGTCTTCTCCTGGTCTTCCGTACGTCTTTGGTGATTATATATTTCACATGGTATGTATATCTCTGTTAACCCCAATATGGTAATGTATGCAATCCTCATCCGATTCTATTTGGTGAACCATCAGTTTTTTTAAAGAATCTGCGATTGCCTTTCTCTGTGGAAATATCTTCATTGGTATCAATTTTTAAGTAACTCCTAAAAGAGATATGATAGGATATGTGTCTTTTGCTTTCTCACTTACTACAGATGGCGTGATTACGTCTAGACTCATGTATGGTGCTGTAAATGGCATTGTTTCATTTTTTTCACTAGCGAATATTCCATCTGTACATGGAGGAGTTCTTCTTTGTCCACCCATCTGTTTGTGGACTTTTTGGTTACTTCCATATCTTGGCTATTGTAATACTGTGACATGCAGATTTGCCTGCCTGTTTCTTTCCAATTCTTTCTTCTTAGATTATAGGTCGAGGAGTGGGCCTGCTGGATCATACGGTAGCTCAATGTTTACCTTTTTAAGGCACCTCCATTCTGTTCTCATTCGTGGCCCTTTTCAAGTTACGTCCCATTTGAAGTTGAGGGTATGCATTTCTCCACAACACCTTCAGCATTTATTGTTTGTAGTTTCCTTGCTGATCGTTATTCTGACAAGTGTGAGCTGATACCTCTTTGTGGTTGAATTCGCCTGTGCCTCATAATCCGTTGAAATTGAACTTTAAGGCATGTCCTTTTTATTTTTCAACCTGTGATTACCCCTTAGTTCTTCAAAGTGTTCTCTTAAAGTATGTGTCACATTTTGAAATGTTTTGGCCATTACCTCCCTCAAGACATTTTGAGGGTAGGTTTCATTTACACTTCTGCAGTACTTGTTCCTATGAAATGACCATTAGCACAGGCTTTAAAGCTGCTTTTGCAGGTAAATGCCAGAGGGTGGCAGCCTTTCTATGTCCCCACCATGGTAACTAGGGAAAAGCCCTTGCGGCCTGTGGTGTTTCTCGGTTATAAATTAGAGTGGAGTTTGCCCGGACAAACCCACACAAGCTGATGTCTCCTTACTTTTGTTGGATTTTTAAATTTAATTTTTAGTTTTTATTGGAGTAATTCCCCAGTGTGCACGTGGACCACTTCTACTTTGCGCATTCCTCAGTTGATGGACATTTTCATTGCTTCCAAGTGTTGGCTATGGTAAATATTGTTGGAGTGCAGGATTGCCAGCCTGTGACTTTTTGATTCTCATTTTCTCAGGTGATAGGCCCAGCAGTGGGTGTGACTGATTGACTGGTAGTACCGTGTTTCCCTTTTCAAAACACCTTCTTTGTGTTTTCATTAGTGGCTCTTACCTCGTCCCCCTTAGAATCGAGGGTATGCATTTCTCCACAATCGATTTAGCATTTATTGTTTGCAGCATGTATGCTAATGGCCCTACTGGCTGCTGTGTGCTGATAGGGTTGTGTAATTTGGGTTTGCATGTCTTTGAAAATTCGTAAAACTCATCATTTTTCTCCACCGTTTACTTTTCTGTTAAAAAAAAGGAAACAGTTGGGAGTACAATATATCTCTTGAAATTTTCTTCTTGGAAGGTTGCCCTATTTTGAAATTTTTGGTCTATTTTCCACCCCAGAATTTTTTTAGAGAGCAGGTGTCATTTCCCGAACTGTAAGTTTGGTGAATATTTAGTGACCTTTGGCAATGGGTTTAAAGCTGCTGTTGTGGGAAGTGACCTCAAGCAGGCAGCATTTCTCCACTCCCAAATCTGGGTACTAGGGCAGCAGAGCCTTTCTGGAAGTCGTGTTCCTAGGTTGTAAATTAAATTGGAATGTGCATGGAGAAACCCCCATAAGTTTATGTCTCATTATTTCTTCTTGGTTTTAATTTTTTTTTAATTGGGGTAAAGCTTAGAATATTGTTTGTCCTAGGTGTACACAATCTGGTTCATTTGTACATTATATATGTCTATTCAAGTACAGATCCTCTTCCCATGTAAAATGTTACAGAGGGTTCCACAGACCTCCCTTGCTACATGGTCGGTCTTTTTGTGATATGTATATACTATGTGTTTGTATACATAGAGCAACACTAATCTTAACTTATCCATTCCCCCCACCTTTCCTTTTAGATGAGCATAGTTTGTTTTCTAAGTCTGTGAGTGTCTTTCTCTGTGGAAATATATTCATTTGTGTCAGTTATTAGATAACACCTATAAGTGATATCATAGAATACAGGTCTTTGGTTTCCGAGTTACCTCATGTTTCGTGATTATCTCCAGACTCATTTGTGGTGCCTCAAAGAGCAATGGTTCATTGTTTTCCATGGCTAATATTCCATTGTGTACATGAACCACTTCTTCTTTATCCATTCACCTCTTGTTGGATATTTTGATTGCTTCAGTGTCTTGGCTATTGTGAATAAGGCTGCACTGCAGCTTTTGCGGCCTGTGTCTTCTCGATTCTTGTCTTCTCAGGTGAGAGGTCCAATGGTGCGCCTGCTGGACTGAATGGTACCTCCATTTTTACTTTTAAACACAGCTCCTTTCTGTTCTCATTATTGGCTGTTACCCATTTACGTCTCACCAGCAGGTAGAGGGGACACAGTTCTTAAAAACCCCGTCAGCATTTATTTTTTGTAGACATTTTGCTGATGGTCAGTCGAATGGTCTAAGTTGAAACTTTTTGTAGATTAGATTGCCTGGGTCTAACACTCCCTGAGGTTGAGCTTTTATGCATTTTCCTTTTTTTTTTAAAAGAGCGTGAGTAAAACTTAACTCTTCATACTCTCATCTTGAAACATTTGCCTGTTTTGAATTTTTTTGTCCATTCCCTACTTCAGCACAATTTTTTAGGGCAGGTGTCCTTTACAGCCCTGAGTCCTTGTGAATGTTAAGTGACCATTAGCTGTGAGTTTAAAGCTGCTCTTGCAGGAAACGGCCACAAGGTGGCAGCATTTCTCCTTTACCAAATTTGGTAACTGGGGAAACAGAGCCTTAATGGATGTGGTGTTCTAGGTTGTAAATTCGAATGGAATGTGCCACGGAAAAACCACTTTATGTTTATGTCTCATTACTTCTTGTTCATAATTGTAATTTACTTTTTATTTTTTATCACAGCAAATTTGATTAAAATGGTTTGTTTGTTCTAGGTGTGCAAGATGTGGTTCTTTCACACATATACGTGTATCTATTCTTCCTCGCATCCTTTTCCCATGTAGGTTATGACACACTGTTGAGTAGTCTTCTCCTGGTCTTCCGTACGTCTTTGGTGATTATATATTTCACATGGTTTGTATATCTCTGTTAACCCCAATATGGTAATGTATCGAATCCTCATCCCTTTCTATTTGGTGAACCATAAGATTTTTTTAATGGATCTGTGATTGCCTTTCTCTGTGGAAATATCTTCATTGGTATCAATTTTTAAGTAACTCCTAAAAGTGATATGATAGGATATGTGTCTTTTGCTCTCTCACTTACTACAGGTGGCGTGATTATGTCTAGACTCATCTATGGTGCTGCAAATGACATTGTTTCATTTTTTTCACTAGCGAATATTCCATCTGTACATGGAGGAGTTCTTCTTTGTCCACCCATCTGTTGGTGGACTTTTTGGTTACTTCCATATCTTGGCTATTGTAATACTGTGCCATGCAGATTTGCCTGCCTGTGTCTTTCCAATTCTCTCTTCTTAGATTATAGGTCGAGGAGTGGGCCTGCTGGATCATATGGTAGCTCAATGTTTACCTTTTTAAGGCACCTCCATTCTGTTCTCATTCGTGGCCCTTTCCAAGTTACGTCCCACTTGAAGTTGGGGGTATGCATTTCTCCACAACACCTTCAGCATTTATTGTTTGTAGTTTCCTTGCTGATGGTTATTCTGACAAGTGTGAGCTGGTACCTCTTTGTGGTTGAATTCGCATGTGCCTCATAATCCGTTGAAATTGAGCTTTAAGGCATGTCCTTTTTATTTTTCACCCTGTGATTACCCCTTAGTTCTTCAAAGTGTTCTCTTAAAGTATGTGTCACATTTTGAAATGTTTTGGCCATTACCTCCCTCAAGACATTTTGAGGGCAGGTTTCATTTACAGTTCTGCAGTACTTGTTCCTATGAAATGACCATTAGCACAGGCTTTAAAGCTGCTTTTGCAGGTAAATGCCAGAGGGCGGCAGCCTTTCTATGCCCCCACCATGGTAACTAGGGAAAAGCCCTTGTGGCCTGTGGTGTTTCTCGGTTATAAATTAGAGTGGAGTGTGCCCGGACAAACCCACACAAGCTGATGTCTCCTTACTTTTGTTGGATTTTTAAATTTAATTTTTAGTTTTTATTGGAGTAATTTCCCAGTGTGCACGTGGACCACTTCTACTTTGTGCATTCCTCGGTTGATGGACATTTTCATTGCTTCCAAGTGTTGGCTATGGTAAATATTGTTGGAGTGCAGGATGGCCAGCCTGTGACTTCTTGATTCTCATTTTCTCAGGTGATAGGCCCAGCAGTGGGTGTGACTGATTGACTGGTAGCACAGTGTTTCCCTTTTCAAAGCACCTTCTTTGTGTTTTCATTAGTGGCTCTTACCACGTCTCCCTTAGAATCGAGGGTATGCATTTCTCCACAATCGATTTATCGTTTATTGTTTGCAGCATGTATGCTAATGGCCCGACTGGCTGCTGTGTGCTGATAGGTTTTTGTAATTTGGGTTTGCATGTCTTTGAAAATTCGTAAAACTCATCATTTTTCTCCAACGTTTACGTTTCTGTTAAAAAAAAGGAAACGGTTGGGAGTACAATATATCTCTTGAAATTTTCTTCTTGGAAGGTTGCCCTATTTTGAAAATTTTGGTCGATTTTCCACCCCAGAATTTTTTTAGAGAGCAGGTGTCATTTCCCAAACTGCAAGTTTGGTGAATATTTAGTGACCTTTAGCAATGGGTTTAAAGCTGCTGTTGTGGGAAGTGACCTCAAGCAGGCAGCATTTCTCCACTCCCAAATCTGGGTACGAGGGCAGCAGAGCCTTTCTGGAAGTCGTGTTCCTAGGTTGTAAATTAAATTGGAATGTGCATGGAGAAACCCCCATAAGTTTATGTCTCATTATTTCTTCTTGGTTTTAATTTTTTTTTAATTGGGGTAAAGCTTCGAATATTGTCTGTCCTAGGTGTACACAATCTGGTTCATTTGTACATTATATATGTCTATTCAAGTACAGATCCTCTTCCCATGTAAAATGTTACAGAGGGTTCCACAGACCTCCCTTGCTACATGGTCGGTCTTTTTGAGATATGTATATACTATGTGTTTGTATACATAGAGCAACACTAATCTTAACTTATCCATTCCCCTCACCTTTCCTTTTAGATGATCATAGTTTGTTTTCTAAGTCTGTGAGTGTCTTTCTCTGTGGAAATATATTCATTTGTGTCAGTTATTAGATAACGCCTATAAGTGATATCATAGAATACAGGTCTTTGGTTTCCGAGTTACCTCATGTTTCGTGATTATCTCCAGACTCATTTGTGGTGCCTCAAAGAGCAATGGTTCATTGTTTTCCATGGCTAATATTCCATTGTGTACATGGACCACTTCTTCTTTATCCATTCACCTCTTGTTGGATATTTTGATTGCTTCACTGTCTTGGCTATTGTGAATAAGGCTGCACTGCAGCTTTTGCGGCCTGTGTCTTCTCGATTCTTGTCTTCTCAGGTGAGAGGTCCAATGGTGCGCCTGCTGGATTGAATGGTACCTCCATTTTTACTTTTAAACACAGCTCCTTTCTGTTCTCATTATTGGCTGTTACCCCTTTTCGTCTCACCAGCAGGTAGAGGGGACACAGTTCTCTAAAACCCCTTCAGGAGTTATTGTTTGTAGACTTTTTGCTGATGGTCAGTCGACTGGTCTAAGTTGAAACTTTTTGTAGATTAGATTGCATGGGTCTAACACTCCCTGAGGTTGAGCTTTTATCCATTTTCCTTTTTTTTTAAAAGAGCGTGAGTAAAACTTAACTCCTCATACTCTCTTCTTGAAACATTTGCCTGTTTTGAATTTTTTTGTCCATTCCCTACTTCAGCACAATTTTTTAGGGCAGGTGTCCTTCACAGCCCTGAGTCCTTGTGAATGTTAAGTGACCATTAGCTGTGAGTTTAAAGCTGCTCTTGCAGGAAACGGCCACAAGGTGGCAGCATTTCTCCTTTACCAAATTTGGTAACTGGGGAAACAGAGCCTTAATGGAAGTGGTGTTCTAGGTTGTAAATTCGAATGGAATGTGCCAGGAAAAAAGCACTTTATGTTTATGTCTCATTACTTCTTGTTCATAATTGTAATTTACTTTTTATTTTTTATCCCAGCAAATTTGATTACAATGGTTTGTTTGTTCTAGGTGTGGAAGATGTGGTTCTTTCACACATATACGTGTATCTATTCTTCCTCGCATCCTTTTCCCATGTAGCTTATGACACAATGTTGAGTAGTCTTCTCCTGGTCTTCCGTACGTCTTTGGAGATTATATATTTCACATGGTTTGTTTATCTCTGTTAACCCCAATATGGTAATGTATCCAATCCTCATCCCTTTCTATTTGGTGAACCATAAGTATTTTAATGAATCTGTGATTGCCTTTCTCTGTGGAAATATCTTCATTTTTATCAATTTTTAAGTAACTCCTAAAAGTTATATGATAGGATATGTGTCTTTTGCTTTCTCACTTACTACAGGTGGCGTGATTATGTCTAGGCTCATGTATGGTGCTGCAAATTCCTTTTTTCATTTTTTTCACTAGCGAATATTCCATCTGTACATGGAGGAGTTCTTCTTTGTCCACCCATATGTTGGTGGACTTTTTGGTTACTTCCATATCTTGGCTATCGTAATAATGTGCCATGCAGATTTGCCTGCCTGTGTCTTTCCAATTCTTTCTTCTTAGATTATAGGTGGAGGAGTGGGCCTGCTGGATCATATGGTAGCTCAATGTTTACCTTTTTAAGGCACCTCCATTCTGTTCTCATTCGTGGCCCTTTTCAAGTTACGTCCCACTTGAAGTTGAGGGTATGCATTTCTCCACAACACCTTCAGCATTTATTGTTTGTAGTTTCCTTGCTGATGGTTATTCTGACAAGTGTGAGCTGATACCTCTTTGTGGTTGAATTCGCATGTGCCTCATTATCCGTTGAAATTGAGCTTTAAGGCATGTCCTTTTTATTTTTCAAGCTGTGATTACTCCTTAGTTCTTCAAAGTGATCTCTTAAAATATGTGTCACATTTTGAAATGTTTTGGCCATTACCTCCCTCAAGACATTTTGAGGGCAGGTTTCATTTACAGTTCTGCAGTACTTGTTCCTATGAAATGACCATTAGCACAGGCTTTAAAGCTGCTTTTGCAGGTAAATGCCAGAGGGCGGCAGCCTTTCTATGTCCCCACCATGGTAACTAGGGAAAAGCCCTTGCGGCCTGTGGTGTTTCTCGGTTATAAATTAGAGTGGAGTGTGCCCAGACAAACCCACACAAGCTGATGTCTCCTTACTTTTGTTGGATTTTTAATTTAATTTTTAGTTTTTATTGGAGTAATTTCCCAGTGTGCACGTGGATCACATCTACTTTGAGCATTCCTCGGTTGATGGACATTTTCATTGCTTCCAAGTGTTGGCTATGGTAAATATTGTTGGAGTGCAGGATTGCCAGCCTGTGACTTTTTGATTCTCATTTTCTCAGGTGATAGGCCCAGCAGTGGGTGTGACTGATTGACTGGTAGCACCGTGTTTCCCTTTTCAAAGCAACTTCTTTGTGTTTTCATTAGTGGCTCTTAGCACGTCCCCCTTAGAATCGAGGGTATGCATTTCTCCACAATCGATTTAGCATTTATTGTTTGCAGCATGTATGTTAATGGCCCTACTGGCTGCTGTGTGCTGATAGGGTTGTGTAATTTGGGTTTGCATGTCTTTGAAAATTCGTAAAACTCATCATTTTTCTCCACCGTTTACTTTTCTGTTAAAAAAAAGGAAACAGTTGGGAGTACAATATATTTCTTGAAATTTTCTTCTTGGAAGGTTGCCCTATTTTGAAATTTTTGGTCGATTTTCCACCCCAGAATTTTTTTAGAGAGCAGGTGTCATTTCCTGAACTGCAAGTTTGGTGAATATTTAGTGACCTTTAGCAATGGGTTTAAAGCTGCTGTTGTGGGAAGTGACCTCAAGCAGGCAGCATTTCTCCACTCCCAAATCTGGGTACGAGGGCAGCAGAGCCTTTCTGGAAGTCGTGTTCCTAGGTTGTAAATTAAATTTGAATGTGCATGGAGAAACCCCCATAAGTTTATGTCTCATTATTTCTTCTTGGTTTTAAATTTTTTTTTTAATTGGGGTAAAGCTTAGAATATTGTTTGTCCTAGGTGTACACACTCTGGTTCATTTGTACATTATATATGTCTATTCAAGTACAGATCCTCTTCCCATGTAAAATGTTACAGAGGGTTCCACAGACCTCCCTTGCTACATGGTCGGTCTTTTTGAGATATGTATATACTATGTGTTTGTATACATAGAGCAACACTAATCTTAACTTATCCATTCCCCCCACCTTTCCTTTTAGATGAGCATAGTTTGTTTTCTAAGTCTGTGAGTGTCTTTCTCTGTGGAAATATATTCATTTGTGTCAGTTATTAGATAACGCCTATAAGTGATATCATAGAATACAGGTCTTTGGTTTCCGAGTTACCTCATGTTTCGTGATTATCTCCAGACTCATTTGTGGTGCCTCAAAGAGCAATGGTTCATTGTTTTCCATGACTAATATTCCATTGTGTACATGGACCACTTCTTCTTTATCCATTCACCTATTGTTGGATATTTTCATTGCTTCACTGTCTTGGCTATTTTGAATAAGGCTGCACTGCAGCTTTTGCGGCCTGTGTCTTCTCGATTCTTGTCTTCTCAGGTGAGAGGTCCAATGGTGCGCCTGCTGGATTGAATGGTACCTCCATTTTTACTTTTAAACACAGCTCCTTTCTGTTCTCATTATTGGCTGTTACCCCTTTTCGTCTCACCAGCAGGTAGAGGGGACACAGTTCTCTAAAACCCCTTCAGGAGTTATTGTTTGTAGACTTTTTGCTGATGGTCAGTCGACTGGTCTAAGTTGAAACTTTTTGTAGATTAGATTGCATGGGTCTAACACTCCCTGAGGTTGAGCTTTTATCCATTTTCCTTTTTTTTTTTTAAAAGAGCGTGAGTAAAACTTAAGTCTTCATACTCTCATCTTGAAACATTTGCCTGTTTTGAATTTTTTTGTCCATTCCCTACTTCAGCACAATTTTTTAGGGCAGGTGTCCTTTACAGCCCTGAGTCCTTGTGAATGTTAAGTGACCATTAGCTGTGAGTTTAAAGCTGCTCTTGCAGGAAACGGCCACAAGGTGGCAGCATTTCTCCTTTACCAAATTTGGTAACTGGGGAAACAGAGCCTTAATGGAAGTGGTGTTCTAGGTTGTAAATTCGAATGGAATGTGCCAGGGAAAAAGCACTTTATGTTTATGTCTCATTATTTCTTGTTCATAATTGTAATTTACCTTTTATATTTTTTCCCAGCAAATTTGATTACAATGGTTTGTTTGTTCTAGGTGTGCAAGATGTGGTTCTTTCACACATATACGTGTATCTATTCTTCCTCGCATCCTTTTCCCATGTAGGTTATGACACACTGTTGAGTAGTCTTCTCCTGGTCTTCCGTACGTCTTTGGTGATTATATATTTCACATGGTTTGTATATCTCTGTTAACCCCAATATGGTAATGTATCCAATCCTCATCCCTTTCTATTTGGTGAACCATAAGATTTTTTTAATGAAACTGTGATTGTATTTCTCTGTGGAAATATCTTCATTGGTATCAATTTTTAAGTAACTCCTAAAAGTGATATGATAGGATATGTGTCTTTTCCTTTCTCACTTACTACAGGTGGCGTGATTACGTCTAGACTCATGTATGGTGCTGCAAATGGCATTGTTTCATTTTTTTCACTAGCGAATATTTCATCTGTACATGGAGGAGTTCTTCTTTGTCCACCCATATGTTGGTGGACTTTTTGGTTACTTCCATATCTTGGCTATCGTAATACTGTGCCATGCAGATTTGCCTGCCTGTGTCTTTCCAATTCTCTCTTCTTAGATTATAGGTCGAGGAGTGGGCCTGCTGGATCATATGGTAGCTCAATGTTTACCTTTTTAAGGCACCTCCATTCTGTTCTCATTCGTGGCCCTTTTCAAGTTACGTCCCACTTGAAGTTGAGGGTATGCATTTCTCCACAACACCTTCAGCATTTATTGTTTGTAGTTTCCTTGCTGATAGTTATTCTGACAAGTGTGAGCTGATACCTCTATGTGGTTGAATTCGCATGTGCCTCATAATCCGGTGAAATTGAGCTTTAAGGCATGTCCTTTTTATTTTTCAACCTGTGATTACTCCTTAGTTCTTCAAAGTGATCTCTTAAAATATGTGTCATATTTTGAAATGTTTTGGCCATTACCTCCCTCAAGATATTTTGAGGGCAGGTTTCATTTACAGTTCTGCAGTACTTGTTCCTATGAAATGACCATTAGCACAGGCTTTAAAGCTGCTTTTGCAGGTAAATGCCAGAGGGCGGCAGCCTTTCTATGTCCCCACCATGGTAACTAGGGAAAAGCCCTTGCGGCCTGTGGTGTTTCTCGGTTATAAATTAGAGTGGAGTTTGCCCGGACAAACCCACACAAGCTGATGTCTCCTTACTTTTGTTGGATTTTTAAATTTAATTTTTAGTTTTTATTGGAGTAATTCCCCAGTGTGCACGTGGACCACTTCTACTTTGCGCATTCCTCAGTTGATGGACATTTTCATTGCTTCCAAGTGTTGGCTATGGTAAATATTGTTGGAGTGCAGGATTGCCAGCCTGTGACTTTTTGATTCTCATTTTCTCAGGTGATAGGCCCAGCAGTGGGTGTGACTGATTGACTGGTAGTACCGTGTTTCCCTTTTCAAAACACCTTCTTTGTGTTTTCATTAGTGGCTCTTACCTCGTCCCCCTTAGAATCGAGGGTATGCATTTCTCCACAATCGATTTAGCATTTATTGTTTGCAGCATGTATGCTAATGGCCCTACTGGCTGCTGTGTGCTGATAGGGTTGTGTAATTTGGGTTTGCATGTCTTTGAAAATTCGTAAAACTCATCATTTTTCTCCACCGTTTACTTTTCTGTTAAAAAAAAGGAAACAGTTGGGAGTACAATATATCTCTTGAAATTTTCTTCTTGGAAGGTTGCCCTATTTTGAAATTTTTGGTCTATTTTCCACCCCAGAATTTTTTTAGAGAGCAGGTGTCATTTCCCGAACTGCAAGTTTGGTGAATATTTAGTGACCTTTGGCAATGGGTTTAAAGCTGCTGTTGTGGGAAGTGACCTCAAGCAGGCAGCATTTCTCCACTCCCAAATCTGGGTACTAGGGCAGCAGAGCCTTTCTGGAAGTCGTGTTCCTAGGTTGTAAATTAAATTGGAATGTGCATGGAGAAACCCCCATAAGTTTATGTCTCATTATTTCTTCTTGGTTTTAATTTTTTTTTAATTGGGGTAAAGCTTAGAATATTGTTTGTCCTAGGTGTACACAATCTGGTTCATTTGTACATTATATATGTCTATTCAAGTACAGATCCTCTTCCCATGTAAAATGTTACAGAGGGTTCCACAGACCTCCCTTGCTACATGGTCGGTCTTTTTGTGATATGTATATACTATGTGTTTGTATACATAGAGCAACACTAATCTTAACTTATCCATTCCCCCCACCTTTCCTTTTAGATGAGCATAGTTTGTTTTCTAAGTCTGTGAGTGTCTTTCTCTGTGGAAATATATTCATTTGTGTCAGTTATTAGATAACACCTATAAGTGATATCATAGAATACAGGTCTTTGGTTTCCGAGTTACCTCATGTTTCGTGATTATCTCCAGACTCATTTGTGGTGCCTCAAAGAGCAATGGTTCATTGTTTTCCATGGCTAATATTCCATTGTGTACATGAACCACTTCTTCTTTATCCATTCACCTCTTGTTGGATATTTTGATTGCTTCAGTGTCTTGGCTATTGTGAATAAGGCTGCACTGCAGCTTTTGCGGCCTGTGTCTTCTCGATTCTTGTCTTCTCAGGTGAGAGGTCCAATGGTGCGCCTGCTGGACTGAATGGTACCTCCATTTTTACTTTTAAACACAGCTCCTTTCTGTTCTCATTATTGGCTGTTACCCATTTACGTCTCACCAGCAGGTAGAGGGGACACAGTTCTTAAAAACCCCGTCAGCATTTATTTTTTGTAGACATTTTGCTGATGGTCAGTCGAATGGTCTAAGTTGAAACTTTTTGTAGATTAGATTGCCTGGGTCTAACACTCCCTGAGGTTGAGCTTTTATGCATTTTCCTTTTTTTTTTAAAAGAGCGTGAGTAAAACTTAACTCTTCATACTCTCATCTTGAAACATTTGCCTGTTTTGAATTTTTTTGTCCATTCCCTACTTCAGCACAATTTTTTAGGGCAGGTGTCCTTTACAGCCCTGAGTCCTTGTGAATGTTAAGTGACCATTAGCTGTGAGTTTAAAGCTGCTCTTGCAGGAAACGGCCACAAGGTGGCAGCATTTCTCCTTTACCAAATTTGGTAACTGGGGAAACAGAGCCTTAATGGATGTGGTGTTCTAGGTTGTAAATTCGAATGGAATGTGCCACGGAAAAACCACTTTATGTTTATGTCTCATTACTTCTTGTTCATAATTGTAATTTACTTTTTATTTTTTATCACAGCAAATTTGATTAAAATGGTTTGTTTGTTCTAGGTGTGCAAGATGTGGTTCTTTCACACATATACGTGTATCTATTCTTCCTCGCATCCTTTTCCCATGTAGGTTATGACACACTGTTGAGTAGTCTTCTCCTGGTCTTCCGTACGTCTTTGGTGATTATATATTTCACATGGTTTGTATATCTCTGTTAACCCCAATATGGTAATGTATCGAATCCTCATCCCTTTCTATTTGGTGAACCATAAGATTTTTTTAATGGATCTGTGATTGCCTTTCTCTGTGGAAATATCTTCATTGGTATCAATTTTTAAGTAACTCCTAAAAGTGATATGATAGGATATGTGTCTTTTTCTCTCTCACTTACTACAGGTGGCGTGATTATGTCTAGACTCATCTATGGTGCTGCAAATGACATTGTTTCATTTTTTTCACTAGCGAATATTCCATCTGTACATGGAGGAGTTCTTCTTTGTCCACCCATCTGTTGGTGGACTTTTTGGTTATTTCCATATCTTGGCTATTGTAATACTGTGCCATGCAGATTTGCCTGCCTGTGTCTTTCCAATTCTCTCTTCTTAGATTATAGGTCGAGGAGTGGGCCTGCTGGATCATATGGTAGCTCAATGTTTACCTTTTTAAGGCACCTCCATTCTGTTCTCATTCGTGGCCCTTTCCAAGTTACGTCCCACTTGAAGTTGGGGGTATGCATTTCTCCACAACACCTTCAGCATTTATTGTTTGTAGTTTCCTTGCTGATGGTTATTCTGACAAGTGTGAGCTGGTACCTCTTTGTGGTTGAATTCGCATGTGCCTCATAATCCGTTGAAATTGAGCTTTAAGGCATGTCCTTTTTATTTTTCACCCTGTGATTACCCCTTAGTTCTTCAAAGTGTTCTCTTAAAGTATGTGTCACATTTTGAAATGTTTTGGCCATTACCTCCCTCAAGACATTTTGAGGGCAGGTTTCATTTACAGTTCTGCAGTACTTGTTCCTATGAAATGACCATTAGCACAGGCTTTAAAGCTGCTTTTGCAGGTAAATGCCAGAGGGCGGCAGCCTTTCTATGCCCCCACCATGGTAACTAGGGAAAAGCCCTTGTGGCCTGTGGTGTTTCTCGGTTATAAATTAGAGTGGAGTGTGCCCGGACAAACCCACACAAGCTGATGTCTCCTTACTTTTGTTGGATTTTTAAATTTAATTTTTAGTTTTTATTGGAGTAATTTCCCAGTGTGCACGTGGACCACTTCTACTTTGTGCATTCCTCGGTTGATGGACATTTTCATTGCTTCCAAGTGTTGGCTATGGTAAATATTGTTGGAGTGCAGGATGGCCAGCCTGTGACTTCTTGATTCTCATTTTCTCAGGTGATAGGCCCAGCAGTGGGTGTGACTGATTGACTGGTAGCACAGTGTTTCCCTTTTCAAAGCACCTTCTTTGTGTTTTCATTAGTGGCTCTTACCACGTCTCCCTTAGAATCGAGGGTATGCATTTCTCCACAATCGATTTATCGTTTATTGTTTGCAGCATGTATGCTAATGGCCCGACTGGCTGCTGTGTGCTGATAGGTTTTTGTAATTTGGGTTTGCATGTCTTTGAAAATTCGTAAAACTCATCATTTTTCTCCAACGTTTACGTTTCTGTTAAAAAAAAGGAAACGGTTGGGAGTACAATATATCTCTTGAAATTTTCTTCTTGGAAGGTTGCCCTATTTTGAAAATTTTGGTCGATTTTCCACCCCAGAATTTTTTTAGAGAGCAGGTGTCATTTCCCAAACTGCAAGTTTGGTGAATATTTAGTGACCTTTAGCAATGGGTTTAAAGCTGCTGTTGTGGGAAGTGACCTCAAGCAGGCAGCATTTCTCCACTCCCAAATCTGGGTACGAGGGCAGCAGAGCCTTTCTGGAAGTCGTGTTCCTAGGTTGTAAATTAAATTGGAATGTGCATGGAGAAACCCCCATAAGTTTATGTCTCATTATTTCTTCTTGGTTTTAATTTTTTTTTAATTGGGGTAAAGCTTCGAATATTGTCTGTCCTAGGTGTACACAATCTGGTTCATTTGTACATTATATATGTCTATTCAAGTACAGATCCTCTTCCCATGTAAAATGTTACAGAGGGTTCCACAGACCTCCCTTGCTACATGGTCGGTCTTTTTGAGATATGTATATACTATGTGTTTGTATACATAGAGCAACACTAATCTTAACTTATCCATTCCCCTCACCTTTCCTTTTAGATGATCATAGTTTGTTTTCTAAGTCTGTGAGTGTCTTTCTCTGTGGAAATATATTCATTTGTGTCAGTTATTAGATAACGCCTATAAGTGATATCATAGAATACAGGCCTTTGGTTTCCGAGTTACCTCATGTTTCGTGATTATCTCCAGACTCATTTGTGGTGCCTCAAAGAGCAATGGTTCATTGTTTTCCATGGCTAATATTCCATTGTGTACATGGACCACTTCTTCTTTATCCATTCACCTCTTGTTGGATATTTTGATTGCTTCACTGTCTTGGCTATTGTGAATAAGGCTGCACTGCAGCTTTTGCGGCCTGTGTCTTCTCGATTCTTGTCTTCTCAGGTGAGAGGTCCAATGGTGCGCCTGCTGGATTGAATGGTACCTCCATTTTTACTTTTAAACACCACTCCTTTCTGTTCTCATTATTGGCTGTTACCCCTTTTCGTCTCACCAGCAGGTAGAGGGGACACAGTTCTCTAAAACCCCTTCAGGAGTTATTGTTTGTAGACTTTTTGCTGATGGTCAGTCGACTGGTCTAAGTTGAAACTTTTTGTAGATTAGATTGCATGGGTCTAACACTCCCTGAGGTTGAGCTTTTATCCATTTTCCTTTTTTTTAAAAGAGCGTGAGTAAAACTTAACTCCTCATACTCTCTTCTTGAAACATTTGCCTGTTTTGAATTTTTTTGTCCATTCCCTACTTCAGCACAATTTTTTAGGGCAGGTGTCCTTCACAGCCCTGAGTCCTTGTGAATGTTAAGTGACCATTAGCTGTGAGTTTAAAGCTGCTCTTGCAGGAAACGGCCACAAGGTGGCAGCATTTCTCCTTTACCAAATTTGGTAACTGGGGAAACAGAGCCTTAATGGAAGTGGTGTTCTAGGTTGTAAATTCGAATGGAATGTGCCAGGAAAAAAGCACTTTATGTTTATGTCTCATTACTTCTTGTTCATAATTGTAATTTACTTTTTATTTTTTATCCCAGCAAATTTGATTACAATGGTTTGTTTGTTCTAGGTGTGGAAGATGTGGTTCTTTCACACATATACGTGTATCTATTCTTCCTCGCATCCTTTTCCCATGTAGCTTATGACACAATGTTGAGTAGTCTTCTCCTGGTCTTCCGTACGTCTTTGGAGATTATATATTTCACATGGTTTGTTTATCTCTGTTAACCCCAATATGGTAATGTATCCAATCCTCATCCCTTTCTATTTGGTGAACCATAAGTATTTTAATGAATCTGTGATTGCCTTTCTCTGTGGAAATATCTTCATTTTTATCAATTTTTAAGTAACTCCTAAAAGTTATATGATAGGATATGTGTCTTTTGCTTTCTCACTTACTACAGGTGGCGTGATTATGTCTAGGCTCATGTATGGTGCTGCAAATTCCTTTTTTCATTTTTTTCACTAGCGAATATTCCATCTGTACATGGAGGAGTTCTTCTTTGTCCACCCATATGTTGGTGGACTTTTTGGTTACTTCCATATCTTGGCTATCGTAATAATGTGCCATGCAGATTTGCCTGCCTGTGTCTTTCCAATTCTTTCTTCTTAGATTATAGGTGGAGGAGTGGG
Organism: Eschrichtius robustus; assembly: GCF_028021215.1. Taxonomy (NCBI): domain Eukaryota; kingdom Metazoa; phylum Chordata; class Mammalia; order Artiodactyla; family Eschrichtiidae; genus Eschrichtius; species Eschrichtius robustus. The sequence continues at coordinate 79,113,681 of NC_090832.1, forward strand.
CCTGCTGGATCATATGGTAGCTCAATGTTTACCTTTTTAAGGCACCTCCATTCTGTTCTCATTCGTGGCCCTTTTCAAGTTACGTCCCACTTGAAGTTGAGGGTATGCATTTCTCCACAACACCTTCAGCATTTATTGTTTGTAGTTTCCTTGCTGATGGTTATTCTGACAAGTGTGAGCTGATACCTCTTTGTGGTTGAATTCGCATGTGCCTCATTATCCGTTGAAATTGAGCTTTAAGGCATGTCCTTTTTATTTTTCAAGCTGTGATTACTCCTTAGTTCTTCAAAGTGATCTCTTAAAATATGTGTCACATTTTGAAATGTTTTGGCCATTACCTCCCTCAAGACATTTTGAGGGCAGGTTTCATTTACAGTTCTGCAGTACTTGTTCCTATGAAATGACCATTAGCACAGGCTTTAAAGCTGCTTTTGCAGGTAAATGCCAGAGGGCGGCAGCCTTTCTATGTCCCCACCATGGTAACTAGGGAAAAGCCCTTGCGGCCTGTGGTGTTTCTCGGTTATAAATTAGAGTGGAGTGTGCCCAGACAAACCCACACAAGCTGATGTCTCCTTACTTTTGTTGGATTTTTAATTTAATTTTTAGTTTTTATTGGAGTAATTTCCCAGTGTGCACGTGGATCACATCTACTTTGAGCATTCCTCGGTTGATGGACATTTTCATTGCTTCCAAGTGTTGGCTATGGTAAATATTGTTGGAGTGCAGGATTGCCAGCCTGTGACTTTTTGATTCTCATTTTCTCAGGTGATAGGCCCAGCAGTGGGTGTGACTGATTGACTGGTAGCACCGTGTTTCCCTTTTCAAAGCAACTTCTTTGTGTTTTCATTAGTGGCTCTTAGCACGTCCCCCTTAGAATCGAGGGTATGCATTTCTCCACAATCGATTTAGCATTTATTGTTTGCAGCATGTATGTTAATGACCCTACTGGCTGCTGTGTGCTGATAGGGTTGTGTAATTTGGGTTTGCATGTCTTTGAAAATTCGTAAAACTCATCATTTTTCTCCACCGTTTACTTTTCTGTTAAAAAAAAGGAAACAGTTGGGAGTACAATATATTTCTTGAAATTTTCTTCTTGGAAGGTTGCCCTATTTTGAAATTTTTGGTCGATTTTCCACCCCAGAATTTTTTTAGAGAGCAGGTGTCATTTCCTGAACTGCAAGTTTGGTGAATATTTAGTGACCTTTAGCAATGGGTTTAAAGCTGCTGTTGTGGGAAGTGACCTCAAGCAGGCAGCATTTCTCCACTCCCAAATCTGGGTACGAGGGCAGCAGAGCCTTTCTGGAAGTCGTGTTCCTAGGTTGTAAATTAAATTTGAATGTGCATGGAGAAACCCCCATAAGTTTATGTCTCATTATTTCTTCTTGGTTTTAAATTTTTTTTTTAATTGGGGTAAAGCTTAGAATATTGTTTGTCCTAGGTGTACACACTCTGGTTCATTTGTACATTATATATGTCTATTCAAGTACAGATCCTCTTCCCATGTAAAATGTTACAGAGGGTTCCACAGACCTCCCTTGCTACATGGTCGGTCTTTTTGAGATATGTATATACTATGTGTTTGTATACATAGAGCAACACTAATCTTAACTTATCCATTCCCCCCACCTTTCCTTTTAGATGAGCATAGTTTGTTTTCTAAGTCTGTGAGTGTCTTTCTCTGTGGAAATATATTCATTTGTGTCAGTTATTAGATAACGCCTATAAGTGATATCATAGAATACAGGTCTTTGGTTTCCGAGTTACCTCATGTTTCGTGATTATCTCCAGACTCATTTGTGGTGCCTCAAAGAGCAATGGTTCATTGTTTTCCATGACTAATATTCCATTGTGTACATGGACCACTTCTTCTTTATCCATTCACCTATTGTTGGATATTTTCATTGCTTCACTGTCTTGGCTATTTTGAATAAGGCTGCACTGCAGCTTTTGCGGCCTGTGTCTTCTCGATTCTTGTCTTCTCAGGTGAGAGGTCCAATGGTGCGCCTGCTGGATTGAATGGTACCTCCATTTTTACTTTTAAACACAGCTCCTTTCTGTTCTCATTATTGGCTGTTACCCCTTTTCGTCTCACCAGCAGGTAGAGGGGACACAGTTCTCTAAAACCCCTTCAGGAGTTATTGTTTGTAGACTTTTTGCTGATGGTCAGTCGACTGGTCTAAGTTGAAACTTTTTGTAGATTAGATTGCATGGGTCTAACACTCCCTGAGGTTGAGCTTTTATCCATTTTCCTTTTTTTTTTTTAAAAGAGCGTGAGTAAAACTTAAGTCTTCATACTCTCATCTTGAAACATTTGCCTGTTTTGAATTTTTTTGTCCATTCCCTACTTCAGCACAATTTTTTAGGGCAGGTGTCCTTTACAGCCCTGAGTCCTTGTGAATGTTAAGTGACCATTAGCTGTGAGTTTAAAGCTGCTCTTGCAGGAAACGGCCACAAGGTGGCAGCATTTCTCCTTTACCAAATTTGGTAACTGGGGAAACAGAGCCTTAATGGAAGTGGTGTTCTAGGTTGTAAATTCGAATGGAATGTGCCAGGGAAAAAGCACTTTATGTTTATGTCTCATTATTTCTTGTTCATAATTGTAATTTACCTTTTATATTTTTTCCCAGCAAATTTGATTACAATGGTTTGTTTGTTCTAGGTGTGCAAGATGTGGTTCTTTCACACATATACGTGTATCTATTCTTCCTCGCATCCTTTTCCCATGTAGGTTATGACACACTGTTGAGTAGTCTTCTCCTGGTCTTCCGTACGTCTTTGGTGATTATATATTTCACATGGTTTGTATATCTCTGTTAACCCCAATATGGTAATGTATCCAATCCTCATCCCTTTCTATTTGGTGAACCATAAGATTTTTTTAATGAAACTGTGATTGTATTTCTCTGTGGAAATATCTTCATTGGTATCAATTTTTAAGTAACTCCTAAAAGTGATATGATAGGATATGTGTCTTTTCCTTTCTCACTTACTACAGGTGGCGTGATTACGTCTAGACTCATGTATGGTGCTGCAAATGGCATTGTTTCATTTTTTTCACTAGCGAATATTTCATCTGTACATGGAGGAGTTCTTCTTTGTCCACCCATATGTTGGTGGACTTTTTGGTTACTTCCATATCTTGGCTATCGTAATACTGTGCCATGCAGATTTGCCTGCCTGTGTCTTTCCAATTCTCTCTTCTTAGATTATAGGTCGAGGAGTGGGCCTGCTGGATCATATGGTAGCTCAATGTTTACCTTTTTAAGGCACCTCCATTCTGTTCTCATTCGTGGCCCTTTTCAAGTTACGTCCCACTTGAAGTTGAGGGTATGCATTTCTCCACAACACCTTCAGCATTTATTGTTTGTAGTTTCCTTGCTGATAGTTATTCTGACAAGTGTGAGCTGATACCTCTATGTGGTTGAATTCGCATGTGCCTCATAATCCGGTGAAATTGAGCTTTAAGGCATGTCCTTTTTATTTTTCAACCTGTGATTACTCCTTAGTTCTTCAAAGTGATCTCTTAAAATATGTGTCATATTTTGAAATGTTTTGGCCATTACCTCCCTCAAGATATTTTGAGGGCAGGTTTCATTTACAGTTCTGCAGTACTTGTTCCTATGAAATGACCATTAGCACAGGCTTTAAAGCTGCTTTTGCAGGTAAATGCCAGAGGGCGGCAGCCTTTCTATGTCCCCACCATGGTAACTAGGGAAAAGCCCTTGCGGCCTGTGGTGTTTCTCGGTTATAAATTAGAGTGGAGTTTGCCCGGACAAACCCACACAAGCTGATGTCTCCTTACTTTTGTTGGATTTTTAAATTTAATTTTTAGTTTTTATTGGAGTAATTCCCCAGTGTGCACGTGGACCACTTCTACTTTGCGCATTCCTCGGTTGATGGACATATTCATTGCTTCCAAGTGTTGTCTATGGTAAATATTGTTGGAGTACAGGATTGCCAGCCTGTGACTTTTTGATTCTCATTTTCTCAGGTGATAGGCCCAGCAGTGGGTGTGATTGATTGACTGGTAGCACCGTGTTTCCCTTTTCAAAGCACCTTCTTTGTGTTTTCATTAGTGGCTCTTACCACGTCCCCCTTAGAAATGAGGGTATTTATTTCTCCACAATCGATTTAGCATTTATTGTTTGCTGCATTTATGCTAATGGCCCTACTGGCTGCTGTGTGCTGATAGGGTTTTGTAATTTGGGTTTGCATGTCTTTGAAAATTCGTAAAACTCATCATTTTTCTCCACCGTTTACTTTTCTGTTAAAAAAAAGGAAACAGTTGGGAGTACAATATATCTCTTGAAATTTTTTTCTTGGAAGGTTGCCCTATTTTGAAATTTTTGGTCTATTTTCCACCCCAGAATTTTTTTAGAGAGCAGGTGTCATTTCCCGAACTGCAAGTTTGGTGAATATTTAGTGACCTTTAGCAATGGGTTTAAAGCTGCTGTTGTGGGAAGTGACCTTAAGCAGGCAGCATTTCTCCACTCCCAAATCTGGGTACTAGGGCAGCAGAGCCTTTCTGGAAGTCGTGTTCCTAGGTTGTAAATTAAATTGGAATGTGCATGGAGAAACCCCCATAAGTTTATGTCTCATTATTTCTTCTTGGTTTTAAATTTTTTTTAATTGGGGTAAAGCTTCGAATATTGTCTGTCCTAGGTGTACACAATCTGGTTCATTTGTACATTATATATGTCTATTCAAGTACAGATCCTCTTCCCATGTAAAATGTTACAGAGGGTTCCACAGACCTCCCTTGCTACATGGTCGGTCTTTTTGAGATATGTATATACTATGTGTTTGTATACATAGAGCAACACTAATCTTAACTTATCCATTCCCCCTCCTTTCCTTTTAGATGAGCATAGTTTGTTTTCTAAGTCTGTGAGTGTCTTTCTCTGTGGAAATATATTCATTTGTGTCAGTTATTAGATAACGCCTATAAGTGATATCATAGAATACAGGTCTTTGGTTTCCGAGTTACCTCATGTTTCGTGATTATCTCCAGACTCATTTGTGGTGCCTCAAAGAGCAATGGTTCATTGTTTTCCATGGCTAATATTCCATTGTGTACATGGACCACTTCTTCTTTATCCATTCACCTCTTGTTGGATATTTTGATTGCTTCACTCTCTTGGCTATTGTGAAAAATGCTGCACTGCAACTTTTGCGGCCTGTGTCTTCTCGATTCCTGTCTTCTCAGGTGAGAGGTCCAATGGTGCGCCTGCTGGATTGAATGGTACCTCCATTTTTACTTTTAAACACAGCTCCTTTCTGTTCTCATTATTGGCTGTTACCCCTTTACGTCTCACCAGCAGGTAGAGGGGACACAGTTCTTAAAAACCCCGTCAGCATTTATTGTTTGTAGACATTTTGCTGATGGTCAGTCGACTGGTCTAAGTTGAAACTTTTTGTAGATTAGATTGCATGGGTCTAACACTCCCTGAGGTTGAGCTTTTATCCATTTTCCTTTTTTTTTAAAAGAGCGTGAGTAAAACTTAACTCCTCATACTCTCTTCTTGAAACATTTGCCTGTTTTGAATTTTTTTGTCCATTTCCTACTTCAGCACAATTTTTTAGGGCAGGTGTCCTTTACAGCCCTGAGTCCTTGTGAATGTTAAGTGACCATTAGCTGTGAGTTTAAAGCTGCTCTTGCAGGAAACGGCCACAAGGTGGCAGCAATTCTCCTTTACCAAATTTGGTAACTGGGGAAACAGAGCCTTAATGGAAGTGGTGTTCTAGGTTGTAAATTCGAATGGAATGTGCCAGGAAAAAAGCACTTTATGTTTATGTCTCATTACTTCTTGTTCATAATTGTAATTTACTTTTTATTTTTTATCCCAGCAAATTTGATTACAATGGTTTGTTTGTTCTAGGTGTGCAAGATGTGGTTCTTTCACACATATACGTGTATCTATTCTTCCTCGCATCCTTTTCCCATGTAGGTTATGACACACTGTTGAGTAGTCTTCTCCTGGTCTTCCGTACGTCTTTGGTGATTATATATTTCACATGGTATGTATATCTCTGTTAACCCCAATATGGTAATGTATGCAATCCTCATCCGTTTCTATTTGGTGAACCATCAGTTTTTTTAATGAATCTGTGATTGCCTTTCTCTGTGGAAATATCTTCATTGGTATCAATTTTTAAGTAACTCCTAAAAGAGATATGATAGGATATGTGTCTTTTGCTTTCTCACTTACTACAGATGGCGTGATTACGTCTAGACTCATGTATGGTGCTGTAAATGGCATTGTTTCATTTTTTCACTAGCGAATATTCCATCTGTACATGGAGGAGTTCTTCTTTGTCCACCCATCTGTTTGTGGACTTTTTGGTTACTTCCATATCTTGGCTATTGTAATACTGTGACATGCAGATTTGCCTGCCTGTTTCTTTCCAATTCTTTCTTCTTAGATTATAGGTCGAGGAGTGGGCCTGCTGGATCATACGGTAGCTCAATGTTTACCTTTTTAAGGCACCTCCATTCTGTTCTCATTCGTGGCCCTTTTCAAGTTACGTCCCATTTGAAGTTGAGGGTATGCATTTCTCCACAACACCTTCAGCATTTATTGTTTGTAGTTTCCTTGCTGATCGTTATTCTGACAAGTGTGAGCTGATACCTCTTTGTGGTTGAATTCGCCTGTGCCTCATAATCCGTTGAAATTGAACTTTAAGGCATGTCCTTTTTATTTTTCAACCTGTGATTACCCCTTAGTTCTTCAAAGTGTTCTCTTAAAGTATGTGTCACATTTTGAAATGTTTTGGCCATTACCTCCCTCAAGACATTTTGAGGGTAGGTTTCATTTACACTTCTGCAGTAATTGTTCCTATGAAATGACCATTAGCACAGGCTTTAAAGCTGCTTTTGCAGGTAAATGCCAGAGGGTGGCAGCCTTTCTATGTCCCCACCATGGTAACTAGGGAAAAGCCCTTGCGGCCTGTGGTGTTTCTCGGTTATAAATTAGAGTGGAGTTTGCCCGGACAAACCCACACAAGCTGATGTCTCCTTACTTTTGTTGGATTTTTAAATTTAATTTTTAGTTTTTATTGGAGTAATTCCCCAGTGTGCACGTGGACCACTTCTACTTTGCGCATTCCTCGGTTGATGGACATATTCATTGCTTCCAAGTGTTGGCTATGGTAAATATTGTTGGAGTGCAGGATTGCCAGCCTGTGACTTTTTGATTCTCATTTTCTCAGGTGATAGGCCCAGCAGTGGGTGTGACTGATTGACTGGTAGTACCGTGTTTCCCTTTTCAAAACACCTTCTTTGTGTTTTCATTAGTGGCTCTTACCTCGTCCCCCTTAGAATCGAGGGTATGCATTTCTCCACAATCGATTTAGCATTTATTGTTTGCAGCATGTATGCTAATGGCCCTACTGGCTGCTGTGTGCTGATAGGGTTGTGTAATTTGGGTTTGCATGTCTTTGAAAATTCGTAAAACTCATCATTTTTCTCCACCGTTTACTTTTCTGTTAAAAAAAAGGAAACAGTTGGGAGTACAATATATCTCTTGAAATTTTCTTCTTGGAAGGTTGCCCTATTTTGAAATTTTTGGTCTATTTTCCACCCCAGAATTTTTTTAGAGAGCAGGTGTCATTTCCCGAACTGCAAGTTTGGTGAATATTTAGTGACCTTTGGCAATGGGTTTAAAGCTGCTGTTGTGAGAAGTGACCTCAAGCAGGCAGCATTTCTCCACTCCCAAATCTGGGTACTAGGGCAGCAGAGCCTTTCTGGAAGTCGTGTTCCTAGGTTGTAAATTAAATTGGAATGTGCATGGAGAAACCCCCATAAGTTTATGTCTCATTATTTCTTCTTGGTTTTAATTTTTTTTTAATTGGGGTAAAGCTTAGAATATTGTTTGTCCTAGGTGTACACAATCTGGTTCATTTGTACATTATATATGTCTATTCAAGTACAGATCCTCTTCCCATGTAAAATGTTACAGAGGGTTCCACAGACCTCCCTTGCTACATGGTCGGTCTTTTTGTGATATGTATATACTATGTGTTTGTATACATAGAGCAACACTAATCTTAACTTATCCATTCCCCCCACCTTTCCTTTTAGATGAGCATAGTTTGTTTTCTAAGTCTGTGAGTGTCTTTCTCTGTGGAAATATATTCATTTGTGTCAGTTATTAGATAACACCTATAAGTGATATCATAGAATACAGGTCTTTGGTTTCCGAGTTACCTCATGTTTCGTGATTATCTCCAGACTCATTTGTGGTGCCTCAAAGAGCAATGGTTCATTGTTTTCCATGGCTAATATTCCATTGTGTACATGGACCACTTCTTCTTTATCCATTCACCTCTTGTTGGATATTTTGATTGCTTCACTGTCTTGGCTATTGTGAATAAGGCTGCACTGCAGCTTTTGCGGCCTGTGTCTTCTCGATTCTTGTCTTCTCAGGTGAGAGGTCCAATGGTGCGCCTGCTGGACTGAATGGTACCTCCATTTTTACTTTTAAACACAGCTCCTTTCTGTTCTCATTATTGGCTGTTACCCCTTTACGTCTCACCAGCAGGTAGAGGGGACACAGTTCTTAAAAACCCCGTCAGCATTTATTGTTTGTAGACATTTTGCTGATGGTCAGTCGACTGGTCTAAGTTGAAACTTTTTGTAGATTAGATTGCCTGGGTCTAACACTCCCTGAGGTTGAGCTTTTATGCATTTTCCTTTTTTTTTAAAAGAGCGTGAATAAAACTTAACTCTTCATACTCTCATCTTGAAACATTTGCCTGTTTTGAATTTTTTTGTCCATTCCCTACTTCAGCACAATTTTTTAGGGCAGGTGTCCTTTACAGCCCTGAGTCCTTGTGAATGTTAAGTGACCATTAGCTGTGAGTTTAAAGCTGCTCTTGCAGGAAACGGCCACAAGGTGGCAGCATTTCTCCTTTACCAAATTTGGTAACTGGGGAAACAGAGCCTTAATGGATGTGGTGTTCTAGGTTGTAAATTCGAATGGAATGTGCCAGGGAAAAAGCACTTTATGTTTATGTCTCATTACTTCTTGTTCATAATTGTAATTTACTTTTTATTTTTTATCACAGCAAATTTGATTAAAATGGTTTGTTTGTTCTAGGTGTGCAAGATGTGGTTCTTTCACACATATATGTGTATCTATTCTTCCTCGCATCCTTTTCCCATGTAGGTTATGACACACTGTTGAGTAGTCTTCTCCTGGTCTTCTGTACGTCTTTGGTGATTATATATTTCACATGGTTTGTATATCTCTGTTAACCCCAATATGGTAATGTATCCAATCCTCATCCCTTTCTATTTGGTGAACCATAAGATTTTTTTAATGAAACTGTGATTGTATTTCTCTGTGGAAATATCTTCATTGGTATCAATTTTTAAGTAACTCCTAAAAGTGATATGATAGGATATGTGTCTTTTCCTTTCTCACTTACTACAGGTGGCGTGATTACGTCTAGACTCATGTATGGTGCTGCAAATGGCATTGTTTCATTTTTTTCACTAGCGAATATTTCATCTGTACATGGAGGAGTTCTTCTTTGTCCACCCATATGTTGGTGGACTTTTTGGTTACTTTCATATCTTGGCTATCGTAATACTGTGCCATGCAGATTTGCCTGCCTGTGTCTTTCCAATTCTCTCTTCTTAGATTATAGGTCGAGGAGTGGGCCTGCTGGATCATATGGTAGCTCAATGTTTACCTTTTTAAGGCACCTCCATTCTGTTCTCATTCGTGGCCCTTTTCAAGTTACGTCCCACTTGAAGTTGAGGGTATGCATTTCTCCACAACACCTTCAGCATTTATTGTTTGTAGTTTCCTTGCTGATGGTTATTCTGACAAGTGTGAGCTGATACCTCTATGTGGTTGAATTCGCATGTGCCTCATAATCCGGTGAAATTGAGCTTTAAGGCATGTCCTTTTTATTTTTCAACCTGTGATTACTCCTTAGTTCTTCAAAGTGATCTCTTAAAATATGTGTCATATTTTGAAATGTTTTGGCCATTACCTCCCTCAAGACATTTTGAGGGCAGGTTTCATTTACAGTTCTGCAGTACTTGTTCCTATGAAATGACCATTAGCACAGGCTTTAAAGCTGCTTTTGCAGGTAAATGCCAGAGGGCGGCAGCCTTTCTATGTCCCCACCATGGTAACTAGGGAAAAGCCCTTGCGGCCTGTGGTGTTTCTCGGTTATAAATTAGAGTGGAGTTTGCCCGGACAAACCCACACAAGCTGATGTCTCCTTACTTTTGTTGGATTTTTAAATTTAATTTTTAGTTTTTATTGGAGTAATTCCCCAGTGTGCACGTGGACCACTTCTACTTTGCGCATTCCTCGGTTGATGGACATATTCATTGCTTCCAAGTGTTGTCTATGGTAAATATTGTTGGAGTACAGGATTGCCAGCCTGTGACTTTTTGTTTCTCATTTTCTCAGGTGATAGGCCCAGCAGTGGGTGTGATTGATTGACTGGTAGCACCGTGTTTCCCTTTTCAAAGCACCTTCTTTGTGTTTTCATTAGTGGCTCTTACCACGTCCCCCTTAGAAATGAGGGTATTTATTTCTCCACAATCGATTTAGCATTTATTGTTTGCTGCATTTATGCTAATGGCCCTACTGGCTGCTGTGTGCTGATAGGGTTTTGTAATTTGGGTTTGCATGTCTTTGAAAATTCGTAAAACTCATCATTTTTCTCCACCGTTTACTTTTCTGTTAAAAAAAAGGAAACAGTTGGGAGTACAATATATCTCTTGAAATTTTCTTCTTGGAAGGTTGCCCTATTTTGAAATTTTTGGTCGATTTTCCACCCCAGAATTTTTTTAGAGAGCAGGTGTCATTTCCCGAACTGCAAGTTTGGTGAATATTTAGTGACCTTTAGCAATGGGTTTAAAACTGCTCTTGTGGGAAGTGACCTTAAGCAGGCAGCATTTCTCCACTCCCAAATCTGGGTACTAGGGCAGCAGAGCCTTTCTGGAAGTCGTGTTCCTAGGTTGTAAATTAAATTGGAATGTGCATGGAGAAACCCCCATAAGTTTATGTCTCATTATTTCTTCTTGGTTTTAAATTTTTTTTTTAATTGGGGTAAAGCTTCGAATATTGTCTGTCCTAGGTGTACACAATCTGGTTCATTTGTACATTATATATGTCTATTCAAGTACAGATCCTCTTCCCATGTAAAATGTTACAGAGGGTTCCACAGACCTCCCTTGCTACATGGTCGGTCTTTTTGAGATATGTATATACTATGTGTTTGTATACATAGAGCAACACTAATCTTAACTTATCCATTCCCCCTCCTTTCCTTTTAGATGAGCATAGTTTGTTTTCTAAGTCTGTGAGTGTCTTTCTCTGTGGAAATATATTCATTTGTGTCAGTTATTAGATAACGCCTATAAGTGATATCATAGAATACAGGTCTTTGGTTTCCGAGTTACCTCATGTTTCGTGATTATCTCCAGACTCATTTGTGGTGCCTCAAAGAGCAATGGTTCATTGTTTTCCATGGCTAATATTCCATTGTGTACATGGACCACTTCTTCTTTATCCATTCACCTCTTGTTGGATATTTTGATTGCTTCACTCTCTTGGCTATTGTGAAAAATGCTGCACTGCAACTTTTGCGGCCTGTGTCTTCTCGATTCCTGTCTTCTCAGGTGAGAGGTCCAATGGTGCGCCTGCTGGATTGAATGGTACCTCCATTTTTACTTTTAAACACAGCTCCTTTCTGTTCTCATTATTGGCTGTTACCCCTTTACGTCTCACCAGCAGGTAGAGGGGACACAGTTCTTAAAAACCCCGTCAGCATTTATTGTTTGTAGACATTTTGCTGATGGTCAGTCGACTGGTCTAAGTTGAAACTTTTTGTAGATTAGATTGCATGGGTCTAACACTCCCTGAGGTTGAGCTTTTATCCATTTTCCTTTTTTTTTAAAAGAGCGTGAGTAAAACTTAACTCCTCATACTCTCTTCTTGAAACATTTGCCTGTTTTGAATTTTTTTGTCCATTTCCTACTTCAGCACAATTTTTTAGGGCAGGTGTCCTTTACAGCCCTGAGTCCTTGTGAATGTTAAGTGACCATTAGCTGTGAGTTTAAAGCTGCTCTTGCAGGAAACGGCCACAAGGTGGCAGCAATTCTCCTTTACCAAATTTGGTAACTGGGGAAACAGAGCCTTAATGGAAGTGGTGTTCTAGGTTGTAAATTCGAATGGAATGTGCCAGGAAAAAAGCACTTTATGTTTATGTCTCATTACTTCTTGTTCATAATTGTAATTTACTTTTTTATTTTTTATCCCAGCAAATTTGATTACAATGGTTTGTTTGTTCTAGGTGTGCAAGATGTGGTTCTTTCACACATATACGTGTATCTATTCTTCCTCGCATCCTTTTCCCATGTAGGTTATGACACACTGTTGAGTAGTCTTCTCCTGGTCTTCCGTACGTCTTTGGTGATTATATATTTCACATGGTATGTATATCTCTGTTAACCCCAATATGGTAATGTATGCAATCCTCATCCGTTTCTATTTGGTGAACCATCAGTTTTTTTAAAGAATCTGCGATTGCCTTTCTCTGTGGAAATATCTTCATTGGTATCAATTTTTAAGTAACTCCTAAAAGAGATATGATAGGATATGTGTCTTTTGCTTTCTCACTTACTACAGATGGCGTGATTACGTCTAGACTCATGTATGGTGCTGTAAATGGCATTGTTTCATTTTTTTCACTAGCGAATATTCCATCTGTACATGGAGGAGTTCTTCTTTGTCCACCCATCTGTTTGTGGACTTTTTGGTTACTTCCATATCTTGGCTATTGTAATACTGTGACATGCAGATTTGCCTGCCTGTTTCTTTCCAATTCTTTCTTCTTAGATTATAGGTCGAGGAGTGGGCCTGCTGGATCATACGGTAGCTCAATGTTTACCTTTTTAAGGCACCTCCATTCTGTTCTCATTCGTGGCCCTTTTCAAGTTACGTCCCATTTGAAGTTGAGGGTATGCATTTCTCCACAACACCTTCAGCATTTATTGTTTGTAGTTTCCTTGCTGATCGTTATTCTGACAAGTGTGAGCTGATACCTCTTTGTGGTTGAATTCGCCTGTGCCTCATAATCCGTTGAAATTGAACTTTAAGGCATGTCCTTTTTATTTTTCAACCTGTGATTACCCCTTAGTTCTTCAAAGTGTTCTCTTAAAGTATGTGTCACATTTTGAAATGTTTTGGCCATTACCTCCCTCAAGACATTTTGAGGGTAGGTTTCATTTACACTTCTGCAGTACTTGTTCCTATGAAATGACCATTAGCACAGGCTTTAAAGCTGCTTTTGCAGGTAAATGCCAGAGGGTGGCAGCCTTTCTATGTCCCCACCATGGTAACTAGGGAAAAGCCCTTGCGGCCTGTGGTGTTTCTCGGTTATAAATTAGAGTGGAGTTTGCCCGGACAAACCCACACAAGCTGATGTCTCCTTACTTTTGTTGGATTTTTAAATTTAATTTTTAGTTTTTATTGGAGTAATTCCCCAGTGTGCACGTGGACCACTTCTACTTTGCGCATTCCTCAGTTGATGGACATTTTCATTGCTTCCAAGTGTTGGCTATGGTAAATATTGTTGGAGTGCAGGATTGCCAGCCTGTGACTTTTTGATTCTCATTTTCTCAGGTGATAGGCCCAGCAGTGGGTGTGACTGATTGACTGGTAGTACCGTGTTTCCCTTTTCAAAACACCTTCTTTGTGTTTTCATTAGTGGCTCTTACCTCGTCCCCCTTAGAATCGAGGGTATGCATTTCTCCACAATCGATTTAGCATTTATTGTTTGCAGCATGTATGCTAATGGCCCTACTGGCTGCTGTGTGCTGATAGGGTTGTGTAATTTGGGTTTGCATGTCTTTGAAAATTCGTAAAACTCATCATTTTTCTCCACCGTTTACTTTTCTGTTAAAAAAAAGGAAACAGTTGGGAGTACAATATATCTCTTGAAATTTTCTTCTTGGAAGGTTGCCCTATTTTGAAATTTTTGGTCTATTTTCCACCCCAGAATTTTTTTAGAGAGCAGGTGTCATTTCCCGAACTGCAAGTTTGGTGAATATTTAGTGACCTTTGGCAATGGGTTTAAAGCTGCTGTTGTGAGAAGTGACCTCAAGCAGGCAGCATTTCTCCACTCCCAAATCTGGGTACTAGGGCAGCAGAGCCTTTCTGGAAGTCGTGTTCCTAGGTTGTAAATTAAATTGGAATGTGCATGGAGAAACCCCCATAAGTTTATGTCTCATTATTTCTTCTTGGTTTTAATTTTTTTTTAATTGGGGTAAAGCTTAGAATATTGTTTGTCCTAGGTGTACTCAATCTGGTTCATTTGTACATTATATATGTCTATTCAAGTACAGATCCTCTTCCCATGTAAAATGTTACAGAGGGTTCCACAGACCTCCCTTGCTACATGGTCGGTCTTTTTGTGATATGTATATACTATGTGTTTGTATACATAGAGCAACACTAATCTTAACTTATCCATTCCCCCCACCTTTCCTTTTAGATGAGCATAGTTTGTTTTCTAAGTCTGTGAGTGTCTTTCTCTGTGGAAATATATTCATTTGTGTCAGTTATTAGATAACACCTATAAGTGATATCATAGAATACAGGTCTTTGGTTTCCGAGTTACCTCATGTTTCGTGATTATCTCCAGACTCATTTGTGGTGCCTCAAAGAGCAATGGTTCATTGTTTTCCATGGCTAATATTCCATTGTGTACATGGACCACTTCTTCTTTATCCATTCACCTCTTGTTGGATATTTTGATTGCTTCACTGTCTTGGCTATTGTGAATAAGGCTGCACTGCAGCTTTTGCGGCCTGTGTCTTCTCGATTCTTGTCTTCTCAGGTGAGAGGTCCAATGGTGCGCCTGCTGGACTGAATGGTACCTCCATTTTTAACTTTTAAACACAGCTCCTTTCTGTTCTCATTATTGGCTGTTACCCCTTTACGTCTCACCAGCAGGTAGAGGGGACACAGTTCTTAAAAACCCCGTCAGCATTTATTGTTTGTAGACATTTTGCTGATGGTCAGTCGACTGGTCTAAGTTGAAACTTTTTGTAGATTAGATTGCCTGGGTCTAACACTCCCTGAGGTTGAGCTTTTATGCATTTTCCTTTTTTTTTTAAAGAGCGTGAATAAAACTTAACTCTTCATACTCTCATCTTGAAACATTTGCCTGTTTTGAATTTTTTTGTCCATTCCCTACTTCAGCACAATTTTTTAGGGCAGGTGTCCTTTACAGCCCTGAGTCCTTGTGAATGTTAAGTGACCATTAGCTGTGAGTTTAAAGCTGCTCTTGCAGGAAACGGCCACAAGGTGGCAGCATTTCTCCTTTACCAAATTTGGTAACTGGGGAAACAGAGCCTTAATGGATGTGGTGTTCTAGGTTGTAAATTCGAATGGAATGTGCCAGGGAAAAAGCACTTTATGTTTATGTCTCATTACTTCTTGTTCATAATTGTAATTTACTTTTTATTTTTTATCACAGCAAATTTGATTACAATGGTTTGTTTGTTCTAGGTGTGCAAGATGTGGTTCTTTCACACATATACGTGTATCTATTCTTCCTCGCATCCTTTTCCCATGTAGGTTATGACACACTGTTGAGTAGTCTTCTCCTGGTCTTCCGTACATCTTTGGTGATTATATATTTCACATGGTTTGTATATCTCTGTTAACCCCAATATGGTAATGTATCCAATCCTCATCCCTTTCTATTTGGTGAACCATAAGATTTTTTTAATGAAACTGTGATTGTATTTCTCTGTGGAAATATCTTCATTGGTATCAATTTTTAAGTAACTCCTAAAAGTGATATGATAGGATATGTGTCTTTTCCTTTCTCACTTACTACAGGTGGCGTGATTACGTCTAGACTCATGTATGGTGCTGCAAATGGCATTGTTTCATTTTTTTCACTAGCGAATATTTCATCTGTACATGGAGGAGTTCTTCTTTGTCCACCCATATGTTGGTGGACTTTTTGGTTACTTCCATATCTTGGCTATCGTAATACTGTGCCATGCAGATTTGCCTGCCTGTGTCTTTCCAATTCTCTCTTCTTAGATTATAGGTCGAGGAGTGGGCCTGCTGGATCATATGGTAGCTCAATGTTTACCTTTTTAAGGCACCTCCATTCTGTTCTCATTCGTGGCCCTTTTCAAGTTACGTCCCACTTGAAGTTGAGGGTATGCATTTCTCCACAACACCTTCAGCATTTATTGTTTGTAGTTTCCTTGCTGATGGTTATTCTGACAAGTGTGAGCTGATACCTCTATGTGGTTGAATTCGCATGTGCCTCATAATCCGGTGAAATTGAGCTTTAAGGCATGTCCTTTTTATTTTTCAACCTGTGATTACTCCTTAGTTCTTCAAAGAGATCTCTTAAAATATGTGTCATATTTTGAAATGTTTTGGCCATTACCTCCCTCAAGACATTTTGAGGGCAGGTTTCATTTACAGTTCTGCAGTACTTGTTCCTATGAAATGACCATTAGCACAGGCTTTAAAGCTGCTTTTGCAGGTAAATGCCAGAGGGCGGCAGCCTTTCTATGTCCCCACCATGGTAACTAGGGAAAAGCCCTTGCGGCCTGTGGTGTTTCTCGGTTATAAATTAGAGTGGAGTTTGCCCGGACAAACCCACACAAGCTGATGTCTCCTTACTTTTGTTGGATTTTTAAATTTAATTTTTAGTTTTTATTGGAGTAATTCCCCAGTGTGCACGTGGACCACTTCTACTTTGCGCATTCCTCGGTTGATGGACATATTCATTGCTTCCAAGTGTTGTCTATGGTAAATATTGTTGGAGTACAGGATTGCCAGCCTGTGACTTTTTGTTTCTCATTTTCTCAGGTGATAGGCCCAGCAGTGGGTGTGATTGATTGACTGGTAGCACCGTGTTTCCCTTTTCAAAGCACCTTCTTTGTGTTTTCATTAGTGGCTCTTACCACGTCCCCCTTAGAAATGAGGGTATTTATTTCTCCACAATCGATTTAGCATTTATTGTTTGCTGCATTTATGCTAATGGCCCTACTGGCTGCTGTGTGCTGATAGGGTTTTGTAATTTGGGTTTGCATGTCTTTGAAAATTCGTAAAACTCATCATTTTTCTCCACCGTTTACTTTTCTGTTAAAAAAAAGGAAACAGTTGGGAGTACAATATATCTCTTGAAATTTTCTTCTTGGAAGGTTGCCCTATTTTGAAATTTTTGGTCGATTTTCCACCCCAGAATTTTTTTAGAGAGCAGGTGTCATTTCCCGAACTGCAAGTTTGGTGAATATTTAGTGACCTTTAGCAATGGGTTTAAAGCTGCTGTTGTGGGAAGTGACCTTAAGCAGGCAGCATTTCTCCACTCCCAAATCTGGGTACTAGGGCAGCAGAGCCTTTCTGGAAGTCGTGTTCCTAGGTTGTAAATTAAATTGGAATGTGCATGGAGAAACCCCCATAAGTTTATGTCTCATTATTTCTTCTTGGTTTTAAATTTTTTTTTTAATTGGGGTAAAGCTTCGAATATTGTCTGTCCTAGGTGTACACAATCTGGTTCATTTCTACATTATATATGTCTATTCAAGTACAGATCCTCTTCCCATGTAAAATGTTACAGAGGGTTCCAC
Source organism: Eschrichtius robustus (assembly GCF_028021215.1). NCBI lineage: Eukaryota > Metazoa > Chordata > Mammalia > Artiodactyla > Eschrichtiidae > Eschrichtius > Eschrichtius robustus. Next base: position 79,131,316 of record NC_090832.1, read on the forward strand.
AGACCTCCCTTGCTACATGGTCGGTCTTTTTGAGATATGTATATACTATGTGTTTGTATACATAGAGCAACACTAATCTTAACTTATCCATTCCCCCTCCTTTCCTTTTAGATGAGCATAGTTTGTTTTCTAAGTCTGTGAGTGTCTTTCTCTGTGGAAATATATTCATTTGTGTCAGTTATTAGATAACGCCTATAAGTGATATCATAGAATACAGGTCTTTGGTTTCCGAGTTACCTCATGTTTCGTGATTATCTCCAGACTCATTTGTGGTGCCTCAAAGAGCAATGGTTCATTGTTTTCCATGGCTAATATTCCATTGTGTACATGGACCACTTCTTCTTTATCCATTCACCTCTTGTTGGATATTTTGATTGCTTCACTCTCTTGGCTATTGTGAAAAATGCTGCACTGCAACTTTTGCGGCCTGTGTCTTCTCGATTCCTGTCTTCTCAGGTGAGAGGTCCAATGGTGCGCCTGCTGGATTGAATGGTACCTCCATTTTTACTTTTAAACACAGCTCCTTTCTGTTCTCATTATTGGCTGTTACCCCTTTACGTCTCACCAGCAGGTAGAGGGGACACAGTTCTTAAAAACCCCGTCAGCATTTATTGTTTGTAGACATTTTGCTGATGGTCAGTCGACTGGTCTAAGTTGAAACTTTTTGTAGATTAGATTGCATGGGTCTAACACTCCCTGAGGTTGAGCTTTTATCCATTTTCCTTTTTTTTTAAAAGAGCGTGAGTAAAACTTAACTCCTCATACTCTCTTCTTGAAACATTTGCCTGTTTTGAATTTTTTTGTCCATTTCCTACTTCAGCACAATTTTTTAGGGCAGGTGTCCTTTACAGCCCTGAGTCCTTGTGAATGTTAAGTGACCATTAGCTGTGAGTTTAAAGCTGCTCTTGCAGGAAACGGCCACAAGGTGGCAGCAATTCTCCTTTACCAAATTTGGTAACTGGGGAAACAGAGCCTTAATGGAAGTGGTGTTCTAGGTTGTAAATTCGAATGGAATGTGCCAGGAAAAAAGCACTTTATGTTTATGTCTCATTACTTCTTGTTCATAATTGTAATTTACTTTTTTATTTTTTATCCCAGCAAATTTGATTACAATGGTTTGTTTGTTCTAGGTGTGCAAGATGTGGTTCTTTCACACATATACGTGTATCTATTCTTCCTCGCATCCTTTTCCCATGTAGGTTATGACACACTGTTGAGTAGTCTTCTCCTGGTCTTCCGTACGTCTTTGGTGATTATATATTTCACATGGTATGTATATCTCTGTTAACCCCAATATGGTAATGTATGCAATCCTCATCCGTTTCTATTTGGTGAACCATCAGTTTTTTTAATGAATCTGTGATTGCCTTTCTCTGTGGAAATATCTTCATTGGTATCAATTTTTAAGTAACTCCTAAAAGAGATATGATAGGATATGTGTCTTTTGCTTTCTCACTTACTACAGATGGCGTGATTACGTCTAGACTCATGTATGGTGCTGTAAATGGCATTGTTTCATTTTTTTCACTAGCGAATATTCCATCTGTACATGGAGGAGTTCTTCTTTGTCCACCCATCTGTTTGTGGACTTTTTGGTTACTTCCATATCTTGGCTATTGTAATACTGTGACATGCAGATTTGCCTGCCTGTGTCTTTCCAATTCTTTCTTCTTAGATTATAGGTCGAGGAGTGGGCCTGCTGGATCATACGGTAGCTCAATGTTTACCTTTTTAAGGCACCTCCATTCTGTTCTCATTCGTGGCCCTTTTCAAGTTACGTCCCATTTGAAGTTGAGGGTATGCATTTCTCCACAACACCTTCAGCATTTATTGTTTGTAGTTTCCTTGCTGATCGTTATTCTGACAAGTGTGAGCTGATACCTCTTTGTGGTTGAATTCGCCTGTGCCTCATAATCCGTTGAAATTGAACTTTAAGGCATGTCCTTTTTATTTTTCAACCTGTGATTACCCCTTAGTTCTTCAAAGTGTTCTCTTAAAGTATGTGTCACATTTTGAAATGTTTTGGCCATTACCTCCCTCAAGACATTTTGAGGGTAGGTTTCATTTACACTTCTGCAGTACTTGTTCCTATGAAATGACCATTAGCACAGGCTTTAAAGCTGCTTTTGCAGGTAAATGCCAGAGGGTGGCAGCCTTTCTATTTCCCCACCATGGTAACTAGGGAAAAGCCCTTGCGGCCTGTGGTGTTTCTCGGTTATAAATTAGAGTGGAGTTTGCCCGGACAAACCCACACAAGCTGATGTCTCCTTACTTTTGTTGGATTTTTAAATTTAATTTTTAGTTTTTATTGGAGTAATTCCCCAGTGTGCACGTGGACCACTTCTACTTTGCGCATTCCTCAGTTGATGGACATTTTCATTGCTTCCAAGTGTTGGCTATGGTAAATATTGTTGGAGTGCAGGATTGCCAGCCTGTGACTTTTTGATTCTCATTTTCTCAGGTGATAGGCCCAGCAGTGGGTGTGACTGATTGACTGGTAGTACCGTGTTTCCCTTTTCAAAACACCTTCTTTGTGTTTTCATTAGTGGCTCTTACCTCGTCCCCCTTAGAATCGAGGGTATGCATTTCTCCACAATCGATTTAGCATTTATTGTTTGCAGCATGTATGCTAATGGCCCTACTGGCTGCTGTGTGCTGATAGGGTTGTGTAATTTGGGTTTGCATGTCTTTGAAAATTCGTAAAACTCATCATTTTTCTCCACCGTTTACTTTTCTGTTAAAAAAAAGGAAACAGTTGGGAGTAAAATATATCTCTTGAAATTTTCTTCTTGGAAGGTTGCCCTATTTTGAAATTTTTGGTCTATTTTCCACCCCAGAATTTTTTTAGAGAGCAGGTGTCATTTCCCGAACTGCAAGTTTGGTGAATATTTAGTGACCTTTGGCAATGGGTTTAAAGCTGCTGTTGTGGGAAGTGACCTCAAGCAGGCAGCATTTCTCCACTCCCAAATCTGGGTACTAGGGCAGCAGAGCCTTTCTGGAAGTCGTGTTCCTAGGTTGTAAATTAAATTGGAATGTGCATGGAGAAACCCCCATAAGTTTATGTCTCATTATTTCTTCTTGGTTTTAATTTTTTTTTAATTGGGGTAAAGCTTAGAATATTGTTTGTCCTAGGTGTACACAATCTGGTTCATTTGTACATTATATATGTCTATTCAAGTACAGATCCTCTTCCCATGTAAAATGTTACAGAGGGTTCCACAGACCTCCCTTGCTACATGGTCGGTCTTTTTGTGATATGTATATACTATGTGTTTGTATACATAGAGCAACACTAATCTTAACTTATCCATTCCCCCCACCTTTCCTTTTATATGAGCATAGTTTGTTTTCTAAGTCTGTGAGTGTCTTTCTCTGTGGAAATATATTCATTTCTGTCAGTTATTAGATAACACCTATAAGTGATATCATAGAATACAGGTCTTTGGTTTCCGAGTTACCTCATGTTTCGTGATTATCTCCAGACTCATTTGTGGTGCCTCAAAGAGCAATGGTTCATTGTTTTCCATGGCTAATATTCCATTGTGTACATGGACCACTTCTTCTTTATCCATTCACCTCTTGTTGGATATTTTGATTGCTTCACTGTCTTGGCTATTGTGAATAAGGCTGCACTGCAGCTTTTGCGGCCTGTGTCTTCTCGATTCTTGTCTTCTCAGGTGAGAGGTCCAATGGTGCGCCTGCTGGACTGAATGGTACCTCCATTTTTACTTTTAAACACAGCTCCTTTCTGTTCTCATTATTGGCTGTTACCCCTTTACGTCTCACCAGCAGGTAGAGGGGACACAGTTCTTAAAAACCCCGTCAGCATTTATTGTTTGTAGACATTTTGCTGATGGTCAGTCGACTGGTCTAAGTTGAAACTTTTTGTAGATTAGATTGCCTGGGTCTAACACTCCCTGAGGTTGAGCTTTTATGCATTTTCCTTTTTTTTTTAAAAGAGCGTGAGTAAAACTTAACTCTTCATACTCTCATCTTGAAACATTTGCCTGTTTTGAATTTTTTTGTCCATTCCCTACTTCAGCACAATTTTTTAGGGCAGGTGTCCTTTACAGCCCTGAGTCCTTGTGAATGTTAAGTGACCATTAGCTGTGAGTTTAAAGCTGCTCTTGCAGGAAACGGCCACAAGGTGGCAGCATTTCTCCTTTACCAAATTTGGTAACTGGGGAAACAGAGCCTTAATGGATGTGGTGTTCTAGGTTGTAAATTCGAATGGAATGTGCCAGGGAAAAAGCACTTTATGTTTATGTCTCATTACTTCTTGTTCATAATTGTAATTTACTTTTTATTTTTTATCACAGCAAATTTGATTACAATGGTTTGTTTGTTCTAGGTGTGCAAGATGTGGTTCTTTCACACATATACGTGTATCTATTCTTCCTCGCATCCTTTTCCCATGTAGGTTATGACACACTGTTGAGTAGTCTTCTCCTGGTCTTCCGTACGTCTTTGGTGATTATATATTTCACATGGTTTGTATATCTCTGTTAACCCCAATATGGTAATGTATCCAATCCTCATCCCTTTCTATTTGGTGAACCATAAGATTTTTTTAATGAAACTGTGATTGTATTTCTCTGTGGAAATATCTTCATTGGTATCAATTTTTAAGTAACTCCTAAAAGTGATATGATAGGATATGTGTCTTTTCCTTTCTCACTTACTACAGGTGGCGTGATTACGTCTAGACTCATGTATGGTGCTGCAAATGGCATTGTTTCATTTTTTTCACTAGCGAATATTTCATCTGTACATGGAGGAGTTCTTCTTTGTCCACCCATATGTTGGTGGACTTTTTGGTTACTTCCATATCTTGGCTATCGTAATTCTGTGCCATGCAGATTTGCCTGCCTGTGTCTTTCCAATTCTCTCTTCTTAGATTATAGGTCGAGGAGTGGGCCTGCTGGATCATATGGTAGCTCAATGTTTACCTTTTTAAGGCACCTCCATTCTGTTCTCATTCGTGGCCCTTTTCAAGTTACGTCCCACTTGAAGTTGAGGGTATGCATTTCTCCACAACACCTTCAGCATTTATTGTTTGTAGTTTCCTTGCTGATGGTTATTCTGACAAGTGTGAGCTGATACCTCTATGTGGTTGAATTCGCATGTGCCTCATAATCCGGTGAAATTGAGCTTTAAGGCATGTCCTTTTTATTTTTCAACCTGTGATTACTCCTTAGTTCTTCAAAGTGATCTCTTAAAATATGTGTCATATTTTGAAATGTTTTGGCCATTACCTCCCTCAAGACATTTTGAGGGCAGGTTTCATTTACAGTTCTGCAGTACTTGTTCCTATGAAATGACCATTAGCACAGGCTTTAAAGCTGCTTTTGCAGGTAAATGCCAGAGGGCGGCAGCCTTTCTATGTCCCCACCATGGTAACTAGGGAAAAGCCCTTGCGGCCTGTGGTGTTTCTCGGTTATAAATTAGAGTGGAGTTTGCCCGGACAAACCCACACAAGCTGATGTCTCCTTACTTTTGTTGGATTTTTAAATTTAATTTTTAGTTTTTATTGGAGTAATTCCCCAGTGTGCACGTGGACCACTTCTACTTTGCGCATTCCTCGGTTGATGGACATATTCATTGCTTCCAAGTGTTGTCTATGGTAAATATTGTTGGAGTACAGGATTGCCAGCCTGTGACTTTTTGATTCTCATTTTCTCAGGTGATAGGCCCAGCAGTGGGTGTGATTGATTGACTGGTAGCACCGTGTTTCCCTTTTCAAAGCACCTTCTTTGTGTTTTCATTAGTGGCTCTTACCACGTCCCCCTTAGAAATGAGGGTATTTATTTCTCCACAATCGATTTAGCATTTATTGTTTGCTGCATTTATGCTAATGGCCCTACTGGCTGCTGTGTGCTGATAGGGTTTTGTAATTTGGGTTTGCATGTCTTTGAAAATTCGTAAAACTCATCATTTTTCTCCACCGTTTACTTTTCTGTTAAAAAAAAGGAAACAGTTGGGAGTACAATATATCTCTTGAAATTTTCTTCTTGGAAGGTTGCCCTATTTTGAAATTTTTGGTCGATTTTCCACCCCAGAATTTTTTTAGAGAGCAGGTGTCATTTCCCGAACTGCAAGTTTGGTGAATATTTAGTGACCTTTAGCAATGGGTTTAAAGCTGCTGTTGTGGGAAGTGACCTTAAGCAGGCAGCATTTCTCCACTCCCAAATCTGGGTACTAGGGCAGCAGAGCCTTTCTGGAAGTCGTGTTCCTAGGTTGTAAATTAAATTGGAATGTGCATGGAGAAACCCCCATAAGTTTATGTCTCATTATTTCTTCTCGGTTTTAAATTTTTTTTTTAATTGGGGTAAAGCTTCGAATATTGTCTGTCCTAGGTGTACACAATCTGGTTCATTTCTACATTATATATGTCTATTCAAGTACAGATCCTCTTCCCATGTAAAATGTTACAGAGGGTTCCACAGACCTCCCTTGCTACATGGTCGGTCTTTTTGAGATATGTATATACTATGTGTTTGTATACATAGAGCAACACTAATCTTAACTTATCCATTCCCCCTCCTTTCCTTTTAGATGAGCATAGTTTGTTTTCTAAGTCTGTGAGTGTCTTTCTCTGTGGAAATATATTCATTTGTGTCAGTTATTAGATAACGCCTATAAGTGATATCATAGAATACAGGTCTTTGGTTTCCGAGTTACCTCATGTTTCGTGATTATCTCCAGACTCATTTGTGGTGCCTCAAAGAGCAATGGTTCATTGTTTTCCATGGCTAATATTCCATTGTGTACATGGACCACTTCTTCTTTATCCATTCACCTCTTGTTGGATATTTTGATTGCTTCACTCTCTTGGCTATTGTGAAAAATGCTGCACTGCAACTTTTGCGGCCTGTGTCTTCTCGATTCCTGTCTTCTCAGGTGAGAGGTCCAATGGTGCGCCTGCTGGATTGAATGGTACCTCCATTTTTACTTTTAAACACAGCTCCTTTCTGTTCTCATTATTGGCTGTTACCCCTTTACGTCTCACCAGCAGGTAGAGGGGACACAGTTCTTAAAAACCCCGTCAGCATTTATTGTTTGTAGACATTTTGCTGATGGTCAGTCGACTGGTCTAAGTTGAAACTTTTTGTAGATTAGATTGCATGGGTCTAACACTCCCTGAGGTTGAGCTTTTATCCATTTTCCTTTTTTTTTAAAAGAGCGTGAGTAAAACTTAACTCCTCATACTCTCTTCTTGAAACATTTGCCTGTTTTGAATTTTTTTGTCCATTTCCTACTTCAGCACAATTTTTTAGGGCAGGTGTCCTTTACAGCCCTGAGTCCTTGTGAATGTTAAGTGACCATTAGCTGTGAGTTTAAAGCTGCTCTTGCAGGAAACGGCCACAAGGTGGCAGCAATTCTCCTTTACCAAATTTGGTAACTGGGGAAACAGAGCCTTAATGGAAGTGGTGTTCTAGGTTGTAAATTCGAATGGAATGTGCCAGGAAAAAAGCACTTTATGTTTATGTCTCATTACTTCTTGTTCATAATTGTAATTTACTTTTTTATTTTTTATCCCAGCAAATTTGATTACAATGGTTTGTTTGTTCTAGGTGTGCAAGATGTGGTTCTTTCACACATATACGTGTATCTATTCTTCCTCGCATCCTTTTCCCATGTAGGTTATGACACACTGTTGAGTAGTCTTCTCCTGGTCTTCCGTACGTCTTTGGTGATTATATATTTCACATGGTATGTATATCTCTGTTAACCCCAATATGGTAATGTATGCAATCCTCATCCGTTTCTATTTGGTGAACCATCAGTTTTTTTAATGAATCTGTGATTGCCTTTCTCTGTGGAAATATCTTCATTGGTATCAATTTTTAAGTAACTCCTAAAAGAGATATGATAGGATATGTGTCTTTTGCTTTCTCACTTACTACAGATGGCGTGATTACGTCTAGACTCATGTATGGTGCTGTAAATGGCATTGTTTCATTTTTTTCACTAGCGAATATTCCATCTGTACATGGAGGAGTTCTTCTTTGTCCACCCATCTGTTTGTGGACTTTTTGGTTACTTCCATATCTTGGCTATTGTAATACTGTGACATGCAGATTTGCCTGCCTGTTTCTTTCCAATTCTTTCTTCTTAGATTATAGGTCGAGGAGTGGGCCTGCTGGATCATACGGTAGCTCAATGTTTACCTTTTTAAGGCACCTCCATTCTGTTCTCATTCGTGGCCCTTTTCAAGTTACGTCCCATTTGAAGTTGAGGGTATGCATTTCTCCACAACACCTTCAGCATTTATTGTTTGTAGTTTCCTTGCTGATCGTTATTCTGACAAGTGTGAGCTGATACCTCTTTGTGGTTGAATTCGCCTGTGCCTCATAATCCGTTGAAATTGAACTTTAAGGCATGTCCTTTTTATTTTTCAACCTGTGATTACCCCTTAGTTCTTCAAAGTGTTCTCTTAAAGTATGTGTCACATTTTGAAATGTTTTGGCCATTACCTCCCTCAAGACATTTTGAGGGTAGGTTTCATTTACACTTCTGCAGTACTTGTTCCTATGAAATGACCATTAGCACAGGCTTTAAAGCTGCTTTTGCAGGTAAATGCCAGAGGGTGGCAGCCTTTCTATGTCCCCACCATGGTAACTAGGGAAAAGCCCTTGCGGCCTGTGGTGTTTCTCGGTTATAAATTAGAGTGGAGTTTGCCCGGACAAACCCACACAAGCTGATGTCTCCTTACTTTTGTTGGATTTTTAAATTTAATTTTTAGTTTTTATTGGAGTAATTCCCCAGTGTGCACGTGGACCACTTCTACTTTGCGCATTCCTCAGTTGATGGACATTTTCATTGCTTCCAAGTGTTGGCTATGGTAAATATTGTTGGAGTGCAGGATTGCCAGCCTGTGACTTTTTGATTCTCATTTTCTCAGGTGATAGGCCCAGCAGTGGGTGTGACTGATTGACTGGTAGTACCGTGTTTCCCTTTTCAAAACACCTTCTTTGTGTTTTCATTAGTGGCTCTTACCTCGTCCCCCTTAGAATCGAGGGTATGCATTTCTCCACAATCGATTTAGCATTTATTGTTTGCAGCATGTATGCTAATGGCCCTACTGGCTGCTGTGTGCTGATAGGGTTGTGTAATTTGGGTTTGCATGTCTTTGAAAATTCGTAAAACTCATCATTTTTCTCCACCGTTTACTTTTCTGTTAAAAAAAAGGAAACAGTTGGGAGTAAAATATATCTCTTGAAATTTTCTTCTTGGAAGGTTGCCCTATTTTGAAATTTTTGGTCTATTTTCCACCCCAGAATTTTTTTAGAGAGCAGGTGTCATTTCCCGAACTGCAAGTTTGGTGAATATTTAGTGACCTTTGGCAATGGGTTTAAAGCTGCTGTTGTGGGAAGTGACCTCAAGCAGGCAGCATTTCTCCACTCCCAAATCTGGGTACTAGGGCAGCAGAGCCTTTCTGGAAGTCGTGTTCCTAGGTTGTAAATTAAATTGGAATGTGCATGGAGAAACCCCCATAAGTTTATGTCTCATTATTTCTTCTTGGTTTTAATTTTTTTTTAATTGGGGTAAAGCTTAGAATATTGTTTGTCCTAGGTGTACACAATCTGGTTCATTTGTACATTATATATGTCTATTCAAGTACAGATCCTCTTCCCATGTAAAATGTTACAGAGGGTTCCACAGACCTCCCTTGCTACATGGTCGGTCTTTTTGTGATATGTATATACTATGTGTTTGTATACATAGAGCAACACTAATCTTAACTTATCCATTCCCCCCACCTTTCCTTTTATATGAGCATAGTTTGTTTTCTAAGTCTGTGAGTGTCTTTCTCTGTGGAAATATATTCATTTCTGTCAGTTATTAGATAACACCTATAAGTGATATCATAGAATACAGGTCTTTGGTTTCCGAGTTACCTCATGTTTCGTGATTATCTCCAGACTCATTTGTGGTGCCTCAAAGAGCAATGGTTCATTGTTTTCCATGGCTAATATTCCATTGTGTACATGGACCACTTCTTCTTTATCCATTCACCTCTTGTTGGATATTTTGATTGCTTCACTGTCTTGGCTATTGTGAATAAGGCTGCACTGCAGCTTTTGCGGCCTGTGTCTTCTCGATTCTTGTCTTCTCAGGTGAGAGGTCCAATGGTGCGCCTGCTGGACTGAATGGTACCTCCATTTTTACTTTTAAACACAGCTCCTTTCTGTTCTCATTATTGGCTGTTACCCCTTTACGTCTCACCAGCAGGTAGAGGGGACACAGTTCTTAAAAACCCCGTCAGCATTTATTGTTTGTAGACATTTTGCTGATGGTCAGTCGACTGGTCTAAGTTGAAACTTTTTGTAGATTAGATTGCCTGGGTCTAACACTCCCTGAGGTTGAGCTTTTATGCATTTTCCTTTTTTTTTTAAAAGAGCGTGAGTAAAACTTAACTCTTCATACTCTCATCTTGAAACATTTGCCTGTTTTGAATTTTTTTGTCCATTCCCTACTTCAGCACAATTTTTTAGGGCAGGTGTCCTTTACAGCCCTGAGTCCTTGTGAATGTTAAGTGACCATTAGCTGTGAGTTTAAAGCTGCTCTTGCAGGAAACGGCCACAAGGTGGCAGCATTTCTCCTTTACCAAATTTGGTAACTGGGGAAACAGAGCCTTAATGGATGTGGTGTTCTAGGTTGTAAATTCGAATGGAATGTGCCAGGGAAAAAGCACTTTATGTTTATGTCTCATTACTTCTTGTTCATAATTGTAATTTACTTTTTATTTTTTATCACAGCAAATTTGATTACAATGGTTTGTTTGTTCTAGGTGTGCAAGATGTGGTTCTTTCACACATATACGTGTATCTATTCTTCCTCGCATCCTTTTCCCATGTAGGTTATGACACACTGTTGAGTAGTCTTCTCCTGGTCTTCCGTACGTCTTTGGTGATTATATATTTCACATGGTTTGTATATCTCTGTTAACCCCAATATGGTAATGTATCCAATCCTCATCCCTTTCTATTTGGTGAACCATAAGATTTTTTTAATGAAACTGTGATTGTATTTCTCTGTGGAAATATCTTCATTGGTATCAATTTTTAAGTAACTCCTAAAAGTGATATGATAGGATATGTGTCTTTTCCTTTCTCACTTACTACAGGTGGCGTGATTACGTCTAGACTCATGTATGGTGCTGCAAATGGCATTGTTTCATTTTTTTCACTAGCGAATATTTCATCTGTACATGGAGGAGTTCTTCTTTGTCCACCCATATGTTGGTGGACTTTTTGGTTACTTCCATATCTTGGCTATCGTAATTCTGTGCCATGCAGATTTGCCTGCCTGTGTCTTTCCAATTCTCTCTTCTTAGATTATAGGTCGAGGAGTGGGCCTGCTGGATCATATGGTAGCTCAATGTTTACCTTTTTAAGGCACCTCCATTCTGTTCTCATTCGTGGCCCTTTTCAAGTTACGTCCCACTTGAAGTTGAGGGTATGCATTTCTCCACAACACCTTCAGCATTTATTGTTTGTAGTTTCCTTGCTGATGGTTATTCTGACAAGTGTGAGCTGATACCTCTATGTGGTTGAATTCGCATGTGCCTCATAATCCGGTGAAATTGAGCTTTAAGGCATGTCCTTTTTATTTTTCAACCTGTGATTACTCCTTAGTTCTTCAAAGTGATCTCTTAAAATATGTGTCATATTTTGAAATGTTTTGGCCATTACCTCCCTCAAGACATTTTGAGGGCAGGTTTCATTTACAGTTCTGCAGTACTTGTTCCTATGAAATGACCATTAGCACAGGCTTTAAAGCTGCTTTTGCAGGTAAATGCCAGAGGGCGGCAGCCTTTCTATGTCCCCACCATGGTAACTAGGGAAAAGCCCTTGCGGCCTGTGGTGTTTCTCGGTTATAAATTAGAGTGGAGTTTGCCCGGACAAACCCACACAAGCTGATGTCTCCTTACTTTTGTTGGATTTTTAAATTTAATTTTTAGTTTTTATTGGAGTAATTCCCCAGTGTGCACGTGGACCACTTCTACTTTGCGCATTCCTCGGTTGATGGACATATTCATTGCTTCCAAGTGTTGTCTATGGTAAATATTGTTGGAGTACAGGATTGCCAGCCTGTGACTTTTTGATTCTCATTTTCTCAGGTGATAGGCCCAGCAGTGGGTGTGATTGATTGACTGGTAGCACCGTGTTTCCCTTTTCAAAGCACCTTCTTTGTGTTTTCATTAGTGGCTCTTACCACGTCCCCCTTAGAAATGAGGGTATTTATTTCTCCACAATCGATTTAGCATTTATTGTTTGCTGCATTTATGCTAATGGCCCTACTGGCTGCTGTGTGCTGATAGGGTTTTGTAATTTGGGTTTGCATGTCTTTGAAAATTCGTAAAACTCATCATTTTTCTCCACCGTTTACTTTTCTGTTAAAAAAAAGGAAACATTTGGGAGTACAATATATCTCTTGAAATTTTCTTCTTGGAAGGTTGCCCTATTTTGAAATTTTTGGTCGATTTTCCACCCCAGAATTTTTTTAGAGAGCAGGTGTCATTTCCCGAACTGCAAGTTTGGTGAATATTTAGTGACCCTTAGCAATGGGTTTAAAGCTGCTGTTGTGGGAAGTGACCTTAAGCAGGCAGCATTTCTCCACTCCCAAATCTGGGTACTAGAGCAGCAGAGCCTTTCTGGAAGTCGTGTTCCTAGGTTGTAAATTAAATTGGAATGTGCATGGAGAAACCCCCATAAGTTTATGTCTCATTATTTCTTCTCGGTTTTAAATTTTTTTTTTAATTGGGGTAAAGCTTCGAATATTGTCTGTCCTAGGTGTACACAATCTGATTCATTTGTACATTATATATGTCTATTCAAGTACAGATCCTCTTCCCATGTAAAATGTTACAGAGGGTTCCACAGACCTCCCTTGCTACATGGTCGGTCTTTTTGAGATATGTATATACTATGTGTTTGTATACATAGAGCAACACTAATCTTAACTTATCCATTCCCCCTCCTTTCCTTTTAGATGAGCATAGTTTGTTTTCTAAGTCTGTGAGTGTCTTTCTCTGTGGAAATATATTCATTTGTGTCAGTTATTAGATAACGCCTATAAGTGATATCATAGAATACAGGTCTTTGGTTTCCGAGTTACCTCATGTTTCGTGATTATCTCCAGACTCATTTGTGGTGCCTCAAAGAGCAATGGTTCATTGTTTTCCATGGCTAATATTCCATTGTGTACATGGACCACTTCTTCTTTATCCATTCACCTCTTGTTGGATATTTTGATTGCTTCACTCTCTTGGCTATTGTGAAAAATGCTGCACTGCAACTTTTGCGGCCTGTGTCTTCTCGATTCCTGTCTTCTCAGGTGAGAGGTCCAATGGTGCGCCTGCTGGATTGAATGGTACCTCCATTTTTACTTTTAAACACAGCTCCTTTCTGTTCTCATTATTGGCTGTTACCCCTTTACGTGTCACCAGCAGGTAGAGGGGACACAGTTCTTAAAAACCCCGTCAGCATTTATTGTTTGTAGACATTTTGCTGATGGTCAGTCGACTGGTCTAAGTTGAAACTTTTTGTAGATTAGATTGCATGGGTCTAACACTCCCTGAGGTTGAGCTTTTATCCATTTTCCTTTTTTTTTAAAAGAGCGTGAGTAAAACTTAACTCCTCATACTCTCTTCTTGAAACATTTGCCTGTTTTGAATTTTTTTGTCCATTTCCTACTTCAGCACAATTTTTTAGGGCAGGTGTCCTTTACAGCCCTGAGTCCTTGTGAATGTTAAGTGACCATTAGCTGTGAGTTTAAAGCTGCTCTTGCAGGAAACGGCCACAAGGTGGCAGCAATTCTCCTTTACCAAATTTGGTAACTGGGGAAACAGAGCCTTAATGGAAGTGGTGTTCTAGGTTGTAAATTCGAATGGAATGTGCCAGGAAAAAAGCACTTTATGTTTATGTCTCATTACTTCTTGTTCATAATTGTAATTTACTTTTTTATTTTTTATCCCAGCAAATTTGATTACAATGGTTTGTTTGTTCTAGGTGTGCAAGATGTGGTTCTTTCACACATATACGTGTATCTATTCTTCCTCGCATCCTTTTCCCATGTAGGTTATGACACACTGTTGAGTAGTCTTCTCCTGGTCTTCCGTACGTCTTTGGTGATTATATATTTCACATGGTATGTATATCTCTGTTAACCCCAATATGGTAATGTATGCAATCCTCATCCGTTTCTATTTGGTGAACCATCAGTTTTTTTAATGAATCTGTGATTGCCTTTCTCTGTGGAAATATCTTCATTGGTATCAATTTTTAAGTAACTCCTAAAAGAGATATGATAGGATATGTGTCTTTTGCTTTCTCACTTACTACAGATGGCGTGATTACGTCTAGACTCATGTATGGTGCTGTAAATGGCATTGTTTCATTTTTTTCACTAGCGAATATTCCATCTGTACATGGAGGAGTTCTTCTTTGTCCACCCATCTGTTTGTGGACTTTTTGGTTACTTCCATATCTTGGCTATTGTAATACTGTGACATGCAGATTTGCCTGCCTGTTTCTTTCCAATTCTTTCTTCTTAGATTATAGGTCGAGGAGTGGGCCTGCTGGATCATACGGTAGCTCAATGTTTACCTTTTTAAGGCACCTCCATTCTGTTCTCATTCGTGGCCCTTTTCAAGTTACGTCCCATTTGAAGTTGAGGGTATGCATTTCTCCACAACACCTTCAGCATTTATTGTTTGTAGTTTCCTTGCTGATCGTTATTCTGACAAGTGTGAGCTGATACCTCTTTGTGGTTGAATTCGCCTGTGCCTCATAATCCGTTGAAATTGAACTTTAAGGCATGTCCTTTTTATTTTTCAACCTGTGATTACCCCTTAGTTCTTCAAAGTGTTCTCTTAAAGTATGTGTCACATTTTGAAATGTTTTGGCCATTACCTCCCTCAAGACATTTTGAGGGTAGGTTTCATTTACACTTCTGCAGTACTTGTTCCTATGAAATGACCATTAGCACAGGCTTTAAAGCTGCTTTTGCAGGTAAATGCCAGAGGGTGGCAGCCTTTCTATGTCCCCACCATGGTAACTAGGGAAAAGCCCTTGCGGCCTGTGGTGTTTCTCGGTTATAAATTAGAGTGGAGTTTGCCCGGACAAACCCACACAAGCTGATGTCTCCTTACTTTTGTTGGATTTTTAAATTTAATTTTTAGTTTTTATTGGAGTAATTCCCCAGTGTGCACGTGGACCACTTCTACTTTGCGCATTCCTCAGTTGATGGACATTTTCATTGCTTCCAAGTGTTGGCTATGGTAAATATTGTTGGAGTGCAGGATTGCCAGCCTGTGACTTTTTGATTCTCATTTTCTCAGGTGATAGGCCCAGCAGTGGGTGTGACTGATTGACTGGTAGTACCGTGTTTCCCTTTTCAAAACACCTTCTTTGTGTTTTCATTAGTGGCTCTTACCTCGTCCCCCTTAGAATCGAGGGTATGCATTTCTCCACAATCGATTTAGCATTTATTGTTTGCAGCATGTATGCTAATGGCCCTACTGGCTGCTGTGTGCTGATAGGGTTGTGTAATTTGGGTTTGCATGTCTTTGAAAATTCGTAAAACTCATCATTTTTCTCCACCGTTTACTTTTCTGTTAAAAAAAAGGAAACAGTTGGGAGTAAAATATATCTCTTGAAATTTTCTTCTTGGAAGGTTGCCCTATTTTGAAATTTTTGGTCTATTTTCCACCCCAGAATTTTTTTAGAGAGCAGGTGTCATTTCCCGAACTGCAAGTTTGGTGAATATTTAGTGACCTTTGGCAATGGGTTTAAAGCTGCTGTTGTGGGAAGTGACCTCAAGCAGGCAGCATTTCTCCACTCCCAAATCTGGGTACTAGGGCAGCAGAGCCTTTCTGGAAGTCGTGTTCCTAGGTTGTAAATTAAATTGGAATGTGCATGGAGAAACCCCCATAAGTTTATGTCTCATTATTTCTTCTTGGTTTTAATTTTTTTTTAATTGGGGCAAAGCTTAGAATATTGTTTGTCCTAGGTGTACACAATCTGGTTCATTTGTACATTATATATGTCTATTCAAGTACAGATCCTCTTCCCATGTAAAATGTTACAGAGGGTTCCACAGACCTCCCTTGCTACATGGTCGGTCTTTTTGTGATATGTATATACTATGTGTTTGTATACATAGAGCAACACTAATCTTAACTTATCCATTCCCCCCACCTTTCCTTTTAGATGAGCATAGTTTGTTTTCTAAGTCTGTGAGTGTCTTTCTCTGTGGAAATATATTCATTTCTGTCAGTTATTAGATAACACCTATAAGTGATATCATAGAATACAGGTCTTTGGTTTCCGAGTTACCTCATGTTTCGTGATTATCTCCAGACTCATTTGTGGTGCCTCAAAGAGCAATGGTTCATTGTTTTCCATGGCTAATATTCCATTGTGTACATGGACCACTTCTTCTTTATCCATTCACCTCTTGTTGGATATTTTGATTGCTTCACTGTCTTGGCTATTGTGAATAAGGCTGCACTGCAGCTTTTGCGGCCTGTGTCTTCTCGATTCTTGTCTTCTCAGGTGAGAGGTCCAATGGTGCGCCTGCTGGACTGAATGGTACCTCCATTTTTACTTTTAAACACAGCTCCTTTCTGTTCTCATTATTGGCTGTTACCCCTTTACGTCTCACCAGCAGGTAGAGGGGACACAGTTCTTAAAAACCCCGTCAGCATTTATTGTTTGTAGACATTTTGCTGATGGTCAGTCGACTGGTCTAAGTTGAAACTTTTTGTAGATTAGATTGCCTGGGTCTAACACTCCCTGAGGTTGAGCTTTTATGCATTTTCCTTTTTTTTTTAAAAGAGCGTGAGTAAAACTTAACTCTTCATACTCTCATCTTGAAACATTTGCCTGTTTTGAATTTTTTTGTCCATTCCCTACTTCAGCACAATTTTTTAGGGCAGGTGTCCTTTACAGCCCTGAGTCCTTGTGAATGTTAAGTGACCATTAGCTGTGAGTTTAAAGCTGCTCTTGCAGGAAACGGCCACAAGGTGGCAGCATTTCTCCTTTACCAAATTTGGTAACTGGGGAAACAGAGCCTTAATGGATGTGGTGTTCTAGGTTGTAAATTCGAATGGAATGTGCCAGGGAAAAAGCACTTTATGTTTATGTCTCATTACTTCTTGTTCATAATTGTAATTTACTTTTTATTTTTTATCACAGCAAATTTGATTACAATGGTTTGTTTGTTCTAGGTGTGCAAGATGTGGTTCTTTCACACATATACGTGTATCTATTCTTCCTCGCATCCTTTTCCCATGTAGGTTATGACACACTGTTGAGTAGTCTTCTCCTGGTCTTCCGTACGTCTTTGGTGATTATATATTTCACATGGTTTGTATATCTCTGTTAACCCCAATATGGTAATGTATCCAATCCTCATCCCTTTCTATTTGGTGAACCATAAGATTTTTTTAATGAAACTGTGATTGTATTTCTCTGTGGAAATATCTTCATTGGTATCAATTTTTAAGTAACTCCTAAAAGTGATATGATAGGATATGTGTCTTTTCCTTTCTCACTTACTACAGGTGGCGTGATTACGTCTAGACTCATGTATGGTGCTGCAAATGGCATTGTTTCATTTTTTTCACTAGCGAATATTTCATCTGTACATGGAGGAGTTCTTCTTTGTCCACCCATATGTTGGTGGACTTTTTGGTTACTTCCATATCTTGGCTATCGTAATTCTGTGCCATGCAGATTTGCCTGCCTGTGTCTTTCCAATTCTCTCTTCTTAGATTATAGGTCGAGGAGTGGGCCTGCTGGATCATATGGTAGCTCAATGTTTACCTTTTTAAGGCACCTCCATTCTGTTCTCATTCGTGGCCCTTTTCAAGTTACGTCCCACTTGAAGTTGAGGGTATGCATTTCTCCACAACACCTTCAGCATTTATTGTTTGTAGTTTCCTTGCTGATGGTTATTCTGACAAGTGTGAGCTGATACCTCTATGTGGTTGAATTCGCATGTGCCTCATAATCCGGTGAAATTGAGCTTTAAGGCATGTCCTTTTTATTTTTCAACCTGTGATTACTCCTTAGTTCTTCAAAGTGATCTCTTAAAATATGTGTCATATTTTGAAATGTTTTGGCCATTACCTCCCTCAAGACATTTTGAGGGCAGGTTTCATTTACAGTTCTGCAGTACTTGTTCCTATGAAATGACCATTAGCACAGGCTTTAAAGCTGCTTTTGCAGGTAAATGCCAGAGGGCGGCAGCCTTTCTATGTCCCCACCATGGTAACTAGGGAAAAGCCCTTGCGGCCTGTGGTGTTTCTCGGTTATAAATTAGAGTGGAGTTTGCCCGGACAAACCCACACAAGCTGATGTCTCCTTACTTTTGTTGGATTTTTAAATTTAATTTTTAGTTTTTATTGGAGTAATTCCCCAGTGTGCACGTGGACCACTTCTACTTTGCGCATTCCTCGGTTGATGGACATATTCATTGCTTCCAAGTGTTGTCTATGGTAAATATTGTTGGAGTACAGGATTGCCAGCCTGTGACTTTTTGATTCTCATTTTCTCAGGTGATAGGCCCAGCAGTGGGTGTGATTGATTGACTGGTAGCACCGTGTTTCCCTTTTCAAAGCACCTTCTTTGTGTTTTCATTAGTGGCTCTTACCACGTCCCCCTTAGAAATGAGGGTATTTATTTCTCCACAATCGATTTAGCATTTATTGTTTGCTGCATTTATGCTAATGGCCCTACTGGCTGCTGTGTGCTGATAGGGTTTTGTAATTTGGGTTTGCATGTCTTTGAAAATTCGTAAAACTCATCATTTTTCTCCACCGTTTACTTTTCTGTTAAAAAAAAGGAAACAGTTGGGAGTACAATATATCTCTTGAAATTTTCTTCTTGGAAGGTTGCCCTATTTTGAAATTTTTGGTCGATTTTCCACCCCAGAATTTTTTTAGAGAGCAGGTGTCATTTCCCGAACTGCAAGTTTGGTGAATATTTAGTGACCCTTAGCAATGGGTTTAAAGCTGCTGTTGTGGGAAGTGACCTTAAGCAGGCAGCATTTCTCCACTCCCAAATCTGGGTACTAGAGCAGCAGAGCCTTTCTGGAAGTCGTGTTCCTAGGTTGTAAATTAAATTGGAATGTGCATGGAGAAACCCCCATAAGTTTATGTCTCATTATTTCTTCTCGGTTTTAAATTTTTTTTTTAATTGGGGTAAAGCTTCGAATATTGTCTGTCCTAGGTGTACACAATCTGATTCATTTGTACATTATATATGTCTATTCAAGTACAGATCCTCTTCCCATGTAAAATGTTACAGAGGGTTCCACAGACCTCCCTTGCTACATGGTCGGTCTTTTTGAGATATGTATATACTATGTGTTTGTATACATAGAGCAACACTAATCTTAACTTATCCATTCCCCCTCCTTTCCTTTTAGATGAGCATAGTTTGTTTTCTAAGTCTGTGAGTGTCTTTCTCTGTGGAAATATATTCATTTGTGTCAGTTATTAGATAACGCCTATAAGTGATATCATAGAATACAGGTCTTTGGTTTCCGAGTTACCTCATGTTTCGTGATTATCTCCAGACTCATTTGTGGTGCCTCAAAGAGCAATGGTTCATTGTTTTCCATGGCTAATATTCCATTGTGTACATGGACCACTTCTTCTTTATCCATTCACCTCTTGTTGGATATTTTGATTGCTTCACTCTCTTGGCTATTGTGAAAAATGCTGCACTGCAACTTTTGCGGCCTGTGTCTTCTCGATTCCTGTCTTCTCAGGTGAGAGGTCCAATGGTGCGCCTGCTGGATTGAATGGTACCTCCATTTTTACTTTTAAACACAGCTCCTTTCTGTTCTCATTATTGGCTGTTACCCCTTTACGTGTCACCAGCAGGTAGAGGGGACACAGTTCTTAAAAACCCCGTCAGCATTTATTGTTTGTAGACATTTTGCTGATGGTCAGTCGACTGGTCTAAGTTGAAACTTTTTGTAGATTAGATTGCATGGGTCTAACACTCCCTGAGGTTGAGCTTTTATCCATTTTCCTTTTTTTTTAAAAGAGCGTGAGTAAAACTTAACTCCTCATACTCTCTTCTTGAAACATTTGCCTGTTTTGAATTTTTTTGTCCATTTCCTACTTCAGCACAATTTTTTAGGGCAGGTGTCCTTTACAGCCCTGAGTCCTTGTGAATGTTAAGTGACCATTAGCTGTGAGTTTAAAGCTGCTCTTGCAGGAAACGGCCACAAGGTGGCAGCAATTCTCCTTTACCAAATTTGGTAACTGGGGAAACAGAGCCTTAATGGAAGTGGTGTTCTAGGTTGTAAATTCGAATGGAATGTGCCAGGAAAAAAGCACTTTATGTTTATGTCTCATTACTTCTTGTTCATAATTGTAATTTACTTTTTTATTTTTTATCCCAGCAAATTTGATTACAATGGTTTGTTTGTTCTAGGTGTGCAAGATGTGGTTCTTTCACACATATACGTGTATCTATTCTTCCTCGCATCCTTTTCCCATGTAGGTTATGACACACTGTTGAGTAGTCTTCTCCTGGTCTTCCGTACGTCTTTGGTGATTATATATTTCACATGGTATGTATATCTCTGTTAACCCCAATATGGTAATGTATGCAATCCTCATCCGTTTCTATTTGGTGAACCATCAGTTTTTTTAATGAATCTGTGATTGCCTTTCTCTGTGGAAATATCTTCATTGGTATCAATTTTTAAGTAACTCCTAAAAGAGATATGATAGGATATGTGTCTTTTGCTTTCTCACTTACTACAGATGGCGTGATTACGTCTAGACTCATGTATGGTGCTGTAAATGGCATTGTTTCATTTTTTTCACTAGCGAATATTCCATCTGTACATGGAGGAGTTCTTCTTTGTCCACCCATCTGTTTGTGGACTTTTTGGTTACTTCCATATCTTGGCTATTGTAATACTGTGACATGCAGATTTGCCTGCCTGTTTCTTTCCAATTCTTTCTTCTTAGATTATAGGTCGAGGAGTGGGCCTGCTGGATCATACGGTAGCTCAATGTTTACCTTTTTAAGGCACCTCCATTCTGTTCTCATTCGTGGCCCTTTTCAAGTTACGTCCCATTTGAAGTTGAGGGTATGCATTTCTCCACAACACCTTCAGCATTTATTGTTTGTAGTTTCCTTGCTGATCGTTATTCTGACAAGTGTGAGCTGATACCTCTTTGTGGTTGAATTCGCCTGTGCCTCATAATCCGTTGAAATTGAACTTTAAGGCATGTCCTTTTTATTTTTCAACCTGTGATTACCCCTTAGTTCTTCAAAGTGTTCTCTTAAAGTATGTGTCACATTTTGAAATGTTTTGGCCATTACCTCCCTCAAGACATTTTGAGGGTAGGTTTCATTTACACTTCTGCAGTACTTGTTCCTATGAAATGACCATTAGCACAGGCTTTAAAGCTGCTTTTGCAGGTAAATGCCAGAGGGTGGCAGCCTTTCTATGTCCCCACCATGGTAACTAGGGAAAAGCCCTTGCGGCCTGTGGTGTTTCTCGGTTATAAATTAGAGTGGAGTTTGCCCGGACAAACCCACACAAGCTGATGTCTCCTTACTTTTGTTGGATTTTTAAATTTAATTTTTAGTTTTTATTGGAGTAATTCCCCAGTGTGCACGTGGACCACTTCTACTTTGCGCATTCCTCAGTTGATGGACATTTTCATTGCTTCCAAGTGTTGGCTATGGTAAATATTGTTGGAGTGCAGGATTGCCAGCCTGTGACTTTTTGATTCTCATTTTCTCAGGTGATAGGCCCAGCAGTGGGTGTGACTGATTGACTGGTAGTACCGTGTTTCCCTTTTCAAAACACCTTCTTTGTGTTTTCATTAGTGGCTCTTACCTCGTCCCCCTTAGAATCGAGGGTATGCATTTCTCCACAATCGATTTAGCATTTATTGTTTGCAGCATGTATGCTAATGGCCCTACTGGCTGCTGTGTGCTGATAGGGTTGTGTAATTTGGGTTTGCATGTCTTTGAAAATTCGTAAAACTCATCATTTTTCTCCACCGTTTACTTTTCTGTTAAAAAAAAGGAAACAGTTGGGAGTAAAATATATCTCTTGAAATTTTCTTCTTGGAAGGTTGCCCTATTTTGAAATTTTTGGTCTATTTTCCACCCCAGAATTTTTTTAGAGAGCAGGTGTCATTTCCCGAACTGCAAGTTTGGTGAATATTTAGTGACCTTTGGCAATGGGTTTAAAGCTGCTGTTGTGGGAAGTGACCTCAAGCAGGCAGCATTTCTCCACTCCCAAATCTGGGTACTAGGGCAGCAGAGCCTTTCTGGAAGTCGTGTTCCTAGGTTGTAAATTAAATTGGAATGTGCATGGAGAAACCCCCATAAGTTTATGTCTCATTATTTCTTCTTGGTTTTAATTTTTTTTTTAATTGGGGTAAAGCTTAGAATATTGTTTGTCCTAGGTGTACACAATCTGGTTCATTTGTACATTATATATGTCTATTCAAGTACAGATCCTCTTCCCATGTAAAATGTTACAGAGGGTTCCACAGACCTCCCTTGCTACATGGTCGGTCTTTTTGTGATATGTATATACTATGTGTTTGTATACATAGAGCAACACTAATCTTAACTTATCCATTCCCCCCACCTTTCCTTTTAGATGAGCATAGTTTGTTTTCTAAGTCTGTGAGTGTCTTTCTCTGTGGAAATATATTCATTTGTGTCAGTTATTAGATAACACCTATAAGTGATATCATAGAATACAGGTCTTTGGTTTCCGAGTTACCTCATGTTTCGTGATTATCTCCAGACTCATTTGTGGTGCCTCAAAGAGCAATGGTTCATTGTTTTCCATGGCTAATATTCCATTGTGTACATGGACCACTTCTTCTTTATCCATTCACCTCTTGTTGGATATTTTGATTGCTTCACTGTCTTGGCTATTGTGAATAAGGCTGCACTGCAGCTTTTGCGGCCTGTGTCTTCTCGATTCTTGTCTTCTCAGGTGAGAGGTCCAATGGTGCGCCTGCTGGACTGAATGGTACCTCCATTTTTACTTTTAAACACAGCTCCTTTCTGTTCTCATTATTGGCTGTTACCCCTTTACGTCTCACCAGCAGGTAGAGGGGACACAGTTCTTAAAAACCCCGTCAGCATTTATTGTTTGTAGACATTTTGCTGATGGTCAGTCGACTGGTCTAAGTTGAAACTTTTTGTAGATTAGATTGCCTGGGTCTAACACTCCCTGAGGTTGAGCTTTTATGCATTTTCCTTTTTTTTTTAAAAGAGCGTGAGTAAAACTTAACTCTTCATACTCTCATCTTGAAACATTTGCCTGTTTTGAATTTTTTTGTCCATTCCCTACTTCAGCACAATTTTTTAGGGCAGGTGTCCTTTACAGCCCTGAGTCCTTGTGAATGTTAAGTGACCATTAGCTGTGAGTTTAAAGCTGCTCTTGCAGGAAACGGCCACAAGGTGGCAGCATTTCTCCTTTACCAAATTTGGTAACTGGGGAAACAGAGCCTTAATGGATGTGGTGTTCTAGGTTGTAAATTCGAATGGAATGTGCCAGGGAAAAAGCACTTTATGTTTATGTCTCATTACTTCTTGTTCATAATTGTAATTTACTTTTTATTTTTTATCACAGCAAATTTGATTACAATGGTTTGTTTGTTCTAGGTGTGCAAGATGTGGTTCTTTCACACATATACGTGTATCTATTCTTCCTCGCATCCTTTTCCCATGTAGGTTATGACACACTGTTGAGTAGTCTTCTCCTGGTCTTCCGTACGTCTTTGGTGATTATATATTTCACATGGTTTGTATATCTCTGTTAACCCCAATATGGTAATGTATCCAATCCTCATCCCTTTCTATTTGGTGAACCATAAGATTTTTTTAATGAAACTGTGATTGTATTTCTCTGTGGAAATATCTTCATTGGTATCAATTTTTAAGTAACTCCTAAAAGTGATATGATAGGATATGTGTCTTTTCCTTTCTCACTTACTACAGGTGGCGTGATTACGTCTAGACTCATGTATGGTGCTGCAAATGGCATTGTTTCATTTTTTTCACTAGCGAATATTTCATCTGTACATGGAGGAGTTCTTCTTTGTCCACCCATATGTTGGTGGACTTTTTGGTTACTTCCATATCTTGGCTATCGTAATTCTGTGCCATGCAGATTTGCCTGCCTGTGTCTTTCCAATTCTCTCTTCTTAGATTATAGGTCGAGGAGTGGGCCTGCTGGATCATATGGTAGCTCAATGTTTACCTTTTTAAGGCACCTCCATTCTGTTCTCATTCGTGGCCCTTTTCAAGTTACGTCCCACTTGAAGTTGAGGGTATGCATTTCTCCACAACACCTTCAGCATTTATTGTTTGTAGTTTCCTTGCTGATGGTTATTCTGACAAGTGTGAGCTGATACCTCTATGTGGTTGAATTCGCATGTGCCTCATAATCCGGTGAAATTGAGCTTTAAGGCATGTCCTTTTTATTTTTCAACCTGTGATTACTCCTTAGTTCTTCAAAGTGATCTCTTAAAATATGTGTCATATTTTGAAATGTTTTGGCCATTACCTCCCTCAAGACATTTTGAGGGCAGGTTTCATTTACAGTTCTGCAGTACTTGTTCCTATGAAATGACCATTAGCACAGGCTTTAAAGCTGCTTTTGCAGGTAAATGCCAGAGGGCGGCAGCCTTTCTATGTCCCCACCATGGTAACTAGGGAAAAGCCCTTGCGGCCTGTGGTGTTTCTCGGTTATAAATTAGAGTGGAGTTTGCCCGGACAAACCCACACAAGCTGATGTCTCCTTACTTTTGTTGGATTTTTAAATTTAATTTTTAGTTTTTATTGGAGTAATTCCCCAGTGTGCACGTGGACCACTTCTACTTTGCGCATTCCTCGGTTGATGGACATATTCATTGCTTCCAAGTGTTGTCTATGGTAAATATTGTTGGAGTACAGGATTGCCAGCCTGTGACTTTTTGATTCTCATTTTCTCAGGTGATAGGCCCAGCAGTGGGTGTGATTGATTGACTGGTAGCACCGTGTTTCCCTTTTCAAAGCACCTTCTTTGTGTTTTCATTAGTGGCTCTTACCACGTCCCCCTTAGAAATGAGGGTATTTATTTCTCCACAATCGATTTAGCATTTATTGTTTGCTGCATTTATGCTAATGGCCCTACTGGCTGCTGTGTGCTGATAGGGTTTTGTAATTTGGGTTTGCATGTCTTTGAAAATTCGTAAAACTCATCATTTTTCTCCACCGTTTACTTTTCTGTTAAAAAAAAGGAAACAGTTGGGAGTACAATATATCTCTTGAAATTTTCTTCTTGGAAGGTTGCCCTATTTTGAAATTTTTGGTCGATTTTCCACCCCAGAATTTTTTTAGAGAGCAGGTGTCATTTCCCGAACTGCAAGTTTGGTGAATATTTAGTGACCCTTAGCAATGGGTTTAAAGCTGCTGTTGTGGGAAGTGACCTTAAGCAGGCAGCATTTCTCCACTCCCAAATCTGGGTACTAGAGCAGCAGAGCCTTTCTGGAAGTCGTGTTCCTAGGTTGTAAATTAAATTGGAATGTGCATGGAGAAACCCCCATAAGTTTATGTCTCATTATTTCTTCTCGGTTTTAAATTTTTTTTTTAATTGGGGTAAAGCTTCGAATATTGTCTGTCCTAGGTGTACACAATCTGATTCATTTGTACATTATATATGTCTATTCAAGTACAGATCCTCTTCCCATGTAAAATGTTACAGAGGGTTCCACAGACCTCCCTTGCTACATGGTCGGTCTTTTTGAGATATGTATATACTATGTGTTTGTATACATAGAGCAACACTAATCTTAACTTATCCATTCCCCCTCCTTTCCTTTTAGATGAGCATAGTTTGTTTTCTAAGTCTGTGAGTGTCTTTCTCTGTGGAAATATATTCATTTGTGTCAGTTATTAGATAACGCCTATAAGTGATATCATAGAATACAGGTCTTTGGTTTCCGAGTTACCTCATGTTTCGTGATTATCTCCAGACTCATTTGTGGTGCCTCAAAGAGCAATGGTTCATTGTTTTCCATGGCTAATATTCCATTGTGTACATGGACCACTTCTTCTTTATCCATTCACCTCTTGTTGGATATTTTGATTGCTTCACTCTCTTGGCTATTGTGAAAAATGCTGCACTGCAACTTTTGCGGCCTGTGTCTTCTCGATTCCTGTCTTCTCAGGTGAGAGGTCCAATGGTGCGCCTGCTGGATTGAATGGTACCTCCATTTTTACTTTTAAACACAGCTCCTTTCTGTTCTCATTATTGGCTGTTACCCCTTTACGTGTCACCAGCAGGTAGAGGGGACACAGTTCTTAAAAACCCCGTCAGCATTTATTGTTTGTAGACATTTTGCTGATGGTCAGTCGACTGGTCTAAGTTGAAACTTTTTGTAGATTAGATTGCATGGGTCTAACACTCCCTGAGGTTGAGCTTTTATCCATTTTCCTTTTTTTTTAAAAGAGCGTGAGTAAAACTTAACTCCTCATACTCTCTTCTTGAAACATTTGCCTGTTTTGAATTTTTTTGTCCATTTCCTACTTCAGCACAATTTTTTAGGGCAGGTGTCCTTTACAGCCCTGAGTCCTTGTGAATGTTAAGTGACCATTAGCTGTGAGTTTAAAGCTGCTCTTGCAGGAAACGGCCACAAGGTGGCAGCAATTCTCCTTTACCAAATTTGGTAACTGGGGAAACAGAGCCTTAATGGAAGTGGTGTTCTAGGTTGTAAATTCGAATGGAATGTGCCAGGAAAAAAGCACTTTATGTTTATGTCTCATTACTTCTTGTTCATAATTGTAATTTACTTTTTTATTTTTTATCCCAGCAAATTTGATTACAATGGTTTGTTTGTTCTAGGTGTGCAAGATGTGGTTCTTTCACACATATACGTGTATCTATTCTTCCTCGCATCCTTTTCCCATGTAGGTTATGACACACTGTTGAGTAGTCTTCTCCTGGTCTTCCGTACGTCTTTGGTGATTATATATTTCACATGGTATGTATATCTCTGTTAACCCCAATATGGTAATGTATGCAATCCTCATCCGTTTCTATTTGGTGAACCATCAGTTTTTTTAATGAATCTGTGATTGCCTTTCTCTGTGGAAATATCTTCATTGGTATCAATTTTTAAGTAACTCCTAAAAGAGATATGATAGGATATGTGTCTTTTGCTTTCTCACTTACTACAGATGGCGTGATTACGTCTAGACTCATGTATGGTGCTGTAAATGGCATTGTTTCATT
The DNA here is from genome assembly GCF_028021215.1 of Eschrichtius robustus. Classification (NCBI taxonomy): domain Eukaryota; kingdom Metazoa; phylum Chordata; class Mammalia; order Artiodactyla; family Eschrichtiidae; genus Eschrichtius; species Eschrichtius robustus. The sequence continues at coordinate 79,158,613 of NC_090832.1, forward strand.
TTTTTCACTAGCGAATATTCCATCTGTACATGGAGGAGTTCTTCTTTGTCCACCCATCTGTTTGTGGACTTTTTGGTTACTTCCATATCTTGGCTATTGTAATACTGTGACATGCAGATTTGCCTGCCTGTTTCTTTCCAATTCTTTCTTCTTAGATTATAGGTCGAGGAGTGGGCCTGCTGGATCATACGGTAGCTCAATGTTTACCTTTTTAAGGCACCTCCATTCTGTTCTCATTCGTGGCCCTTTTCAAGTTACGTCCCATTTGAAGTTGAGGGTATGCATTTCTCCACAACACCTTCAGCATTTATTGTTTGTAGTTTCCTTGCTGATCGTTATTCTGACAAGTGTGAGCTGATACCTCTTTGTGGTTGAATTCGCCTGTGCCTCATAATCCGTTGAAATTGAACTTTAAGGCATGTCCTTTTTATTTTTCAACCTGTGATTACCCCTTAGTTCTTCAAAGTGTTCTCTTAAAGTATGTGTCACATTTTGAAATGTTTTGGCCATTACCTCCCTCAAGACATTTTGAGGGTAGGTTTCATTTACACTTCTGCAGTACTTGTTCCTATGAAATGACCATTAGCACAGGCTTTAAAGCTGCTTTTGCAGGTAAATGCCAGAGGGTGGCAGCCTTTCTATGTCCCCACCATGGTAACTAGGGAAAAGCCCTTGCGGCCTGTGGTGTTTCTCGGTTATAAATTAGAGTGGAGTTTGCCCGGACAAACCCACACAAGCTGATGTCTCCTTACTTTTGTTGGATTTTTAAATTTAATTTTTAGTTTTTATTGGAGTAATTCCCCAGTGTGCACGTGGACCACTTCTACTTTGCGCATTCCTCAGTTGATGGACATTTTCATTGCTTCCAAGTGTTGGCTATGGTAAATATTGTTGGAGTGCAGGATTGCCAGCCTGTGACTTTTTGATTCTCATTTTCTCAGGTGATAGGCCCAGCAGTGGGTGTGACTGATTGACTGGTAGTACCGTGTTTCCCTTTTCAAAACACCTTCTTTGTGTTTTCATTAGTGGCTCTTACCTCGTCCCCCTTAGAATCGAGGGTATGCATTTCTCCACAATCGATTTAGCATTTATTGTTTGCAGCATGTATGCTAATGGCCCTACTGGCTGCTGTGTGCTGATAGGGTTGTGTAATTTGGGTTTGCATGTCTTTGAAAATTCGTAAAACTCATCATTTTTCTCCACCGTTTACTTTTCTGTTAAAAAAAAGGAAACAGTTGGGAGTAAAATATATCTCTTGAAATTTTCTTCTTGGAAGGTTGCCCTATTTTGAAATTTTTGGTCTATTTTCCACCCCAGAATTTTTTTAGAGAGCAGGTGTCATTTCCCGAACTGCAAGTTTGGTGAATATTTAGTGACCTTTGGCAATGGGTTTAAAGCTGCTGTTGTGGGAAGTGACCTCAAGCAGGCAGCATTTCTCCACTCCCAAATCTGGGTACTAGGGCAGCAGAGCCTTTCTGGAAGTCGTGTTCCTAGGTTGTAAATTAAATTGGAATGTGCATGGAGAAACCCCCATAAGTTTATGTCTCATTATTTCTTCTTGGTTTTAATTTTTTTTTAATTGGGGTAAAGCTTAGAATATTGTTTGTCCTAGGTGTACACAATCTGGTTCATTTGTACATTATATATGTCTATTCAAGTACAGATCCTCTTCCCATGTAAAATGTTACAGAGGGTTCCACAGACCTCCCTTGCTACATGGTCGGTCTTTTTGTGATATGTATATACTATGTGTTTGTATACATAGAGCAACACTAATCTTAACTTATCCATTCCCCCCACCTTTCCTTTTATATGAGCATAGTTTGTTTTCTAAGTCTGTGAGTGTCTTTCTCTGTGGAAATATATTCATTTCTGTCAGTTATTAGATAACACCTATAAGTGATATCATAGAATACAGGTCTTTGGTTTCCGAGTTACCTCATGTTTCGTGATTATCTCCAGACTCATTTGTGGTGCCTCAAAGAGCAATGGTTCATTGTTTTCCATGGCTAATATTCCATTGTGTACATGGACCACTTCTTCTTTATCCATTCACCTCTTGTTGGATATTTTGATTGCTTCACTGTCTTGGCTATTGTGAATAAGGCTGCACTGCAGCTTTTGCGGCCTGTGTCTTCTCGATTCTTGTCTTCTCAGGTGAGAGGTCCAATGGTGCGCCTGCTGGACTGAATGGTACCTCCATTTTTACTTTTAAACACAGCTCCTTTCTGTTCTCATTATTGGCTGTTACCCCTTTACGTCTCACCAGCAGGTAGAGGGGACACAGTTCTTAAAAACCCCGTCAGCATTTATTGTTTGTAGACATTTTGCTGATGGTCAGTCGACTGGTCTAAGTTGAAACTCTTTGTAGATTAGATTGCCTGGGTCTAACACTCCCTGAGGTTGAGCTTTTATGCATTTTCCTTTTTTTTTTAAAAGAGCGTGAGTAAAACTTAACTCTTCATACTCTCATCTTGAAACATTTGCCTGTTTTGAATTTTTTTGTCCATTCCCTACTTCAGCACAATTTTTTAGGGCAGGTGTCCTTTACAGCCCTGAGTCCTTGTGAATGTTAAGTGACCATTAGCTGTGAGTTTAAAGCTGCTCTTGCAGGAAACGGCCACAAGGTGGCAGCATTTCTCCTTTACCAAATTTGGTAACTGGGGAAACAGAGCCTTAATGGATGTGGTGTTCTAGGTTGTAAATTCGAATGGAATGTGCCAGGGAAAAAGCACTTTATGTTTATGTCTCATTACTTCTTGTTCATAATTGTAATTTACTTTTTATTTTTTATCACAGCAAATTTGATTACAATGGTTTGTTTGTTCTAGGTGTGCAAGATGTGGTTCTTTCACACATATACGTGTATCTATTCTTCCTCGCATCCTTTTCCCATGTAGGTTATGACACACTGTTGAGTAGTCTTCTCCTGGTCTTCCGTACGTCTTTGGTGATTATATATTTCACATGGTTTGTATATCTCTGTTAACCCCAATATGGTAATGTATCCAATCCTCATCCCTTTCTATTTGGTGAACCATAAGATTTTTTTAATGAAACTGTGATTGTATTTCTCTGTGGAAATATCTTCATTGGTATCAATTTTTAAGTAACTCCTAAAAGTGATATGATAGGATATGTGTCTTTTCCTTTCTCACTTACTACAGGTGGCGTGATTACGTCTAGACTCATGTATGGTGCTGCAAATGGCATTGTTTCATTTTTTTCACTAGCGAATATTTCATCTGTACATGGAGGAGTTCTTCTTTGTCCACCCATATGTTGGTGGACTTTTTGGTTACTTCCATATCTTGGCTATCGTAATTCTGTGCCATGCAGATTTGCCTGCCTGTGTCTTTCCAATTCTCTCTTCTTAGATTATAGGTCGAGGAGTGGGCCTGCTGGATCATATGGTAGCTCAATGTTTACCTTTTTAAGGCACCTCCATTCTGTTCTCATTCGTGGCCCTTTTCAAGTTACGTCCCACTTGAAGTTGAGGGTATGCATTTCTCCACAACACCTTCAGCATTTATTGTTTGTAGTTTCCTTGCTGATGGTTATTCTGACAAGTGTGAGCTGATACCTCTATGTGGTTGAATTCGCATGTGCCTCATAATCCGGTGAAATTGAGCTTTAAGGCATGTCCTTTTTATTTTTCAACCTGTGATTACTCCTTAGTTCTTCAAAGTGATCTCTTAAAATATGTGTCATATTTTGAAATGTTTTGGCCATTACCTCCCTCAAGACATTTTGAGGGCAGGTTTCATTTACAGTTCTGCAGTACTTGTTCCTATGAAATGACCATTAGCACAGGCTTTAAAGCTGCTTTTGCAGGTAAATGCCAGAGGGCGGCAGCCTTTCTATGTCCCCACCATGGTAACTAGGGAAAAGCCCTTGCGGCCTGTGGTGTTTCTCGGTTATAAATTAGAGTGGAGTTTGCCCGGACAAACCCACACAAGCTGATGTCTCCTTACTTTTGTTGGATTTTTAAATTTAATTTTTAGTTTTTATTGGAGTAATTCCCCAGTGTGCACGTGGACCACTTCTACTTTGCGCATTCCTCGGTTGATGGACATATTCATTGCTTCCAAGTGTTGTCTATGGTAAATATTGTTGGAGTACAGGATTGCCAGCCTGTGACTTTTTGATTCTCATTTTCTCAGGTGATAGGCCCAGCAGTGGGTGTGATTGATTGACTGGTAGCACCGTGTTTCCCTTTTCAAAGCACCTTCTTTGTGTTTTCATTAGTGGCTCTTACCACGTCCCCCTTAGAAATGAGGGTATTTATTTCTCCACAATCGATTTAGCATTTATTGTTTGCTGCATTTATGCTAATGGCCCTACTGGCTGCTGTGTGCTGATAGGGTTTTGTAATTTGGGTTTGCATGTCTTTGAAAATTCGTAAAACTCATCATTTTTCTCCACCGTTTACTTTTCTGTTAAAAAAAAGGAAACAGTTGGGAGTACAATATATCTCTTGAAATTTTCTTCTTGGAAGGTTGCCCTATTTTGAAATTTTTGGTCGATTTTCCACCCCAGAATTTTTTTAGAGAGCAGGTGTCATTTCCCGAACTGCAAGTTTGGTGAATATTTAGTGACCTTTAGCAATGGGTTTAAAGCTGCTGTTGTGGGAAGTGACCTTAAGCAGGCAGCATTTCTCCACTCCCAAATCTGGGTACTAGGGCAGCAGAGCCTTTCTGGAAGTCGTGTTCCTAGGTTGTAAATTAAATTGGAATGTGCATGGAGAAACCCCCATAAGTTTATGTCTCATTATTTCTTCTCGGTTTTAAATTTTTTTTTTAATTGGGGTAAAGCTTCGAATATTGTCTGTCCTAGGTGTACACAATCTGGTTCATTTCTACATTATATATGTCTATTCAAGTACAGATCCTCTTCCCATGTAAAATGTTACAGAGGGTTCCACAGACCTCCCTTGCTACATGGTCGGTCTTTTTGAGATATGTATATACTATGTGTTTGTATACATAGAGCAACACTAATCTTAACTTATCCATTCCCCCTCCTTTCCTTTTAGATGAGCATAGTTTGTTTTCTAAGTCTGTGAGTGTCTTTCTCTGTGGAAATATATTCATTTTTGTCAGTTATTAGATAACGCCTATAAGTGATATCATAGAATACAGGTCTTTGGTTTCCGAGTTACCTCATGTTTCGTGATTATCTCCAGACTCATTTGTGGTGCCTCAAAGAGCAATGGTTCATTGTTTTCCATGGCTAATATTCCATTGTGTACATGGACCACTTCTTCTTTATCCATTCACCTCTTGTTGGATATTTTGATTGCTTCACTCTCTTGGCTATTGTGAAAAATGCTGCACTGCAACTTTTGCGGCCTGTGTCTTCTCGATTCCTGTCTTCTCAGGTGAGAGGTCCAATGGTGCGCCTGCTGGATTGAATGGTACCTCCATTTTTACTTTTAAACACAGCTCCTTTCTGTTCTCATTATTGGCTGTTACCCCTTTACGTCTCACCAGCAGGTAGAGGGGACACAGTTCTTAAAAACCCCGTCAGCATTTATTGTTTGTAGACATTTTGCTGATGGTCAGTCGACTGGTCTAAGTTGAAACTTTTTGTAGATTAGATTGCATGGGTCTAACACTCCCTGAGGTTGAGCTTTTATCCATTTTCCTTTTTTTTTAAAAGAGCGTGAGTAAAACTTAACTCCTCATACTCTCTTCTTGAAACATTTGCCTGTTTTGAATTTTTTTGTCCATTTCCTACTTCAGCACAATTTTTTAGGGCAGGTGTCCTTTACAGCCCTGAGTCCTTGTGAATGTTAAGTGACCATTAGCTGTGAGTTTAAAGCTGCTCTTGCAGGAAACGGCCACAAGGTGGCAGCAATTCTCCTTTACCAAATTTGGTAACTGGGGAAACAGAGCCTTAATGGAAGTGGTGTTCTAGGTTGTAAATTCGAATGGAATGTGCCAGGAAAAAAGCACTTTATGTTTATGTCTCATTACTTCTTGTTCATAATTGTAATTTACTTTTTTATTTTTTATCCCAGCAAATTTGATTACAATGGTTTGTTTGTTCTAGGTGTGCAAGATGTGGTTCTTTCACACATATACGTGTATCTATTCTTCCTCGCATCCTTTTCCCATGTAGGTTATGACACACTGTTGAGTAGTCTTCTCCTGGTCTTCCGTACGTCTTTGGTGATTATATATTTCACATGGTATGTATATCTCTGTTAACCCCAATATGGTAATGTATGCAATCCTCATCCGTTTCTATTTGGTGAACCATCAGTTTTTTTAATGAATCTGTGATTGCCTTTCTCTGTGGAAATATCTTCATTGGTATCAATTTTTAAGTAACTCCTAAAAGAGATATGATAGGATATGTGTCTTTTGCTTTCTCACTTACTACAGATGGCGTGATTACGTCTAGACTCATGTATGGTGCTGTAAATGGCATTGTTTCATTTTTTTCACTAGCGAATATTCCATCTGTACATGGAGGAGTTCTTCTTTGTCCACCCATCTGTTTGTGGACTTTTTGGTTACTTCCATATCTTGGCTATTGTAATACTGTGACATGCAGATTTGCCTGCCTGTTTCTTTCCAATTCTTTCTTCTTAGATTATAGGTCGAGGAGTGGGCCTGCTGGATCATACGGTAGCTCAATGTTTACCTTTTTAAGGCACCTCCATTCTGTTCTCATTCGTGGCCCTTTTCAAGTTACGTCCCATTTGAAGTTGAGGGTATGCATTTCTCCACAACACCTTCAGCATTTATTGTTTGTAGTTTCCTTGCTGATCGTTATTCTGACAAGTGTGAGCTGATACCTCTTTGTGGTTGAATTCGCCTGTGCCTCATAATCCGTTGAAATTGAACTTTAAGGCATGTCCTTTTTATTTTTCAACCTGTGATTACCCCTTAGTTCTTCAAAGTGTTCTCTTAAAGTATGTGTCACATTTTGAAATGTTTTGGCCATTACCTCCCTCAAGACATTTTGAGGGTAGGTTTCATTTACACTTCTGCAGTACTTGTTCCTATGAAATGACCATTAGCACAGGCTTTAAAGCTGCTTTTGCAGGTAAATGCCAGAGGGTGGCAGCCTTTCTATGTCCCCACCATGGTAACTAGGGAAAAGCCCTTGCGGCCTGTGGTGTTTCTCGGTTATAAATTAGAGTGGAGTTTGCCCGGACAAACCCACACAAGCTGATGTCTCCTTACTTTTGTTGGATTTTTAAATTTAATTTTTAGTTTTTATTGGAGTAATTCCCCAGTGTGCACGTGGACCACTTCTACTTTGCGCATTCCTCAGTTGATGGACATTTTCATTGCTTCCAAGTGTTGGCTATGGTAAATATTGTTGGAGTGCAGGATTGCCAGCCTGTGACTTTTTGATTCTCATTTTCTCAGGTGATAGGCCCAGCAGTGGGTGTGACTGATTGACTGGTAGTACCGTGTTTCCCTTTTCAAAACACCTTCTTTGTGTTTTCATTAGTGGCTCTTACCTCGTCCCCCTTAGAATCGAGGGTATGCATTTCTCCACAATCGATTTAGCATTTATTGTTTGCAGCATGTATGCTAATGGCCCTACTGGCTGCTGTGTGCTGATAGGGTTGTGTAATTTGGGTTTGCATGTCTTTGAAAATTCGTAAAACTCATCATTTTTCTCCACCGTTTACTTTTCTGTTAAAAAAAAGGAAACAGTTGGGAGTAAAATATATCTCTTGAAATTTTCTTCTTGGAAGGTTGCCCTATTTTGAAATTTTTGGTCTATTTTCCACCCCAGAATTTTTTTAGAGAGCAGGTGTCATTTCCCGAACTGCAAGTTTGGTGAATATTTAGTGACCTTTGGCAATGGGTTTAAAGCTGCTGTTGTGGGAAGTGACCTCAAGCAGGCAGCATTTCTCCACTCCCAAATCTGGGTACTAGGGCAGCAGAGCCTTTCTGGAAGTCGTGTTCCTAGGTTGTAAATTAAATTGGAATGTGCATGGAGAAACCCCCATAAGTTTATGTCTCATTATTTCTTCTTGGTTTTAATTTTTTTTTTAATTGGGGTAAAGCTTAGAATATTGTTTGTCCTAGGTGTACACAATCTGGTTCATTTGTACATTATATATGTCTATTCAAGTACAGATCCTCTTCCCATGTAAAATGTTACAGAGGGTTCCACAGACCTCCCTTGCTACATGGTCGGTCTTTTTGTGATATGTATATACTATGTGTTTGTATACATAGAGCAACACTAATCTTAACTTATCCATTCCCCCCACCTTTCCTTTTAGATGAGCATAGTTTGTTTTCTAAGTCTGTGAGTGTCTTTCTCTGTGGAAATATATTCATTTGTGTCAGTTATTAGATAACACCTATAAGTGATATCATAGAATACAGGTCTTTGGTTTCCGAGTTACCTCATGTTTCGTGATTATCTCCAGACTCATTTGTGGTGCCTCAAAGAGCAATGGTTCATTGTTTTCCATGGCTAATATTCCATTGTGTACATGGACCACTTCTTCTTTATCCATTCACCTCTTGTTGGATATTTTGATTGCTTCACTGTCTTGGCTATTGTGAATAAGGCTGCACTGCAGCTTTTGCGGCCTGTGTCTTCTCGATTCTTGTCTTCTCAGGTGAGAGGTCCAATGGTGCGCCTGCTGGACTGAATGGTACCTCCATTTTTACTTTTAAACACAGCTCCTTTCTGTTCTCATTATTGGCTGTTACCCCTTTACGTCTCACCAGCAGGTAGAGGGGACACAGTTCTTAAAAACCCCGTCAGCATTTATTGTTTGTAGACATTTTGCTGATGGTCAGTCGACTGGTCTAAGTTGAAACTTTTTGTAGATTAGATTGCCTGGGTCTAACACTCCCTGAGGTTGAGCTTTTATGCATTTTCCTTTTTTTTTTAAAAGAGCGTGAGTAAAACTTAACTCTTCATACTCTCATCTTGAAACATTTGCCTGTTTTGAATTTTTTTGTCCATTCCCTACTTCAGCACAATTTTTTAGGGCAGGTGTCCTTTACAGCCCTGAGTCCTTGTGAATGTTAAGTGACCATTAGCTGTGAGTTTAAAGCTGCTCTTGCAGGAAACGGCCACAAGGTGGCAGCATTTCTCCTTTACCAAATTTGGTAACTGGGGAAACAGAGCCTTAATGGATGTGGTGTTCTAGGTTGTAAATTCGAATGGAATGTGCCAGGGAAAAAGCACTTTATGTTTATGTCTCATTACTTCTTGTTCATAATTGTAATTTACTTTTTATTTTTTATCACAGCAAATTTGATTACAATGGTTTGTTTGTTCTAGGTGTGCAAGATGTGGTTCTTTCACACATATACGTGTATCTATTCTTCCTCGCATCCTTTTCCCATGTAGGTTATGACACACTGTTGAGTAGTCTTCTCCTGGTCTTCCGTACGTCTTTGGTGATTATATATTTCACATGGTTTGTATATCTCTGTTAACCCCAATATGGTAATGTATCCAATCCTCATCCCTTTCTATTTGGTGAACCATAAGATTTTTTTAATGAAACTGTGATTGTATTTCTCTGTGGAAATATCTTCATTGGTATCAATTTTTAAGTAACTCCTAAAAGTGATATGATAGGATATGTGTCTTTTCCTTTCTCACTTACTACAGGTGGCGTGATTACGTCTAGACTCATGTATGGTGCTGCAAATGGCATTGTTTCATTTTTTTCACTAGCGAATATTTCATCTGTACATGGAGGAGTTCTTCTTTGTCCACCCATATGTTGGTGGACTTTTTGGTTACTTCCATATCTTGGCTATCGTAATTCTGTGCCATGCAGATTTGCCTGCCTGTGTCTTTCCAATTCTCTCTTCTTAGATTATAGGTCGAGGAGTGGGCCTGCTGGATCATATGGTAGCTCAATGTTTACCTTTTTAAGGCACCTCCATTCTGTTCTCATTCGTGGCCCTTTTCAAGTTACGTCCCACTTGAAGTTGAGGGTATGCATTTCTCCACAACACCTTCAGCATTTATTGTTTGTAGTTTCCTTGCTGATGGTTATTCTGACAAGTGTGAGCTGATACCTCTATGTGGTTGAATTCGCATGTGCCTCATAATCCGGTGAAATTGAGCTTTAAGGCATGTCCTTTTTATTTTTCAACCTGTGATTACTCCTTAGTTCTTCAAAGTGATCTCTTAAAATATGTGTCATATTTTGAAATGTTTTGGCCATTACCTCCCTCAAGACATTTTGAGGGCAGGTTTCATTTACAGTTCTGCAGTACTTGTTCCTATGAAATGACCATTAGCACAGGCTTTAAAGCTGCTTTTGCAGGTAAATGCCAGAGGGCGGCAGCCTTTCTATGTCCCCACCATGGTAACTAGGGAAAAGCCCTTGCGGCCTGTGGTGTTTCTCGGTTATAAATTAGAGTGGAGTTTGCCCGGACAAACCCACACAAGCTGATGTCTCCTTACTTTTGTTGGATTTTTAAATTTAATTTTTAGTTTTTATTGGAGTAATTCCCCAGTGTGCACGTGGACCACTTCTACTTTGCGCATTCCTCGGTTGATGGACATATTCATTGCTTCCAAGTGTTGTCTATGGTAAATATTGTTGGAGTACAGGATTGCCAGCCTGTGACTTTTTGATTCTCATTTTCTCAGGTGATAGGCCCAGCAGTGGGTGTGATTGATTGACTGGTAGCACCGTGTTTCCCTTTTCAAAGCACCTTCTTTGTGTTTTCATTAGTGGCTCTTACCACGTCCCCCTTAGAAATGAGGGTATTTATTTCTCCACAATCGATTTAGCATTTATTGTTTGCTGCATTTATGCTAATGGCCCTACTGGCTGCTGTGTGCTGATAGGGTTTTGTAATTTGGGTTTGCATGTCTTTGAAAATTCGTAAAACTCATCATTTTTCTCCACCGTTTACTTTTCTGTTAAAAAAAAGGAAACAGTTGGGAGTACAATATATCTCTTGAAATTTTCTTCTTGGAAGGTTGCCCTATTTTGAAATTTTTGGTCGATTTTCCACCCCAGAATTTTTTTAGAGAGCAGGTGTCATTTCCCGAACTGCAAGTTTGGTGAATATTTAGTGACCCTTAGCAATGGGTTTAAAGCTGCTGTTGTGGGAAGTGACCTTAAGCAGGCAGCATTTCTCCACTCCCAAATCTGGGTACTAGAGCAGCAGAGCCTTTCTGGAAGTCGTGTTCCTAGGTTGTAAATTAAATTGGAATGTGCATGGAGAAACCCCCATAAGTTTATGTCTCATTATTTCTTCTCGGTTTTAAATTTTTTTTTTAATTGGGGTAAAGCTTCGAATATTGTCTGTCCTAGGTGTACACAATCTGATTCATTTGTACATTATATATGTCTATTCAAGTACAGATCCTCTTCCCATGTAAAATGTTACAGAGGGTTCCACAGACCTCCCTTGCTACATGGTCGGTCTTTTTGAGATATGTATATACTATGTGTTTGTATACATAGAGCAACACTAATCTTAACTTATCCATTCCCCCTCCTTTCCTTTTAGATGAGCATAGTTTGTTTTCTAAGTCTGTGAGTGTCTTTCTCTGTGGAAATATATTCATTTGTGTCAGTTATTAGATAACGCCTATAAGTGATATCATAGAATACAGGTCTTTGGTTTCCGAGTTACCTCATGTTTCGTGATTATCTCCAGACTCATTTGTGGTGCCTCAAAGAGCAATGGTTCATTGTTTTCCATGGCTAATATTCCATTGTGTACATGGACCACTTCTTCTTTATCCATTCACCTCTTGTTGGATATTTTGATTGCTTCACTCTCTTGGCTATTGTGAAAAATGCTGCACTGCAACTTTTGCGGCCTGTGTCTTCTCGATTCCTGTCTTCTCAGGTGAGAGGTCCAATGGTGCGCCTGCTGGATTGAATGGTACCTCCATTTTTACTTTTAAACACAGCTCCTTTCTGTTCTCATTATTGGCTGTTACCCCTTTACGTGTCACCAGCAGGTAGAGGGGACACAGTTCTTAAAAACCCCGTCAGCATTTATTGTTTGTAGACATTTTGCTGATGGTCAGTCGACTGGTCTAAGTTGAAACTTTTTGTAGATTAGATTGCATGGGTCTAACACTCCCTGAGGTTGAGCTTTTATCCATTTTCCTTTTTTTTTAAAAGAGCGTGAGTAAAACTTAACTCCTCATACTCTCTTCTTGAAACATTTGCCTGTTTTGAATTTTTTTGTCCATTTCCTACTTCAGCACAATTTTTTAGGGCAGGTGTCCTTTACAGCCCTGAGTCCTTGTGAATGTTAAGTGACCATTAGCTGTGAGTTTAAAGCTGCTCTTGCAGGAAACGGCCACAAGGTGGCAGCAATTCTCCTTTACCAAATTTGGTAACTGGGGAAACAGAGCCTTAATGGAAGTGGTGTTCTAGGTTGTAAATTCGAATGGAATGTGCCAGGAAAAAAGCACTTTATGTTTATGTCTCATTACTTCTTGTTCATAATTGTAATTTACTTTTTTATTTTTTATCCCAGCAAATTTGATTACAATGGTTTGTTTGTTCTAGGTGTGCAAGATGTGGTTCTTTCACACATATACGTGTATCTATTCTTCCTCGCATCCTTTTCCCATGTAGGTTATGACACACTGTTGAGTAGTCTTCTCCTGGTCTTCCGTACGTCTTTGGTGATTATATATTTCACATGGTATGTATATCTCTGTTAACCCCAATATGGTAATGTATGCAATCCTCATCCGTTTCTATTTGGTGAACCATCAGTTTTTTTAATGAATCTGTGATTGCCTTTCTCTGTGGAAATATCTTCATTGGTATCAATTTTTAAGTAACTCCTAAAAGAGATATGATAGGATATGTGTCTTTTGCTTTCTCACTTACTACAGATGGCGTGATTACGTCTAGACTCATGTATGGTGCTGTAAATGGCATTGTTTCATTTTTTTCACTAGCGAATATTCCATCTGTACATGGAGGAGTTCTTCTTTGTCCACCCATCTGTTTGTGGACTTTTTGGTTACTTCCATATCTTGGCTATTGTAATACTGTGACATGCAGATTTGCCTGCCTGTGTCTTTCCAATTCTTTCTTCTTAGATTATAGGTCGAGGAGTGGGCCTGCTGGATCATACGGTAGCTCAATGTTTACCTTTTTAAGGCACCTCCATTCTGTTCTCATTCGTGGCCCTTTTCAAGTTACGTCCCATTTGAAGTTGAGGGTATGCATTTCTCCACAACACCTTCAGCATTTATTGTTTGTAGTTTCCTTGCTGATCGTTATTCTGACAAGTGTGAGCTGATACCTCTTTGTGGTTGAATTCGCCTGTGCCTCATAATCCGTTGAAATTGAACTTTAAGGCATGTCCTTTTTATTTTTCAACCTGTGATTACCCCTTAGTTCTTCAAAGTGTTCTCTTAAAGTATGTGTCACATTTTGAAATGTTTTGGCCATTACCTCCCTCAAGACATTTTGAGGGTAGGTTTCATTTACACTTCTGCAGTACTTGTTCCTATGAAATGACCATTAGCACAGGCTTTAAAGCTGCTTTTGCAGGTAAATGCCAGAGGGTGGCAGCCTTTCTATGTCCCCACCATGGTAACTAGGGAAAAGCCCTTGCGGCCTGTGGTGTTTCTCGGTTATAAATTAGAGTGGAGTTTGCCCGGACAAACCCACACAAGCTGATGTCTCCTTACTTTTGTTGGATTTTTAAATTTAATTTTTAGTTTTTATTGGAGTAATTCCCCAGTGTGCACGTGGACCACTTCTACTTTGCGCATTCCTCAGTTGATGGACATTTTCATTGCTTCCAAGTGTTGGCTATGGTAAATATTGTTGGAGTGCAGGATTGCCAGCCTGTGACTTTTTGATTCTCATTTTCTCAGGTGATAGGCCCAGCAGTGGGTGTGACTGATTGACTGGTAGTACCGTGTTTCCCTTTTCAAAACACCTTCTTTGTGTTTTCATTAGTGGCTCTTACCTCGTCCCCCTTAGAATCGAGGGTATGCATTTCTCCACAATCGATTTAGCATTTATTGTTTGCAGCATGTATGCTAATGGCCCTACTGGCTGCTGTGTGCTGATAGGGTTGTGTAATTTGGGTTTGCATGTCTTTGAAAATTCGTAAAACTCATCATTTTTCTCCACCGTTTACTTTTCTGTTAAAAAAAAGGAAACAGTTGGGAGTAAAATATATCTCTTGAAATTTTCTTCTTGGAAGGTTGCCCTATTTTGAAATTTTTGGTCTATTTTCCACCCCAGAATTTTTTTAGAGAGCAGGTGTCATTTCCCGAACTGCAAGTTTGGTGAATATTTAGTGACCTTTGGCAATGGGTTTAAAGCTGCTGTTGTGGGAAGTGACCTCAAGCAGGCAGCATTTCTCCACTCCCAAATCTGGGTACTAGGGCAGCAGAGCCTTTCTGGAAGTCGTGTTCCTAGGTTGTAAATTAAATTGGAATGTGCATGGAGAAACCCCCATAAGTTTATGTCTCATTATTTCTTCTTGGTTTTAATTTTTTTTTAATTGGGGTAAAGCTTAGAATATTGTTTGTCCTAGGTGTACACAATCTGGTTCATTTGTACATTATATATGTCTATTCAAGTACAGATCCTCTTCCCATGTAAAATGTTACAGAGGGTTCCACAGACCTCCCTTGCTACATGGTCGGTCTTTTTGTGATATGTATATACTATGTGTTTGTATACATAGAGCAACACTAATCTTAACTTATCCATTCCCCCCACCTTTCCTTTTATATGAGCATAGTTTGTTTTCTAAGTCTGTGAGTGTCTTTCTCTGTGGAAATATATTCATTTCTGTCAGTTATTAGATAACACCTATAAGTGATATCATAGAATACAGGTCTTTGGTTTCCGAGTTACCTCATGTTTCGTGATTATCTCCAGACTCATTTGTGGTGCCTCAAAGAGCAATGGTTCATTGTTTTCCATGGCTAATATTCCATTGTGTACATGGACCACTTCTTCTTTATCCATTCACCTCTTGTTGGATATTTTGATTGCTTCACTGTCTTGGCTATTGTGAATAAGGCTGCACTGCAGCTTTTGCGGCCTGTGTCTTCTCGATTCTTGTCTTCTCAGGTGAGAGGTCCAATGGTGCGCCTGCTGGACTGAATGGTACCTCCATTTTTACTTTTAAACACAGCTCCTTTCTGTTCTCATTATTGGCTGTTACCCCTTTACGTCTCACCAGCAGGTAGAGGGGACACAGTTCTTAAAAACCCCGTCAGCATTTATTGTTTGTAGACATTTTGCTGATGGTCAGTCGACTGGTCTAAGTTGAAACTCTTTGTAGATTAGATTGCCTGGGTCTAACACTCCCTGAGGTTGAGCTTTTATGCATTTTCCTTTTTTTTTTAAAAGAGCGTGAGTAAAACTTAACTCTTCA
This sequence comes from Eschrichtius robustus, assembly GCF_028021215.1. Taxonomy (NCBI): domain Eukaryota; kingdom Metazoa; phylum Chordata; class Mammalia; order Artiodactyla; family Eschrichtiidae; genus Eschrichtius; species Eschrichtius robustus. Next base: position 79,173,966 of record NC_090832.1, read on the forward strand.
TACTCTCATCTTGAAACATTTGCCTGTTTTGAATTTTTTTGTCCATTCCCTACTTCAGCACAATTTTTTAGGGCAGGTGTCCTTTACAGCCCTGAGTCCTTGTGAATGTTAAGTGACCATTAGCTGTGAGTTTAAAGCTGCTCTTGCAGGAAACGGCCACAAGGTGGCAGCATTTCTCCTTTACCAAATTTGGTAACTGGGGAAACAGAGCCTTAATGGATGTGGTGTTCTAGGTTGTAAATTCGAATGGAATGTGCCAGGGAAAAAGCACTTTATGTTTATGTCTCATTACTTCTTGTTCATAATTGTAATTTACTTTTTATTTTTTATCACAGCAAATTTGATTACAATGGTTTGTTTGTTCTAGGTGTGCAAGATGTGGTTCTTTCACACATATACGTGTATCTATTCTTCCTCGCATCCTTTTCCCATGTAGGTTATGACACACTGTTGAGTAGTCTTCTCCTGGTCTTCCGTACGTCTTTGGTGATTATATATTTCACATGGTTTGTATATCTCTGTTAACCCCAATATGGTAATGTATCCAATCCTCATCCCTTTCTATTTGGTGAACCATAAGATTTTTTTAATGAAACTGTGATTGTATTTCTCTGTGGAAATATCTTCATTGGTATCAATTTTTAAGTAACTCCTAAAAGTGATATGATAGGATATGTGTCTTTTCCTTTCTCACTTACTACAGGTGGCGTGATTACGTCTAGACTCATGTATGGTGCTGCAAATGGCATTGTTTCATTTTTTTCACTAGCGAATATTTCATCTGTACATGGAGGAGTTCTTCTTTGTCCACCCATATGTTGGTGGACTTTTTGGTTACTTCCATATCTTGGCTATCGTAATTCTGTGCCATGCAGATTTGCCTGCCTGTGTCTTTCCAATTCTCTCTTCTTAGATTATAGGTCGAGGAGTGGGCCTGCTGGATCATATGGTAGCTCAATGTTTACCTTTTTAAGGCACCTCCATTCTGTTCTCATTCGTGGCCCTTTTCAAGTTACGTCCCACTTGAAGTTGAGGGTATGCATTTCTCCACAACACCTTCAGCATTTATTGTTTGTAGTTTCCTTGCTGATGGTTATTCTGACAAGTGTGAGCTGATACCTCTATGTGGTTGAATTCGCATGTGCCTCATAATCCGGTGAAATTGAGCTTTAAGGCATGTCCTTTTTATTTTTCAACCTGTGATTACTCCTTAGTTCTTCAAAGTGATCTCTTAAAATATGTGTCATATTTTGAAATGTTTTGGCCATTACCTCCCTCAAGACATTTTGAGGGCAGGTTTCATTTACAGTTCTGCAGTACTTGTTCCTATGAAATGACCATTAGCACAGGCTTTAAAGCTGCTTTTGCAGGTAAATGCCAGAGGGCGGCAGCCTTTCTATGTCCCCACCATGGTAACTAGGGAAAAGCCCTTGCGGCCTGTGGTGTTTCTCGGTTATAAATTAGAGTGGAGTTTGCCCGGACAAACCCACACAAGCTGATGTCTCCTTACTTTTGTTGGATTTTTAAATTTAATTTTTAGTTTTTATTGGAGTAATTCCCCAGTGTGCACGTGGACCACTTCTACTTTGCGCATTCCTCGGTTGATGGACATATTCATTGCTTCCAAGTGTTGTCTATGGTAAATATTGTTGGAGTACAGGATTGCCAGCCTGTGACTTTTTGATTCTCATTTTCTCAGGTGATAGGCCCAGCAGTGGGTGTGATTGATTGACTGGTAGCACCGTGTTTCCCTTTTCAAAGCACCTTCTTTGTGTTTTCATTAGTGGCTCTTACCACGTCCCCCTTAGAAATGAGGGTATTTATTTCTCCACAATCGATTTAGCATTTATTGTTTGCTGCATTTATGCTAATGGCCCTACTGGCTGCTGTGTGCTGATAGGGTTTTGTAATTTGGGTTTGCATGTCTTTGAAAATTCGTAAAACTCATCATTTTTCTCCACCGTTTACTTTTCTGTTAAAAAAAAGGAAACAGTTGGGAGTACAATATATCTCTTGAAATTTTCTTCTTGGAAGGTTGCCCTATTTTGAAATTTTTGGTCGATTTTCCACCCCAGAATTTTTTTAGAGAGCAGGTGTCATTTCCCGAACTGCAAGTTTGGTGAATATTTAGTGACCCTTAGCAATGGGTTTAAAGCTGCTGTTGTGGGAAGTGACCTTAAGCAGGCAGCATTTCTCCACTCCCAAATCTGGGTACTAGAGCAGCAGAGCCTTTCTGGAAGTCGTGTTCCTAGGTTGTAAATTAAATTGGAATGTGCATGGAGAAACCCCCATAAGTTTATGTCTCATTATTTCTTCTCGGTTTTAAATTTTTTTTTTAATTGGGGTAAAGCTTCGAATATTGTCTGTCCTAGGTGTACACAATCTGATTCATTTGTACATTATATATGTCTATTCAAGTACAGATCCTCTTCCCATGTAAAATGTTACAGAGGGTTCCACAGACCTCCCTTGCTACATGGTCGGTCTTTTTGAGATATGTATATACTATGTGTTTGTATACATAGAGCAACACTAATCTTAACTTATCCATTCCCCCTCCTTTCCTTTTAGATGAGCATAGTTTGTTTTCTAAGTCTGTGAGTGTCTTTCTCTGTGGAAATATATTCATTTGTGTCAGTTATTAGATAACGCCTATAAGTGATATCATAGAATACAGGTCTTTGGTTTCCGAGTTACCTCATGTTTCGTGATTATCTCCAGACTCATTTGTGGTGCCTCAAAGAGCAATGGTTCATTGTTTTCCATGGCTAATATTCCATTGTGTACATGGACCACTTCTTCTTTATCCATTCACCTCTTGTTGGATATTTTGATTGCTTCACTCTCTTGGCTATTGTGAAAAATGCTGCACTGCAACTTTTGCGGCCTGTGTCTTCTCGATTCCTGTCTTCTCAGGTGAGAGGTCCAATGGTGCGCCTGCTGGATTGAATGGTACCTCCATTTTTACTTTTAAACACAGCTCCTTTCTGTTCTCATTATTGGCTGTTACCCCTTTACGTGTCACCAGCAGGTAGAGGGGACACAGTTCTTAAAAACCCCGTCAGCATTTATTGTTTGTAGACATTTTGCTGATGGTCAGTCGACTGGTCTAAGTTGAAACTTTTTGTAGATTAGATTGCATGGGTCTAACACTCCCTGAGGTTGAGCTTTTATCCATTTTCCTTTTTTTTTAAAAGAGCGTGAGTAAAACTTAACTCCTCATACTCTCTTCTTGAAACATTTGCCTGTTTTGAATTTTTTTGTCCATTTCCTACTTCAGCACAATTTTTTAGGGCAGGTGTCCTTTACAGCCCTGAGTCCTTGTGAATGTTAAGTGACCATTAGCTGTGAGTTTAAAGCTGCTCTTGCAGGAAACGGCCACAAGGTGGCAGCAATTCTCCTTTACCAAATTTGGTAACTGGGGAAACAGAGCCTTAATGGAAGTGGTGTTCTAGGTTGTAAATTCGAATGGAATGTGCCAGGAAAAAAGCACTTTATGTTTATGTCTCATTACTTCTTGTTCATAATTGTAATTTACTTTTTTATTTTTTATCCCAGCAAATTTGATTACAATGGTTTGTTTGTTCTAGGTGTGCAAGATGTGGTTCTTTCACACATATACGTGTATCTATTCTTCCTCGCATCCTTTTCCCATGTAGGTTATGACACACTGTTGAGTAGTCTTCTCCTGGTCTTCCGTACGTCTTTGGTGATTATATATTTCACATGGTATGTATATCTCTGTTAACCCCAATATGGTAATGTATGCAATCCTCATCCGTTTCTATTTGGTGAACCATCAGTTTTTTTAATGAATCTGTGATTGCCTTTCTCTGTGGAAATATCTTCATTGGTATCAATTTTTAAGTAACTCCTAAAAGAGATATGATAGGATATGTGTCTTTTGCTTTCTCACTTACTACAGATGGCGTGATTACGTCTAGACTCATGTATGGTGCTGTAAATGGCATTGTTTCATTTTTTTCACTAGCGAATATTCCATCTGTACATGGAGGAGTTCTTCTTTGTCCACCCATCTGTTTGTGGACTTTTTGGTTACTTCCATATCTTGGCTATTGTAATACTGTGACATGCAGATTTGCCTGCCTGTTTCTTTCCAATTCTTTCTTCTTAGATTATAGGTCGAGGAGTGGGCCTGCTGGATCATACGGTAGCTCAATGTTTACCTTTTTAAGGCACCTCCATTCTGTTCTCATTCGTGGCCCTTTTCAAGTTACGTCCCATTTGAAGTTGAGGGTATGCATTTCTCCACAACACCTTCAGCATTTATTGTTTGTAGTTTCCTTGCTGATGGTTATTCTGACAAGTGTGAGCTGATACCTCTTTGTGGTTGAATTCGCCTGTGCCTCATAATCCGTTGAAATTGAACTTTAAGGCATGTCCTTTTTATTTTTCAACCTGTGATTACCCCTTAGTTCTTCAAAGTGTTCTCTTAAAGTATGTGTCACATTTTGAAATGTTTTGGCCATTACCTCCCTCAAGACATTTTGAGGGTAGGTTTCATTTACACTTCTGCAGTACTTGTTCCTATGAAATGACCATTAGCACAGGCTTTAAAGCTGCTTTTGCAGGTAAATGCCAGAGGGTGGCAGCCTTTCTATGTCCCCACCATGGTAACTAGGGAAAAGCCCTTGCGGCCTGTGGTGTTTCTCGGTTATAAATTAGAGTGAAGTTTGCCCGGACAAACCCACACAAGCTGATGTCTCCTTACTTTTGTTGGATTTTTAAATTTAATTTTTAGTTTTTATTGGAGTAATTCCCCAGTGTGCACGTGGACCACTTCTACTTTGCGCATTCCTCAGTTGATGGACATTTTCATTGCTTCCAAGTGTTGGCTATGGTAAATATTGTTGGAGTGCAGGATTGCCAGCCTGTGACTTTTTGATTCTCATTTTCTCAGGTGATAGGCCCAGCAGTGGGTGTGACTGATTGACTGGTAGTACCGTGTTTCCCTTTTCAAAACACCTTCTTTGTGTTTTCATTAGTGGCTCTTACCTCGTCCCCCTTAGAATCGAGGGTATGCATTTCTCCACAATCGATTTAGCATTTATTGTTTGCAGCATGTATGCTAATGGCCCTACTGGCTGCTGTGTGCTGATAGGGTTGTGTAATTTGGGTTTGCATGTCTTTGAAAATTCGTAAAACTCATCATTTTTCTCCACCGTTTACTTTTCTGTTAAAAAAAAGGAAACAGTTGGGAGTAAAATATATCTCTTGAAATTTTCTTCTTGGAAGGTTGCCCTATTTTGAAATTTTTGGTCTATTTTCCACCCCAGAATTTTTTTAGAGAGCAGGTGTCATTTCCCGAACTGCAAGTTTGGTGAATATTTAGTGACCTTTGGCAATGGGTTTAAAGCTGCTGTTGTGGGAAGTGACCTCAAGCAGGCAGCATTTCTCCACTCCCAAATCTGGGTACTAGGGCAGCAGAGCCTTTCTGGAAGTCGTGTTCCTAGGTTGTAAATTAAATTGGAATGTGCATGGAGAAACCCCCATAAGTTTATGTCTCATTATTTCTTCTTGGTTTTAATTTTTTTTTAATTGGGGTAAAGCTTAGAATATTGTTTGTCCTAGGTGTACACAATCTGGTTCATTTGTACATTATATATGTCTATTCAAGTACAGATCCTCTTCCCATGTAAAATGTTACAGAGGGTTCCACAGACCTCCCTTGCTACATGGTCGGTCTTTTTGTGATATGTATATACTATGTGTTTGTATACATAGAGCAACACTAATCTTAACTTATCCATTCCCCCCACCTTTCCTTTTATATGAGCATAGTTTGTTTTCTAAGTCTGTGAGTGTCTTTCTCTGTGGAAATATATTCATTTCTGTCAGTTATTAGATAACACCTATAAGTGATATCATAGAATACAGGTCTTTGGTTTCCGAGTTACCTCATGTTTCGTGATTATCTCCAGACTCATTTGTGGTGCCTCAAAGAGCAATGGTTCATTGTTTTCCATGGCTAATATTCCATTGTGTACATGGACCACTTCTTCTTTATCCATTCACCTCTTGTTGGATATTTTGATTGCTTCACTGTCTTGGCTATTGTGAATAAGGCTGCACTGCAGCTTTTGCGGCCTGTGTCTTCTCGATTCTTGTCTTCTCAGGTGAGAGGTCCAATGGTGCGCCTGCTGGACTGAATGGTACCTCCATTTTTACTTTTAAACACAGCTCCTTTCTGTTCTCATTATTGGCTGTTACCCCTTTACGTCTCACCAGCAGGTAGAGGGGACACAGTTCTTAAAAACCCCGTCAGCATTTATTGTTTGTAGACATTTTGCTGATGGTCAGTCGACTGGTCTAAGTTGAAACTTTTTGTAGATTAGATTGCCTGGGTCTAACACTCCCTGAGGTTGAGCTTTTATGCATTTTCCTTTTTTTTTAAAAGAGCGTGAGTAAAACTTAACTCTTCATACTCTCATCTTGAAACATTTGCCTGTTTTGAATTTTTTTGTCCATTCCCTACTTCAGCACAATTTTTTAGGGCAGGTGTCCTTTACAGCCCTGAGTCCTTGTGAATGTTAAGTGACCATTAGCTGTGAGTTTAAAGCTGCTCTTGCAGGAAACGGCCACAAGGTGGCAGCATTTCTCCTTTACCAAATTTGGTAACTGGGGAAACAGAGCCTTAATGGATGTGGTGTTCTAGGTTGTAAATTCGAATGGAATGTGCCAGGGAAAAAGCACTTTATGTTTATGTCTCATTACTTCTTGTTCATAATTGTAATTTACTTTTTATTTTTTATCACAGCAAATTTGATTACAATGGTTTGTTTGTTCTAGGTGTGCAAGATGTGGTTCTTTCACACATATACGTGTATCTATTCTTCCTCGCATCCTTTTCCCATGTAGGTTATGACACACTGTTGAGTAGTCTTCTCCTGGTCTTCCGTACGTCTTTGGTGATTATATATTTCACATGGTTTGTATATCTCTGTTAACCCCAATATGGTAATGTATCCAATCCTCATCCCTTTCTATTTGGTGAACCATAAGATTTTTTTAATGAAACTGTGATTGTATTTCTCTGTGGAAATATCTTCATTGGTATCAATTTTTAAGTAACTCCTAAAAGTGATATGATAGGATATGTGTCTTTTCCTTTCTCACTTACTACAGGTGGCGTGATTACGTCTAGACTCATGTATGGTGCTGCAAATGGCATTGTTTCATTTTTTTCACTAGCGAATATTTCATCTGTACATGGAGGAGTTCTTCTTTGTCCACCCATATGTTGGTGGACTTTTTGGTTACTTCCATATCTTGGCTATCGTAATTCTGTGCCATGCAGATTTGCCTGCCTGTGTCTTTCCAATTCTCTCTTCTTAGATTATAGGTCGAGGAGTGGGCCTGCTGGATCATATGGTAGCTCAATGTTTACCTTTTTAAGGCACCTCCATTCTGTTCTCATTCGTGGCCCTTTTCAAGTTACGTCCCACTTGAAGTTGAGGGTATGCATTTCTCCACAACACCTTCAGCATTTATTGTTTGTAGTTTCCTTGCTGATGGTTATTCTGACAAGTGTGAGCTGATACCTCTATGTGGTTGAATTCGCATGTGCCTCATAATCCGGTGAAATTGAGCTTTAAGGCATGTCCTTTTTATTTTTCAACCTGTGATTACTCCTTAGTTCTTCAAAGTGATCTCTTAAAATATGTGTCATATTTTGAAATGTTTTGGCCATTACCTCCCTCAAGACATTTTGAGGGCAGGTTTCATTTACAGTTCTGCAGTACTTGTTCCTATGAAATGACCATTAGCACAGGCTTTAAAGCTGCTTTTGCAGGTAAATGCCAGAGGGCGGCAGCCTTTCTATGTCCCCACCATGGTAACTAGGGAAAAGCCCTTGCGGCCTGTGGTGTTTCTCGGTTATAAATTAGAGTGGAGTTTGCCCGGACAAACCCACACAAGCTGATGTCTCCTTACTTTTGTTGGATTTTTAAATTTAATTTTTAGTTTTTATTGGAGTAATTCCCCAGTGTGCACGTGGACCACTTCTACTTTGCGCATTCCTCGGTTGATGGACATATTCATTGCTTCCAAGTGTTGTCTATGGTAAATATTGTTGGAGTACAGGATTGCCAGCCTGTGACTTTTTGATTCTCATTTTCTCAGGTGATAGGCCCAGCAGTGGGTGTGATTGATTGACTGGTAGCACCGTGTTTCCCTTTTCAAAGCACCTTCTTTGTGTTTTCATTAGTGGCTCTTACCACGTCCCCCTTAGAAATGAGGGTATTTATTTCTCCACAATCGATTTAGCATTTATTGTTTGCTGCATTTATGCTAATGGCCCTACTGGCTGCTGTGTGCTGATAGGGTTTTGTAATTTGGGTTTGCATGTCTTTGAAAATTCGTAAAACTCATCATTTTTCTCCACCGTTTACTTTTCTGTTAAAAAAAAGGAAACAGTTGGGAGTACAATATATCTCTTGAAATTTTCTTCTTGGAAGGTTGCCCTATTTTGAAATTTTTGGTCGATTTTCCACCCCAGAATTTTTTTAGAGAGCAGGTGTCATTTCCCGAACTGCAAGTTTGGTGAATATTTAGTGACCCTTAGCAATGGGTTTAAAGCTGCTGTTGTGGGAAGTGACCTTAAGCAGGCAGCATTTCTCCACTCCCAAATCTGGGTACTAGAGCAGCAGAGCCTTTCTGGAAGTCGTGTTCCTAGGTTGTAAATTAAATTGGAATGTGCATGGAGAAACCCCCATAAGTTTATGTCTCATTATTTCTTCTCGGTTTTAAATTTTTTTTTTAATTGGGGTAAAGCTTCGAATATTGTCTGTCCTAGGTGTACACAATCTGATTCATTTGTACATTATATATGTCTATTCAAGTACAGATCCTCTTCCCATGTAAAATGTTACAGAGGGTTCCACAGACCTCCCTTGCTACATGGTCGGTCTTTTTGAGATATGTATATACTATGTGTTTGTATACATAGAGCAACACTAATCTTAACTTATCCATTCCCCCTCCTTTCCTTTTAGATGAGCATAGTTTGTTTTCTAAGTCTGTGAGTGTCTTTCTCTGTGGAAATATATTCATTTGTGTCAGTTATTAGATAACGCCTATAAGTGATATCATAGAATACAGGTCTTTGGTTTCCGAGTTACCTCATGTTTCGTGATTATCTCCAGACTCATTTGTGGTGCCTCAAAGAGCAATGGTTCATTGTTTTCCATGGCTAATATTCCATTGTGTACATGGACCACTTCTTCTTTATCCATTCACCTCTTGTTGGATATTTTGATTGCTTCACTCTCTTGGCTATTGTGAAAAATGCTGCACTGCAACTTTTGCGGCCTGTGTCTTCTCGATTCCTGTCTTCTCAGGTGAGAGGTCCAATGGTGCGCCTGCTGGATTGAATGGTACCTCCATTTTTACTTTTAAACACAGCTCCTTTCTGTTCTCATTATTGGCTGTTACCCCTTTACGTCTCACCAGCAGGTAGAGGGGACACAGTTCTTAAAAACCCCGTCAGCATTTATTGTTTGTAGACATTTTGCTGATGGTCAGTCGACTGGTCTAAGTTGAAACTTTTTGTAGATTAGATTGCATGGGTCTAACACTCCCTGAGGTTGAGCTTTTATCCATTTTCCTTTTTTTTTAAAAGAGCGTGAGTAAAACTTAACTCCTCATACTCTCTTCTTGAAACATTTGCCTGTTTTGAATTTTTTTGTCCATTTCCTACTTCAGCACAATTTTTTAGGGCAGGTGTCCTTTACAGCCCTGAGTCCTTGTGAATGTTAAGTGACCATTAGCTGTGAGTTTAAAGCTGCTCTTGCAGGAAACGGCCACAAGGTGGCAGCAATTCTCCTTTACCAAATTTGGTAACTGGGGAAACAGAGCCTTAATGGAAGTGGTGTTCTAGGTTGTAAATTCGAATGGAATGTGCCAGGAAAAAAGCACTTTATGTTTATGTCTCATTACTTCTTGTTCATAATTGTAATTTACTTTTTATTTTTTATCCCAGCAAATTTGATTACAATGGTTTGTTTGTTCTAGGTGTGCAAGATGTGGTTCTTTCACACATATACGTGTATCTATTCTTCCTCGCATCCTTTTCCCATGTAGGTTATGACACACTGTTGAGTAGTCTTCTCCTGGTCTTCCGTACGTCTTTGGTGATTATATATTTCACATGGTATGTATATCTCTGTTAACCCCAATATGGTAATGTATGCAATCCTCATCCGTTTCTATTTGGTGAACCATCAGTTTTTTTAATGAATCTGTGATTGCCTTTCTCTGTGGAAATATCTTCATTGGTATCAATTTTTAAGTAACTCCTAAAAGAGATATGATAGGATATGTGTCTTTTGCTTTCTCACTTACTACAGATGGCGTGATTACGTCTAGACTCATGTATGGTGCTGTAAATGGCATTGTTTCATTTTTTTCACTAGCGAATATTCCATCTGTACATGGAGGAGTTCTTCTTTGTCCACCCATCTGTTTGTGGACTTTTTGGTTACTTCCATATCTTGGCTATTGTAATACTGTGACATGCAGATTTGCCTGCCTGTTTCTTTCCAATTCTTTCTTCTTAGATTATAGGTCGAGGAGTGGGCCTGCTGGATCATACGGTAGCTCAATGTTTACCTTTTTAAGGCACCTCCATTCTGTTCTCATTCGTGGCCCTTTTCAAGTTACGTCCCATTTGAAGTTGAGGGTATGCATTTCTCCACAACACCTTCAGCATTTATTGTTTGTAGTTTCCTTGCTGATCGTTATTCTGACAAGTGTGAGCTGATACCTCTTTGTGGTTGAATTCGCCTGTGCCTCATAATCCGTTGAAATTGAACTTTAAGGCATGTCCTTTTTATTTTTCAACCTGTGATTACCCCTTAGTTCTTCAAAGTGTTCTCTTAAAGTATGTGTCACATTTTGAAATGTTTTGGCCATTACCTCCCTCAAGACATTTTGAGGGTAGGTTTCATTTACACTTCTGCAGTACTTGTTCCTATGAAATGACCATTAGCACAGGCTTTAAAGCTGCTTTTGCAGGTAAATGCCAGAGGGTGGCAGCCTTTCTATGTCCCCACCATGGTAACTAGGGAAAAGCCCTTGCGGCCTGTGGTGTTTCTCGGTTATAAATTAGAGTGGAGTTTGCCCGGACAAACCCACACAAGCTGATGTCTCCTTACTTTTGTTGGATTTTTAAATTTAATTTTTAGTTTTTATTGGAGTAATTCCCCAGTGTGCACGTGGACCACTTCTACTTTGCGCATTCCTCAGTTGATGGACATTTTCATTGCTTCCAAGTGTTGGCTATGGTAAATATTGTTGGAGTGCAGGATTGCCAGCCTGTGACTTTTTGATTCTCATTTTCTCAGGTGATAGGCCCAGCAGTGGGTGTGACTGATTGACTGGTAGTACCGTGTTTCCCTTTTCAAAACACCTTCTTTGTGTTTTCATTAGTGGCTCTTACCTCGTCCCCCTTAGAATCGAGGGTATGCATTTCTCCACAATCGATTTAGCATTTATTGTTTGCAGCATGTATGCTAATGGCCCTACTGGCTGCTGTGTGCTGATAGGGTTGTGTAATTTGGGTTTGCATGTCTTTGAAAATTCGTAAAACTCATCATTTTTCTCCACCGTTTACTTTTCTGTTAAAAAAAAGGAAACAGTTGGGAGTAAAATATATCTCTTGAAATTTTCTTCTTGGAAGGTTGCCCTATTTTGAAATTTTTGGTCTATTTTCCACCCCAGAATTTTTTTAGAGAGCAGGTGTCATTTCCCGAACTGCAAGTTTGGTGAATATTTAGTGACCTTTGGCAATGGGTTTAAAGCTGCTGTTGTGGGAAGTGACCTCAAGAAGGCAGCATTTCTCCACTCCCAAATCTGGGTACTAGGGCAGCAGAGCCTTTCTGGAAGTCGTGTTCCTAGGTTGTAAATTAAATTGGAATGTGCATGGAGAAACCCCCATAAGTTTATGTCTCATTATTTCTTCTTGGTTTTAATTTTTTTTTTAATTGGGGTAAAGCTTAGAATATTGTTTGTCCTAGGTGTACACAATCTGGTTCATTTGTACATTATATATGTCTATTCAAGTACAGATCCTCTTCCCATGTAAAATGTTACAGAGGGTTCCACAGACCTCCCTTGCTACATGGTCGGTCTTTTTGTGATATGTATATACTATGTGTTTGTATACATAGAGCAACACTAATCTTAACTTATCCATTCCCCCCACCTTTCCTTTTAGATGAGCATAGTTTGTTTTCTAAGTCTGTGAGTGTCTTTCTCTGTGGAAATATATTCATTTGTGTCAGTTATTAGATAACACCTATAAGTGATATCATAGAATACAGGTCTTTGGTTTCCGAGTTACCTCATGTTTCGTGATTATCTCCAGACTCATTTGTGGTGCCTCAAAGAGCAATGGTTCATTGTTTTCCATGGCTAATATTCCATTGTGTACATGGACCACTTCTTCTTTATCCATTCACCTCTTGTTGGATATTTTGATTGCTTCACTGTCTTGGCTATTGTGAATAAGGCTGCACTGCAGCTTTTGCGGCCTGTGTCTTCTCGATTCTTGTCTTCTCAGGTGAGAGGTCCAATGGTGCGCCTGCTGGACTGAATGGTACCTCCATTTTTACTTTTAAACACAGCTCCTTTCTGTTCTCATTATTGGCTGTTACCCCTTTACGTCTCACCAGCAGGTAGAGGGGACACAGTTCTTAAAAACCCCGTCAGCATTTATTGTTTGTAGACATTTTGCTGATGGTCAGTCGACTGGTCTAAGTTGAAACTATTTGTAGATTAGATTGCCTGGGTCTAACACTCCCTGAGGTTGAGCTTTTATGCATTTTCCTTTTTTTTTTAAAGAGCGTGAATAAAACTTAACTCTTCATACTCTCATCTTGAAACATTTGCCTGTTTTGAATTTTTTTGTCCATTCCCTACATCAGCACAATTTTTTAGGGCTGGTGTCCTTTACAGCCCTGAGTCCTTGTGAATGTTAAGTGACCATTAGCTGTGAGTTTAAAGCTGCTCTTGCAGGAAACGGCCACAAGGTGGCAGCATTTCTCCTTTACCAAATTTGGTAACTGGGGAAACAGAGCCTTAATGGATGTGGTGTTCTAGGTTGTAAATTCGAATGGAATGTGCCAGGGAAAAAGCACTTTATGTTTATGTCTCATTACTTCTTGTTCATAATTGTAATTTACTTTTTATTTTTTATCACAGCAAATTTGATTACAATGGTTTGTTTGTTCTAGGTGTGCAAGATGTGGTTCTTTCACACATATACGTGTATCTATTCTTCCTCGCATCCTTTTCCCATGTAGGTTATGACACACTGTTGAGTAGTCTTCTCCTGGTCTTCCGTACGTCTTTGGTGATTATATATTTCACATGGTTTGTATATCTCTGTTAACCCCAATATGGTAATGTATCCAATCCTCATCCCTTTCTATTTGGTGAACCATAAGATTTTTTTAATGAAACTGTGATTGTATTTCTCTGTGGAAATATCTTCATTGGTATCAATTTTTAAGTAACTCCTAAAAGTGATATGATAGGATATGTGTCTTTTCCTTTCTCACTTACTACAGGTGGCGTGATTACGTCTAGACTCATGTATGGTGCTGCAAATGGCATTGTTTCATTTTTTTCACTAGCGAATATTTCATCTGTACATGGAGGAGTTCTTCTTTGTCCACCCATATGTTGGTGGACTTTTTGGTTACTTCCATATCTTGGCTATCGTAATACTGTGCCATGCAGATTTGCCTGCCTGTGTCTTTCCAATTCTCTCTTCTTAGATTATAGGTCGAGGAGTGGGCCTGCTGGATCATATGGTAGCTCAATGTTTACCTTTTTAAGGCACCTCCATTCTGTTCTCATTCGTGGCCCTTTTCAAGTTACGTCCCACTTGAAGTTGAGGGTATGCATTTCTCCACAACACCTTCAGCATTTATTGTTTGTAGTTTCCTTGCTGATGGTTATTCTGACAAGTGTGAGCTGATACCTCTATGTGGTTGAATTCGCATGTGCCTCATAATCCGGTGAAATTGAGCTTTAAGGCATGTCCTTTTTATTTTTCAACCTGTGATTACTCCTTAGTTCTTCAAAGTGATCTCTTAAAATATGTGTCATATTTTGAAATGTTTTGGCCATTACCTCCCTCAAGACATTTTGAGGGCAGGTTTCATTTACAGTTCTGCAGTACTTGTTCCTATGAAATGACCATTAGCACAGGCTTTAAAGCTGCTTTTGCAGGTAAATGCCAGAGGGCGGCAGCCTTTCTATGTCCCCACCATGGTAACTAGGGAAAAGCCCTTGCGGCCTGTGGTGTTTCTCGGTTATAAATTAGAGTGGAGTTTGCCCGGACAAACCCACACAAGCTGATGTCTCCTTACTTTTGTTGGATTTTTAAATTTAATTTTTAGTTTTTATTGGAGTAATTCCCCAGTGTGCACGTGGACCACTTCTACTTTGCGCATTCCTCGGTTGATGGACATATTCATTGCTTCCAAGTGTTGTCTATGGTAAATATTGTTGGAGTACAGGATTGCCAGCCTGTGACTTTTTGATTCTCATTTTCTCAGGTGATAGGCCCAGCAGTGGGTGTGATTGATTGACTGGTAGCACCGTGTTTCCCTTTTCAAAGCACCTTCTTTGTGTTTTCATTAGTGGCTCTTACCACGTCCCCCTTAGAAATGAGGGTATTTATTTCTCCACAATCGATTTAGCATTTATTGTTTGCTGCATTTATGCTAATGGCCCTACTGGCTGCTGTGTGCTGATAGGGTTTTGTAATTTGGGTTTGCATGTCTTTGAAAATTCGTAAAACTCATCATTTTTCTCCACCGTTTACTTTTCTGTTAAAAAAAAGGAAACAGTTGGGAGTACAATATATCTCTTGAAATTTTCTTCTTGGAAGGTTGCCCTATTTTGAAATTTTTGGTCGATTTTCCACCCCAGAATTTTTTTAGAGAGCAGGTGTCATTTCCCGAACTGCAAGTTTGGTGAATATTTAGTGACCTTTAGCAATGGGTTTAAAGCTGCTGTTGTGGGAAGTGACCTTAAGCAGGCAGCATTTCTCCACTCCCAAATCTGGGTACTAGGGCAGCAGAGCCTTTCTGGAAGTCGTGTTCCTAGGTTGTAAATTAAATTGGAATGTGCATGGAGAAACCCCCATAAGTTTATGTCTCATTATTTCTTCTCGGTTTTAAATTTTTTTTTTAATTGGGGTAAAGCTTCGAATATTGTCTGTCCTAGGTGTACACAATCTGGTTCATTTCTACATTATATATGTCTATTCAAGTACAGATCCTCTTCCCATGTAAAATGTTACAGAGGGTTCCACAGACCTCCCTTGCTACATGGTCGGTCTTTTTGAGATATGTATATACTATGTGTTTGTATACATAGAGCAACACTAATCTTAACTTATCCATTCCCCCTCCTTTCCTTTTAGATGAGCATAGTTTGTTTTCTAAGTCTGTGAGTGTCTTTCTCTGTGGAAATATATTCATTTTTGTCAGTTATTAGATAACGCCTATAAGTGATATCATAGAATACAGGTCTTTGGTTTCCGAGTTACCTCATGTTTCGTGATTATCTCCAGACTCATTTGTGGTGCCTCAAAGAGCAATGGTTCATTGTTTTCCATGGCTAATATTCCATTGTGTACATGGACCACTTCTTCTTTATCCATTCACCTCTTGTTGGATATTTTGATTGCTTCACTCTCTTGGCTATTGTGAAAAATGCTGCACTGCAACTTTTGCGGCCTGTGTCTTCTCGATTCCTGTCTTCTCAGGTGAGAGGTCCAATGGTGCGCCTGCTGGATTGAATGGTACCTCCATTTTTACTTTTAAACACAGCTCCTTTCTGTTCTCATTATTGGCTGTTACCCCTTTACGTCTCACCAGCAGGTAGAGGGGACACAGTTCTTAAAAACCCCGTCAGCATTTATTGTTTGTAGACATTTTGCTGATGGTCAGTCGACTGGTCTAAGTTGAAACTTTTTGTAGATTAGATTGCATGGGTCTAACACTCCCTGAGGTTGAGCTTTTATCCATTTTCCTTTTTTTTTAAAAGAGCGTGAGTAAAACTTAACTCCTCATACTCTCTTCTTGAAACATTTGCCTGTTTTGAATTTTTTTGTCCATTTCCTACTTCAGCACAATTTTTTAGGGCAGGTGTCCTTTACAGCCCTGAGTCCTTGTGAATGTTAAGTGACCATTAGCTGTGAGTTTAAAGCTGCTCTTGCAGGAAACGGCCACAAGGTGGCAGCAATTCTCCTTTACCAAATTTGGTAACTGGGGAAACAGAGCCTTAATGGAAGTGGTGTTCTAGGTTGTAAATTCGAATGGAATGTGCCAGGAAAAAAGCACTTTATGTTTATGTCTCATTACTTCTTGTTCATAATTGTAATTTACTTTTTTATTTTTTATCCCAGCAAATTTGATTACAATGGTTTGTTTGTTCTAGGTGTGCAAGATGTGGTTCTTTCACACATATACGTGTATCTATTCTTCCTCGCATCCTTTTCCCATGTAGGTTATGACACACTGTTGAGTAGTCTTCTCCTGGTCTTCCGTACGTCTTTGGTGATTATATATTTCACATGGTATGTATATCTCTGTTAACCCCAATATGGTAATGTATGCAATCCTCATCCGTTTCTATTTGGTGAACCATCAGTTTTTTTAATGAATCTGTGATTGCCTTTCTCTGTGGAAATATCTTCATTGGTATCAATTTTTAAGTAACTCCTAAAAGAGATATGATAGGATATGTGTCTTTTGCTTTCTCACTTACTACAGATGGCGTGATTACGTCTAGACTCATGTATGGTGCTGTAAATGGCATTGTTTCATTTTTTTCACTAGCGAATATTCCATCTGTACATGGAGGAGTTCTTCTTTGTCCACCCATCTGTTTGTGGACTTTTTGGTTACTTCCATATCTTGGCTATTGTAATACTGTGACATGCAGATTTGCCTGCCTGTTTCTTTCCAATTCTTTCTTCTTAGATTATAGGTCGAGGAGTGGGCCTGCTGGATCATACGGTAGCTCAATGTTTACCTTTTTAAGGCACCTCCATTCTGTTCTCATTCGTGGCCCTTTTCAAGTTACGTCCCATTTGAAGTTGAGGGTATGCATTTCTCCACAACACCTTCAGCATTTATTGTTTGTAGTTTCCTTGCTGATCGTTATTCTGACAAGTGTGAGCTGATACCTCTTTGTGGTTGAATTCGCCTGTGCCTCATAATCCGTTGAAATTGAACTTTAAGGCATGTCCTTTTTATTTTTCAACCTGTGATTACCCCTTAGTTCTTCAAAGTGTTCTCTTAAAGTATGTGTCACATTTTGAAATGTTTTGGCCATTACCTCCCTCAAGACATTTTGAGGGTAGGTTTCATTTACACTTCTGCAGTACTTGTTCCTATGAAATGACCATTAGCACAGGCTTTAAAGCTGCTTTTGCAGGTAAATGCCAGAGGGTGGCAGCCTTTCTATGTCCCCACCATGGTAACTAGGGAAAAGCCCTTGCGGCCTGTGGTGTTTCTCGGTTATAAATTAGAGTGGAGTTTGCCCGGACAAACCCACACAAGCTGATGTCTCCTTACTTTTGTTGGATTTTTAAATTTAATTTTTAGTTTTTATTGGAGTAATTCCCCAGTGTGCACGTGGACCACTTCTACTTTGCGCATTCCTCAGTTGATGGACATTTTCATTGCTTCCAAGTGTTGGCTATGGTAAATATTGTTGGAGTGCAGGATTGCCAGCCTGTGACTTTTTGATTCTCATTTTCTCAGGTGATAGGCCCAGCAGTGGGTGTGACTGATTGACTGGTAGTACCGTGTTTCCCTTTTCAAAACACCTTCTTTGTGTTTTCATTAGTGGCTCTTACCTCGTCCCCCTTAGAATCGAGGGTATGCATTTCTCCACAATCGATTTAGCATTTATTGTTTGCAGCATGTATGCTAATGGCCCTACTGGCTGCTGTGTGCTGATAGGGTTGTGTAATTTGGGTTTGCATGTCTTTGAAAATTCGTAAAACTCATCATTTTTCTCCACCGTTTACTTTTCTGTTAAAAAAAAGGAAACAGTTGGGAGTAAAATATATCTCTTGAAATTTTCTTCTTGGAAGGTTGCCCTATTTTGAAATTTTTGGTCTATTTTCCACCCCAGAATTTTTTTAGAGAGCAGGTGTCATTTCCCGAACTGCAAGTTTGGTGAATATTTAGTGACCTTTGGCAATGGGTTTAAAGCTGCTGTTGTGGGAAGTGACCTCAAGCAGGCAGCATTTCTCCACTCCCAAATCTGGGTACTAGGGCAGCAGAGCCTTTCTGGAAGTCGTGTTCCTAGGTTGTAAATTAAATTGGAATGTGCATGGAGAAACCCCCATAAGTTTATGTCTCATTATTTCTTCTTGGTTTTAATTTTTTTTTAATTGGGGTAAAGCTTAGAATATTGTTTGTCCTAGGTGTACACAATCTGGTTCATTTGTACATTATATATGTCTATTCAAGTACAGATCCTCTTCCCATGTAAAATGTTACAGAGGGTTCCACAGACCTCCCTTGCTACATGGTCGGTCTTTTTGTGATATGTATATACTATGTGTTTGTATACATAGAGCAACACTAATCTTAACTTATCCATTCCCCCCACCTTTCCTTTTATATGAGCATAGTTTGTTTTCTAAGTCTGTGAGTGTCTTTCTCTGTGGAAATATATTCATTTCTGTCAGTTATTAGATAACACCTATAAGTGATATCATAGAATACAGGTCTTTGGTTTCCGAGTTACCTCATGTTTCGTGATTATCTCCAGACTCATTTGTGGTGCCTCAAAGAGCAATGGTTCATTGTTTTCCATGGCTAATATTCCATTGTGTACATGGACCACTTCTTCTTTATCCATTCACCTCTTGTTGGATATTTTGATTGCTTCACTGTCTTGGCTATTGTGAATAAGGCTGCACTGCAGCTTTTGCGGCCTGTGTCTTCTCGATTCTTGTCTTCTCAGGTGAGAGGTCCAATGGTGCGCCTGCTGGACTGAATGGTACCTCCATTTTTACTTTTAAACACAGCTCCTTTCTGTTCTCATTATTGGCTGTTACCCCTTTACGTCTCACCAGCAGGTAGAGGGGACACAGTTCTTAAAAACCCCGTCAGCATTTATTGTTTGTAGACATTTTGCTGATGGTCAGTCGACTGGTCTAAGTTGAAACTTTTTGTAGATTAGATTGCCTGGGTCTAACACTCCCTGAGGTTGAGCTTTTATGCATTTTCCTTTTTTTTTTAAAAGAGCGTGAGTAAAACTTAACTCTTCATACTCTCATCTTGAAACATTTGCCTGTTTTGAATTTTTTTGTCCATTCCCTACTTCAGCACAATTTTTTAGGGCAGGTGTCCTTTACAGCCCTGAGTCCTTGTGAATGTTAAGTGACCATTAGCTGTGAGTTTAAAGCTGCTCTTGCAGGAAACGGCCACAAGGTGGCAGCATTTCTCCTTTACCAAATTTGGTAACTGGGGAAACAGAGCCTTAATGGATGTGGTGTTCTAGGTTGTAAATTCGAATGGAATGTGCCAGGGAAAAAGCACTTTATGTTTATGTCTCATTACTTCTTGTTCATAATTGTAATTTACTTTTTATTTTTTATCACAGCAAATTTGATTACAATGGTTTGTTTGTTCTAGGTGTGCAAGATGTGGTTCTTTCACACATATACGTGTATCTATTCTTCCTCGCATCCTTTTCCCATGTAGGTTATGACACACTGTTGAGTAGTCTTCTCCTGGTCTTCCGTACGTCTTTGGTGATTATATATTTCACATGGTTTGTATATCTCTGTTAACCCCAATATGGTAATGTATCCAATCCTCATCCCTTTCTATTTGGTGAACCATAAGATTTTTTTAATGAAACTGTGATTGTATTTCTCTGTGGAAATATCTTCATTGGTATCAATTTTTAAGTAACTCCTAAAAGTGATATGATAGGATATGTGTCTTTTCCTTTCTCACTTACTACAGGTGGCGTGATTACGTCTAGACTCATGTATGGTGCTGCAAATGGCATTGTTTCATTTTTTTCACTAGCGAATATTTCATCTGTACATGGAGGAGTTCTTCTTTGTCCACCCATATGTTGGTGGACTTTTTGGTTACTTCCATATCTTGGCTATCGTAATTCTGTGCCATGCAGATTTGCCTGCCTGTGTCTTTCCAATTCTCTCTTCTTAGATTATAGGTCGAGGAGTGGGCCTGCTGGATCATATGGTAGCTCAATGTTTACCTTTTTAAGGCACCTCCATTCTGTTCTCATTCGTGGCCCTTTTCAAGTTACGTCCCACTTGAAGTTGAGGGTATGCATTTCTCCACAACACCTTCAGCATTTATTGTTTGTAGTTTCCTTGCTGATGGTTATTCTGACAAGTGTGAGCTGATACCTCTATGTGGTTGAATTCGCATGTGCCTCATAATCCGGTGAAATTGAGCTTTAAGGCATGTCCTTTTTATTTTTCAACCTGTGATTACTCCTTAGTTCTTCAAAGTGATCTCTTAAAATATGTGTCATATTTTGAAATGTTTTGGCCATTACCTCCCTCAAGACATTTTGAGGGCAGGTTTCATTTACAGTTCTGCAGTACTTGTTCCTATGAAATGACCATTAGCACAGGCTTTAAAGCTGCTTTTGCAGGTAAATGCCAGAGGGCGGCAGCCTTTCTATGTCCCCACCATGGTAACTAGGGAAAAGCCCTTGCGGCCTGTGGTGTTTCTCGGTTATAAATTAGAGTGGAGTTTGCCCGGACAAACCCACACAAGCTGATGTCTCCTTACTTTTGTTGGATTTTTAAATTTAATTTTTAGTTTTTATTGGAGTAATTCCCCAGTGTGCACGTGGACCACTTCTACTTTGCGCATTCCTCGGTTGATGGACATATTCATTGCTTCCAAGTGTTGTCTATGGTAAATATTGTTGGAGTACAGGATTGCCAGCCTGTGACTTTTTGATTCTCATTTTCTCAGGTGATAGGCCCAGCAGTGGGTGTGATTGATTGACTGGTAGCACCGTGTTTCCCTTTTCAAAGCACCTTCTTTGTGTTTTCATTAGTGGCTCTTACCACGTCCCCCTTAGAAATGAGGGTATTTATTTCTCCACAATCGATTTAGCATTTATTGTTTGCTGCATTTATGCTAATGGCCCTACTGGCTGCTGTGTGCTGATAGGGTTTTGTAATTTGGGTTTGCATGTCTTTGAAAATTCGTAAAACTCATCATTTTTCTCCACCGTTTACTTTTCTGTTAAAAAAAAGGAAACAGTTGGGAGTACAATATATCTCTTGAAATTTTCTTCTTGGAAGGTTGCCCTATTTTGAAATTTTTGGTCGATTTTCCACCCCAGAATTTTTTTAGAGAGCAGGTGTCATTTCCCGAACTGCAAGTTTGGTGAATATTTAGTGACCTTTAGCAATGGGTTTAAAGCTGCTGTTGTGGGAAGTGACCTTAAGCAGGCAGCATTTCTCCACTCCCAAATCTGGGTACTAGGGCAGCAGAGCCTTTCTGGAAGTCGTGTTCCTAGGTTGTAAATTAAATTGGAATGTGCATGGAGAAACCCCCATAAGTTTATGTCTCATTATTTCTTCTTGGTTTTAAATTTTTTTTTTAATTGGGGTAAAGCTTCGAATATTGTCTGTCCTAGGTGTACACAATCTGGTTCATTTCTACATTATATATGTCTATTCAAGTACAGATCCTCTTCCCATGTAAAATGTTACAGAGGGTTCCACAGACCTCCCTTGCTACATGGTCGGTCTTTTTGAGATATGTATATACTATGTGTTTGTATACATAGAGCAACACTAATCTTAACTTATCCATTCCCCCTCCTTTCCTTTTAGATGAGCATAGTTTGTTTTCTAAGTCTGTGAGTGTCTTTCTCTGTGGAAATATATTCATTTGTGTCAGTTATTAGATAACGCCTATAAGTGATATCATAGAATACAGGTCTTTGGTTTCCGAGTTACCTCATGTTTCGTGATTATCTCCAGACTCATTTGTGGTGCCTCAAAGAGCAATGGTTCATTGTTTTCCATGGCTAATATTCCATTGTGTACATGGACCACTTCTTCTTTATCCATTCACCTCTTGTTGGATATTTTGATTGCTTCACTCTCTTGGCTATTGTGAAAAATGCTGCACTGCAACTTTTGCGGCCTGTGTCTTCTCGATTCCTGTCTTCTCAGGTGAGAGGTCCAATGGTGCGCCTGCTGGATTGAATGGTACCTCCATTTTTACTTTTAAACACAGCTCCTTTCTGTTCTCATTATTGGCTGTTACCCCTTTACGTCTCACCAGCAGGTAGAGGGGACACAGTTCTTAAAAACCCCGTCAGCATTTATTGTTTGTAGACATTTTGCTGATGGTCAGTCGACTGGTCTAAGTTGAAACTTTTTGTAGATTAGATTGCATGGGTCTAACACTCCCTGAGGTTGAGCTTTTATCCATTTTCCTTTTTTTTTAAAAGAGCGTGAGTAAAACTTAACTCCTCATACTCTCTTCTTGAAACATTTGCCTGTTTTGAATTTTTTTGTCCATTTCCTACTTCAGCACAATTTTTTAGGGCAGGTGTCCTTTACAGCCCTGAGTCCTTGTGAATGTTAAGTGACCATTAGCTGTGAGTTTAAAGCTGCTCTTGCAGGAAACGGCCACAAGGTGGCAGCAATTCTCCTTTACCAAATTTGGTAACTGGGGAAACAGAGCCTTAATGGAAGTGGTGTTCTAGGTTGTAAATTCGAATGGAATGTGCCAGGAAAAAAGCACTTTATGTTTATGTCTCATTACTTCTTGTTCATAATTGTAATTTACTTTTTTATTTTTTATCCCAGCAAATTTGATTACAATGGTTTGTTTGTTCTAGGTGTGCAAGATGTGGTTCTTTCACACATATACGTGTATCTATTCTTCCTCGCATCCTTTTCCCATGTAGGTTATGACACACTGTTGAGTAGTCTTCTCCTGGTCTTCCGTACGTCTTTGGTGATTATATATTTCACATGGTATGTATATCTCTGTTAACCCCAATATGGTAATGTATGCAATCCTCATCCGTTTCTATTTGGTGAACCATCAGTTTTTTTAATGAATCTGTGATTGCCTTTCTCTGTGGAAATATCTTCATTGGTATCAATTTTTAAGTAACTCCTAAAAGAGATATGATAGGATATGTGTCTTTTGCTTTCTCACTTACTACAGATGGCGTGATTACGTCTAGACTCATGTATGGTGCTGTAAATGGCATTGTTTCATTTTTTTCACTAGCGAATATTCCATCTGTACATGGAGGAGTTCTTCTTTGTCCACCCATCTGTTTGTGGACTTTTTGGTTACTTCCATATCTTGGCTATTGTAATACTGTGACATGCAGATTTGCCTGCCTGTTTCTTTCCAATTCTTTCTTCTTAGATTATAGGTCGAGGAGTGGGCCTGCTGGATCATACGGTAGCTCAATGTTTACCTTTTTAAGGCACCTCCATTCTGTTCTCATTCGTGGCCCTTTTCAAGTTACGTCCCATTTGAAGTTGAGGGTATGCATTTCTCCACAACACCTTCAGCATTTATTGTTTGTAGTTTCCTTGCTGATCGTTATTCTGACAAGTGTGAGCTGATACCTCTTTGTGGTTGAATTCGCCTGTGCCTCATAATCCGTTGAAATTGAACTTTAAGGCATGTCCTTTTTATTTTTCAACCTGTGATTACCCCTTAGTTCTTCAAAGTGTTCTCTTAAAGTATGTGTCACATTTTGAAATGTTTTGGCCATTACCTCCCTCAAGACATTTTGAGGGTAGGTTTCATTTACACTTCTGCAGTACTTGTTCCTATGAAATGACCATTAGCACAGGCTTTAAAGCTGCTTTTGCAGGTAAATGCCAGAGGGTGGCAGCCTTTCTATGTCCCCACCATGGTAACTAGGGAAAAGCCCTTGCGGCCTGTGGTGTTTCTCGGTTATAAATTAGAGTGGAGTTTGCCCGGACAAACCCACACAAGCTGATGTCTCCTTACTTTTGTTGGATTTTTAAATTTAATTTTTAGTTTTTATTGGAGTAATTCCCCAGTGTGCACGTGGACCACTTCTACTTTGCGCATTCCTCAGTTGATGGACATTTTCATTGCTTCCAAGTGTTGGCTATGGTAAATATTGTTGGAGTGCAGGATTGCCAGCCTGTGACTTTTTGATTCTCATTTTCTCAGGTGATAGGCCCAGCAGTGGGTGTGACTGATTGACTGGTAGTACCGTGTTTCCCTTTTCAAAACACCTTCTTTGTGTTTTCATTAGTGGCTCTTACCTCGTCCCCCTTAGAATCGAGGGTATGCATTTCTCCACAATCGATTTAGCATTTATTGTTTGCAGCATGTATGCTAATGGCCCTACTGGCTGCTGTGTGCTGATAGGGTTGTGTAATTTGGGTTTGCATGTCTTTGAAAATTCGTAAAACTCATCATTTTTCTCCACCGTTTACTTTTCTGTTAAAAAAAAGGAAACAGTTGGGAGTAAAATATATCTCTTGAAATTTTCTTCTTGGAAGGTTGCCCTATTTTGAAATTTTTGGTCTATTTTCCACCCCAGAATTTTTTTAGAGAGCAGGTGTCATTTCCCGAACTGCAAGTTTGGTGAATATTTAGTGACCTTTGGCAATGGGTTTAAAGCTGCTGTTGTGGGAAGTGACCTCAAGCAGGCAGCATTTCTCCACTCCCAAATCTGGGTACTAGGGCAGCAGAGCCTTTCTGGAAGTCGTGTTCCTAGGTTGTAAATTAAATTGGAATGTGCATGGAGAAACCCCCATAAGTTTATGTCTCATTATTTCTTCTTGGTTTTAATTTTTTTTTAATTGGGGTAAAGCTTAGAATATTGTTTGTCCTAGGTGTACACAATCTGGTTCATTTGTACATTATATATGTCTATTCAAGTACAGATCCTCTTCCCATGTAAAATGTTACAGAGGGTTCCACAGACCTCCCTTGCTACATGGTCGGTCTTTTTGTGATATGTATATACTATGTGTTTGTATACATAGAGCAACACTAATCTTAACTTATCCATTCCCCCCACCTTTCCTTTTATATGAGCATAGTTTGTTTTCTAAGTCTGTGAGTGTCTTTCTCTGTGGAAATATATTCATTTCTGTCAGTTATTAGATAACACCTATAAGTGATATCATAGAATACAGGTCTTTGGTTTCCGAGTTACCTCATGTTTCGTGATTATCTCCAGACTCATTTGTGGTGCCTCAAAGAGCAATGGTTCATTGTTTTCCATGGCTAATATTCCATTGTGTACATGGACCACTTCTTCTTTATCCATTCACCTCTTGTTGGATATTTTGATTGCTTCACTGTCTTGGCTATTGTGAATAAGGCTGCACTGCAGCTTTTGCGGCCTGTGTCTTCTCGATTCTTGTCTTCTCAGGTGAGAGGTCCAATGGTGCGCCTGCTGGACTGAATGGTACCTCCATTTTTACTTTTAAACACAGCTCCTTTCTGTTCTCATTATTGGCTGTTACCCCTTTACGTCTCACCAGCAGGTAGAGGGGACACAGTTCTTAAAAACCCCGTCAGCATTTATTGTTTGTAGACATTTTGCTGATGGTCAGTCGACTGGTCTAAGTTGAAACTTTTTGTAGATTAGATTGCCTGGGTCTAACACTCCCTGAGGTTGAGCTTTTATGCATTTTCCTTTTTTTTTTAAAAGAGCGTGAGTAAAACTTAACTCTTCATACTCTCATCTTGAAACATTTGCCTGTTTTGAATTTTTTTGTCCATTCCCTACTTCAGCACAATTTTTTAGGGCAGGTGTCCTTTACAGCCCTGAGTCCTTGTGAATGTTAAGTGACCATTAGCTGTGAGTTTAAAGCTGCTCTTGCAGGAAACGGCCACAAGGTGGCAGCATTTCTCCTTTACCAAATTTGGTAACTGGGGAAACAGAGCCTTAATGGATGTGGTGTTCTAGGTTGTAAATTCGAATGGAATGTGCCAGGGAAAAAGCACTTTATGTTTATGTCTCATTACTTCTTGTTCATAATTGTAATTTACTTTTTATTTTTTATCACAGCAAATTTGATTACAATGGTTTGTTTGTTCTAGGTGTGCAAGATGTGGTTCTTTCACACATATACGTGTATCTATTCTTCCTCGCATCCTTTTCCCATGTAGGTTATGACACACTGTTGAGTAGTCTTCTCCTGGTCTTCCGTACGTCTTTGGTGATTATATATTTCACATGGTTTGTATATCTCTGTTAACCCCAATATGGTAATGTATCCAATCCTCATCCCTTTCTATTTGGTGAACCATAAGATTTTTTTAATGAAACTGTGATTGTATTTCTCTGTGGAAATATCTTCATTGGTATCAATTTTTAAGTAACTCCTAAAAGTGATATGATAGGATATGTGTCTTTTCCTTTCTCACTTACTACAGGTGGCGTGATTACGTCTAGACTCATGTATGGTGCTGCAAATGGCATTGTTTCATTTTTTTCACTAGCGAATATTTCATCTGTACATGGAGGAGTTCTTCTTTGTCCACCCATATGTTGGTGGACTTTTTGGTTACTTCCATATCTTGGCTATCGTAATTCTGTGCCATGCAGATTTGCCTGCCTGTGTCTTTCCAATTCTCTCTTCTTAGATTATAGGTCGAGGAGTGGGCCTGCTGGATCATATGGTAGCTCAATGTTTACCTTTTTAAGGCACCTCCATTCTGTTCTCATTCGTGGCCCTTTTCAAGTTACGTCCCACTTGAAGTTGAGGGTATGCATTTCTCCACAACACCTTCAGCATTTATTGTTTGTAGTTTCCTTGCTGATGGTTATTCTGACAAGTGTGAGCTGATACCTCTATGTGGTTGAATTCGCATGTGCCTCATAATCCGGTGAAATTGAGCTTTAAGGCATGTCCTTTTTATTTTTCAACCTGTGATTACTCCTTAGTTCTTCAAAGTGATCTCTTAAAATATGTGTCATATTTTGAAATGTTTTGGCCATTACCTCCCTCAAGACATTTTGAGGGCAGGTTTCATTTACAGTTCTGCAGTACTTGTTCCTATGAAATGACCATTAGCACAGGCTTTAAAGCTGCTTTTGCAGGTAAATGCCAGAGGGCGGCAGCCTTTCTATGTCCCCACCATGGTAACTAGGGAAAAGCCCTTGCGGCCTGTGGTGTTTCTCGGTTATAAATTAGAGTGGAGTTTGCCCGGACAAACCCACACAAGCTGATGTCTCCTTACTTTTGTTGGATTTTTAAATTTAATTTTTAGTTTTTATTGGAGTAATTCCCCAGTGTGCACGTGGACCACTTCTACTTTGCGCATTCCTCGGTTGATGGACATATTCATTGCTTCCAAGTGTTGTCTATGGTAAATATTGTTGGAGTACAGGATTGCCAGCCTGTGACTTTTTGATTCTCATTTTCTCAGGTGATAGGCCCAGCAGTGGGTGTGATTGATTGACTGGTAGCACCGTGTTTCCCTTTTCAAAGCACCTTCTTTGTGTTTTCATTAGTGGCTCTTACCACGTCCCCCTTAGAAATGAGGGTATTTATTTCTCCACAATCGATTTAGCATTTATTGTTTGCTGCATTTATGCTAATGGCCCTACTGGCTGCTGTGTGCTGATAGGGTTTTGTAATTTGGGTTTGCATGTCTTTGAAAATTCGTAAAACTCATCATTTTTCTCCACCGTTTACTTTTCTGTTAAAAAAAAGGAAACAGTTGGGAGTACAATATATCTCTTGAAATTTTCTTCTTGGAAGGTTGCCCTATTTTGAAATTTTTGGTCGATTTTCCACCCCAGAATTTTTTTAGAGAGCAGGTGTCATTTCCCGAACTGCAAGTTTGGTGAATATTTAGTGACCCTTAGCAATGGGTTTAAAGCTGCTGTTGTGGGAAGTGACCTTAAGCAGGCAGCATTTCTCCACTCCCAAATCTGGGTACTAGAGCAGCAGAGCCTTTCTGGAAGTCGTGTTCCTAGGTTGTAAATTAAATTGGAATGTGCATGGAGAAACCCCCATAAGTTTATGTCTCATTATTTCTTCTCGGTTTTAAATTTTTTTTTTAATTGGGGTAAAGCTTCGAATATTGTCTGTCCTAGGTGTACACAATCTGATTCATTTGTACATTATATATGTCTATTCAAGTACAGATCCTCTTCCCATGTAAAATGTTACAGAGGGTTCCACAGACCTCCCTTGCTACATGGTCGGTCTTTTTGAGATATGTATATACTATGTGTTTGTATACATAGAGCAACACTAATCTTAACTTATCCATTCCCCCTCCTTTCCTTTTAGATGAGCATAGTTTGTTTTCTAAGTCTGTGAGTGTCTTTCTCTGTGGAAATATATTCATTTGTGTCAGTTATTAGATAACGCCTATAAGTGATATCATAGAATACAGGTCTTTGGTTTCCGAGTTACCTCATGTTTCGTGATTATCTCCAGACTCATTTGTGGTGCCTCAAAGAGCAATGGTTCATTGTTTTCCATGGCTAATATTCCATTGTGTACATGGACCACTTCTTCTTTATCCATTCACCTCTTGTTGGATATTTTGATTGCTTCACTCTCTTGGCTATTGTGAAAAATGCTGCACTGCAACTTTTGCGGCCTGTGTCTTCTCGATTCCTGTCTTCTCAGGTGAGAGGTCCAATGGTGCGCCTGCTGGATTGAATGGTACCTCCATTTTTACTTTTAAACACAGCTCCTTTCTGTTCTCATTATTGGCTGTTACCCCTTTACGTGTCACCAGCAGGTAGAGGGGACACAGTTCTTAAAAACCCCGTCAGCATTTATTGTTTGTAGACATTTTGCTGATGGTCAGTCGACTGGTCTAAGTTGAAACTTTTTGTAGATTAGATTGCATGGGTCTAACACTCCCTGAGGTTGAGCTTTTATCCATTTTCCTTTTTTTTTAAAAGAGCGTGAGTAAAACTTAACTCCTCATACTCTCTTCTTGAAACATTTGCCTGTTTTGAATTTTTTTGTCCATTTCCTACTTCAGCACAATTTTTTAGGGCAGGTGTCCTTTACAGCCCTGAGTCCTTGTGAATGTTAAGTGACCATTAGCTGTGAGTTTAAAGCTGCTCTTGCAGGAAACGGCCACAAGGTGGCAGCAATTCTCCTTTACCAAATTTGGTAACTGGGGAAACAGAGCCTTAATGGAAGTGGTGTTCTAGGTTGTAAATTCGAATGGAATGTGCCAGGAAAAAAGCACTTTATGTTTATGTCTCATTACTTCTTGTTCATAATTGTAATTTACTTTTTTATTTTTTATCCCAGCAAATTTGATTACAATGGTTTGTTTGTTCTAGGTGTGCAAGATGTGGTTCTTTCACACATATACGTGTATCTATTCTTCCTCGCATCCTTTTCCCATGTAGGTTATGACACACTGTTGAGTAGTCTTCTCCTGGTCTTCCGTACGTCTTTGGTGATTATATATTTCACATGGTATGTATATCTCTGTTAACCCCAATATGGTAATGTATGCAATCCTCATCCGTTTCTATTTGGTGAACCATCAGTTTTTTTAATGAATCTGTGATTGCCTTTCTCTGTGGAAATATCTTCATTGGTATCAATTTTTAAGTAACTCCTAAAAGAGATATGATAGGATATGTGTCTTTTGCTTTCTCACTTACTACAGATGGCGTGATTACGTCTAGACTCATGTATGGTGCTGTAAATGGCATTGTTTCATTTTTTTCACTAGCGAATATTCCATCTGTACATGGAGGAGTTCTTCTTTGTCCACCCATCTGTTTGTGGACTTTTTGGTTACTTCCATATCTTGGCTATTGTAATACTGTGACATGCAGATTTGCCTGCCTGTTTCTTTCCAATTCTTTCTTCTTAGATTATAGGTCGAGGAGTGGGCCTGCTGGATCATACGGTAGCTCAATGTTTACCTTTTTAAGGCACCTCCATTCTGTTCTCATTCGTGGCCCTTTTCAAGTTACGTCCCATTTGAAGTTGAGGGTATGCATTTCTCCACAACACCTTCAGCATTTATTGTTTGTAGTTTCCTTGCTGATCGTTATTCTGACAAGTGTGAGCTGATACCTCTTTGTGGTTGAATTCGCCTGTGCCTCATAATCCGTTGAAATTGAACTTTAAGGCATGTCCTTTTTATTTTTCAACCTGTGATTACCCCTTAGTTCTTCAAAGTGTTCTCTTAAAGTATGTGTCACATTTTGAAATGTTTTGGCCATTACCTCCCTCAAGACATTTTGAGGGTAGGTTTCATTTACACTTCTGCAGTACTTGTTCCTATGAAATGACCATTAGCACAGGCTTTAAAGCTGCTTTTGCAGGTAAATGCCAGAGGGTGGCAGCCTTTCTATGTCCCCACCATGGTAACTAGGGAAAAGCCCTTGCGGCCTGTGGTGTTTCTCGGTTATAAATTAGAGTGGAGTTTGCCCGGACAAACCCACACAAGCTGATGTCTCCTTACTTTTGTTGGATTTTTAAATTTAATTTTTAGTTTTTATTGGAGTAATTCCCCAGTGTGCACGTGGACCACTTCTACTTTGCGCATTCCTCAGTTGATGGACATTTTCATTGCTTCCAAGTGTTGGCTATGGTAAATATTGTTGGAGTGCAGGATTGCCAGCCTGTGACTTTTTGATTCTCATTTTCTCAGGTGATAGGCCCAGCAGTGGGTGTGACTGATTGACTGGTAGTACCGTGTTTCCCTTTTCAAAACACCTTCTTTGTGTTTTCATTAGTGGCTCTTACCTCGTCCCCCTTAGAATCGAGGGTATGCATTTCTCCACAATCGATTTAGCATTTATTGTTTGCAGCATGTATGCTAATGGCCCTACTGGCTGCTGTGTGCTGATAGGGTTGTGTAATTTGGGTTTGCATGTCTTTGAAAATTCGTAAAACTCATCATTTTTCTCCACCGTTTACTTTTCTGTTAAAAAAAAGGAAACAGTTGGGAGTAAAATATATCTCTTGAAATTTTCTTCTTGGAAGGTTGCCCTATTTTGAAATTTTTGGTCTATTTTCCACCCCAGAATTTTTTTAGAGAGCAGGTGTCATTTCCCGAACTGCAAGTTTGGTGAATATTTAGTGACCTTTGGCAATGGGTTTAAAGCTGCTGTTGTGGGAAGTGACCTCAAGCAGGCAGCATTTCTCCACTCCCAAATCTGGGTACTAGGGCAGCAGAGCCTTTCTGGAAGTCGTGTTCCTAGGTTGTAAATTAAATTGGAATGTGCATGGAGAAACCCCCATAAGTTTATGTCTCATTATTTCTTCTTGGTTTTAATTTTTTTTTAATTGGGGTAAAGCTTAGAATATTGTTTGTCCTAGGTGTACACAATCTGGTTCATTTGTACATTATATATGTCTATTCAAGTACAGATCCTCTTCCCATGTAAAATGTTACAGAGGGTTCCACAGACCTCCCTTGCTACATGGTCGGTCTTTTTGTGATATGTATATACTATGTGTTTGTATACATAGAGCAACACTAATCTTAACTTATCCATTCCCCCCACCTTTCCTTTTATATGAGCATAGTTTGTTTTCTAAGTCTGTGAGTGTCTTTCTCTGTGGAAATATATTCATTTCTGTCAGTTATTAGATAACACCTATAAGTGATATCATAGAATACAGGTCTTTGGTTTCCGAGTTACCTCATGTTTCGTGATTATCTCCAGACTCATTTGTGGTGCCTCAAAGAGCAATGGTTCATTGTTTTCCATGGCTAATATTCCATTGTGTACATGGACCACTTCTTCTTTATCCATTCACCTCTTGTTGGATATTTTGATTGCTTCACTGTCTTGGCTATTGTGAATAAGGCTGCACTGCAGCTTTTGCGGCCTGTGTCTTCTCGATTCTTGTCTTCTCAGGTGAGAGGTCCAATGGTGCGCCTGCTGGACTGAATGGTACCTCCATTTTTACTTTTAAACACAGCTCCTTTCTGTTCTCATTATTGGCTGTTACCCCTTTACGTCTCACCAGCAGGTAGAGGGGACACAGTTCTTAAAAACCCCGTCAGCATTTATTGTTTGTAGACATTTTGCTGATGGTCAGTCGACTGGTCTAAGTTGAAACTTTTTGTAGATTAGATTGCCTGGGTCTAACACTCCCTGAGGTTGAGCTTTTATGCATTTTCCTTTTTTTTTTAAAAGAGCGTGAGTAAAACTTAACTCTTCATACTCTCATCTTGAAACATTTGCCTGTTTTGAATTTTTTTGTCCATTCCCTACTTCAGCACAATTTTTTAGGGCAGGTGTCCTTTACAGCCCTGAGTCCTTGTGAATGTTAAGTGACCATTAGCTGTGAGTTTAAAGCTGCTCTTGCAGGAAACGGCCACAAGGTGGCAGCATTTCTCCTTTACCAAATTTGGTAACTGGGGAAACAGAGCCTTAATGGATGTGGTGTTCTAGGTTGTAAATTCGAATGGAATGTGCCAGGGAAAAAGCACTTTATGTTTATGTCTCATTACTTCTTGTTCATAATTGTAATTTACTTTTTATTTTTTATCACAGCAAATTTGATTACAATGGTTTGTTTGTTCTAGGTGTGCAAGATGTGGTTCTTTCACACATATACGTGTATCTATTCTTCCTCGCATCCTTTTCCCATGTAGGTTATGACACACTGTTGAGTAGTCTTCTCCTGGTCTTCCGTACGTCTTTGGTGATTATATATTTCACATGGTTTGTATATCTCTGTTAACCCCAATATGGTAATGTATCCAATCCTCATCCCTTTCTATTTGGTGAACCATAAGATTTTTTTAATGAAACTGTGATTGTATTTCTCTGTGGAAATATCTTCATTGGTATCAATTTTTAAGTAACTCCTAAAAGTGATATGATAGGATATGTGTCTTTTCCTTTCTCACTTACTACAGGTGGCGTGATTACGTCTAGACTCATGTATGGTGCTGCAAATGGCATTGTTTCATTTTTTTCACTAGCGAATATTTCATCTGTACATGGAGGAGTTCTTCTTTGTCCACCCATATGTTGGTGGACTTTTTGGTTACTTCCATATCTTGGCTATCGTAATTCTGTGCCATGCAGATTTGCCTGCCTGTGTCTTTCCAATTCTCTCTTCTTAGATTATAGGTCGAGGAGTGGGCCTGCTGGATCATATGGTAGCTCAATGTTTACCTTTTTAAGGCACCTCCATTCTGTTCTCATTCGTGGCCCTTTTCAAGTTACGTCCCACTTGAAGTTGAGGGTATGCATTTCTCCACAACACCTTCAGCATTTATTGTTTGTAGTTTCCTTGCTGATGGTTATTCTGACAAGTGTGAGCTGATACCTCTATGTGGTTGAATTCGCATGTGCCTCATAATCCGGTGAAATTGAGCTTTAAGGCATGTCCTTTTTATTTTTCAACCTGTGATTACTCCTTAGTTCTTCAAAGTGATCTCTTAAAATATGTGTCATATTTTGAAATGTTTTGGCCATTACCTCCCTCAAGACATTTTGAGGGCAGGCTTCATTTACAGTTCTGCAGTACTTGTTCCTATGAAATGACCATTAGCACAGGCTTTAAAGCTGCTTTTGCAGGTAAATGCCAGAGGGCGGCAGCCTTTCTATGTCCCCACCATGGTAACTAGGGAAAAGCCCTTGCGGCCTGTGGTGTTTCTCCGTTATAAATTAGAGTGGAGTTTGCCCGGACAAACCCACACAAGCTGATGTCTCCTTACTTTTGTTGGATTTTTAAATTTAATTTTTAGTTTTTATTGGAGTAATTCCCCAGTGTGCACGTGGACCACTTCTACTTTGCGCATTCCTCGGTTGATGGACATATTCATTGCTTCCAAGTGTTGTCTATGGTAAATATTGTTGGAGTACAGGATTGCCAGCCTGTGACTTTTTTTTTATTTATTTATTTATTTATTTTTGGCTGTGTTGGGTCTTCATTTCTGTGCGAGGGCTTTCTCTAGTTGTGGAAGGCGGGGGCCACTCTTCATCGCGGTGCGTGGGCCTCTCACTATCGCGGCCTCTCTCGTTGCGGAGCACAGGCTCCAGACGCGCAGGCCCAGCAGCTGTGGCTCACGGGCCCAGCCGCTCCACGGCATGTGGGATCTTCCCAGACCAGGGCTCGAACCCGTGTCCCCTGCATTGGCAGGCAGACTCTCAACCACTGCGCCACCAGGGAAGCCCGCCAGCCTGTGACTTTTTGATTCTCATTTTCTCAGGTGATAGGCCCAGCAGTGGGTGTGATTGATTGACTGGTAGTACCGTGTTTCCCTTTTCAAAACACCTTCTTTGTGTTTTCATTAGTCGCTCTTACCACGTCCCCCTCAGAATCGAGGGTATGCATTTCTCCACAATCGATTTAGCATTTATTGTTTGCAGCATGTATGCTAATGGCCCTACTGGCTGCTGTGTGCTGATAGGGTTGTGTAATTTGGGTTTACATGTCTTTGAAAATTCGTAAAACTCATCATTTTTCTCCACCGTTTACTTTTCTGTTAAAAAAAAGGAAACAGTTGGGAGTACAATATATCTCTTGAAATTTTCTTCTTGGAAGGTTGCCCTATTTTGAAATTTTTGGTCGATTTTCCATCCCAGAATTTTTTTAGAGAGCAGGTGTCATTTCCCGAACTGCAAGTTTGGTGAATATTTAGTGACCTTTGGCAATGGGTTTAAAGCTGCTGTTGTGGGAAGTGACCTCAAGCAGGCAGCATTTCTCCACTCCCAAATCTGGGTACTAGGGCAGCAGAGCATTTCTGGAAGTCGTGTTCCTAGGTTATAAATTAAATTGGAATGTGCATGGAGAAACCCCCATAAGTTTATGTCTCATTATTTCTTCTTGGTTTTAATTTTTTTTTTAATTGGGGTAAAGCTTAGAATATTGTTTGTCCTAGGTGTACACAATCTGGTTCATTTGTACATTATATATGTCTATTCAAGTACAGATCCTCTTCCCATGTAAAATGTTACAGAGGGTTCCACAGACCTCCCTTGCTACATGGTCGGTCTTTTTGTGATATGTATATACTATGTGTTTGTATACATAGAGCAACACTAATCTTAACTTATCCATTCCCCCCACCTTTCCTTTTAGATGAGCATAGTTTGTTTTCTAAGTCTGTGAGTGTCTTTCTCTGTGGAAATATATTCATTTGTGTCAGTTATTAGATAACGCCTATAAGTGATATCACAGAATACAGGTCTTTGGTTTCCGAGTTACCTCATGTTTCGTGATTATCTCCAGACTCATTTGTGGTGCCTCAAAGAGCAATGGTTCATTGTTTTCCATGGCTAATATTCCATTGTGTACATGGACCACTTCTTCTTTATCCATTCACCTCTTGTTGGATATTTTGATTGCTTCACTGTCTTGGCTATTGTGAATAAGGCTGCACTGCAGCTTTTGCGGCCTGTGTCTTCTCGATTCTTGTCTTCTCAGGTGAGAGGTCCAATGGTGCGCCTGCTGGACTGAATGGTACCTCCATTTTTACTTTTAAACACAGCTCCTTTCTGTTCTCATTATTGGCTGTTACCCCTTTACGTCTCACCAGCAGGTAGAGGGGACACAGTTCTTAAAAACCCCGTCAGCATTTATTGTTTGTAGACATTTTGCCGATGGTCAGTCGACTGGTCTAAGTTGAAACTTTTTGTAGATTAGATTGCCTGGGTCTAACACTCCCTGAGGTTGAGCTTTTATGCATTTTCTTTTTTTTTTAAAAAGAGCGTGAGTAAAACTTAACTCTTCATACTCTCATCTTGAAACATTTGCCTGTTTTGAATTTTTTTGTCCATTCCCTACTTCAGCACAATTTTTTAGGGCAGGTGTCCTTTACAGCCCTGAGTCCTTGTGAATGTTAAGTGACCATTAGCTGTGAGTTTAAAGCTGCTCTTGCAGGAAACGGCCACAAGGTGGCAGCATTTCTCCTTTACCAAATTTGGTAACTGGGGAAACAGAGCCTTAATGGAAGTGGTGTTCTAGGTTGTAAATTCGAATGGAATGTGCCAGGGAAAAAGCACTTTATGTTTATGTCTCATTACTTCTTATTCATAATTGTAATTTACTTTTTATTTTTTATCACAGCAAATTTGATTACAATGGTTTGTTTGTTCTAGGTGTGCAAGATGTGGTTCTTTCACACATATACGTGTATCTATTCTTCCTCGCATCCTTTTCCCATGTAGGTTATGACACACTGTTGAGTAGTCTTCTCCTGGTCTTCCGTACGTCTTTGGTGATTATATATTTCACATGGTTTGTATATCTCTGTTAACCCCAATATGGTAATGTATCCAATCCTCATCCCTTTCTATTTGGTGAACCATAAGATTTTTTTAATGAAACTGTGATTGCGTTTCTCTGTGGAAATATCTTCATTGGTATCAATTTTTAAGTAACTCCTAAAAGTGATATGATAGGATATGTTTCTTTTCCTTTCTCACTTACTACAGGTGGCGTGATTACGTCTAGACTCATGTATGGTGCTGCAAATGGCATTGTTTCATTTTTTTCACTAGCGAATATTCCATCTGTACATGGAGGAGTTCTTCTTTGTCCACCCATCTGTTGGTGGACTTTTTGGTTACTTCCATATCTTGGCTATCGTAATACTGTGCCTTGCAGATTTGCCTGCCTGTGTCTTTCCAATTCTTTCTTCTTAGATTATAGGTCGAGGAGTGGGCCTGCTGGATCATACGGTAGCTCAATGTTTACCTTTTTAAGGCACCTCCATTCTGTTCTCATTCGTGGCCCTTTTCAAGTTACGTCCCACTTGAAGTTGAGGGTATGCATTTCTCCACAACACCTTCAGCATTTATTGTTTGTAGTTTCCTTGCTGATGGTTATTCTGACAAGTGTGAGCTGATACCTCTTTGTGGTTGAATTCGCCTGTGCCTCATAATCCGTTGAAATTGAGCTTTAAGGCATGTCCTTTTTATTTTTCAACCTGTGATTACCCCTTAGTTCTTCAAAGTGTTCTCTTAAAGTATGTGTCACATTTTGAAATGTTTTGGCCATTACCTCCCTCAAGACATTTTGAGGGTAGGATTCATTTACAGTTCTGCAGTACTTGTTCCTATGAAATGACCATTAGCACAGGCTTTAAAGCTGCTTTTGCAGGTAAATGCCAGAGGGCGGCAGCCTTTCTATGTCCCCACCATGGTAACTAGGGAAAAGCCCTTGAGGCCTGTGGTGTTTCTCGGTTATAAATTAGAGTGGAGTGTGCCCGGACAAACCCACACAAGCTGATGTCTCCTTACTTTTGTTGGATTTTTAAATTTAATTTTTAGTTTTTATTGGAGTAGTTCCCCAGTTTGCACGTGGACCACTTCTACTTTGCGCATTCCTCAGTTGATGGACATTTTCATTGCTTCCAAGTGTTGGCTATGGTAAATATTGTTGGAGTGCAGGATTGCCAGCCTGTGACTTTTTGATTCTCATTTTCTCAGGTGATAGGCCCAGCTGTGGGTGTGATTGATTGACTGGTAGCTCCGTGTTTCCCTTTTCAAAGCACCTTCTTTGTGTTTTCATTAGTGGCTCTTACCACGTCCCCCTTAGAAATGAGGGTATGCATTTCTCCACAATCGATTTAGCATTTATTGTTTGCTGCCTTTATGCTAATGGCCC
Organism: Eschrichtius robustus; assembly: GCF_028021215.1. Taxonomy (NCBI): domain Eukaryota; kingdom Metazoa; phylum Chordata; class Mammalia; order Artiodactyla; family Eschrichtiidae; genus Eschrichtius; species Eschrichtius robustus. The sequence goes on from NC_090832.1 coordinate 79,211,590, forward strand.
TACTGGCTGCTGTGTGCTGATAGGGTTTTGTAATTTGGGTTTGCATGTCTTTGAAAATTCGTAAAACTCATCATTTTTCTCCACCGTTTACTTTTCTGTTAAAAAAAAGGAAACAGTTGGGAGTACAATATATCTCTTGAAATTTTCTGCTTGGAAGGTTGCCCTATTTTGAAATTTTTGGTCGATTTTCCACCCCAGAATTTTTTTAGAGAGCAGGAGTCATTTCCCGAACTGCAAGTTTGGTGAATATTTAGTGACCTTTAGCAATGGGTTTAAAGCTGCTGTTGTGGGAAGTGGCCTCAAGTAGGCAGCATTTCTCCACTCCCAAATCTGGGTACTAGGGCAGCAGAGCCTTTCTGGAAGTCGTGTTCCTAGGTTGTAAATTAAATTGGAATGTGCCTGGAGAAACCCCCATAAGTTTATGTCTCATTATTTCTTCTTGGTTTTAAAATTTTTTTTAATTGGGGTAAAGCTTCGAATATTGTCTGTCCTAGGTGTACACAATCTGGTTCATTTGTACATTATATATGTCTATTCAAGTACAGATCCTCTTCCCATGTAAAATGTTACAGAGGGTTCCAAAGACCTCCCTTGCTAGATGGTCGGTCTTTTTGAGATATGTATATACTATGTGTTTGTATACATAGAGCAACACTAATCTTAACTTATCCATTCCCCCCACCTTTCCTTTTAGATGAGCATAGTTTGTTTTCTAAGTCTGTGAGTGTCTTTCTCTGTGGAAATATATTCATTTGTGTCAGTTATTAGATAACGCCTATAAGTGATATCATAGAATACAGGTCTTTGGTTTCCGAGTTACCTCATGTTTCGTGATTATCTCCAGACTCATTTGTGGTGCCTCAAAGAGCAATGGTTCATTGTTTTAAATGGCTAATATTCCATTGTGTACATGGACCACTTCTTCTTTATCCATTCACCTCTTGTTGGATATTTTGATTGCTTCACTGTCTTGGCTATTGTGAATAAGGCTGCACTGCATCTTTTGCGGAATGTGTCTTCTCGATTCTTGTCTTCTCAGGTGAGAGGTCCAATGGTGCGCCTGCTGGACTGAATGGTACCTCCATTTTTACTTTTAAACACAGCTCCTTTCTGTTCTCATTATTGGCTGTTACCCCTTTACATCTCACCAGCAGGTAGAGGGGACACAGTTCTTAAAAACCCCGTCAGCATTTATTGTTTGTAGACATTTTGCTGATGGTCAGTCGACTGGTCTAAGTTGAAACTTTTTGTAGACTAGATTGCATGGGTCTAACACTCCCTGAGGTTGAGCTTTTATGCATTTTCCTTTTTTTTTTAAAAGAGCGTGAGTAAACTTAACTCTTCATACTCTCATCTTGAAACATTTGCCTGTTTTGAATTTTTTTGTCCATTCCCTACTTCAGCACAATTTTTTAGGGCAGGTGTCCTTTACAGCCCTGAGTCCTTGTGAATGTTAAGTGACCATTAGGTGTGAGTTTAAAGCTGCTCTTGCAGGAAACGGCCACAAGGTGGCAGCATTTCTCCTATACCAAATTTGGTAACTGGGGAAACAGAGCCTTAATGGAAGTGGTGTTCTAGGTTGTAAATTCGAATGGAATGTGCCAGGGAAAATGCACTTTATGTTTATGTCTCATTACTTCTTGTTCATAAGTGTAATTTACTTTTTATTTTTTATCCCAGCAAATTTGATTACAATGGTTTGTTTGTTCTAGGTGTGCAAGATGTGGTTCTTTCACACATATACGTGTATCTATTCTTCCTCGCATCCTTTTCCCATGTAGGTTATGACACAAGGTTGAGTAGTCTTCTCCTGGTCTTCCGTACGTCTTTGGTGATTATATATTTCACATGGTATGTATATCTCTGTTAACCCCAATATGGTAATGTATCCAATCCTCATCCCTTTCTATTTGGTGAACCATCAGTTTTTTTAATGAATCTGTGATTGCCTTTCTCTGTGGAAATATCTTCATTGATATCAATTTTTAAGTAACTCCTGAAAGTGATATGATAGGATATGTGTCTTTTGCTTTCTCACTTACTACAGGTGGCGTGATTACGTCTAGACTCATGTATGGTGCTGTAAATGGCATTGTTTCATTTTTTTCACTAGCGAATATTCCATCTGTACATGGAGGAGTTCTTCTTTGTCCACCCATCTGTTGGTGGACTTTTTGGTTACTTCCATATCTTGGCTATTGTAATACTGTGCCATGCAGATTTGCCTGCCTGTGTCTTTCCAATTCTTTCTTCTTAGATTATAGGTCGAGGAGTGGGCCTGCTGGATCATACGGTAGCTCAATGTTTACCTTTTTAAGGCACCTCCATTCTGTTCTCATTCGTGGCCCTTTTCAAGTTACGTCCCACTTGAAGTTGAGGGTATGCATTTCTCCACAACACCTTCAGCATTTATTGTTTGTAGTTTCCTTGCTGATGGTTATTCTGACAAGTGTGAGCTGATACCTCTTTGTGGTTGAATTCGCCTGTGCCTCATAATCCGTTGAAATTGAGCTTTAAGGCATGTCCTTTTTATTTTTCAACCTGTGATTACCCCTTAGTTCTTCAAAGTGTTCTCTTAAAGTATGTGTCACATTTTGAAATGTTTTGGCCATTACCTCCCTCAAGACATTTTGAGGGTAGGTTTCATTTACAGTTCTGCAGTACTTGTTCCTATGAAATGACCATTAGCACAGGCTTTAAAGCTGCTTTTGCAGGTAAATGCCAGAGGGCGGCAGCCTTTCTATGTCCCCACCATGGTAACTAGGGAAAAGCCCTTGCGGCCTGTGGTGTTTCTCGGTTATAAATTAGAGTGGAGTGTGCCCGGACAAACCCACACAAGCTGATGTCTCCTTACTTTTGTTGGATTTTTAATTTAATTTTTAGTTTTTATTGGAGTAATTCCCCAGTGTGCACGTGGACCACTTCTACTTTGCGCATTCCTCAGTTGATGGACATTTTCATTGCTTCCAAGTGTTGGCTATGGTAAATATTGTTGGAGTGCAGGATTGCCAGCCTGTGACTTTTTGATTCTCATTTTCTCAGTTGATAGGCCCAGCAGTGGGTGTGATTGATTGACTGGTAGCACCGTGTTTCCCTTTTCAAAGCACCTTCTTTGTGTTTTCATTAGTGGCTCTTACCACGTCCCCCTTAGAATCGAGGGTATGCATTTCTCCACAATCGATTTAGCATTTATTGTTTGCTGCCTTTATGCTAATGGCCCTACTGGCTGCTGTATGCTGATAGGGTTTTGTAATTTGGGTTTGCATGTCTTTGAAAATTCGTAAAACTCATCATGTTTCTCCACCGTTTTCTTTTCTGTTAAAAGAAAGGAAACAGTTGGGAGTACAATATATCTCTTGAAAATGTCTTCTTGGAAGATTGCCCTATTTTGAAATTTTTGGTCGATTTTCCACCTCAGAATTTTTTTAGAGAGCAGGTGTCATTTCCCGAACTGCAAGTTTGGTGAATATTTAGTGACCATTAGCAATGGGTTTAAAGCTGCTGTTGTGGGAAGTGGCCTCAAGTAGGCAGCATTTCTCCACTCCCAAATCTGGGTACTAGTGCAGCAGAGCCTTTCTGGAAGTCGTGTTCTTAGGTTGTAAATTAAATTGGAATGTGCCTGGAGAAACCCCCATAAGTTTATGTCTCATTATTTCTTCTTGGTTTTAAATTTTTTTTTAATTGGGGTAAAGCTTCGAATATTGTCTGTCCTAGGTGTACACAATCTGGTTCATTTGTACATTATATATGTCTATTCAAGTACAGATCCTCTTCCCATGTAAAATGTTACAGAGGGTTCCACAGACCTCCCTTGCTAGATGGTCGGTCTTTTTGAGATATGTATATACTATGTGTTTGTATACATATAGCAACACTAATCTTAACTTATCCATTCCCCCCACCTTTCCTTTTAGATGAGCATAGTTTGTTTTCTAAGTCTGTGAGTGTCTTTCTCTGTGGAAATATATTCATTTGTGTCAGTTATTAGATAACGCCTATAAGTGATATCATAGAATACAGGTCTTTGGTTTCCGAGTTACCTCATGTTTCGTGATTATCTCCAGACTCATTTGTGGTGCCTCAAAGAGCAATGGTTCATTGTTTTCCATGCCTAATATTCCATTGTGTACATGGACCACTTCTTCTTTATCCATTCACCTCTTGTTGGATATTTTGATTGCTTCACTGTCTTGTCTAATGTGAATAAGGCTGCACTGCAGCTTTTGCGGCCTGTGTCTTCTCGATTCTTGTCTTCTCAGGTGAGAGGTCCAATGGTGCGCCTGCTGGACTGAATGGTACCTCCATTTTTACTTTTAAACACAGCTCCTTTCTGTTCTCATTATTGGCTGTTACCCCTTTACGTCTCACCAGCAGGTAGAGGGGACACAGTTCTTAAAAACCCCGTCAGCATTTATTGTTTGTAGACATTTTGCTGATGGTCAGTCGACTGGTCTAAGTTGAAACTTTTTGTAGATTAGATTGCATGGGTCTAACACTCCCTGAGGTTGAGCTTTTATGCATTTTCCTTTTTTTTTAAAAGAGCGTGAGTAAAACTTAACTCCTCATACTCTCTTCTTGAAACATTTGCCTGTTTTGAATTTTTTTGTCCATTTCCTACTTCAGCACAATTTTTTAGGGCAGGTGTCCTTTACAGCCCTGAGTCCTTGTGAATGTTAAGTGACCATTAGCTGTGAGTTTAAAGCTGCTCTTGCAGGAAACGGCCACAAGGTGGCAGCATTTCTCCTTTACCAAATTTGGTAACTGGGGAAACAGAGCCTTAATGGAAGTGGTGTTCTAGGTTGTAAATTCGAATGGAATGTGCCAGGAAAAAAGCACTTTATGTTTATGTCTCATTACTTCTTGTTCATAATTGTAATTTACTTTTTATTTTTTATCCCAGGAAATTTGATTACAATGGTTTGTTTGTTCTAGGTGTGCAAGATGTGGTTCTTTCACACATATACGTGTATCTATTCTTCCTCGCATCCTTTTCCCATGTAGGTTATGACACAATGTTGAGTAGTCTTCTCCTGGTCTTCCGTACGTCTTTGGTGATTATATATTTCACATGGTATGTATATCTCTGTTAACCCCAATATGGTAATGTATCCAATCCTCATCCCTTTCTATTTGGTGAACCATCAGTTTTTTTAATGAATCTGTGATTGCCTTTCTCTGTGGAAATATCTTCATTGGTATCAATTTTTAAGTAACTCCTAAAAGAGATATGATAGGATATGTGTCTTTTGCTTTCTCAATTACTACAGATGGCGTGATTACGTCTAGACTCATGTATGGTGCTGCAAATGGCATTGTTTCATTTTTTTCACTAGCGAATATTCCATCTGTACATGGAGGAGTTCTTCTTTGTCCACCCATCTGTTGGTGGACTTTTTGGTTACTTCCATATCTTGGCTATCGTAATACTGTGCCATGCAGATTTGCCTGCCTGTGTCTTTCCAATTCTTTCTTCTTAGATTATAGGTCGAGGAGTGGGTCTGCTGGATCATACGGTAGCTCAATGTTTACCTTTTTAAGGCACCTCCATTCTGTTCTCATTCGTGGCCCTTTTCAAGTTACGTCCCACTTGAAGTTGAGGGTATGCATTTCTCCACAACACCTTCAGCATTTATTGTTTGTAGTTTCCTTGCTGATGGTTATTCTGACAAGTGTGAGCTGATACCTCTTTGTGGTTGAATTCGCCTGTGCCTCATAATCCGTTGAAATTGAGCTTTAAGGCATGTCCTTTTTATTTTTCAACCTGTGATTACCCCTTAGTTCTTCAAAGTGTTCTCTTAAAGTATGTGTCACATTTTGAAATGTTTTGGCCATTACCTCCCTGAAGACATTTTGAGGGTAGGATTCATTTACAGTTCTGCAGTACTTGTTCCTATGAAATGACCATTAGCACAGGCTTTAAAGCTGCTTTTGCAGGTAAATGCCAGAGGGTGGCAGCCTTTCTATGTCCCCACCATGGTAACTAGGGAAAAGCCCTTGAGGCCTGTGGTGTTTCTCGGTTATAAATTAGAGTGGAGTGTGCCCGGACAAACCCACACAAGCTGATGTCTCCTTACTTTTGTTGGATTTTTAAATTTAATTTTTAGTTTTTATTGGAGTAGTTCCCCAGTGTGCACGTGGACCACTTCTACTTTGCGCATTCCTCAGTTGATGGACATTTTCATTGCTTCCAAGTGTTGGCTATGGTAAATATTGTTGGAGTGCAGGATTGCCAGCCTGTGACTTTTTGATTCTCATTTTCTCAGGTGATAGGCCCAGCTGTGGGTGTGATTGATTGACTGGTAGCTCCGTGTTTCCTTTTCAAAGCACCTTCTTTGTGTTTTCATTAGTGGCTCTTACCACGTCCCCCTTAGAAATGAGGGTATGCATTTCTCCACAATCGATTTAGCATTTATTGTTTGCTGCATTTATGCTAATGGCCCTACTGGCTGCTGTGTGCTGATAGGGTTTTGTAATTTGGGTTTGCATGTCTTTGAAAATTCGTAAAACTCATCATTTTTCTCCACCGTTTACTTTTCTGTTAAAAAAAAGGAAACAGTTGGGAGTACAATATATCTCTTGAAATTTTCTGCTTGGAAGGTTGCCCTATTTTGAAATTTTTGGTCGATTTTCCACCCCAGAATTTTTTTAGAGAGCAGGAGTCATTTCCCGAACTGCAAGTTTGGTGAATATTTAGTGACCTTTAGCAATGGGTTTAAAGCTGCTGTTGTGGGAAGTGGCCTCAAGCAGGCAGCATTTCTCCACTCCCAAATCTGGGTACTAGGGCAGCAGAGCCTTTCTGGAAGTCGTGTTCCTAGGTTGTAAATTAAATTGGAATGTGCCTGGAGAAAACCCCATAAGTTTATGTCTCATTATTTCTTCTTGGTTTTAAAATTTTTTTTAATTGGGGTAAAGCTTCGAATATTGTCTGTCCTAGGTGTACACAATCTGGTTCATTTGTACATTATATATGTCTATTCAAGTACAGATCCTCTTCCCATGTAAAATGTTACAGAGGGTTCCACAGACCTCCCTTGCTAGATGGTCGGTCTTTTTGAGATATGTATATACTATGTGTTTGTATACATATAGCAACACTAATCTTAACTTATCCATTCCCCCCACCTTTCCTTTTAGATGAGCATAGTTTGTTTTCTAAGTCTGTGAGTGTCTTTCTCTGTGGAAATATATTCATTTGTGTCAGTTATTAGATAACGCCTATAAGTGATATCATAGAATACAGGTCTTTGGTTTCCGAGTTACCTCATGTTTCGTGATTATCTCCAGACTCATTTGTGGTGCCTCAAAGAGCAATGGTTCATTGTTTTAAATGGCTAATATTCCATTGTGTACATGGACCACTTCTTCTTTATCCATTCACCTCTTGTTGGATATTTTGATTGCTTCACTGTCTTGGCTATTGTGAATAAGGCTGCACTGCAGCTTTTGCGGAATGTGTCTTCTCGATTCTTGTCTTCTCAGGTGAGAGGTCCAATGGTGCGCCTGCTGGACTGAATGGTACCTCCATTTTTACTTTTAAACACAGCTCCTTTCTGTTCTCATTATTGGCTGTTACCCCTTTACATCTCACCAGCAGGTAGAGGGGACACAGTTCTTAAAAACCCCGTCAGCATTTATTGTTTGTAGACATTTTGCTGATGGTCAGTCGACTGGTCTAAGTTGAAACTTTTTGTAGATTAGATTGCATGGGTCTAACACTCCCTGAGGTTGAGCTTTTATGCATTTTCCTTTTTTTTTTAAAAGAGCGTGAGTAAACTTAACTCTTCATACTCTCATCTTGAAACATTTGCCTGTTTTGAATTTTTTTGTCCATTCCCTACTTCAGCACAATTTTTTAGGGCAGGTGTCCTTTACAGCCCTGAGTCCTTGTGAATGTTAAGTGACCATTAGCTGTGAGTTTAAAGCTGCTCTTGCAGGAAACGGCCACAAGGTGGCAGCATTTCTCCTTTACCAAATTTGGTAACTGGGGAAACAGAGCCTTAATGGAAGTGGTGTTCTAGGTTGTAAATTCGAATGGAATGTGCCAGGGAAAATGCACTTTATGTTTATGTCTCATTACTTCTTGTTCATAAGTGTAATTTACTTTTTATTTTTTATCCCAGCAAATTTGATTACAATGGTTTGTTTGTTCTAGGTGTGCAAGATGTGGTTCTTTCACACATATACGTGTATCTATTCTTCCTCGCATCCTTTTCCCATGTAGGTTATGACACAAGGTTGAGTAGTCTTCTCCTGGTCTTCCGTACGTCTTTGGTGATTATATATTTCACATGGTATGTATATCTCTGTTAACCCCAATATGGTAATGTATCCAATCCTCATCCCTTTCTATTTGGTGAACCATCAGTTTTTTTAATGAATCTGTGATTGCCTTTCTCTGTGGAAATATCTTCATTGGTATCAATTTTTAAGTAACTCCTGAAAGTGATATGATAGGATATGTGTCTTTTGCTTTCTCACTTACTACAGGTGGCGTGATTACGTCTAGACTCATGTATGGTGCTGTAAATGGCATTGTTTCATTTTTTTCACTAGCGAATATTCCATCTGTACATGGAGGAGTTCTTCTTTGTCCACCCATCTGTTGGTGGACTTTTTGGTTACTTCCATATCTTGGCTATTGTAATACTGTGCCATGCAGATTTGCCTGCCTGTGTCTTTCCAATTCTTTCTTCTTAGATTATAGGTCGAGGAGTGGGCCTGCTGGATCATACGGTAGCTCAATGTTTACCTTTTTAAGGCACCTCCATTCTGTTCTCATTCGTGGCCCTTTTCAAGTTACGTCCCACTTGAAGTTGAGGGTATGCATTTCTCCACAACACCTTCAGCATTTATTGTTTGTAGTTTCCTTGCTGATGGTTATTCTGACAAGTGTGAGCTGATACCTCTTTGTGGTTGAATTCGCCTGTGCCTCATAATCCGTTGAAATTGAGCTTTAAGGCATGTCCTTTTTATTTTTCAACCTGTGATTACCCCTTAGTTCTTCAAAGTGTTCTCTTAAAGTATGTGTCACATTTTGAAATGTTTTGGCCATTACCTCCCTCAAGACATTTTGAGGGTAGGTTTCATTTACAGTTCTGCAGTACTTGTTCCTATGAAATGACCATTAGCACAGGCTTTAAAGCTGCTTTTGCAGGTAAATGCCAGAGGGCGGCAGCCTTTCTATGTCCCCACCATGGTAACTAGGGAAAAGCCCTTGCGGCCTGTGGTGTTTCTCGGTTATAAATTAGAGTGGAGTGTGCCCGGACAAACCCACACAAGCTGATGTCTCCTTACTTTTGTTGGATTTTTAATTTAATTTTTAGTTTTTATTGGAGTAATTCCCCAGTGTGCACGTGGACCACTTCTACTTTGCGCATTCCTCAGTTGATGGACATTTTCATTGCTTCCAAGTGTTGGCTATGGTAAATATTGTTGGAGTGCAGGATTGCCAGCCTGTGACTTTTTGATTCTCATTTTCTCAGTTCATAGGCCCAGCAGTGGGTGTGATTGATTGACTGGTAGCACCGTGTTTCCCTTTTCAAAGCACCTTCTTTGTGTTTTCATTAGTGGCTCTTACCACGTCCCCCTTAGAATCGAGGGTATGCATTTCTCCACAATCGATTTAGCATTTATTGTTTGCTGCCTTTATGCTAATGGCCCTACTGGCTGCTGTATGCTGATAGGGTTTTGTAATTTGGGTTTGCATGTCTTTGAAAATTCGTAAAACTCATCATGTTTCTCCACCGTTTTCTTTTCTGTTAAAAGAAAGGAAACAGTTGGGAGTACAATATATCTCTTGAAATTTTCTTCTTGGAAGATTGCCCTATTTTGAAATTTTTGGTCGATTTTCCACCTCAGAATTTTTTTAGAGAGCAGGTGTCATTTCCCGAACTGCAAGTTTGGTGAATATTTAGTGACCATTAGCAATGGGTTTAAAGCTGCTGTTGTGGGAAGTGGCCTCAAGTAGGCAGCATTTCTCCACTCCCAAATCTGGGTACTAGGGCAGCAGAGCCTTTCTGGAAGTCGTGTTCCTAGGTTGTAAATTAAATTGGAATGTGCCTGGAGAAACCCCCATAAGTTTATGTCTCATTATTTCTTCTTGGTTTTAAAATTTTTTTTAATTGGGGTAAAGCTTCGAATATTGTCTGTCCTAGGTGTACACAATCTGGTTCATTTGTACATTATATATGTCTATTCAAGTACAGATCCTCTTCCCATGTAAAATGTTACAGAGGGTTCCACAGACCTCCCTTGCTAGATGGTCGGTCTTTTTGAGATATGTATATACTATGTGTTTGTATACATAGAGCAACACTAATCTTAACTTATCCATTCCCCCCACCTTTCCTTTTAGATGAGCATAGTTTGTTTTCTAAGTCTGTGAGTGTCTTTCTCTGTGGAAATATATTCATTTGTGTCAGTTATTAGATAACGCCTATAAGTGATATCATAGAATACAGGTCTTTGGTTTCCGAGTTACCTCATGTTTCGTGATTATCTCCAGACTCATTTGTGGTGCCTCAAAGAGCAATGGTTCATTGTTTTAAATGGCTAATATTCCATTGTGTACATGGACCACTTCTTCTTTATCCATTCACCTCTTGTTGGATATTTTGATTGCTTCACTGTCTTGGCTATTGTGAATAAGGCTGCACTGCAGCTTTTGCGGAATGTGTCTTCTCGATTCTTGTCTTCTCAGGTGAGAGGTCCAATGGTGCGCCTGCTGGACTGAATGGTACCTCCATTTTTACTTTTAAACACAGCTCCTTTCTGTTCTCATTATTGGCTGTTACCCCTTTACATCTCACCAGCAGGTAGAGGGGACACAGTTCTTAAAAACCCCGTCAGCATTTATTGTTTGTAGACATTTTGCTGATGGTCAGTCGACTGGTCTAAGTTGAAACTTTTTGTAGATTAGATTGCATGGGTCTAACACTCCCTGAGGTTGAGCTTTTATGCATTTTCCTTTTTTTTTTAAAAGAGCGTGAGTAAACTTAACTCTTCATACTCTCATCTTGAAACATTTGCCTGTTTTGAATTTTTTTGTCCATTCCCTACTTCAGCACAATTTTTTAGGGCAGGTGTCCTTTACAGCCCTGAGTCCTTGTGAATGTTAAGTGACCATTAGCTGTGAGTTTAAAGCTGCTCTTGCAGGAAACGGCCACAAGGTGGCAGCATTTCTCCTTTACCAAATTTGGTAACTGGGGAAACAGAGCCTTAATGGAAGTGGTGTTCTAGGTTGTAAATTCGAATGGAATGTGCCAGGGAAAATGCACTTTATGTTTATGTCTCATTACTTCTTGTTCATAAGTGTAATTTACTTTTTATTTTTTATCCCAGCAAATTTGATTACAATGGTTTGTTTGTTCTAGGTGTGCAAGATGTGGTTCTTTCACACAAATACGTGTATCTATTCTTCCTCGCATCCTTTTCCCATGTAGGTTATGACACAAGGTTGAGTAGTCTTCTCCTGGTCTTCCGTACGTCTTTGGTGATTATATATTTCACATGGTATGTATATCTCTGTTAACCCCAATATGGTAATGTATCCAATCCTCATCCCTTTCTATTTGGTGAACCATCAGTTTTTTTAATGAATCTGTGATTGCCTTTCTCTGTGGAAATATCTTCATTGGTATCAATTTTTAAGTAACTCCTGAAAGTGATATGATAGGATATGTGTCTTTTGCTTTCTCACTTACTACAGGTGGCGTGATTACGTCTAGACTCATGTATGGTGCTGTAAATGGCATTGTTTCATTTTTTTCACTAGTGAATATTCCATCTGTACATGGAGGAGTTCTTCTTTGTCCACCCATCTGTTGGTGGACTTTTTGGTTACTTCCATATCTTGGCTATTGTAATACTGTGCCATGCAGATTTGCCTGCCTGTGTCTTTCCAATTCTTTCTTCTTAGATTATAGGTCGAGGAGTGGGCCTGCTGGATCATACGGTAGCTCAATGTTTACCTTTTTAAGGCACCTCCATTCTGTTCTCATTCGTGGCCCTTTTCAAGTTACGTCCCACTTGAAGTTGAGGGTATGCATTTCTCCACAACACCTTCAGCATTTATTGTTTGTAGTTTCCTTGCTGATGGTTATTCTGACAAGTGTGAGCTGATACCTCTTTGTGGTTGAATTCGCCTGTGCCTCATAATCCGTTGAAATTGAGCTTTAAGGCATGTCCTTTTTATTTTTCAACCTGTGATTACCCCTTAGTTCTTCAAAGTGTTCTCTTAAAGTATGTGTCACATTTTGAAATGTTTTGGCCATTACCTCCCTCAAGACATTTTGAGGGTAGGTTTCATTTACAGTTCTGCAGTACTTGTTCCTATGAAATGACCATTAGCACAGGCTTTAAAGCTGCTTTTGCAGGTAAATGCCAGAGGGTGGCAGCCTTTCTATGTCCCCACCATGGTAACTAGGGAAAAGCCCTTGCGGCCTGTGGTGTTTCTCGGTTATAAATTAGAGTGGAGTGTGCCCGGACAAACCCACACAAGCTGATGTCTCCTTACTTTTGTTGGATTTTTCATTTAATTTTTAGTTTTTATTGGAGTAATTCCCCAGTGTGCACGTGGACCACTTCTACTTTGCGCATTCCTCAGTTGATGGACATTTTCATTGCTTCCAAGTGTTGGCTATGGTAAATATTGTTGGAGTGCAGGATTGCCAGCCTGTGACTTTTTGATTCTCATTTTCTCAGTTCATAGGCCCAGCAGTGGGTGTGATTGATTGACTGGTAGCACCGTGTTTCCCTTTTCAAAGCACCTTCTTTGTGTTTTCATTAGTGGCTCTTACCACGTCCCCCTTAGAATCGAGGGTATGCATTTCTCCACAATCGATTTAGCATTTATTGTTTGCTGCCTTTATGCTAATGGCCCTACTGGCTGCTGTATGCTGATAGGGTTTTGTAATTTGGGTTTGCATGTCTTTGAAAATTCGTAAAACTCATCATGTTTCTCCACCGTTTTCTTTTCTGTTAAAAGAAAGGAAACAGTTGGGAGTACAATATATCTCTTGAAAATGTCTTCTTGGAAGATTGCCCTATTTTGAAATTTTTGGTCGATTTTCCACCTCAGAATTTTTTTAGAGAGCAGGTGTCATTTCCCGAACTGCAAGTTTGGTGAATATTTAGTGACCATTAGCAATGGGTTTAAAGCTGCTGTTGTGGGAAGTGGCCTCAAGTAGGCAGCATTTCTCCACTCCCAAATCTGGGTACTAGGGCAGCAGAGCCTTTCTGGAAGTCGTGTTCTTAGGTTGTAAATTAAATTGGAATGTGCCTGGAGAAACCCCCATAAGTTTATGTCTCATTATTTCTTCTTGGTTTTAAAATTTTTTTTAATTGGGGTAAAGCTTCGAATATTGTCTGTCCTAGGTGTACACAATCTGGTTCATTTGTACATTATATATGTCTATTCAAGTACAGATCCTCTTCCCATGTAAAATGTTACAGAGGGTTCCACAGACCTCCCTTGCTAGATGGTCGGTCTTTTTGAGATATGTATATACTATGTGTTTGTATACATATAGCAACACTAATCTTAACTTATCCATTCCCCCCACCTTTCCTTTTAGATGAGCATAGTTTGTTTTCTAAGTCTGTGAGTGTCTTTCTCTGTGGAAATATATTCATTTGTGTCAGTTATTAGATAACGCCTATAAGTGATATCATAGAATACAGGTCTTTGGTTTCCGAGTTACCTCATGTTTCGTGATTATCTCCAGACTCATTTGTGGTGCCTCAAAGAGCAATGGTTCATTGTTTTCCATGCCTAATATTCCATTGTGTACATGGACCACTTCTTCTTTATCCATTCACCTCTTGTTGGATATTTTGATTGCTTCACTGTCTTGTCTAATGTGAATAAGGCTGCACTGCAGCTTTTGCGGCCTGTGTCTTCTCGATTCTTGTCTTCTCAGGTGAGAGGTCCAATGGTGCGCCTGCTGGACTGAATGGTACCTCCATTTTTACTTTTAAACACAGCTCCTTTCTGTTCTCATTATTGGCTGTTACCCCTTTACGTCTCACCAGCAGGTAGAGGGGACACAGTTCTTAAAAACCCCGTCAGCATTTATTGTTTGTAGACATTTTGCTGATGGTCAGTCGACTGGTCTAAGTTGAAACTTTTTGTAGATTAGATTGCATGGGTCTAACACTCCCTGAGGTTGAGCTTTTATCCATTTTCCTTTTTTTTTAAAAGAGCGTGAGTAAAACCTAACTCCTCATACTCTCTTCTTGAAACATTTGCCTGTTTTGAATTTTTTTGTCCATTTCCTACTTCAGCACAATTTTTTAGGGCAGGTGTCCTTTACAGCCCTGAGTCCTTGTGAATGTTAAGTGACCATTAGCTGTGAGTTTAAAGCTGCTCTTGCAGGAAACGGCCACAAGGTGGCAGCATTTCTCCTTTACCAAATTTGGTAACTGGGGAAACAGAGCCTTAATGGAAGTGGTGTTCTAGGTTGTAAATTCGAATGGAATGTGCCAGGAAAAAAGCACTTTATGTTTATGTCTCATTACTTCTTGTTCATAATTGTAATTTACTTTTTATTTTTTATCCCAGCAAATTTGATTACAATGGTTTGTTTGTTCTAGGTGTGCAAGATGTGGTTCTTTCACACATATACGTGTATCTATTCTTCCTCGCATCCTTTTCCCATGTAGGTTATGACACAATGTTGAGTAGTCTTCTCCTGGTCTTCCGTACGTCTTTGGTGATTATATATTTCACATGGTATGTATATCTCTGTTAACCCCAATATGGTAATGTATCCAATCCTCATCCCTTTCTATTTGGTGAACCATCAGTTTTTTTAATGAATCTGTGATTGCCTTTCTCTGTGGAAATATCTTCATTGGTATCAATTTTTAAGTAACTCCTAAAAGTGATATGATAGGATATGTGTCTTTTGCTTTCTCACTTACTACAGGTGGCGTGATTACGTCTAGACTCATGTATGGTGCTGTAAATGGCATTGTTTCATTTTTTTCACTAGCGAATATTCCATCTGTACATGGAGGAGTTCTTCTTTGTCCACCCATCTGTTGGTGGACTTTTTGGTTACTTCCATATCTTGGCTATTGTAATACTGTGCCATGCAGATTTGCCTGCCTGTGTCTTTCCAATCCTTTCTTCTTAGATTATAGGTCGAGGAGTGGGCCTGCTGGATCATACGGTAGCTCAATGTTTACCTTTTTAAGGCACCTCCATTCTGTTCTCATTCGTGGCCCTTTTCAAGTTACGTCCCACTTGAAGTTGAGGGTATGCATTTCTCCACAACACCTTCAGCATTTATTGTTTGTAGTTTCCTTGCTGATGGTTATTCTGACAAGTGTGAGCTGATACCTCTTTGTGGTTGAATTCGCCTGTGCCTCATAATCCGTTGAAATTGAGCTTTAAGGCATGTCCTTTTTATTTTTCAACCTGTGATTACCCCTTAGTTCTTCAAAGTGTTCTCTTAAAGTATGTGTCACATTTTGAAATGTTTTGGCCATTACCTCCCTCAAGACATTTTGAGGGTAGGATTCATTTACAGTTCTGCAGTACTTGTTCCTATGAAATGACCATTAGCACAGGCTTTAAAGCTGCTTTTGCAGGTAAATGCCAGAGGGTGGCAGCCTTTCTATGTCCCCACCATGGTAACTAGGGAAAAGCCCTTGAGGCCTGTGGTGTTTCTCGGTTATAAATTAGAGTGGAGTGTGCCCGGACAAACCCACACAAGCTGATGTCTCCTTACTTTTGTTGGATTTTTAAATTTAATTTTTAGTTTTTATTGGAGTAGTTCCCCAGTGTGCACGTGGACCACTTCTACTTTGCGCATTCCTCAGTTGATGGACATTTTCATTGCTTCCAAGTGTTGGCTATGGTAAATATTGTTGGAGTGCAGGATTGCCAGCCTGTGACTTTTTGATTCTCATTTTCTCAGGTGATAGGCCCAGCTGTGGGTGTGATTGATTGACTGGTAGCTCCGTGTTTCCCTTTTCAAAGCACCTTCTTTGTGTTTTCATTAGTGGCTCTTACCACGTCCCCCTTAGAAATGAGGGTATGCATTTCTCCACAATCGATTTAGCATTTATTGTTTGCTGCATTTATGCTAATGGCCCTACTGGCTGCTGTGTGCTGATAGGGTTTTGTAATTTGGGTTTGCATGTCTTTGAAAATTCGTAAAATTCATCATTTTTCTCCACCGTTTACTTTTCTGTTAAAAAAAAGGAAACAGTTGGGAGTACAATATATCTCTTGAAATTTTCTGCTTGGAATGTTGCCCTATTTTGAAATTTTTGGTCGATTTTCCACCCCAGAATTTTTTTAGAGAGCAGGAGTCATTTCCCGAACTGCAAGTTTGGTGAATATTTAGTGACCTTTAGCAATGGGTTTAAAGCTGCTGTTGTGGGAAGTGGCCTCAAGTAGGCAGCATTTCTCCACTCCCAAATCTGGGTACTAGGGCAGCAGAGCCTTTCTGGAAGTCGTGTTCCTAGGTTGTAAATTAAATTGGAATGTGCCTGGAGAAACCCCCATAAGTTTATGTCTCATTATTTCTTCTTGGTTTTAAAATTTTTTTTAATTGGGGTAAAGCTTCGAATATTGTCTGTCCTAGGTGTACACAATCTGGTTCATTTGTA
This sequence comes from Eschrichtius robustus, assembly GCF_028021215.1. NCBI lineage: Eukaryota > Metazoa > Chordata > Mammalia > Artiodactyla > Eschrichtiidae > Eschrichtius > Eschrichtius robustus. The sequence goes on from NC_090832.1 coordinate 79,228,210, forward strand.
CATTATATATGTCTATTCAAGTACAGATCCTCTTCCCATGTAAAATGTTACAGAGGGTTCCACAGACCTCCCTTGCTAGATGGTCGGTCTTTTTGAGATATGTATATACTATGTGTTTGTATACATATAGCAACACTAATCTTAACTTATCCATTCCCCCCACCTTTCTTTTTAGATGAGCATAGTTTGTTTTCTAAGTCTGTGAGTGTCTTTCTCTGTGGAAATATATTCATTTGTGTCAGTTATTAGATAACGCCTATAAGTGATATCATAGAATACAGGTCTTTGGTTTCCGAGTTACCTCATGTTTCGTGATTATCTCCAGACTCATTTGTGGTGCCTCAAAGAGCAATGGTTCATTGTTTTCCATGGCTAATATTCCATTGTGTACATGGACCACTTCTTCTTTATCCATTCACCTCTTGTTGGATATTTTGATTGCTTCACTCTCTTGGCTATTGTGAAAAATGCTGCACTGCAACTTTTGCGGCCTGTGTCTTCTCGATTCCTGTCTTCTCAGGTGAGAGGTCCAATGGTGCGCCTGCTGGATTGAATGGTACCTCCATTTTTACTTTTAAACACAGCTCCTTTCTGTTCTCATTATTGGCTGTTACCCCTTTACGTCTCACCAGCAGGTAGAGGGGACACAGTTCTTAAAAACCCCGTCAGCATTTATTGTTTGTAGACATTTTGCTGATGGTCAGTCGACTGGTCTAAGTTGAAACTTTTTGTAGATTAGATTGCATGGGTCTAACACTCCCTGAGGTTGAGCTTTTATCCATTTTCCTTTTTTTTTAAAAGAGCGTGAGTAAAACTTAACTCCTCATACTCTCTTCTTGAAACATTTGCCGGTTTTGAATTTTTTTGTCCATTTCCTACTTCAGCACAATTTTTTAGGGCAGGTGTCCTTTACAGCCCTGAGTCCTTGTGAATGTTAAGTGACCATTAGCTGTGAGTTTAAAGCTGCTCTTGCAGGAAACGGCCACAAGGTGGCAGCATTTCTCCTTTACCAAATTGGGTAACTGGGGAAACAGAGCCTTAATGGAAGTGGTGTTCTAGGTTGTAAATTCGAATGGAATGTGCCAGGAAAAAAGCACTTTATGTTTATGTATCATTACTTCTTGTTCATAATTGTAATTTACTTTTTATTTTTTATCACAGCAAATTTGATTACAATGGTTTGTTTGTTCTAGGTGTGCAAGATGTGGTTCTTTCACACATATACGTGTATCTATTCTTCCTCGCATCCTTTTCCCATGTAGGTTATGACACAATGTTGAGTAGTCTTCTCCTGGTCTTCCGTACGTCTTTGGTGATTATATATTTCACATGGTATGTATATCTCTGTTAACCCCAATATGGTAATGTATCCAATCCTCATCCCTTTCTATTTGGTGAACCATCAGTTTTTTTAATGAATCTGTGATTGCCTTTCTCTGTGGAAATATCTTCATTGGTATCAATTTTTAAGTAACTCCTAAAAGTGATATGATAGGATATGTGTCTTTTGCTTTCTCACTTACTACAGGTGGCGTGATTACGTCTAGACTCATGTATGGTGCTGTAAATGGCATTGTTTCATTTTTTTCACTAGCGAATATTCCATCTGTACATGGAGGAGTTCTTCTTTGTCCACCCATCTGTTGGTGGACTTTTTGGTTACTTCCATATCTTGGCTATTGTAATACTGTGCCATGCAGATTTGCCTGCCTGTGTCTTTCCAATCCTTTCTTCTTAGATTATAGGTCGAGGAGTGGGCCTGCTGGATCATACGGTAGCTCAATGTTTACCTTTTTAAGGCACCTCCATTCTGTTCTCATTCGTGGCCCTTTTCAAGTTACGTCCCACTTGAAGTTGAGGGTATGCATTTCTCCACAACACCTTCAGCATTTATTGTTTGTAGTTTCCTTGCTGATGGTTATTCTGACAAGTGTGAGCTGATACCTCTTTGTGGTTGAATTCGCCTGTGCCTCATAATCCGTTGAAATTGAGCTTTAAGGCATGTCCTTTTTATTTTTCAACCTGTGATTACCCCTTAGTTCTTCAAAGTGTTCTCTTAAAGTATGTGTCACATTTTGAAATGTTTTGGCCATTACCTCCCTCAAGACATTTTGAGGGTAGGATTCATTTACAGTTCTGCAGTACTTGTTCCTATGAAATGACCATTAGCACAGGCTTTAAAGCTGCTTTTGCAGGTAAATGCCAGAGGGTGGCAGCCTTTCTATGTCCCCACCATGGTAACTAGGGAAAAGCCCTTGAGGCCTGTGGTGTTTCTCGGTTATAAATTAGAGTGGAGTGTGCCCGGACAAACCCACACAAGCTGATGTCTCCTTACTTTTGTTGGATTTTTAAATTTAATTTTTAGTTTTTATTGGAGTAGTTCCCCAGTGTGCACGTGGACCACTTCTACTTTGCGCATTCCTCAGTTGATGGACATTTTCATTGCTTCCAAGTGTTGGCTATGGTAAATATTGTTGGAGTGCAGGATTGCCAGCCTGTGACTTTTTGATTCTCATTTTCTCAGGTGATAGGCCCAGCTGTGGGTGTGATTGATTGACTGGTAGCTCCGTGTTTCCCTTTTCAAAGCACCTTCTTTGTGTTTTCATTAGTGGCTCTTACCACGTCCCCCTTAGAAATGAGGGTATGCATTTCTCCACAATCGATTTAGCATTTATTGTTTGCTGCATTTATGCTAATGGCCCTACTGGCTGCTGTGTGCTGATAGGGTTTTGTAATTTGGGTTTGCATGTCTTTGAAAATTCGTAAAATTCATCATTTTTCTCCACCGTTTACTTTTCTGTTAAAAAAAAGGAAACAGTTGGGAGTACAATATATCTCTTGAAATTTTCTGCTTGGAATGTTGCCCTATTTTGAAATTTTTGGTCGATTTTCCACCCCAGAATTTTTTTAGAGAGCAGGAGTCATTTCCCGAACTGCAAGTTTGGTGAATATTTAGTGACCTTTAGCAATGGGTTTAAAGCTGCTGTTGTGGGAAGTGGCCTCAAGTAGGCAGCATTTCTCCACTCCCAAATCTGGGTACTAGGGCAGCAGAGCCTTTCTGGAAGTCGTGTTCCTAGGTTGTAAATTAAATTGGAATGTGCCTGGAGAAACCCCCATAAGTTTATGTCTCATTATTTCTTCTTGGTTTTAAAATTTTTTTTAATTGGGGTAAAGCTTCGAATATTGTCTGTCCTAGGTGTACACAATCTGGTTCATTTGTACATTATATATGTCTATTCAAGTACAGATCCTCTTCCCATGTAAAATGTTACAGAGGGTTCCACAGACCTCCCTTGCTAGATGGTCGGTCTTTTTGAGATATGTATATACTATGTGTTTGTATACATATAGCAACACTAATCTTAACTTATCCATTCCCCCCACCTTTCTTTTTAGATGAGCATAGTTTGTTTTCTAAGTCTGTGAGTGTCTTTCTCTGTGGAAATATATTCATTTGTGTCAGTTATTAGATAACGCCTATAAGTGATATCATAGAATACAGGTCTTTGGTTTCCGAGTTACCTCATGTTTCGTGATTATCTCCAGACTCATTTGTGGTGCCTCAAAGAGCAATGGTTCATTGTTTTCCATGGCTAATATTCCATTGTGTACATGGACCACTTCTTCTTTATCCATTCACCTCTTGTTGGATATTTTGATTGCTTCACTCTCTTGGCTATTGTGAAAAATGCTGCACTGCAACTTTTGCGGCCTGTGTCTTCTCGATTCCTGTCTTCTCAGGTGAGAGGTCCAATGGTGCGCCTGCTGGATTGAATGGTACCTCCATTTTTACTTTTAAACACAGCTCCTTTCTGTTCTCATTATTGGCTGTTACCCCTTTACGTCTCACCAGCAGGTAGAGGGGACACAGTTCTTAAAAACCCCGTCAGCATTTATTGTTTGTAGACATTTTGCTGATGGTCAGTCGACTGGTCTAAGTTGAAACTTTTTGTAGATTAGATTGCATGGGTCTAACACTCCCTGAGGTTGAGCTTTTATCCATTTTCCTTTTTTTTTAAAAGAGCGTGAGTAAAACTTAACTCCTCATACTCTCTTCTTGAAACATTTGCCGGTTTTGAATTTTTTTGTCCATTTCCTACTTCAGCACAATTTTTTAGGGCAGGTGTCATTTACAGCCCTGAGTCCTTGTGAATGTTAAGTGACCATTAGCTGTGAGTTTAAAGCTGCTCTTGCAGGAAACGGCCACAAGGTGGCAGCATTTCTCCTTTACCAAATTTGGTAACTGGGGAAACAGAGCCTTAATGGAAGTGGTGTTCTAGGTTGTAAATTCGAATGGAATGTGCCAGGAAAAAAGCACTTTATGTTTATGTATCATTACTTCTTGTTCATAATTGTAATTTACTTTTTATTTTTTATCACAGCAAATTTGATTACAATGGTTTGTTTGTTCTAGGTGTGCAAGATGTGGTTCTTTCACACATATACGTGTATCTATTCTTCCTCGCATCCTTTTCCCATGTAGGTTATGACACAATGTTGAGTAGTCTTCTCCTGGTCTTCCGTACGTCTTTGGTGATTATATATTTCACATGGTATGTATATCTCTGTTAACCCCAATATGGTAATGTATCCAATCCTCATCCCTTTCTATTTGGTGAACCATCAGTTTTTTTAATGAATCTGTGATTGCCTTTCTCTGTGGAAATATCTTCATTGGTATCAATTTTTAAGTAACTCCTAAAAGTGATATGATAGGATATGTGTCTTTTGCTTTCTCACTTACTACAGGTGGCGTGATTACGTCTAGACTCATGTATGGTGCTGTAAATGGCATTGTTTCATTTTTTTCACTAGCGAATATTCCATCTGTACATGGAGGAGTTCTTCTTTGTCCACCCATCTGTTGGTGGACTTTTTGGTTACTTCCATATCTTGGCTATTGTAATACTGTGCCATGCAGATTTGCCTGCCTGTGTCTTTCCAATTCTTTCTTCTTAGATTATAGGTCGAGGAGTGGGCCTGCTGGATCATACGGTAGCTCAATGTTTACCTTTTTAAGGCACCTCCATTCTGTTCTCATTCGTGGCCCTTTTCAAGTTACGTCCCACTTGAAGTTGAGGGTATGCATTTCTCCACAACACCTTCAGCATTTATTGTTTGTAGTTTCCTTGCTGATGGTTATTCTGACAAGTGTGAGCTGATACCTCTTTGTGGTTGAATTCGCCTGTGCCTCATAATCCGTTGAAATTGAGCTTTAAGGCATGTCCTTTTTATTTTTCAACCTGTGATTACCCCTTAGTTCTTCAAAGTGTTCTCTTAAAGTATGTGTCACATTTTGAAATGTTTTGGCCATTACCTCCCTCAAGACATTTTGAGGGTAGGTTTCATTTACAGTTCTGCAGTACTTGTTCCTATGAAATGACCATTAGCACAGGCTTTAAAGCTGCTTTTGCAGGTAAATGCCAGAGGGCGGCAGCCTTTCTATGTCCCCACCATGGTAACTAGGGAAAAGCCCTTGAGGCCTGTGGTGTTTCTCGGTTATAAATTAGAGTGGAGTGTGCCCGGACAAACCCACACAAGCTGATGTCTCCTTACTTTTGTTGGATTTTTAAATTTAATTTTTAGTTTTTATTGGAGTAGTTCCCCAGTGTGCACGTGGACCACTTCTTCTTTGCGCATTCCTCAGTTGATGGACATTTTCATTGCTTCCAAGTGTTGGCTATGGTAAATATTGTTGGAGTGCAGGATTGCCAGCCTGTGACTTTTTGATTCTCATTTTCTCAGTTCATAGGCCCAGCAGTGGGTGTGATTGATTGACTGGTAGCACCGTGTTTCCCTTTTCAAAGCACCTTCTTTGTGTTTTCATTAGTGGCTCTTACCACGTCCCCCTTAGAATCGAGGGTATGAATTTCTCCACAATCGATTTAGCATTTATTGTTTGCTGCCTTTATGCTAATGGCCCTACTGGCTGCTGTATGCTGATAGGGTTTTGTAATTTGGGTTTGCATGTCTTTGAAAATTCGTAAAACTCATCATGTTTCTCCACCGTTTTCTTTTCTGTTAAAAGAAAGGAAACATTTGGGAGTACAATATATCTCTTGAAAATGTCTTCTTGGAAGATTGCCCTATTTTGAAATTTTTGGTCGATTTTCCACCTCAGAATTTTTTTAGAGAGCAGGTGTCATTTCCCGAACTGCAAGTTTCGTGAATATTTAGTGACCATTAGCAATGGGTTTAAAGCTGCTGTTGTGGGAAGTGGCCTCAAGTAGGGAGCATTTCTCCACTCCCAAATCTGGGTACTAGGGCAGCAGAGCCTTTCTGGAAGTCGTGTTCTTAGGTTGTAAATTAAATTGGAATGTGCCTGGAGAAACCCCCATAAGTTTATGTCTCATTATTTCTTCTTGGTTTTAAAATTTTTTTTAATTGGGGTAAAGCTTCGAATATTGTCTGTCCTAGGTGTACACAATCTGGTTCATTTGTACATTATATATGTCTATTCAAGTACAGATCCTCTTCCCATGTAAAATGTTACAGAGGGTTCCACAGACCTCCCTTGCTAGATGGTCGGTCTTTTTGAGATATGTATATACTATGTGTTTGTATACATATAGCAACACTAATCTTAACTTATCCATTCCCCCCACCTTTCCTTTTAGATGAACATAGTTTGTTTTCTAAGTCTGTGAGTGTCTTTCTCTGTGGAAATATATTCATTTGTGTCAGTTATTAGATAACGCCTATAAGTGATATCATAGAATACAGGTCTTTGGTTTCCGAGTTACCTCATGTTTCGTGATTATCTCCAGACTCATTTGTGGTGCCTCAAAGAGCAATGGTTCATTGTTTTCCATGGCTAATATTCCATTGTGTACATGGACCACTTCTTTATCCATTCACCTCTTGTTGGATATTTTGATTGCTTCACTGTCTTGGCTATTGTGAATAAGGCTGCACTGCAGCTTTTGCGGCCTGTATCTTCTCGATTCTTGTCTTCTCAGGTGAGAGGTCCAATGGTGCGCCTGCTGGACTGAATGGTACCTCCATTTTTACTTTTAAACACAGCTCCTTTCTGTTCTCATTATTGGCTGTTACCCCTTTACGTCTCACCAGCAGGTAGAGGGGACACAGTTCTTAAAAACCCCGTCAGCATTTATTGTTTGTAGACATTTTGCTGATGGTCAGTCGACTGGTCTAAGTTGAAACTTTTTGTAGATTAGATTGCATGGGTCTAACACTCCCTGAGGTTGAGCTTTTATGCATTTTCCTTTTTTTTTTAAAAGAGCGTGAGTAAACTTAACTCTTCATACTCTCATCTTGAAACATTTGCCTGTTTTGAATTTTTTTGTCCATTCCCTACTTCAGCACAATTTTTTAGGGCAGGTGTCCTTTACAGCCCTGAGTCCTTGTGAATGTTAAGTGACCATTAGCTGTGAGTTTAAAGCTGCTCTTGCAGGAAACGGCCACAAGGTGGCAGCATTTCTCCTTTACCAAATTTGGTAACTGGGGAAACAGAGCCTTAATGGAAGTGGTGTTCTAGGTTGTAAATTCGAATGGAATGTGCCAGGGAAAATGCACTTTATGTTTATGTCTCATTACTTCTTGTTCATAAGTGTAATTTACTTTTTATTTTTTATCCCAGCAAATTTGATTACAATGGTTTGTTTGTTCTAGGTGTGCAAGATGTGGTTCTTTCACACATATACGTGTATCTATTCTTCCTCGCATCCTTTTCCCATGTAGGTTATGACACAAGGTTGAGTAGTCTTCTCCTGGTCTTCCGTACGTCTTTGGTGATTATATATTTCACATGGTATGTATATCTCTGTTAACCCCAATATGGTAATGTATCCAATCCTCATCCCTTTCTATTTGGTGAACCATCAGTTTTTTTAATGAATCTGTGATTGCCTTTCTCTGTGGAAATATCTTCATTGGTATCAATTTTTAAGTAACTCCTGAAAGTGATATGATAGGATATGTGTCTTTTGCTTTCTCACTTACTACAGGTGGCGTGATTACGTCTAGACTCATGTATGGTGCTGTAAATGGCATTGTTTCATTTTTTTCACTAGCGAATATTCCATCTGTACATGGAGGAGTTCTTCTTTGTCCACCCATCTGTTGGTGGACTTTTTGGTTACTTCCATATCTTGGCTATTGTAATACTGTGCCATGCAGATTTGCCTGCCTGTGTCTTTCCAATTCTTTCTTCTTAGATTATAGGTCGAGGAGTGGGCCTGCTGGATCATACGGTAGCTCAATGTTTACCTTTTTAAGGCACCTCCATTCTGTTCTCATTCGCGGCCCTTTTCAAGTTACGTCCCACTTGAAGTTGAGGGTATGCATTTCTCCACAACACCTTCAGCATTTATTGTTTGTAGTTTCCTTGCTGATGGTTATTCTGACAAGTGTGAGCTGATACCTCTTTGTGGTTGAATTCGCCTGTGCCTCATAATCCGTTGAAATTGAGCTTTAAGGCATGTCCTTTTTATTTTTCAACCTGTGATTACCCCTTAGTTCTTCAAAGTGTTCTCTTAAAGTATGTGTCACATTTTGAAATGTTTTGGCCATTACCTCCCTCAAGACATTTTGAGGGTAGGTTTCATTTACAGTTCTGCAGTACTTGTTCCTATGAAATGACCATTAGCACAGGCTTTAAAGCTGCTTTTGCAGGTAAATGCCAGAGGGTGGCAGCCTTTCTATGTCCCCACCATGGTAACTAGGGAAAAGCCCTTGCGGCCTGTGGTGTTTCTTGGTTATAAATTAGAGTGGAGTGTGCCCGGACAAACCCACACAAGCTGATGTCTCCTTACTTTTGTTGGATTTTTCATTTAATTTTTAGTTTTTATTGGAGTAATTCCCCAGTGTGCACGTGGACCACTTCTACTTTGCGCATTCCTCAGTTGATGGACATTTTCATTGCTTCCAAGTGTTGGCTATGGTAAATATTGTTGGAGTGCAGGATTGCCAGCCTGTGACTTTTTGATTCTCATTTTCTCAGTTCATAGGCCCAGCAGTGGGTGTGATTGATTGACTGGTAGCACCGTGTTTCCCTTTTCAAAGCACCTTCTTTGTGTTTTCATTAGTGGCTCTTACCACGTCCCCCTTAGAATCGAGGGTATGCATTTCTCCACAATCGATTTAGCATTTATTGTTTGCTGCCTTTATGCTAATGGCCCTACTGGCTGCTGTATGCTGATAGGGTTTTGTAATTTGGGTTTGCATGTCTTTGAAAATTCGTAAAACTCATCATGTTTCTCCACCGTTTTCTTTTCTGTTAAAAGAAAGGAAACAGTTGGGAGTACAATATATCTCTTGAAAATGTCTTCTTGGAAGATTGCCCTATTTTGAAATTTTTGGTCGATTTTCCACCTCAGAATTTTTTTAGAGAGCAGGTGTCATTTCCCGAACTGCAAGTTTGGTGAATATTTAGTGACCATTAGCAATGGGTTTAAAGCTGCTGTTGTGGGAAGTGGCCTCAAGTAGGCAGCATTTCTCCACTCCCAAATCTGGGTACTAGGGCAGCAGAGCCTTTCTGGAAGTCGTGTTCTTAGGTTGTAAATTAAATTGGAATGTGCCTGGAGAAACCCCCATAAGTTTATGTCTCATTATTTCTTCTTGGTTTTAAAATTTTTTTTAATTGGGGTAAAGCTTCGAATATTGTCTGTCCTAGGTGTACACAATCTGGTTCATTTGTACATTATATATGTCTATTCAAGTACAGATCCTCTTCCCATGTAAAATGTTACAGAGGGTTCCACAGACCTCCCTTGCTAGATGGTCGGTCTTTTTGAGATATGTATATACTATGTGTTTGTATACATATAGCAACACTAATCTTAACTTATCCATTCCCCCCACCTTTCCTTTTAGATGAGCATAGTTTGTTTTCTAAGTCTGTGAGTGTCTTTCTCTGTGGAAATATATTCATTTGTGTCAGTTATTAGATAACGCCTATAAGTGATATCATAGAATACAGGTCTTTGGTTTCCGAGTTACCTCATGTTTCGTGATTATCTCCAGACTCATTTGTGGTGCCTCAAAGAGCAATGGTTCATTGTTTTCCATGCCTAATATTCCATTGTGTACATGGACCACTTCTTCTTTATCCATTCACCTCTTGTTGGATATTTTGATTGCTTCACTGTCTTGTCTAATGTGAATAAGGCTGCACTGCAGCTTTTGCGGCCTGTGTCTTCTCGATTCTTGTCTTCTCAGGTGAGAGGTCCAATGGTGCGCCTGCTGGACTGAATGGTACCTCCATTTTTACTTTTAAACACAGCTCCTTTCTGTTCTCATTATTGGCTGTTACCCCTTTACGTCTCACCAGCAGGTAGAGGGGACACAGTTCTTAAAAACCCCGTCAGCATTTATTGTTTGTAGACATTTTGCTGATGGTCAGTCGACTGGTCTATGTTGAAACTTTTTGTAGATTAGATTGCATGGGTCTAACACTCCCTGAGGTTGAGCTTTTATCCATTTTCCTTTTTTTTTAAAAGAGCGTGAGTAAAACCTAACTCCTCATACTCTCTTCTTGAAACATTTGCCTGTTTTGAATTTTTTTGTCCATTTCCTACTTCAGCACAATTTTTTAGGGCAGGTGTCCTTTACAGCCCTGAGTCCTTGTGAATGTTAAGTGACCATTAGCTGTGAGTTTAAAGCTGCTCTTGCAGGAAACGGCCACAAGGTGGCAGCATTTCTCCTTTACCAAATTTGGTAACTGGGGAAACAGAGCCTTAATGGAAGTGGTGTTCTAGGTTGTAAATTCGAATGGAATGTGCCAGGAAAAAAGCACTTTATGTTTATGTCTCATTACTTCTTGTTCATAATTGTAATTTACTTTTTATTTTTTATCCCAGCAAATTTGATTACAATGGTTTGTTTGTTCTAGGTGTGCAAGATGTGGTTCTTTCACACATATACGTGTATCTATTCTTCCTCGCATCCTTTTCCCATGTAGGTTATGACACAATGTTGAGTAGTCTTCTCCTGGTCTTCCGTACGTCTTTGGTGATTATATATTTCACATGGTATGTATATCTCTGTTAACCCCAATATGGTAATGTATCCAATCCTCATCCCTTTCTATTTGGTGAACCATCAGTTTTTTTAATGAATCTGTGATTGCCTTTCTCTGTGGAAATATCTTCATTGGTATCAATTTTTAAGTAACTCCTAAAAGTGATATGATAGGATATGTGTCTTTTGCTTTCTCACTTACTACAGGTGGCGTGATTACGTCTAGACTCATGTATGGTGCTGTAAATGGCATTGTTTCATTTTTTTCACTAGCGAATATTCCATCTGTACATGGAGGAGTTCTTCTTTGTCCACCCATCTGTTGGTGGACTTTTTGGTTACTTCCATATCTTGGCTATTGTAATACTGTGCCATGCAGATTTGCCTGCCTGTGTCTTTCCAATCCTTTCTTCTTAGATTATAGGTCGAGGAGTGGGCCTGCTGGATCATACGGTAGCTCAATGTTTACCTTTTTAAGGCACCTCCATTCTGTTCTCATTCGTGGCCCTTTTCAAGTTACGTCCCACTTGAAGTTGAGGGTATGCATTTCTCCACAACACCTTCAGCATTTATTGTTTGTAGTTTCCTTGCTGATGGTTATTCTGACAAGTGTGAGCTGATACCTCTTTGTGGTTGAATTCGCCTGTGCCTCATAATCCGTTGAAATTGAGCTTTAAGGCATGTCCTTTTTATTTTTCAACCTGTGATTACCCCTTAGTTCTTCAAAGTGTTCTCTTAAAGTATGTGTCACATTTTGAAATGTTTTGGCCATTACCTCCCTCAAGACATTTTGAGGGTAGGATTCATTTACAGTTCTGCAGTACTTGTTCCTATGAAATGACCATTAGCACAGGCTTTAAAGCTGCTTTTGCAGGTAAATGCCAGAGGGTGGCAGCCTTTCTATGTCCCCACCATGGTAACTAGGGAAAAGCCCTTGAGGCCTGTGGTGTTTCTCGGTTATAAATTAGAGTGGAGTGTGCCCGGACAAACCCACACAAGCTGATGTCTCCTTACTTTTGTTGGATTTTTAAATTTAATTTTTAGTTTTTATTGGAGTAGTTCCCCAGTGTGCACGTGGACCACTTCTACTTTGCGCATTCCTCAGTTGATGGACATTTTCATTGCTTCCAAGTGTTGGCTATGGTAAATATTGTTGGAGTGCAGGATTGCCAGCCTGTGACTTTTTGATTCTCATTTTCTCAGGTGATAGGCCCAGCTGTGGGTGTGATTGATTGACTGGTAGCTCCGTGTTTCCCTTTTCAAAGCACCTTCTTTGTGTTTTCATTAGTGGCTCTTACCACGTCCCCCTTAGAAATGAGGGTATGCATTTCTCCACAATCGATTTAGCATTTATTGTTTGCTGCATTTATGCTAATGGCCCTACTGGCTGCTGTGTGCTGATAGGGTTTTGTAATTTGGGTTTGCATGTCTTTGAAAATTCGTAAAATTCATCATTTTTCTCCACCGTTTACTTTTCTGTTAAAAAAAAGGAAACAGTTGGGAGTACAATATATCTCTTGAAATTTTCTGCTTGGAATGTTGCCCTATTTTGAAATTTTTGGTCGATTTTCCACCCCAGAATTTTTTTAGAGAGCAGGAGTCATTTCCCGAACTGCAAGTTTGGTGAATATTTAGTGACCTTTAGCAATGGGTTTAAAGCTGCTGTTGTGGGAAGTGGCCTCAAGTAGGCAGCATTTCTCCACTCCCAAATCTGGGTACTAGGGCAGCAGAGCCTTTCTGGAAGTCGTGTTCCTAGGTTGTAAATTAAATTGGAATGTGCCTGGAGAAACCCCCATAAGTTTATGTCTCATTATTTCTTCTTGGTTTTAAAATTTTTTTTAATTGGGGTAAAGCTTCGAATATTGTCTGTCCTAGGTGTACACAATCTGGTTCATTTGTACATTATATATGTCTATTCAAGTACAGATCCTCTTCCCATGTAAAATGTTACAGAGGGTTCCACAGACCTCCCTTGCTAGATGGTCGGTCTTTTTGAGATATGTATATACTATGTGTTTGTATACATATAGCAACACTAATCTTAACTTATCCATTCCCCCCACCTTTCTTTTTAGATGAGCATAGTTTGTTTTCTAAGTCTGTGAGTGTCTTTCTCTGTGGAAATATATTCATTTGTGTCAGTTATTAGATAACGCCTATAAGTGATATCATAGAATACAGGTCTTTGGTTTCCGAGTTACCTCATGTTTCGTGATTATCTCCAGACTCATTTGTGGTGCCTCAAAGAGCAATGGTTCATTGTTTTCCATGGCTAATATTCCATTGTGTACATGGACCACTTCTTCTTTATCCATTCACCTCTTGTTGGATATTTTGATTGCTTCACTCTCTTGGCTATTGTGAAAAATGCTGCACTGCAACTTTTGCGGCCTGTGTCTTCTCGATTCCTGTCTTCTCAGGTGAGAGGTCCAATGGTGCGCCTGCTGGATTGAATGGTACCTCCATTTTTACTTTTAAACACAGCTCCTTTCTGTTCTCATTATTGGCTGTTACCCCTTTACGTCTCACCAGCAGGTAGAGGGGACACAGTTCTTAAAAACCCCGTCAGCATTTATTGTTTGTAGACATTTTGCTGATGGTCAGTCGACTGGTCTAAGTTGAAACTTTTTGTAGATTAGATTGCATGGGTCTAACACTCCCTGAGGTTGAGCTTTTATCCATTTTCCTTTTTTTTTAAAAGAGCGTGAGTAAAACTTAACTCCTCATACTCTCTTCTTGAAACATTTGCCGGTTTTGAATTTTTTTGTCCATTTCCTACTTCAGCACAATTTTTTAGGGCAGGTGTCCTTTACAGCCCTGAGTCCTTGTGAATGTTAAGTGACCATTAGCTGTGAGTTTAAAGCTGCTCTTGCAGGAAACGGCCACAAGGTGGCAGCATTTCTCCTTTACCAAATTTGGTAACTGGGGAAACAGAGCCTTAATGGAAGTGGTGTTCTAGGTTGTAAATTCGAATGGAATGTGCCAGGAAAAAAGCACTTTATGTTTATGTCTCATTACTTCTTGTTCATAATTGTAATTTACTTTTTATTTTTTATCCCAGCAAATTTGATTACAATGGTTTGTTTGTTCTAGGTGTGCAAGATGTGGTTCTTTCACACATATACGTGTATCTATTCTTCCTCGCATCCTTTTCCCATGTAGGTTATGACACAATGTTGAGTAGTCTTCTCCTGGTCTTCCGTACGTCTTTGGTGATTATATATTTCACATGGTATGTATATCTCTGTTAACCCCAATATGGTAATGTATCCAATCCTCATCCCTTTCTATTTGGTGAACCATCAGTTTTTTTAATGAATCTGTGATTGCCTTTCTCTGTGGAAATATCTTCATTGGTATCAATTTTTAAGTAACTCCTAAAAGTGATATGATAGGATATGTGTCTTTTGCTTTCTCACTTACTACAGGTGGCGTGATTACGTCTAGACTCATGTATGGTGCTGTAAATGGCATTGTTTCATTTTTTTCACTAGCGAATATTCCATCTGTACATGGAGGAGTTCTTCTTTGTCCACCCATCTGTTGGTGGACTTTTTGGTTACTTCCATATCTTGGCTATTGTAATACTGTGCCATGCAGATTTGCCTGCCTGTGTCTTTCCAATTCTTTCTTCTTAGATTATAGGTCGAGGAGTGGGCCTGCTGGATCATACGGTAGCTCAATGTTTACCTTTTTAAGGCACCTCCATTCTGTTCTCATTCGTGGCCCTTTTCAAGTTACGTCCCACTTGAAGTTGAGGGTATGCATTTCTCCACAACACCTTCAGCATTTATTGTTTGTAGTTTCCTTGCTGATGGTTATTCTGACAAGTGTGAGCTGATACCTCTTTGTGGTTGAATTCGCCTGTGCCTCATAATCCGTTGAAATTGAGCTTTAAGGCATGTCCTTTTTATTTTTCAACCTGTGATTACCCCTTAGTTCTTCAAAGTGTTCTCTTAAAGTATGTGTCACATTTTGAAATGTTTTGGCCATTACCTCCCTCAAGACATTTTGAGGGTAGGTTTCATTTACAGTTCTGCAGTACTTGTTCCTATGAAATGACCATTAGCACAGGCTTTAAAGCTGCTTTTGCAGGTAAATGCCAGAGGGCGGCAGCCTTTCTATGTCCCCACCATGGTAACTAGGGAAAAGCCCTTGAGGCCTGTGGTGTTTCTCGGTTATAAATTAGAGTGGAGTGTGCCCGGACAAACCCACACAAGCTGATGTCTCCTTACTTTTGTTGGATTTTTAAATTTAATTTTTAGTTTTTATTGGAGTAGTTCCCCAGTGTGCACGTGGACCACTTCTTCTTTGCGCATTCCTCAGTTGATGGACATTTTCATTGCTTCCAAGTGTTGGCTATGGTAAATATTGTTGGAGTGCAGGATTGCCAGCCTGTGACTTTTTGATTCTCATTTTCTCAGGTGATAGGCCCAGCTGTGGGTGTGATTGATTGACTGGTAGCTCCGTGTTTCCCTTTTCAAAGCACCTTCTTTGTGTTTTCATTAGTGGCTCTTACCACGTCCCCCTTAGAAATGAGGGTATGCATTTCTCCACAATCGATTTAGCATTTATTGTTTGCTGCATTTATGCTAATGGCCCTACTGGCTGCTGTGTGCTGATAGGGTTTTGTAATTTGGGTTTGCATGTCTTTGAAAATTCGTAAAATTCATCATTTTTCTCCACCGTTTACTTTTCTGTTAAAAAAAAGGAAACAGTTGGGAGTACAATATATCTCTTGAAATTTTCTGCTTGGAATGTTGCCCTATTTTGAAATTTTTGGTCGATTTTCCACCCCAGAATTTTTTTAGAGAGCAGGAGTCATTTCCCGAACTGCAAGTTTGGTGAATATTTAGTGACCTTTAGCAATGGGTTTAAAGCTGCTGTTGTGGGAAGTGGCCTCAAGTAGGCAGCATTTCTCCACTCCCAAATCTGGGTACTAGGGCAGCAGAGCCTTTCTGGAAGTCGTGTTCCTAGGTTGTAAATTAAATTGGAATGTGCCTGGAGAAACCCCCATAAGTTTATGTCTCATTATTTCTTCTTGGTTTTAAAATTTTTTTTAATTGGGGTAAAGCTTCGAATATTGTCTGTCCTAGGTGTACACAATCTGGTTCATTTGTACATTATATATGTCTATTCAAGTACAGATCCTCTTCCCATGTAAAATGTTACAGAGGGTTCCACAGACCTCCCTTGCTAGATGGTCGGTCTTTTTGAGATATGTATATACTATGTGTTTGTATACATATAGCAACACTAATCTTAACTTATCCATTCCCCCCACCTTTCTTTTTAAATGAGCATAGTTTGTTTTCTAAGTCTGTGAGTGTCTTTCTCTGTGGAAATATATTCATTTGTGTCAGTTATTAGATAACGCCTATAAGTGATATCATAGAATACAGGTCTTTGGTTTCCGAGTTACCTCATGTTTCGTGATTATCTCCAGACTCATTTGTGGTGCCTCAAAGAGCAATGGTTCATTGTTTTCCATGGCTAATATTCCATTGTGTACATGGACCACTTCTTCTTTATCCATTCACCTCTTGTTGGATATTTTGATTGCTTCACTCTCTTGGCTATTGTGAAAAATGCTGCACTGCAACTTTTGCGGCCTGTGTCTTCTCGATTCCTGTCTTCTCAGGTGAGAGGTCCAATGGTGCGCCTGCTGGATTGAATGGTACCTCCATTTTTACTTTTAAACACAGCTCCTTTCTGTTCTCATTATTGGCTGTTACCCCTTTACGTCTCACCAGCAGGTAGAGGGGACACAGTTCTTAAAAACCCCGTCAGCATTTATTGTTTGTAGACATTTTGCTGATGGTCAGTCGACTGGTCTAAGTTGAAACTTTTTGTAGATTAGATTGCATGGGTCTAACACTCCCTGAGGTTGAGCTTTTATCCATTTTCCTTTTTTTTTAAAAGAGCGTGAGTAAAACTTAACTCCTCATACTCTCTTCTTGAAACATTTGCCGGTTTTGAATTTTTTTGTCCATTTCCTACTTCAGCACAATTTTTTAGGGCAGGTGTCCTTTACAGCCCTGAGTCCTTGTGAATGTTAAGTGACCATTAGCTGTGAGTTTAAAGCTGCTCTTGCAGGAAACGGCCACAAGGTGGCAGCATTTCTCCTTTACCAAATTTGGTAACTGGGGAAACAGAGCCTTAATGGAAGTGGTGTTCTAGGTTGTAAATTCGAATGGAATGTGCCAGGAAAAAAGCACTTTATGTTTATGTATCATTACTTCTTGTTCATAATTGTAATTTACTTTTTATTTTTTATCACAGCAAATTTGATTACAATGGTTTGTTTGTTCTAGGTGTGCAAGATGTGGTTCTTTCACACATATACGTGTATCTATTCTTCCTCGCATCCTTTTCCCATGTAGGTTATGACACAATGTTGAGTAGTCTTCTCCTGGTCTTCCGTACGTCTTTGGTGATTATATATTTCACATGGTATGTATATCTCTGTTAACCCCAATATGGTAATGTATCCAATCCTCATCCCTTTCTATTTGGTGAACCATCAGTTTTTTTAATGAATCTGTGATTGCCTTTCTCTGTGGAAATATCTTCATTGGTATCAATTTTTAAGTAACTCCTAAAAGTGATATGATAGGATATGTGTCTTTTGCTTTCTCACTTACTACAGGTGGCGTGATTACGTCTAGACTCATGTATGGTGCTGTAAATGGCATTGTTTCATTTTTTTCACTAGCGAATATTCCATCTGTACATGGAGGAGTTCTTCTTTGTCCACCCATCTGTTGGTGGACTTTTTGGTTACTTCCATATCTTGGCTATTGTAATACTGTGCCATGCAGATTTGCCTGCCTGTGTCTTTCCAATTCTTTCTTCTTAGATTATAGGTCGAGGAGTGGGCCTGCTGGATCATACGGTAGCTCAATGTTTACCTTTTTAAGGCACCTCCATTCTGTTCTCATTCGTGGCCCTTTTCAAGTTACGTCCCACTTGAAGTTGAGGGTATGCATTTCTCCACAACACCTTCAGCATTTATTGTTTGTAGTTTCCTTGCTGATGGTTATTCTGACAAGTGTGAGCTGATACCTCTTTGTGGTTGAATTCGCCTGTGCCTCATAATCCGTTGAAATTGAGCTTTAAGGCATGTCCTTTTTATTTTTCAACCTGTGATTACCCCTTAGTTCTTCAAAGTGTTCTCTTAAAGTATGTGTCACATTTTGAAATGTTTTGGCCATTACCTCCCTCAAGACATTTTGAGGGTAGGTTTCATTTACAGTTCTGCAGTACTTGTTCCTATGAAATGACCATTAGCACAGGCTTTAAAGCTGCTTTTGCAGGTAAATGCCAGAGGGTGGCAGCCTTTCTATGTCCCCACCATGGTAACTAGGGAAAAGCCCTTGAGGCCTGTGGTGTTTCTCGGTTATAAATTAGAGTGGAGTGTGCCCGGACAAACCCACACAAGCTGATGTCTCCTTACTTTTGTTGGATTTTTAAATTTAATTTTTAGTTTTTATTGGAGTAGTTCCCCAGTGTGCACGTGGACCACTTCTTCTTTGCGCATTCCTCAGTTGATGGACATTTTCATTGCTTCCAAGTGTTGGCTATGGTAAATATTGTTGGAGTGCAGGATTGCCAGCCTGTGACTTTTTGATTCTCATTTTCTCAGTTCATAGGCCCAGCAGTGGGTGTGATTGATTGACTGGTAGCACCGTGTTTCCCTTTTCAAAGCACCTTCTTTGTGTTTTCATTAGTGGCTCTTACCACGTCCCCCTTAGAATCGAGGGTATGAATTTCTCCACAATCGATTTAGCATTTATTGTTTGCTGCCTTTATGCTAATGGCCCTACTGGCTGCTGTATGCTGATAGGGTTTTGTAATTTGGGTTTGCATGTCTTTGAAAATTCGTAAAACTCATCATGTTTCTCCACCGTTTTCTTTTCTGTTAAAAGAAAGGAAACATTTGGGAGTACAATATATCTCTTGAAAATGTCTTCTTGGAAGATTGCCCTATTTTGAAATTTTTGGTCGATTTTCCACCTCAGAATTTTTTTAGAGAGCAGGTGTCATTTCCCGAACTGCAAGTTTCGTGAATATTTAGTGACCATTAGCAATGGGTTTAAAGCTGCTGTTGTGGGAAGTGGCCTCAAGTAGGGAGCATTTCTCCACTCCCAAATCTGGGTACTAGGGCAGCAGAGCCTTTCTGGAAGTCGTGTTCTTAGGTTGTAAATTAAATTGGAATGTGCCTGGAGAAACCCCCATAAGTTTATGTCTCATTATTTCTTCTTGGTTTTAAAATTTTTTTTAATTGGGGTAAAGCTTCGAATATTGTCTGTCCTAGGTGTACACAATCTGGTTCATTTGTACATTATATATGTCTATTCAAGTACAGATCCTCTTCCCATGTAAAATGTTACAGAGGGTTCCACAGACCTCCCTTGCTAGATGGTCGGTCTTTTTGAGATATGTATATACTATGTGTTTGTATACATATAGCAACACTAATCTTAACTTATACATTCCCCCCACCTTTCCTTTTAGATGAACATAGTTTGTTTTCTAAGTCTGTGAGTGTCTTTCTCTGTGGAAATATATTCATTTGTGTCAGTTATTAGATAACGCCTATAAGTGATATCATAGAATACAGGTCTTTGGTTTCCGAGTTACCTCATGTTTCGTGATTATCTCCAGACTCATTTGTGGTGCCTCAAAGAGCAATGGTTCATTGTTTTCCATGGCTAATATTCCATTGTGTACATGGACCACTTCTTTATCCATTCACCTCTTGTTGGATATTTTGATTGCTTCACTGTCTTGGCTATTGTGAATAAGGCTGCACTGCAGCTTTTGCGGCCTGTATCTTCTCGATTCTTGTCTTCTCAGGTGAGAGGTCCAATGGTGCGCCTGCTGGACTGAATGGTACCTCCATTTTTACTTTTAAACACAGCTCCTTTCTGTTCTCATTATTGGCTGTTACCCCTTTACGTCTCACCAGCAGGTAGAGGGGACACAGTTCTTAAAAACCCCGTCAGCATTTATTGTTTGTAGACATTTTGCTGATGGTCAGTCGACTGGTCTAAGTTGAAACTTTTTGTAGATTAGATTGCATGGGTCTAACACTCCCTGAGGTTGAGCTTTTATGCATTTTCCTTTTTTTTTTAAAAGAGCGTGAGTAAACTTAACTCTTCATACTCTCATCTTGAAACATTTGCCTGTTTTGAATTTTTTTGTCCATTCCCTACTTCAGCACAATTTTTTAGGGCAGGTGTCCTTTACAGCCCTGAGTCCTTGTGAATGTTAAGTGACCATTAGCTGTGAGTTTAAAGCTGCTCTTGCAGGAAACGGCCACAAGGTGGCAGCATTTCTCCTTTACCAAATTTGGTAACTGGGGAAACAGAGCCTTAATGGAAGTGGTGTTCTAGGTTGTAAATTCGAATGGAATGTGCCAGGGAAAATGCACTTTATGTTTATGTCTCATTACTTCTTGTTCATAAGTGTAATTTACTTTTTATTTTTTATCCCAGCAAATTTGATTACAATGGTTTGTTTGTTCTAGGTGTGCAAGATGTGGTTCTTTCACACATATACGTGTATCTATTCTTCCTCGCATCCTTTTCCCATGTAGGTTATGACACAAGGTTGAGTAGTCTTCTCCTGGTCTTCCGTACGTCTTTGGTGATTATATATTTCACATGGTATGTATATCTCTGTTAACCCCAATATGGTAATGTATCCAATCCTCATCCCTTTCTATTTGGTGAACCATCAGTTTTTTTAATGAATCTGTGATTGCCTTTCTCTGTGGAAATATCTTCATTGGTATCAATTTTTAAGTAACTCCTGAAAGTGATATGATAGGATATGTGTCTTTTGCTTTCTCACTTACTACAGGTGGCGTGATTACGTCTAGACTCATGTATGGTGCTGTAAATGGCATTGTTTCATTTTTTTCACTAGCGAATATTCCATCTGTACATGGAGGAGTTCTTCTTTGTCCACCCATCTGTTGGTGGACTTTTTGGTTACTTCCATATCTTGGCTATTGTAATACTGTGCCATGCAGATTTGCCTGCCTGTGTCTTTCCAATTCTTTCTTCTTAGATTATAGGTCGAGGAGTGGGCCTGCTGGATCATACGGTAGCTCAATGTTTACCTTTTTAAGGCACCTCCATTCTGTTCTCATTCGCGGCCCTTTTCAAGTTACGTCCCACTTGAAGTTGAGGGTATGCATTTCTCCACAACACCTTCAGCATTTATTGTTTGTAGTTTCCTTGCTGATGGTTATTCTGACAAGTGTGAGCTGATACCTCTTTGTGGTTGAATTCGCCTGTGCCTCATAATCCGTTGAAATTGAGCTTTAAGGCATGTCCTTTTTATTTTTCAACCTGTGATTACCCCTTAGTTCTTCAAAGTGTTCTCTTAAAGTATGTGTCACATTTTGAAATGTTTTGGCCATTACCTCCCTCAAGACATTTTGAGGGTAGGTTTCATTTACAGTTCTGCAGTACTTGTTCCTATGAAATGACCATTAGCACAGGCTTTAAAGCTGCTTTTGCAGGTAAATGCCAGAGGGTGGCAGCCTTTCTATGTCCCCACCATGGTAACTAGGGAAAAGCCCTTGCGGCCTGTGGTGTTTCTTGGTTATAAATTAGAGTGGAGTGTGCCCGGACAAACCCACACAAGCTGATGTCTCCTTACTTTTGTTGGATTTTTCATTTAATTTTTAGTTTTTATTGGAGTAATTCCCCAGTGTGCACGTGGACCACTTCTACTTTGCGCATTCCTCAGTTGATGGACATTTTCATTGCTTCCAAGTGTTGGCTATGGTAAATATTGTTGGAGTGCAGGATTGCCAGCCTGTGACTTTTTGATTCTCATTTTCTCAGTTCATAGGCCCAGCAGTGGGTGTGATTGATTGACTGGTAGCACCGTGTTTCCCTTTTCAAAGCACCTTCTTTGTGTTTTCATTAGTGGCTCTTACCACGTCCCCCTTAGAATCGAGGGTATGCATTTCTCCACAATCGATTTAGCATTTATTGTTTGCTGCCTTTATGCTAATGGCCCTACTGGCTGCTGTATGCTGATAGGGTTTTGTAATTTGGGTTTGCATGTCTTTGAAAATTCGTAAAACTCATCATGTTTCTCCACCGTTTTCTTTTCTGTTAAAAGAAAGGAAACAGTTGGGAGTACAATATATCTCTTGAAAATGTCTTCTTGGAAGATTGCCCTATTTTGAAATTTTTGGTCGATTTTCCACCTCAGAATTTTTTTAGAGAGCAGGTGTCATTTCCCGAACTGCAAGTTTGGTGAATATTTAGTGACCATTAGCAATGGGTTTAAAGCTGCTGTTGTGGGAAGTGGCCTCAAGTAGGCAGCATTTCTCCACTCCCAAATCTGGGTACTAGGGCAGCAGAGCCTTTCTGGAAGTCGTGTTCTTAGGTTGTAAATTAAATTGGAATGTGCCTGGAGAAACCCCCATAAGTTTATGTCTCATTATTTCTTCTTGGTTTTAAAATTTTTTTTAATTGGGGTAAAGCTTCGAATATTGTCTGTCCTAGGTGTACACAATCTGGTTCATTTGTACATTATATATGTCTATTCAAGTACAGATCCTCTTCCCATGTAAAATGTTACAGAGGGTTCCACAGACCTCCCTTGCTAGATGGTCGGTCTTTTTGAGATATGTATATACTATGTGTTTGTATACATATAGCAACACTAATCTTAACTTATCCATTCCCCCCACCTTTCCTTTTAGATGAGCATAGTTTGTTTTCTAAGTCTGTGAGTGTCTTTCTCTGTGGAAATATATTCATTTGTGTCAGTTATTAGATAACGCCTATAAGTGATATCATAGAATACAGGTCTTTGGTTTCCGAGTTACCTCATGTTTCGTGATTATCTCCAGACTCATTTGTGGTGCCTCAAAGAGCAATGGTTCATTGTTTTCCATGCCTAATATTCCATTGTGTACATGGACCACTTCTTCTTTATCCATTCACCTCTTGTTGGATATTTTGATTGCTTCACTGTCTTGTCTAATGTGAATAAGGCTGCACTGCAGCTTTTGCGGCCTGTGTCTTCTCGATTCTTGTCTTCTCAGGTGAGAGGTCCAATGGTGCGCCTGCTGGACTGAATGGTACCTCCATTTTTACTTTTAAACACAGCTCCTTTCTGTTCTCATTATTGGCTGTTACCCCTTTACGTCTCACCAGCAGGTAGAGGGGACACAGTTCTTAAAAACCCCGTCAGCATTTATTGTTTGTAGACATTTTGCTGATGGTCAGTCGACTGGTCTATGTTGAAACTTTTTGTAGATTAGATTGCATGGGTCTAACACTCCCTGAGGTTGAGCTTTTATCCATTTTCCTTTTTTTTTAAAAGAGCGTGAGTAAAACCTAACTCCTCATACTCTCTTCTTGAAACATTTGCCTGTTTTGAATTTTTTTGTCCATTTCCTACTTCAGCACAATTTTTTAGGGCAGGTGTCCTTTACAGCCCTGAGTCCTTGTGAATGTTAAGTGACCATTAGCTGTGAGTTTAAAGCTGCTCTTGCAGGAAACGGCCACAAGGTGGCAGCATTTCTCCTTTACCAAATTTGGTAACTGGGGAAACAGAGCCTTAATGGAAGTGGTGTTCTAGGTTGTAAATTCGAATGGAATGTGCCAGGAAAAAAGCACTTTATGTTTATGTCTCATTACTTCTTGTTCATAATTGTAATTTACTTTTTATTTTTTATCCCAGCAAATTTGATTACAATGGTTTGTTTGTTCTAGGTGTGCAAGATGTGGTTCTTTCACACATATACGTGTATCTATTCTTCCTCGCATCCTTTTCCCATGTAGGTTATGACACAATGTTGAGTAGTCTTCTCCTGGTCTTCCGTACGTCTTTGGTGATTATATATTTCACATGGTATGTATATCTCTGTTAACCCCAATATGGTAATGTATCCAATCCTCATCCCTTTCTATTTGGTGAACCATCAGTTTTTTTAATGAATCTGTGATTGCCTTTCTCTGTGGAAATATCTTCATTGGTATCAATTTTTAAGTAACTCCTAAAAGTGATATGATAGGATATGTGTCTTTTGCTTTCTCACTTACTACAGGTGGCGTGATTACGTCTAGACTCATGTATGGTGCTGTAAATGGCATTGTTTCATTTTTTTCACTAGCGAATATTCCATCTGTACATGGAGGAGTTCTTCTTTGTCCACCCATCTGTTGGTGGACTTTTTGGTTACTTCCATATCTTGGCTATTGTAATACTGTGCCATGCAGATTTGCCTGCCTGTGTCTTTCCAATCCTTTCTTCTTAGATTATAGGTCGAGGAGTGGGCCTGCTGGATCATACGGTAGCTCAATGTTTACCTTTTTAAGGCACCTCCATTCTGTTCTCATTCGTGGCCCTTTTCAAGTTACGTCCCACTTGAAGTTGAGGGTATGCATTTCTCCACAACACCTTCAGCATTTATTGTTTGTAGTTTCCTTGCTGATGGTTATTCTGACAAGTGTGAGCTGATACCTCTTTGTGGTTGAATTCGCCTGTGCCTCATAATCCGTTGAAATTGAGCTTTAAGGCATGTCCTTTTTATTTTTCAACCTGTGATTACCCCTTAGTTCTTCAAAGTGTTCTCTTAAAGTATGTGTCACATTTTGAAATGTTTTGGCCATTACCTCCCTCAAGACATTTTGAGGGTAGGATTCATTTACAGTTCTGCAGTACTTGTTCCTATGAAATGACCATTAGCACAGGCTTTAAAGCTGCTTTTGCAGGTAAATGCCAGAGGGTGGCAGCCTTTCTATGTCCCCACCATGGTAACTAGGGAAAAGCCCTTGAGGCCTGTGGTGTTTCTCGGTTATAAATTAGAGTGGAGTGTGCCCGGACAAACCCACACAAGCTGATGTCTCCTTACTTTTGTTGGATTTTTAAATTTAATTTTTAGTTTTTATTGGAGTAGTTCCCCAGTGTGCACGTGGACCACTTCTACTTTGCGCATTCCTCAGTTGATGGACATTTTCATTGCTTCCAAGTGTTGGCTATGGTAAATATTGTTGGAGTGCAGGATTGCCAGCCTGTGACTTTTTGATTCTCATTTTCTCAGGTGATAGGCCCAGCTGTGGGTGTGATTGATTGACTGGTAGCTCCGTGTTTCCCTTTTCAAAGCACCTTCTTTGTGTTTTCATTAGTGGCTCTTACCACGTCCCCCTTAGAAATGAGGGTATGCATTTCTCCACAATCGATTTAGCATTTATTGTTTGCTGCATTTATGCTAATGGCCCTACTGGCTGCTGTGTGCTGATAGGGTTTTGTAATTTGGGTTTGCATGTCTTTGAAAATTCGTAAAATTCATCATTTTTCTCCACCGTTTACTTTTCTGTTAAAAAAAAGGAAACAGTTGGGAGTACAATATATCTCTTGAAATTTTCTGCTTGGAATGTTGCCCTATTTTGAAATTTTTGGTCGATTTTCCACCCCAGAATTTTTTTAGAGAGCAGGAGTCATTTCCCGAACTGCAAGTTTGGTGAATATTTAGTGACCTTTAGCAATGGGTTTAAAGCTGCTGTTGTGGGAAGTGGCCTCAAGTAGGCAGCATTTCTCCACTCCCAAATCTGGGTACTAGGGCAGCAGAGCCTTTCTGGAAGTCGTGTTCCTAGGTTGTAAATTAAATTGGAATGTGCCTGGAGAAACCCCCATAAGTTTATGTCTCATTATTTCTTCTTGGTTTTAAAATTTTTTTTAATTGGGGTAAAGCTTCGAATATTGTCTGTCCTAGGTGTACACAATCTGGTTCATTTGTACATTATATATGTCTATTCAAGTACAGATCCTCTTCCCATGTAAAATGTTACAGAGGGTTCCACAGACCTCCCTTGCTAGATGGTCGGTCTTTTTGAGATATGTATATACTATGTGTTTGTATACATATAGCAACACTAATCTTAACTTATCCATTCCCCCCACCTTTCTTTTTAGATGAGCATAGTTTGTTTTCTAAGTCTGTGAGTGTCTTTCTCTGTGGAAATATATTCATTTGTGTCAGTTATTAGATAACGCCTATAAGTGATATCATAGAATACAGGTCTTTGGTTTCCGAGTTACCTCATGTTTCGTGATTATCTCCAGACTCATTTGTGGTGCCTCAAAGAGCAATGGTTCATTGTTTTCCATGGCTAATATTCCATTGTGTACATGGACCACTTCTTCTTTATCCATTCACCTCTTGTTGGATATTTTGATTGCTTCACTCTCTTGGCTATTGTGAAAAATGCTGCACTGCAACTTTTGCGGCCTGTGTCTTCTCGATTCCTGTCTTCTCAGGTGAGAGGTCCAATGGTGCGCCTGCTGGATTGAATGGTACCTCCATTTTTACTTTTAAACACAGCTCCTTTCTGTTCTCATTATTGGCTGTTACCCCTTTACGTCTCACCAGCAGGTAGAGGGGACACAGTTCTTAAAAACCCCGTCAGCATTTATTGTTTGTAGACATTTTGCTGATGGTCAGTCGACTGGTCTAAGTTGAAACTTTTTGTAGATTAGATTGCATGGGTCTAACACTCCCTGAGGTTGAGCTTTTATCCATTTTCCTTTTTTTTAAAAGAGCGTGAGTAAAACTTAACTCCTCATACTCTCTTCTTGAAACATTTGCCGGTTTTGAATTTTTTTGTCCATTTCCTACTTCAGCACAATTTTTTAGGGCAGGTGTCCTTTACAGCCCTGAGTCCTTGTGAATGTTAAGTGACCATTAGCTGTGAGTTTAAAGCTGCTCTTGCAGGAAACGGCCACAAGGTGGCAGCATTTCTCCTTTACCAAATTTGGTAACTGGGGAAACAGAGCCTTAATGGAAGTGGTGTTCTAGGTTGTAAATTCGAATGGAATGTGCCAGGAAAAAAGCACTTTATGTTTATGTCTCATTACTTCTTGTTCATAATTGTAATTTACTTTTTATTTTTTATCCCAGCAAATTTGATTACAATGGTTTGTTTGTTCTAGGTGTGCAAGATGTGGTTCTTTCACACATATACGTGTATCTATTCTTCCTCGCATCCTTTTCCCATGTAGGTTATGACACAATGTTGAGTAGTCTTCTCCTGGTCTTCCGTACGTCTTTGGTGATTATATATTTCACATGGTATGTATATCTCTGTTAACCCCAATATGGTAATGTATCCAATCCTCATCCCTTTCTATTTGGTGAACCATCAGTTTTTTTAATGAATCTGTGATTGCCTTTCTCTGTGGAAATATCTTCATTGGTATCAATTTTTAAGTAACTCCTAAAAGTGATATGATAGGATATGTGTCTTTTGCTTTCTCACTTACTACAGGTGGCGTGATTACGTCTAGACTCATGTATGGTGCTGTAAATGGCATTGTTTCATTTTTTTCACTAGCGAATATTCCATCTGTACATGGAGGAGTTCTTCTTTGTCCACCCATCTGTTGGTGGACTTTTTGGTTACTTCCATATCTTGGCTATTGTAATACTGTGCCATGCAGATTTGCCTGCCTGTGTCTTTCCAATTCTTTCTTCTTAGATTATAGGTCGAGGAGTGGGCCTGCTGGATCATACGGTAGCTCAATGTTTACCTTTTTAAGGCACCTCCATTCTGTTCTCATTCGTGGCCCTTTTCAAGTTACGTCCCACTTGAAGTTGAGGGTATGCATTTCTCCACAACACCTTCAGCATTTATTGTTTGTAGTTTCCTTGCTGATGGTTATTCTGACAAGTGTGAGCTGATACCTCTTTGTGGTTGAATTCGCCTGTGCCTCATAATCCGTTGAAATTGAGCTTTAAGGCATGTCCTTTTTATTTTTCAACCTGTGATTACCCCTTAGTTCTTCAAAGTGTTCTCTTAAAGTATGTGTCACATTTTGAAATGTTTTGGCCATTACCTCCCTCAAGACATTTTGAGGGTAGGTTTCATTTACAGTTCTGCAGTACTTGTTCCTATGAAATGACCATTAGCACAGGCTTTAAAGCTGCTTTTGCAGGTAAATGCCAGAGGGCGGCAGCCTTTCTATGTCCCCACCATGGTAACTAGGGAAAAGCCCTTGAGGCCTGTGGTGTTTCTCGGTTATAAATTAGAGTGGAGTGTGCCCGGACAAACCCACACAAGCTGATGTCTCCTTACTTTTGTTGGATTTTTAAATTTAATTTTTAGTTTTTATTGGAGTAGTTCCCCAGTGTGCACGTGGACCACTTCTTCTTTGCGCATTCCTCAGTTGATGGACATTTTCATTGCTTCCAAGTGTTGGCTATGGTAAATATTGTTGGAGTGCAGGATTGCCAGCCTGTGACTTTTTGATTCTCATTTTCTCAGTTCATAGGCCCAGCAGTGGGTGTGATTGATTGACTGGTAGCACCGTGTTTCCCTTTTCAAAGCACCTTCTTTGTGTTTTCATTAGTGGCTCTTACCACGTCCCCCTTAGAATCGAGGGTATGCATTTCTCCACAATCGATTTAGCATTTATTGTTTGCTGCCTTTATGCTAATGGCCCTACTGGCTGCTGTATGCTGATAGGGTTTTGTAATTTGGGTTTGCATGTCTTTGAAAATTCGTAAAACTCATCATGTTTCTCCACCGTTTTCTTTTCTGTTAAAAGAAAGGAAACATTTGGGAGTACAATATATCTCTTGAAAATGTCTTCTTGGAAGATTGCCCTATTTTGAAATTTTTGGTCGATTTTCCACCTCAGAATTTTTTTAGAGAGCAGGTGTCATTTCCCGAACTGCAAGTTTGGTGAATATTTAGTGACCATTAGCAATGGGTTTAAAGCTGCTGTTGTGGGAAGTGGCCTCAAGTAGGGAGCATTTCTCCACTCCCAAATCTGGGTACTAGGGCAGCAGAGCCTTTCTGGAAGTCGTGTTCTTAGGTTGTAAATTAAATTGGAATGTGCCTGGAGAAACCCCCATAAGTTTATGTCTCATTATTTCTTCTTGGTTTTAAAATTTTTTTTAATTGGGGTAAAGCTTCGAATATTGTCTGTCCTAGGTGTACACAATCTGGTTCATTTGTACATTATATATGTCTATTCAAGTACAGATCCTCTTCCCATGTAAAATGTTACAGAGGGTTCCACAGACCTCCCTTGCTAGATGGTCGGTCTTTTTGAGATATGTATATACTATGTGTTTGTATACATATAGCAACACTAATCTTAACTTATCCATTCCCCCCACCTTTCCTTTTAGATGAACATAGTTTGTTTTCTAAGTCTGTGAGTGTCTTTCTCTGTGGAAATATATTCATTTGTGTCAGTTATTAGATAACGCCTATAAGTGATATCATAGAATACAGGTCTTTGGTTTCCGAGTTACCTCATGTTTCGTGATTATCTCCAGACTCATTTGTGGTGCCTCAAAGAGCAATGGTTCATTGTTTTCCATGGCTAATATTCCATTGTGTACATGGACCACTTCTTTATCCATTCACCTCTTGTTGGATATTTTGATTGCTTCACTGTCTTGGCTATTGTGAATAAGGCTGCACTGCAGCTTTTGCGGCCTGTATCTTCTCGATTCTTGTCTTCTCAGGTGAGAGGTCCAATGGTGCGCCTGCTGGACTGAATGGTACCTCCATTTTTACTTTTAAACACAGCTCCTTTCTGTTCTCATTATTGGCTGTTACCCCTTTACGTCTCACCAGCAGGTAGAGGGGACACAGTTCTTAAAAACCCCGTCAGCATTTATTGTTTGTAGACATTTTGCTGATGGTCAGTCGACTGGTCTAAGTTGAAACTTTTTGTAGATTAGATTGCATGGGTCTAACACTCCCTGAGGTTGAGCTTTTATGCATTTTCCTTTTTTTTTTAAAAGAGCGTGAGTAAACTTAACTCTTCATACTCTCATCTTGAAACATTTGCCTGTTTTGAATTTTTTTGTCCATTCCCTACTTCAGCACAATTTTTTAGGGCAGGTGTCCTTTACAGCCCTGAGTCCTTGTGAATGTTAAGTGACCATTAGCTGTGAGTTTAAAGCTGCTCTTGCAGGAAACGGCCACAAGGTGGCAGCATTTCTCCTTTACCAAATTTGGTAACTGGGGAAACAGAGCCTTAATGGAAGTGGTGTTCTAGGTTGTAAATTCGAATGGAATGTGCCAGGGAAAATGCACTTTATGTTTATGTCTCATTACTTCTTGTTCTTAAGTGTAATTTACTTTTTATTTTTTATCCCAGCAAATTTGATTACAATGGTTTGTTTGTTCTAGGTGTGCAAGATGTGGTTCTTTCACACATATACGTGTATCTATTCTTCCTCGCATCCTTTTCCCATGTAGGTTATGACACAAGGTTGAGTAGTCTTCTCCTGGTCTTCCGTACGTCTTTGGTGATTATATATTTCACATGGTATGTATATCTCTGTTAACCCCAATATGGTAATGTATCCAATCCTCATCCCTTTCTATTTGGTGAACCATCAGTTTTTTTAATGAATCTGTGATTGCCTTTCTCTGTGGAAATATCTTCATTGGTATCAATTTTTAAGTAACTCCTGAAAGTGATATGATAGGATATGTGTCTTTTGCTTTCTCACTTACTACAGGTGGCGTGATTACGTCTAGACTCATGTATGGTGCTGTAAATGGCATTGTTTCATTTTTTTCACTAGCGAATATTCCATCTGTACATGGAGGAGTTCTTCTTTGTCCACCCATCTGTTGGTGGACTTTTTGGTTACTTCCATATCTTGGCTATTGTAATACTGTGCCATGCAGATTTGCCTGCCTGTGTCTTTCCAATTCTTTCTTCTTAGATTATAGGTCGAGGAGTGGGCCTGCTGGATCATACGGTAGCTCAATGTTTACCTTTTTAAGGCACCTCCATTCTGTTCTCATTCGTGGCCCTTTTCAAGTTACGTCCCACTTGAAGTTGAGGGTATGCATTTCTCCACAACACCTTCAGCATTTATTGTTTGTAGTTTCCTTGCTGATGGTTATTCTGACAAGTGTGAGCTGATACCTCTTTGTGGTTGAATTCGCCTGTGCCTCATAATCCGTTGAAATTGAGCTTTAAGGCATGTCCTTTTTATTTTTCAACCTGTGATTACCCCTTAGTTCTTCAAAGTGTTCTCTTAAAGTATGTGTCACATTTTGAAATGTTTTGGCCATTACCTCCCTCAAGACATTTTGAGGGTAGGTTTCATTTACAGTTCTGCAGTACTTGTTCCTATGAAATGACCATTAGCACAGGCTTTAAAGCTGCTTTTGCAGGTAAATGCCAGAGGGCGGCAGCCTTTCTATGTCCCCACCATGGTAACTAGGGAAAAGCCCTTGCGGCCTGTGGTGTTTCTCGGTTATAAATTAGAGTGGAGTGTGCCCGGACAAACCCACACAAGCTGATGTCTCCTTACTTTTGTTGGATTTTTAATTTAATTTTTAGTTTTTATTGGAGTAATTCCCCAGTGTGCACGTGGACCACTTCTACTTTGCGCATTCCTCAGTTGATGGACATTTTCATTGCTTCCAAGTGTTGGCTATGGTAAATATTGTTGGAGTGCAGGATTGCCAGCCTGTGACTTTTTGATTCTCATTTTCTCAGTTGATAGGCCCAGCAGTGGGTGTGATTGATTGACTGGTAGCACCGTGTTTCCCTTTTCAAAGCACCTTCTTTGTGTTTTCATTAGTGGCTCTTACCACGTCCCCCTTAGAATCGAGGGTATGCATTTCTCCACAATCGATTTAGCATTTATTGTTTGCTGCCTTTATGCTAATGGCCCTACTGGCTGCTGTATGCTGATAGGGTTTTGTAATTTGGGTTTGCATGTCTTTGAAAATTCGTAAAACTCATCATGTTTCTCCACCGTTTTCTTTTCTGTTAAAAGAAAGGAAACAGTTGGGAGTACAATATATCTCTTGAAAATGTCTTCTTGGAAGATTGCCCTATTTTGAAATTTTTGGTCGATTTTCCACCTCAGAATTTTTTTAGAGAGCAGGTGTCATTTCCCGAACTGCAAGTTTGGTGAATATTTAGTGACCATTAGCAATGGGTTT
The DNA here is from genome assembly GCF_028021215.1 of Eschrichtius robustus. NCBI lineage: Eukaryota > Metazoa > Chordata > Mammalia > Artiodactyla > Eschrichtiidae > Eschrichtius > Eschrichtius robustus. The sequence goes on from NC_090832.1 coordinate 79,260,162, forward strand.
AAAGCTGCTGTTGTGGGAAGTGGCCTCAAGTAGGCAGCATTTCTCCACTCCCAAATCTGGGTACTAGGGCAGCAGAGCCTTTCTGGAAGTCGTGTTCTTAGGTTGTAAATTAAATTGGAATGTGCCTGGAGAAACCCCCATAAGTTTATGTCTCATTTTTTCTTCTTGGTTTTGAAATTTTTTTTAATTGGGGTAAAGCTTCGAATATTGTCTGTCCTAGGTGTACACAATCTGGTTCATTTGTACATTATATATGTCTATTCAAGTACAGATCCTCTTCCCATGTAAAATGTTACAGAGGGTTCCACAGACCTCCCTTGCTAGATGGTCGGTCTTTTTGAGATATGTATATACTATGTGTTTGTATACATATAGCAACACTAATCTTAACTTATCCATTCCCCCCACCTTTCCTTGTAGATGAACATAGTTTGTTTTCTAAGTCTGTGAGTGTCTTTCTCTGTGGAAATATATTCATTTGTGTCAGTTATTAGATAACGCCTATAAGTGATATCATAGAATACAGGTCTTTGGTTTCCGAGTTACCTCATGTTTCGTGATTATCTCCAGACTCATTTGTGGTGCCTCAAAGAGCAATGGTTCATTGTTTTCCATGGCTAATATTCCATTGTGTACATGGACCACTTCTTTATCCATTCACCTCTTGTTGGATATTTTGATTGCTTCACTGTCTTGGCTATTGTGAATAAGGCTGCACTGCAGGTTTGCGGCCTGTATCTTCTCGATTCTTGTCTTCTCAGGTGAGAGGTCCAATGGTGCGCCTGCTGGACTGAATGGTACCTCCATTTTTACTTTTAAACACAGCTCCTTTCTGTTCTCATTATTGGCTGTTACCCCTTTACGTCTCACCAGCAGGTAGAGGGGACACAGTTCTTAAAAACCCCGTCAGCATTTATTGTTTGTAGACATTTTGCTGATGGTCAGTCGACTGGTCTAAGTTGAAACTTTTTGTAGATTAGATTGCATGGGTCTAACACTCCCTGAGGTTGAGCTTTTATGCATTTTCCTTTTTTTTTTAAAAGAGCGTGAGTAAACTTAACTCTTCATACTCTCATCTTGAAACATTTGCCTGTTTTGAATTTTTTTGTCCATTCCCTACTTCAGCACAATTTTTTAGGGCAGGTGTCCTTTACAGCCCTGAGTCCTTGTGAATGTTAAGTGACCATTAGCTGTGAGTTTAAAGCTGCTCTTGCAGGAAACGGCCACAAGGTGGCAGCATTTCTCCTTTACCAAATTTGGTAACTGGGGAAACAGAGCCTTAATGGAAGTGGTGTTCTAGGTTGTAAATTCGAATGGAATGTGCCAGGGAAAATGCACTTTATGTTTATGTCTCATTACTTCTTGTTCTTAAGTGTAATTTACTTTTTATTTTTTATCCCAGCAAATTTGATTACAATGGTTTGTTTGTTCTAGGTGTGCAAGATGTGGTTCTTTCACACATATACGTGTATCTATTCTTCCTCGCATCCTTTTCCCATGTAGGTTATGACACAAGGTTGAGTAGTCTTCTCCTGGTCTTCCGTACGTCTTTGGTGATTATATAATTCACATGGTATGTATATCTCTGTTAACCCCAATATGGTAATGTATCCAATCCTCATCCCTTTCTATTTGGTGAACCATCAGTTTTTTTAATGAATCTGTGATTGCCTTTCTCTGTGGAAATATCTTCATTGGTATCAATTTTTAAGTAACTCCTGAAATTGATATGATAGGATATGTGTCTTTTGCTTTCTCACTTACTACAGGTGGCGTTATTACGTCTAGACTCATGTATGGTGCTGTAAATGGCATTGTTTCATTTTTTTCACTAGCGAATATTCCATCTCTACATGGAGGAGTTCTTCTTTGTCCACCCATCTGTTGGTGGACTTTTTGGTTACTTCCATATCTTGGCTATTGTAATACTGTGCCATGCAGATTTGCCTGCCTGTGTCTTTCCAATTCTTTCTTCTTAGATTATAGGTCGAGGAGTGGGCCTGCTGGATCATACGGTAGCTCAATGTTTACCTTTTTAAGGCACCTCCATTCTGTTCTCATTCGTGGCCCTTTTCAAGTTACGTCCCACTTGAAGTTGAGGGTATGCATTTCTCCACAACACCTTCAGCATTTATTGTTTGTAGTTTCCTTGCTGATGGTTATTCTGACAAGTGTGAGCTGATACCTCTTTGTGGTTGAATTCACCTGTGCCTCATAATCCGTTGAAATTGAGCTTTAAGGCATGTCCTTTTTATTTTTCAACCTGTGATTACCCCTTAGTTCTTCAAAGTGTTCTCTTAAAGTATGTGTCACATTTTGAAATGTTTTGGCCATTACCTCCCTCAAGACATTTTGAGGGTAGGTTTCATTTACAGTTCTGCAGTACTTGTTCCTATGAAATGACCATTAGCACAGGCTTTAAAGCTGCTTTTGCAGGTAAATGCCAGAGGGCGGCAGCCTTTCTATGTCCCCACCATGGTAACTAGGGAAAAGCCCTTGCGGCCTGTGGTGTTTCTCGGTTATAAATTAGAGTGGAGTGTGCCCGGACAAACCCACACAAGCTGATGTCTCCTTACTTTTGTTGGATTTTTAATTTAATTTTTAGTTTTTATTGGAGTAATTCCCCAGTGTGCACATGGACCACTTCTACTTTGCGCATTCCTCAGTTGATGGACATTTTCATTGCTTCCAAGTGTTGGCTATGGTAAATATTGTTGGAGTGCAGGATTGCCAGCCTGTGACTTTTTGATTCTCATTTTCTCAGTTGATAGGCCCAGCAGTGGGTGTGATTGATTGACTGGTAGCACCGTGTTTCCCTTTTCAAAGCACCTTCTTTGTGTTTTCATTAGTGGCTCTTACCACGTCCCCCTTAGAATCGAGGGTATGCATTTCTCCACAATCGATTTAGCATTTATTGTTTGCTGCCTTTATGCTAATGGCCCTACTGGCTGCTGTATGCTGATAGGGTTTTGTAATTTGGGTTTGCATGTCTTTGAAAATTCGTAAAACTCATCATGTTTCTCCACCGTTTTCTTTTCTGTTAAAAGAAAGGAAACAGTTGGGAGTACAATATATCTCTTGAAAATGTCTTCTTGGAAGATTGCCCTATTTTGAAATTTTTGGTCGATTTTCCACCTCAGAATTTTTTTAGAGAGCAGGTGTCATTTCCCGAACTGCAAGTTTGGTGAATATTTAGTGACCATTAGCAATGGGTTTAAAGCTGCTGTTGTGGGAAGTGGCCTCAAGTAGGCAGCATTTCTCCACTCCCAAATCTGGGTACTAGGGCAGCAGAGCCTTTCTGGAAGTAATGTTCTTAGGTTGTAAATTAAATTGGAATGTGCCTGGAGAAACCCCCATAAGTTTATGTCTCATTATTTCTTCTTGGTTTTAAAATTTTTTTTAATAGGGGTAAAGCTTCGAATATTGTCTGTCCTAGGTGTACACAATCTGGTTCATTTGTACATTATATATGTCTATTCAAGTACAGATCCTCTTCCCATGTAAAATGTTACAGAGGGTTCCACAGACCTCCCTTGCTAGATGGTCGGTTTTTTTGAGATATGTATATACTATGTGTTTGTATACATATAGCAACACTAATCTTAACTTATCCATTCCCCCCACCTTTCCTTTTAGATGAGCATAGTTTGTTTTCTAAGTCTGTGAGTGTCTTTCTCTGTGGAAATATATTCATTTGTGTCAGTTATTAGATAACGCCTATAAGTGATATCATAGAATACAGGTCTTTGGTTTCCGAGTTACCTCATGTTTCGTGATTATCTCCAGACTCATTTGTGGTGCCCCAAAGAGCAATGGTTCATTGTTTTCCATGCCTAATATTCCATTGTGTACATGGACCACTTCTTCTTTATCCATTCACCTCTTGTTCGATATTTTGATTGCTTCACTGTCTTGGCTAATGTGAATAAGGCTGCACTGCAGCTTTTGCGGCCTGTGTCTTCTCGATTCTTGTCTTCTCAGGTGAGAGGTCCAATGGTGCGCCTGCTGGACTGAATGGTACCTCCATTTTTACTTTTAAACACAGATCCTTTCTCTTCTCATTATTGGCTGTTACCCCTTTACGTCTCACCAGCAGGTAGAGGGGACACAGTTCTTAAAAACCCCGTCAGCATTTATTGTTTGTAGACATTTTGCTGATGGTCAGTCGACTGGTCTAAGTTGAAACTTTTTGTAGATTAGATTGTATGGGTCTAACACTCCCTGAGTTTGAGCTTTTATCCATTTTCCTTTTTTTTTAAAAGAGCGTGAGTAAAACTTAACTCCTCATACTCTCTTCTTGAAACATTTGCCTGTTTTGAATTTTTTTGTCCATTTCCTACTTCAGCACAATTTTTTAGGGCAGGTGTCCTTTACAGCCCTGAGTCCTTGTGAATGTTAAGTGACCATTAGCTGTGAGTTTAAAGCTGCTCTTGCAGGAAACGGCCACAAGGTGGCAGCATTTCTCCTTTACCAAATTTGGTAACTGGGGAAACAGAGCCTTAATGGAAGTGGTGTTCTAGGTTGTAAATTCGAATGGAATGTGCCAGGAAAAAAGCACTTTATGTTTATGTCTCATTACTTCTTGTTCATAATTGTAATTTACTTTTTATTTTTTATCCCAGCAAATTTGATTACAATGGTTTGTTTGTTCTAGGTGTGCAAGATGTGGTTCTTTCACACATATACGTGTATCTATTCTTCCTCGCATCCTTTTCCCATGTAGGTTATGACACAATGTTGAGTAGTCTTCTCCTGGTCTTCCGTACGTCTTTGGTGATTATATATTTCACATGGTATGTATATCTCTGTTAACCCCAATATGGTAATGTATCCAATCCTCATCCCTTTCTATTTGGTGAACCATCAGTTTTTTTAATGAATCTGTGATTGCCTTTCTCTGTGGAAATATCTTCATTGGTATCAATTTTTAAGTAACTCCTAAAAGTGATATGACAGGATATGTGTCTTTTGCTTTCTCACTTACTACAGGTGGCGTGATTACGTCTAGACTCATGTATGGTGCTGTAAATGGCATTGTTTCATTTTTTTCACTATCGAATATTCCATCTGTACATGGAGGAGTTCTTCTTTGTCCACCCATCTGTTGGTGGACTTTTTGGTTACTTCCATATCTTGGCTATTGTAATACTGTGCCATGCAGATTTGCCTGCCTGTGTCTTTCCAATCCTTTCTTCTTAGATTATAGGTCGAGGAGTGGGCCTGCTGGATCATACGGTAGCTCAATGTTTACCTTTTTAAGGCACCTCCATTCTGTTCTCATTCGTGGCCCTTTTCAAGTTACGTCCCACTTGAAGTTGAGGGTATGCATTTCTCCACAACACCTTCAGCATTTATTGTTTGTAGTTTCCTTGCTGATGGTTATTCTGACAAGTGTGAGCTGATACCTCTTTGTGGTTGAATTCGCCTGTGCCTCATAATCCGTTGAAATTGAGCTTTAAGGCATGTCCTTTTTATTTTTCAACCTGTGATTACCCCTTAGTTCTTCAAAGTGTTCTCTTAAAGTATGTGTCACATTTTGAAATGTTTTGGCCATTACCTCCCTCAAGACATTTTGAGGGTAGGTTTCATTTACAGTTCTGCAGTACTTGTTCCTATGAAATGACCATTAGCACAGGCTTTAAAGCTGCTTTTGCAGGTAAATGCCAGAGGGCGGCAGCCTTTCTATGTCCCCACCATGGTAACTAGGGAAAAGCCCTTGAGGCCTGTGGTGTTTCTCGGTTATAAATTAGAGTGGAGTGTGCCCGGACAAACCCACACAAGCTGATGTCTCCTTACTTTTGTTGGATTTTTAAATTTAATTTTTAGTTTTTATTGGAGTAATTCCCCAGTGTGCACGTGGACCACTTCTACTTTGCGCATTCCTCAGTTGATGGACATTTTCATTGCTTCCAAGTGTTGGCTCTGGTAAATATTGTTGGAGTGCAGGATTGCCAGCCTGTGACTTTTTGATATTCATTTTCTCAGTTGATAGCCCCAGCAGTGGGTGTGATTGATTGACTGGTAGCACTGTGTTTCCCTTTTCAAAGCACCTTCTTTGTGTTTTCATTAGTGGCTCTTACCACGTCCCCCTTAGAATCGAGGGTATGCATTTCTCCACAATCGATTTAGCATTTATTGTTTGCTGCCTTTATGCTAATGGCCCTACTGGCTGCTGTATGCTGATAGGGTTTTGTAATTTGGGTTTGCATGTCTTTGAAAATTCGTAAAACTCATCATGTTTCTCCACCGTTTTCTTTTCTGTTAAAAAAAAGGAAACAGTTTGGAGTACAATATATCTCTTGAAAATGTCTTCTTGGAAGGTTGCCCTATTTTGAAATTTTTGGTCGATTTTCCACCTCAGAATTTTTTTAGAGAGCAGGTGTCATTTCCCGAACTGCAAGTTTGGTGAATATTTAGTGACCATTAGCAATGGGTTTAAAGCTGCTGTTGTGGGAAGTGGCCTCAAGTAGGCAGCATTTCTCCACTCCCAAATCTGGGTACTAGGGCAGCAGAGCCTTTCTGGAAGTCGTGTTCCTAGGTTGTAAATTAAATTGGAATGTGCCTGGAGAAACCCCCATAAGTTTATGTCTCATTATTTCTTCTTGGTTTTAAAATTTTTTTTAATTGGGGTAAAGCTTCGAATATTGTCTGTCCTAGGTGTACAAAATCTGGTTCATTTGTACATTATATATGTCTATTCAAGTACAGATCCTCTTCCCATGTAAAATGTTACAGAGGGTTCCACAGACTTCCCTTGCTAGATGGTCGGTCTTTTTGAGATATGTATATACTATGTGTTTGTATACATATAGCAACACTAATCTTAACTTATCCATTCCCCCCACCTTTCCTTTTAGATGAGCATAGTTTGTTTTCTAAGTCTGTGAGTGTCTTTCTCTGTGGAAATATAATCATTTGTGTCAGTTATTAGATAACGCCTATAAGTGATATCATAGAATACAGGTCTTTGGTTTCCGAGTTACCTCATGTTTCGTGATTATCTCCAGACTCATTTGTGGTGCCTCAAAGAGCAATGGTTCATTGTTTTAAATGGCTAATATTCCATTGTGTACATGGACCACTTCTTCTTTATCCATTCACCTCTTGTTGGATATTTTGATTGCTTCACTCTCTTGGCTATTGTGAAAAAGGCTGCACTGCAACTTTTGCGGCCTGTGTCTTCTCGATTCCTGTCTTCTCAGGTGAGAGGTCCAATGGTGCGCCTGCTGGATTGAATGGTACCTCCATTTTTACTTTTACACACAGCTCCTTTCTGTTCTCATTATTGGCTGTTACCCCTTTACGTCTCACCAGCAGGTAGAGGGGACACAATTCTTAAAATCCCCGACAGCATTTATTGTTTGTAGACATTTTGCTGATGGTCAGTCGACTGGTCTAAGTTGAAACTTTTTGTAGATTAGATTGCATGGGTCTAACACTCCCTGAGGTTGAGCTTTTATCCATTTTCCTTTTTTTTAAAAGAGCGTGAGTAAAACTTAACTCCTCATACTCTCTTCTTGAAACATTTGCCTGTTTTGAATTTTTTTGTCCATTTCCGACTTCAGCACAATTTTTTAGGGCAGGTGTCCTTTACAGCCCTGAGTCCTTGTGAATGTTATGTGACCATTAGCTGTGAGTTTAAAGCTGCTCCTGCAGGAAACGGCCACAAGGTGGCAGCATTTCTCCTTTACCAAATTTGGTATTTGGGGAAACAGAGCCTTAATGGAAGTGGTGTTCTAGGTTGTAAATTCGAATGGAATGTGCCAGGAAAAAAGCACTTTATGTTTATGTCTCATTACTTCTTGTTCATAATTGTAATTTACTTTTTATTTTTTATCCCAGCAAATTTGATTACAATGGTTTGTTTGTTCTAGGTGTGCAAGATGTGGTTCTTTCACACATATACGTGTATGTATTCTTCCTCGCATCCTTTTCCCATGTAGGTTATGACACAATGTTGAGTAGTCTTCTCCTGGTCTTCCGTACGTCTTTGGTGATTATATATTTCACATGGTATGTATATCTCTGTTAACCCCAATATGGTAATGTATCCAATCCTCATCCCTTTCTATTTGGTGAACCATCAGTTTTTTTAATGAATCTGTGATTGCCTTTCTCTGTGGAAATATCTTCATTGGTATCAATTTTTAAGTAACTCTTAAAAGTGATATGACAGGATATGTGTCTTTTGCTTTCTCACTTACTACAGGTGGCGTGATTACGTCTAGACTCATGTATGGTGCTGTAAATGACATTGTTTCATTTTTTTCACTAGCGAATATTCCATCTGTACATGGAGGAGTTCTTCTTTGTCCACCCATCTGTTGGTGGACTTTTTGGTTACTTCCATATCTTGGCTATTGTAATATTGTGCCATGCAGATTTGCCTGCCTGTGTCTTTCCAATTCTTTCTTCTTAGATTATAGGTCGAGGAGTGGGCCTGCTGGATCATACGGTAGCTCAATGTTTACCTTTTTAAGGCACCTCCATTCTGTTCTCATTCGTGGCCCTTTTCAAGTTACGTCCCACTTGAAGTTGAGGGTATGCATTTCTCCACAACACCTTCAGCATTTATTGTTTGTAGTTTCCTTGCTGATGGTTATTCTGACAAGTGTGAGCTGATACCTCTTTGTGGTTGAATTCGCCTGTGCCTCATAATCCGTTGAAATTGAGCTTTAAGGCATGTCCTTTTTATTTTTCAACCTGTGATTACCCCTTAGTTCTTCAAAGTGTTCTCTTAAAGTATGTGTCACATTTTGAAATGTTTTGGCCATTACCTCCCTCAAGACATTTTGAGGGTAGGATTCATTTACAGTTCTGCAGTACTTGTTCCTATGAAATGACCATTAGCACAGGCTTTAATGCTGCTTTTGCAGGTAAATGCCAGAGGGCGGCAGCCTTTCTATGTCCCCACCATGGTAACTAGGGAAAAGCCCTTGAGGCCTGTGGTGTTTCTCGGTTATAAATTAGAGTGGAGTGTGCCCGGACAAACCCACACAAGCTGATGTCTCCTTACTTTTGTTGGATTTTTAAATTTAATTTTTAGTTTTTATTGGAGTAATTCCCCAGTGTGCACGTGGACCACTTCTACTTTGCGCATTCCTCAGTTGATGGACATTTTCATTGCTTCCAAGTGTTGGCTATGGTAAATATTGTTGGAGTGCAGGATTGCCAGCCTGTGACTTTTTGATTCTCATTTTCTCAGTTGATAGGCCCAACAGTGGGTGTGATTGATTGACTGGTAGCACCGTGTTTCCCTTTTCAAAGCACCTTCTTTGTGTTTTCATTAGTGGCTCTTACCACGTCCCCCTTAGAATCGAGGGTATGCATTTCTCCACAATCGATTTAGCATTTATTGTTTGCTGCCTTTATGCTAATGGCCCTACTGGCTGCTGTATGCTGATAGGGTTTTGTAATTTGGGTTTGCATATCTTTGAAAATTCGTAAAACTCATCATGTTTCTCCACCGTTTTCTTTTCTGTTAAAAAAAAGGAAACAGTTGGGAGTACAATATATCTCTTGAAAATGTCTTCTTGGAAGGTTGCCCTATTTTGAAATTTTTGGTCGATTTTCCACCTCAGAATTTTTTTAGAGAGCAGGTGTCATTTCCCGAACTGCAAGTTTGGTGAATATTTAGTGACCATTAGCAATGGGTTTAAAGCTGCTGTTGTGGGAAGTGGCCTCAAGTAGGCAGCATTTCTCCACTCCCAAATCTGGGTACTAGGGCAGCAGAGCCTTTCTGGAAGTCGTGTTCCTAGGTTGTAAATTAAATTGGAATGTGCCTGGAGAAACCCCCATAAGTTTATGTCTCATTATTTCTTCTTGGTTTTAAAATTTTTTTTAATTGGGGTAAAGCTTCGAATATTGTCTGTCCTAGGTGTACACAATCTGGTTCATTTGTACATTATATATGTCTATTCAAGTACAGATCCTCTTCCCATGTAAAATGTTACAGAGGGTTCCACAGACCTCCCTTGCTAGATGGTCGGTCTTTTTGAGATATGTATATACTATGTGTTTGTATACATATAGCAACACTAATCTTAACTTATCCATTCCCCCCACCTTTCCTATTAGATGAGCATAGTTTTTTTTCTAAGTCTGTGAGTGTCTTTCTCTGTGGAAATATATTCATTTGTGTCAGTTATTAGATAACGCCTATAAGTGATATCATAGAATACAGGTCTTTGGTTTCCGAGTTACCTCATGTTTCGTGATTATCTCCAGACTCATTTGTGGTGCCTCAAAGAGCAATGGTTCATTGTTTTCCATGGCTAATATTCCATTGTGTACATGGACCACTTCTTCTTTATCCATTCACCTCTTGTTGGATATTTTGATTGCTTCACTGTCTTTGCTAATGTGAATAAGGCTGCACTGCAGCTTTTGCGGCCTGTGTCTTCTCGATTCTTGTCTTCTCAGGTCAGAGGTCCAATGGTGCGCCTGCTGGACTGAATGGTACCTCCATTTTTACTTTTAAACACAGCTCCTTTCTCTTCTCATTATTGGCTGTTACCCCTTTACGTCTCACCAGCAGGTAGAGGGGACACAGTTCTTAAAAACCCCATCAGCATTTATTGTTTCTGGACATTTTGCTGATGGTCAGTCGACTGGTCTAAGTTGAAACTTTTTGTAGATTAGATTGCATGGGTCTAACACTCCCTGAGGTTGAGCTTTTATCCATTTTCCTTTTTTTTTTTAAAAGAGCGTGAGTAAAACTTAACTCCTCATACTCTCTTCTTGAAACATTTGCCTGTTTTGAATTTTTTTGTCCATTCCCTACTTCAGCACAATTTTTTAGGGCAGGTGTCCTTTACAGCCCTGAGTCCTTGTGAATGTTAAGTGACCATTAGCTGTGAGTTTAAAGCTGCTCTTGCAGGAAACGGCCACAAGGTGGCAGCATTTCTCCTTTACCAAATTTGGTAACTGGGGAAACAGAGCCTTAATGGAAGTGGTGTTCTAGGTTGTAAATTCGAATGGAATGTGCCAGGAAAAAAGCACTTTATGTTTATGTCTCATTACTTCTTGTTCATAATTGTAATTTACTTTTTATTTTTTATCCCAGCAAATTTGATTACAATGGTTTGTTTGTTCTAGGTGTGCAAGATGTGGTTCTTTCACACATATACGTGTATCTATTCTTCCTCGCATCCTTTTCCCATGTAGGTTATGACACAATGTTGAGTAGTCTTCTCCTGGTCTTCCGTACGTCTTTGGTGATTATATATTTCACATGGTATGTATATCTCTGTTAACCCCAATATGGTAATGTATCCAATCCTCATCCCTTTCTATTTGGTGAACCATCAGTTTTTTTAATGAATCTGTGATTGCCTTTCTCTGTGGAAATATCTTCATTGGTATCAATTTTTAAGTAACTCCTAAAAGTGATATGATAGGATATGTGTCTTTTGCTTTCTCACTTACTACAGGTGGCGTGATTACGTCTAGACTCATGTATGGTGCTGTAAATGGCATTGTTTCATTTTTTTCACTAGCGAATATTCCATCTGTACATGGAGGAGTTCTTCTTTGTCCACCCATCTGTTGGTGGACTTTTTGGTTACTTCCATATCTTGGCTATTGTAATACTGTGCCATGCAGATTTGCCTGCCTGTGTCTTTCCAATTCTTTCTTCTTAGATTATAGGTCGAGGAGTGGGCCTGCTGGATCATACGGTAGCTCAATGTTTACCTTTTTAAGGCACCTCCATTCTGTTCTCATTCGTGGCCCTTTTCAAGTTACGTCCCACACGAAGTTGAGGGTATGCATTTCTCCACAACACCTTCAGCATTTATTGTTTGTAGTTTCCTTGCTGATGGTTATTCTGACAAGTGTGAGCTGATACCTCTTTGTGGTTGAATTCGCCTGTGCCTCATAATCCGTTGAAATTGAGCTTTAAGGCATGTCCTTTTTATTTTTCAACCTGTGATTACCCCGTAGTTCTTCAAAGTGTTCTCTTAAAGTATGTGTCACATTTTGAAATGTTTTGGCCATTACCTCCCTCAAGACATTTTGAGGGTAGGTTTCATTTACAGTTCTGCAGTACTTGTTCCTATGAAATGACCATTAGCACAGGCTTTAAAGCTGCTTTTGCAGGTAAATGCCAGAGCGCGGCAGCCTTTCTATGTCCCCACCATGGTAACTAGGGAAAAGCCCTTGCGGCCTGTGGTGTTTCTCGGTTATAAATTAGAGTGGAGTGTGCCCGGACAAACCCACACAAGCTGATGTCTCCTTACTTTTGTTGGATTTTTAAATTTAATTTTTAGTTTTTATTGGAGTAATTCCCCAGTGTGCACGTGGACCACTTCTACTTTGCGCATTCCTCAGTTGATGGACATTTTCATTGCTTCCAAGTGTTGGCTCTGGTAAATATTGTTGGAGTGCAGGATTGCCAGCCTGTGACTTTTTGATTCTCATTTTCTCAGTTGATAGGCCCAGCAGTGGGTGTGATTGATTGACTGGTAGCACCGTGTTTCCCTTTTCAAAGCACCTTCTTTGTGTTTTCATTAGTGGCTCTTACCACGTCCCCCTCAGAATCGAGGGTATGCATTTCTCCACAATCGATTTAGCATTTATTGTTTGCTGCCTTTATGCTAATGGCCCTACTGGCTGCTGTATGCTGATAGGGTTTTTTAATTTGGGTTTGCATGTCTTTGAAAATTCGTAAAACTCATCATGTTTCTCCACCGTTTTCTTTTCTGTTAAAAAAAAGGAAACAGTTGGGAGTACAATATATCTCTTGAAAATGTCTTCTTGGAAGGTTGCCCTATTTTGAAATTTTTGGTCGATTTTCCACCTCAGAATTTTTTTAGAGAGCAGGTGTCATTTCCCGAACTGCAAGTTTGGTGAATATTTAGTGACCATTAGCAATGGGTTTAAAGCTGCTGTTGTGGGAAGTGGCCTCAAGTAGGCAGCATTTCTCCACTCCCAAATCTGGGTACTAGGGCAGCAGAGCCTTTCTGGAAGTCGTGTTCCTAGGTTGTAAATTAAATTGGAATGTGCCTGGAGAAACCCCCATAAGTTTATGTCTCATTATTTCTTCTTGGTTTTAAAATTTTTTTTAATTGGGGTAAAGCTTCGAATATTGTCTGTCCTAGGTGTACACAATCTGGTTCATTTGTACATTATATATGTCTATTCAAGTACAGATCCTCTTCCCATGTAAAATGTTACAGAGGGTTCCACAGACCTCCCTTGCTAGATGGTCGGTCTTTTTGAGATATGTATATACTATGTGTTTGTATACATATAGCAACACTAATCTTAACTTATCCATTCCCCCCACCTTTCCTTTTAGATGAGCATAGTTTGTTTTCTAAGTCTGTGAGTGTCTTTCTCTGTGGAAATATAATCATTTGTGTCAGTTATTAGATAACGCCTATAAGTGATATCATAGAATACAGGTCTTTGGTTTCCGAGTTACCTCATGTTTCGTGATTATCTCCAGACTCATTTGTGGTGCCTCAAAGAGCAATGGTTCATTGTTTTAAATGGCTAATATTCCATTGTGTACATGGACCACTTCTTCTTTATCCATTCACCTCTTGTTGGATATTTTGTTTGCTTCAATCTCTTGGCTATTGTGAAAAAGGCTGCACTGCAACTTTTGCGGCCTGTGTCTTCTCGATTCTTGTCTTCTCAGGTGAGAGGTCCAATGGTGCGCCTGCTGGATTGAATGGTACCTCCATTTTTACTTTTACACACAGCTCCTTTCTGTTCTCATTATTGGCTGTTACCCCTTTACGTCTCACCAGCAGGTAGAGGGGACACAGTTCTTAAAAACCCCGACAGCATTTATTGTTTGTAGACATTTTGCTGATGGTCAGTCGACTGGTCTAAGTTGAAACTTTTTGTAGATTAGATTGCATGGGTCTAACACTCCCTGAGGTTGAGCTTTTATCCATTTTCCTTTTTTTTTAAAAGAGCGTGAGTAAAACTTAACTCCTCATACTCTCTTCTTGAAACATTTGCCTGTTTTGAATTTTTTTGTCCATTTCCGACTTCAGCACAATTTTTTAGGGCAGGTGTCCTTTACAGCCCTGAGTCCTTGTGAATGTTATGTGACCATTAGCTGTGAGTTTAAAGCTGCTCTTGCAGGAAACGGCCACAAGGTGGCAGCATTTCTCCTTTACCAAATTTGGTAACTGGGGAAACAGAGCCTTAATGGAAGTGGTGTTCTAGGTTGTAAATTCGAATGGAATGTGCCAGGAAAAAAGCACTTTATGTTTATGTCTCATTACTTCTTGTTCATAATTGTAATTTACTTTTTATTTTTTATCCCAGCAAATTTGATTACAATGGTTTGTTTGTTCTAGGTGTGCAAGATGTGGTTCTTTCACACATATACGTGAATCTATTCTTCCTCGCATCCTTTTCCCATGTAGGTTATGACACAATGTTGAGTAGTCTTCTCCTGGTCTTCCGTACGTCTTTGGTGATTATATATTTCATATGGTATGTATATCTCTGTTAACCCCAATATGGTAATGTATCCAATCCTCATCCCTTTCTATTTGGTGAACCATCAGTTTTTTTAATGAATCTGTGATTGCCTTTCTCTGTGGAAATATCTTCATTGGTATCAATTTTTAAGTAACTCCTAAAAGTGATATGATAGGATATGTGTCTTTTGCTTTCTCACTTACTACAGGTGGCGTGATTACGTCTAGACTCATGTATGGTGCTGTAAATGGCATTGTTTCATTTTTTTCACTAGCGAATATTCCATCTGTACATGGAGGAGTTCTTCTTTGTCCACCCATCTGTTGGTGGACTTTTTGGTTACTTCCATATCTTGGCTATTGTAATACTGTGCCATGCAGATTTGCCTGCCTGTGTCTTTCCAATTCTTTCTTCTTAGATTATAGGTCGAGGAGTGGGCCTGCTGGATCATACGGTAGCTCAATGTTTACCTTTTTAAGGCACCTCCATTCTGTTCTCATTCGTGGCCCTTTTCAAGTTACGTCCCACTTGAAGTTGAGGGTATGCATTTCTCCACAACACCTTCAGCATTTATTGTTTGTAGTTTCCTTGCTGATGGTTATTCTGACAAGTGTGAGCTGATACCTCTTTGTGGTTGAATTCGCCTGTGCCTCATAATCCGTTGAAATTGAGCTTTAAGGCATGTCCTTTTTATTTTTCAACCTGTGATTACCCCTTAGTTCTTCAAAGTGTTCTCTTAAAGTATGTGTCACATTTTGAAATGTTTTGGCCATTACCTCCCTCAAGACATTTTGAGGGTAGGATTCATTTACAGTTCTGCAGTACTTGTTCCTATGAAATGACCATTAGCACAGGCTTTAATGCTGCTTTTGCAGGTAAATGCCAGAGGGCGGCAGCCTTTCTATGTCCCCACCATGGTAACTAGGGAAAAGCCCTTGAGGCCTGTGGTGTTTCTCGGTTATAAATTAGAGTGGAGTGTGCCCGGACAAACCCACACAAGCTGATGTCTCCTTACTTTTGTTGGATTTTTAAATTTAATTTTTAGTTTTTATTGGAGTAATTCCCCAGTGTGCACGTGGACCACTTCTACTTTGCGCATTCCTCAGTTGATGGACATTTTCATTGCTTCCAAGTGTTGGCTATGGTAAATATTGTTGGAGTGCAGGATTGCCAGCCTGTGACTTTTTGATTCTCATTTTCTCAGTTGATAGGCCCAACAGTGGGTGTGATTGATTGACTGGTAGCACCGTGTTTCCCTTTTCAAAGCACCTTCTTTGTGTTTTCATTAGTGGCTCTTACCACGTCCCCCTTAGAATCGAGGGTATGCATTTCTCCACAATCGATTTAGCATTTATTGTTTGTTGCCTTTATGCTAATGGCCCTACTGGCTGCTGTATGCTGATAGGGTTTTGTAATTTGGGTTTGCATATCTTTGAAAATTCGTAAAACTCATCATGTTTCTCCACCGTTTTCTTTTCTGTTAAAAAAAAGGAAACAGTTGGGAGTACAATATATCTCTTGAAAATGTCTTCTTGGAAGGTTGCCCTATTTTGAAATTTTTGGTCGATTTTCCACCTCAGAATTTTTTTAGAGAGCAGGTGTCATTTCCCGAACTGCAAGTTTGGTGAATATTTAGTGACCATTAGCAATGGGTTTAAACCTGCTGTTGTGGGAAGTGGCCTCAAGGAGGCAGCATTTCTCCACTCCCAAATCTGGGTACTAGGGCAGCAGAGCCTTTCTGGAAGTCGTGTTCCTAGGTTGTAAATTAAATTGGAATGTGCCTGGAGAAACCCCCATAAGTTTATGTCTCATTATTTCTTCTTGGTTTTAAAATTTTTTTTAATTGGGGTAAAGCTTCGAATATTGTCTGTCCTAGGTGTACACAATCTGGTTCATTTGTACATTATATATGTCTATTCAAGTACAGATCCTCTTCCCATGTAAAATGTTACAGAGGGTTCCACAGACCTCCCTTGCTAGATGGTCGGTCTTTTTGAGATATGTATATACTATGTGTTTGTATACATATAGCAACACTAATCTTAACTTATCCATTCCCCCCACCTTTCCTTTTAGATGAGCATAGTTTGTTTTCTAAGTCTGTGAGTGTCTTTCTCTGTGGAAATATATTCATTTGTGTCAGTTATTAGATAACGCCTATAAGTGATATCATAGAATACAGGTCTTTGGTTTCCGAGTTACCTCATGTTTCGTGATTATCTCCAGACTCATTTGTGGTGCCTCAAAGAGCAATGGTTCATTGTTTTCCATGGCTAATATTCCATTGTGTACATGGACCACTTCTTCTTTATCCATTCACCTCTTGTTGGATATTTTGATTGCTTCACTGTCTTGGCTAATGTGAATAAGGCTGCACTGCAGCTTTTGCGGCCTGTGTCTTCTCGATTCTTGTCTTCTCAGGTCAGAGGTCCAATGGTGCGCCTGCTGGACTGAATGGTACCTCCATTTTTACTTTTAAACACAGCTCCTTTCTCTTCTCATTATTGGCTGTTACCCCTTTACGTCTCACCAGCAGGTAGAGGGGACACAGTTCTTAAAAACCCCGTCAGCATTTATTGTTTCTGGACATTTTGCTGATGGTCAGTCGACTGGTCTAAGTTGAAACTTTTTGTAGATTAGATTGCATGGGTCTAACACTCCCTGAGGTTGAGCTTTTATCCATTTTCCTTTTTTTTTTTAAAAGAGCGTGAGTAAAACTTAACTCCTCATACTCTCTTCTTGAAACATTTGCCTGTTTTGAATTTTTTTGTCCATTCCCTACTTCAGCACAATTTTTTAGGGCAGGTGTCCTTTACAGCCCTGAGTCCTTGTGAATGTTAAGTGACCATTAGCTGTGAGTTTAAAGCTGCTCTTGCAGGAAACGGCCACAAGGTGGCAGCATTTCTCCTTTACCAAATTTGGTAACTGGGGAAACAGAGCCTTAATGGAAGTGGTGTTCTAGGTTGTAAATTCGAATGGAATGTGCCAGGAAAAAAGCACTTTATGTTTATGTCTCATTACTTCTTGTTCATAATTGTAATTTACTTTTTATTTTTTATCCCAGCAAATTTGATTACAATGGTTTGTTTGTTCTAGGTGTGCAAGATGTGGTTCTTTCACACATATACGTGTATCTATTCTTCCTCGCATCCTTTTCCCATGTAGGTTATGACACAATGTTGAGTAGTCTTCTCCTGGTCTTCCGTACGTCTTTGGTGATTATATATTTCACATGGTATGTATATCTCTGTTAACCCCAATATGGTAATGTATCCAATCCTCATCCCTTTCTATTTGGTGAACCATCAGTTTTTTTAATGAATCTGTGATTGCCTTTCTCTGTGGAAATATCTTCATTGGTATCAATTTTTAAGTAACTCCTAAAAGTGATATGATAGGATATGTGTCTTTTGCTTTCTCACTTACTACAGGTGGCGTGATTACGTCTAGACTCATGTATGGTGCTGTAAATGGCATTGTTTCATTTTTTTCACTAGTGAATATTCCATCTGTACATGGAGGAGTTCTTCTTTGTCCACCCATCTGTTGGTGGACTTTTTGGTTACTTCCATATCTTGGCTATTGTAATACTATGCCATGCAGATTTGCCTGCCTGTGTCTTTCCAATTCTTTCTTCTTAGATTATAGGTCGAGGAGTGGGCCTGCTGGATCATACGGTAGCTCAATGTTTACCTTTTTAAGGCACCTCCATTCTGTTCTCATTCGTGGCCCTTTTCAAGTTACGTCCCACATGAAGTTGAGGGTATGCATTTCTCCACAACACCTTCAGCCTTTATTTTTTGTAGTTTCCTTGCTGATGGTTATTCTGACAAGTGTGAGGTGATACCTCTTTGTGGTTGAATTCGCCTGTGCCTCATAATCCGTTGAAATTGAGCTTTAAGGCATGTCCTTTTTATTTTTCAACCTGTGATGACCCCTTAGTTCTTCAAAGTGTTCTCTTAAAGTATGTGTCACATTTTGAAATGTTTTGGCCATTACCTCCCTCAAGACATTTTGAGGGTAGGTTTCATTTACAGTTCTGCAGTACTTGTTCCTATGAAATGACCATTAGCACAGGCTTTAAAGCTGCTTTTGCAGGTAAATGCCAGAGCGCGGCAGCCTTTCTATGTCCCCACCATGGTAACTAGGGAAAAGCCCTTGCGGCCTGTGGTGTTTCTCGGTTATAAATTAGAGTGGAGTGTGCCCGGACAAACCCACACAAGCTGATGTCTCCTTACTTTTGTTGGATTTTTAAATTTAATTTTTAGTTTTTATTGGAGTAATTCCCCAGTGTGCACGTGGACCACTTCTACTTTGCGCATTCCTCAGTTCATGGACATTTTCATTGCTTCCAAGTGTTGGCTCTGGTAAATATTGTTGGAGTGCAGGATTGCCAGCCTGTGACTTTTTGATTCTCATTTTCTCAGTTGATAGGCCCAACAGTGGGTGTGATTGATTGACTGGTAGCACCGTGTTTCCCTTTTCAAAGCACCTTCCTTGTGTTTTCATTAGTGGCTCTTACCACATCCCCCTCAGAATCGAGGGTATGCATTTCTCCACAATCGATTTAGCATTTATTGTTTGCTGCCTTTATGCTAATGGCCCTACTGGCTGCTGTATGCTGATAGGGTTTTGTAATTTGGGTTTGCATGTCTTTGAAAATTCGTAAAACTCATCATGTTTCTCCACCGTTTTCTTTTCTGTTAAATAAAAGGAAACAGTTGGGAGTACAATATATCTCTTGAAAATGTCTTCTTGGAAGATTGCCCTATTTTGAAATTTTTGGTCGATTTTCCACCTCAGAATTTTTTTAGAGAGCAGGTGTCATTTCCCGAACTGCTAGTTTGGTGAATATTTAGTGACCATTAGCAATGGGTTTAAAGCTGCTGTTGTGGGAATTGGCCTCAAGTAGGCAGCATTTCTCCACTCCCAAATCTGGGTACTAGGGCAGCAGAGCCTTTCTGGAAGTCGTGTTCCTAGGTTGTAAATTAAATTGGAATGTGCCTGGAGAAACCCCCATAAGTTTATGTCTCATTATTTCTTCTTGGTTTTAAATTTTTTTTTAATTGGGGTAAAGCTTCGAATATTGTCTGTCCTAGGTGTACACAATCTGGTTCATTTGTACATTATATATGTCTATTCAAGTACAGATCCTCTTCCCATGTAAAATGTTACAAAGTGTTCCACAGACCTCCCTTGCTAGATGGTCGGTCTTTTTGAGATATGTATATACTATGTGTTTGTATACTTATAGCAACACTAATCTTAACTTATCCATTCCCCTCACCTTTCCTTTTAGATGAGCATAGTTTTTTTTCTAAGTCTGTGAGTGTCTTTCTCTGTGGAAATATATTCATTTGTGTCAGTTATTAGATAACGCCTATAAGTGATATCATAGAATACAGGTCTTTGGTTTCCGAGTTACCTCATGTTTCGTGATTATCTCCAGACTCATTTGTGGTGCCTCAAAGAGCAATGGTTCATTGTTTTCCATGGCTAATATTCCATTGTGTACATGGACCACTTCTTCTTTATCCATTCACCTCTTGTTGGATATTTTGATTGCTTCACTGTCTTGGCTATTGTGAATAAGGCTGCACTGCAGCTTTTGCGGCCTGTGTCTTCTCGATTCTTGTCTTCTCAGGTGAGAGGTCCAATGGTGCGCCTGCTGGATTGAATGGTACCTCCATTTTTACTTTTAAACACAGCTCCTTTCTCTTCTCATTATTGGCTGTTACCCCTTTACGTCTCACCAGCAGGTAGAGGGGACACAGTTCTTAAAAACCCCGTCAGCATTTATTGTTTGTAGACATTTTGCTGATGGTCAGTCGACTGGTCTAAGTTGAAACTTTTTGTAGATTAGATTGCATGGGTCTAACACTCCCTGAGGTTGAGCTTTTATCCATTTTCCTTTTTTTTTTTAAAAGAGCGTGAGTAAAACTTAACTCCTCATACTCTCTTCTTGAAACATTTGCCTGTTTTGAATTTTTTTGTCCATTCCCTACTTCAGCACAATTTTTTAGGGCAGGTGTCCTTTACAGCCCTGAGTCCTTGTGAATGTTAAGTGACCATTAGCTGTGAGTTTAAAGCTGCTCTTGCAGGAAACGGCCACAAGGTGGCAGCATTTCTCCTTTACCAAATTTGGTAACTGGGGAAACAGAGCCTTAATGGAAGTGGTGTTCTAGGTTGTAAATTCGAATGGAATGTGCCAGGAAAAAAGCACTTTATGTTTATGTCTCTTTACTTCTTGTTCATAATTGTAATTTACTTTTTATTTTTTATCCCAGCAAATTTGATTACATTG
Organism: Eschrichtius robustus; assembly: GCF_028021215.1. Lineage (NCBI taxonomy): Eukaryota > Metazoa > Chordata > Mammalia > Artiodactyla > Eschrichtiidae > Eschrichtius > Eschrichtius robustus. The sequence continues at coordinate 79,280,911 of NC_090832.1, forward strand.
GTTTGTTTGTTCTAGGTGTGCAAGATGTGGTTCTTTCACACATATACATGTATCTATTCTTCCTCGCATCCTTTTCCCATGTAGGTTATGACACAATGTTGAGTAGTCTTCTCCTGGTCTTCCGTACGTTTTTGGTGATTATATATTTCACATGGTATGTATATCTCTGTTAACCCCAATATGGTAATGTATCCAATCCTCATCCCTTTCTATTTGGTGAACCATCAGATTTTTTAATGAATCTGTGATTGCCTTTCTCTGTGGAAATATCTTCATTGGTATCAATTTTTAAGTAACTCCTAAAAGTGATATGATAGGATATGTGTCTTTTGCTTTCTCACTTACTACAGGTGGCGTGATTACGTCTAGACTCATGTATGGTGCTGTAAATGGCATTGTTTCATTTTTTTCACTAGCGAATATTCCATCTGTACATGGAGGAGTTCTTCTTTGTCCACCCATCTGTTGGTGGACTTTTTGGTTACTTCCATATCTTGGCTATTGTAATACTGTGCCATGCAGATTTGCCTGCCTGTGTCTTTCCAATTCTTTCTTCTTAGATTATAGGTCGAGGAGTGGGCCTGCTGGATCATACGGTAGCTCAATGTTTACCTTTTTAAGGCACCTCCATTCTGTTCTCATTCGTGGCCCTTTTCAAGTTACGTCCCAAATGAAGTTGAGGGTATGCATTTCTCCACAACACTTTCAGCATTTATTGTTTGTAGTTTCCTTGCTGATGGTTATTCTGACAAGTGTGAGCTGATACCTCTTTGTGGTTGAATTCGCCTGTGCCTCATAATCCGTTGAAATTGAGCTTTAAGGCATGTCCTTTTTATTTTTCAACCTGTGATTACCCCTTAGTTCTTCAAAGTGTTCTCTTAAAGTATGTGTCACATTTTGAAATGTTTTGGCCATTACCTCCCTCAAGACATTTTGAGGGTAGGTTTCATTTACAGTTCTGCAGTACTTGTTCCTATGAAATGACCATTAGCACAGGCTTTAAAGCTGCTTTTGCAGGTAAATGCCAGAGGGCGGCAGCCTTTCTATGTCCCCACCATGGTAACTACGGAAAAGCCCTTGAGGCCTGTGGTGTTTCTCGGTTATAAATTAGAGTGGAGTGTGCCCGGACAAACCCACACAAGCTGATGTCTCCTTACTTTTGTTGGATTTTTAAATTTAATTTTTAGTTTTTATTGGAGTAATTCCCCAGTGTGCACGTGGACCACTTCTACTTTGCGCATTCCTCAGTTGATGGACCTTTTCATTGCTTCCAAGTGTTGGCTATGGTAAATATTGTTGGAGTGCAGGATTGCCAGCCTGTGACTTTTTGATTCTCATTTTCTCAGTTGATAGGCCCAGCAGTGGGTGTGATTGATTGACTGGTAGCACCGTGTTTCCCTTTTCAAAGCACCTTCTTTGTGTTTTCATTAGTGGCTCTTACCACGTCCCCCTTAGAATCGAGGGTATGCATTTCTCCACAATCGATTTAGCATTTATTGTTTGCTGCCTTTATGCTAATGGCCCTACTGGCTGCTGTATGCTGATAGGGTTTTGTAATTTGGGTTTGCATGTCTTTGAAAATTCGTAAAACTCATCATGTTTCTCCACCGTTTTCTTTTCTGTTAAAAAAAAGGAAACAGTTGGGAGTACAATATATCTCTTGAAAATGTCTTCTTGGAAGGTTGCCCTATTTTGAAATTTTTGGTCGATTTTCCACCTCAGAATTTTTTTAGAGAGCAGGTGTCATTTCCCGAACTGCAAGTTTGGTGAATATTTAGTGACCATTAGCAATGGGTTTAAAGCTGCTGTTGTGGGAAGTGGCCTCAAGTAGGCAGCATTTCTCCACTCCCAAATCTGGGTACTAGGGCAGCAGAGCCTTTCTGGAAGTCGTGTTCATAGGTTGTAAATTAAATTGGAATGTGCCTGGAGAAACCCCCATAAGTTTATGTCTCATTATTTCTTCTTGGTTTTAAAATTTTTTTTAATTGGGGTAAAGCTTCGAATATTGTCTGTCCTAGGTGTACACAATCTGGTTCATTTGTACATTATATATGTCTATTCAAGTACAGATCCTCTTCCCATGTAAAATGTTACAGAGGCTTCCACAGACCTCCCTTGCTAGATGGTCGGTCTTTTTGAGATATGTATATACTATGTGTTTGTATACATATAGCAACACTAATCTTAACTTATCCATTCCCCCCACCTTTCCTTTTAGATGAGCATAGTTTGTTTTCTAAGTCTGTGAGTGTCTTTCTCTGTGGAAATATATTCATTTGTGTCAGTTATTAGATAACGCCTATAAGTGATATCATAGAATACAGGTCTTTGGTTTCCGAGTTACCTCATGTTTCGTGATTATCTCCAGACTCATTTGTGGTGCCTCAAAGAACAATGGTTCATTGTTTTCCATGGCTAATATTCCATTGTGTACATGGACCACTTCTTCTTTATCCATTCACCTCTTGTTGGATATTTTGATTGCTTCACTGTCTTGGCTAATGTGAATAAGGCTGCACTGCAGCTTTTGCGGCCTGTGTCTTCTCGATTCTTGTCTTCTCAGGTCAGAGGTCCAATGGTGCGCCTGCTGGACTGAATGGTACCTCCATTTTTACTTTTAAACACAGCTCCTTTCTCTTCTCATTATTGGCTGTTACCCCTTTACGTCTCACCAGCAGGTAGAGGGGACACAGTTCTTAAAAACCCCGTCAGCATTTATTGTTTCTGGATATTTTGCTGATGGTCAGTCGACTGGTCTAAGTTGAAACTTTTTGTAGATTAGATTGCATGGGTCTAACACTCCCTGAGGTTGAGCTTTTATCCATTTTCCTTTTTTTTTTAAAAGAGCGTGAGTAAAACTTAACTCCTCATACTCTCTTCTTGAAACATTTGCCTGTTTTGAATTTTTTTGTCCATTCCCTACTTCAGCACAATTTTTTAGGGCAGGTGTCCTTTACAGCCCTGAGTCCTTGTGAATGTTAAGTGACCATTAGCTGTGAGTTTAAAGCTGCTCTTGCAGGAAACGGCCACAAGGTGGCAGCATTTCTCCTTTACCAAATTTGGTAACTGGGGAAACAGAGCCTTAATGGTAGTGGTGTTCTAGGTTGTAAATTCGAATGGAATGTGCCAGGAAAAAAGCACTTTATGTTTATGTTTCATTACTTCTTGTTCATAATTGTAATTTACTTTTTATTTTTTATCCCAGCAAATTTGATTACAATGGTTTGTTTGTTCTAGGTGTGCAAGATGTGGTTCTTTCACACATATACGTGTATCTATTCTTCCTCGCATCCTTTTCCCATGTAGGTTATGACACAATGTTGAGTAGTCTTCTCCTGGTCTTCCGTACGTCTTTGGTGATTATATATTTCACATGGTATGTATATCTCTGTTAACCCCAATATGGTAATGTATCCAATCCTCATCCCTTTCTATTTGGTGAACCATCAGATTTTTTAATGAATCTGTGATTGCCTTTCTCTGTGGAAATATCTTCATTGGTATCAATTTTTAAGTAACTTCTAAAAGTGATATGATAGGATATGTGTCTTTTGCTTTCTCACTTACTACAGGTGGCGTGATTACGTCTAGACTCATGTATGGTGCTGTAAATGGCATTGTTTCATTTTTTTCACTAGCGAATATTCCATCTGTACATGGAGGAGTTCTTCTTTGTCCACCCATCTGTTGGTGGACTTTTTGGTTACTTCCATATCTTGGCTATTGTAATACTGTGCCATGCAGATTTGCCTGCCTGTGTCTTTCCAATTCTTTCTTCTTAGATTATAGGTCGAGGAGTGGGCCTGCTGGATCATACGGTAGCTCAATGTTTACCTTTTTAAGGCACCTCCATTCTGTTCTCATTCGTGGCCCTTTTCAAGTTACGTCCCAAATGAAGTTGAGGGTATGCATTTCTCCACAACACCTTCAGCATTTATTGTTTGTAGTTTCCTTGCTGATGGTTATTCTGACAAGTGTGAGCTGATACCTCTTTGTGGTTGAATTCGCCTGTGCCTCATAATCCGTTGAAATTGAGCTTTAAGGCATGTCCTTTTTATTTTTCAACCTGTGATTACCCCTTAGTTCTTCAAAGTGTTCTCTTAAAGTATGTGTCACATTTTGAAATGTTTTGGCCATTACCTCCCTCAAGACATTTTGAGGGTAGGTTTCATTTACAGTTCTGCAGTACTTGTTCCTATGAAATGACCATTAGCACAGGCTTTAAAGCTGCTTTTGCAGGTAAATGCCAGAGGGCGGCAGCCTTTCTATGTCCCCACCATGGTAACTAGGGAAAAGCCCTTGCGGCCTGTGGTGTTTCTCGGTTATAAATTAGAGTGGAGTGTGCCCGGACAAACCCACACAAGCTGATGTCTCCTTACTTTTGTTGGATTTTTAAATTTAATTTTTAGTTTTTATTGGAGTAATTCCCCAGTGTGCACGTGGACCACTTCTACTTTGCGCATTCCTCAGTTGATGGACATTTTCATTGCTTCCAAGTGTTGGCTATGGTAAATATTGTTGGAGTGCAGGATTGCCAGCCTGTGACTTTTTGATTCTCATTTTCTCAGTTGATAGGCCCAGCAGTGGGTGTGATTGATTGACTGGTAGCACCGTGTTTCCCTTTTCAAAGCACCTTCTTTGTGTTTTCATTAGTGGCTCTTACCACGTCCCCCTTAGAATCGAGGGTATGCATTTCTCCACAATCGATTTAGCATTTATTGTTTGCTGCCTTTATGCTAATGGCCCTACTGGCTGCTGTATGCTGATAGGGTTTTGTAATTTGGGTTTGCATGTCTTTGAAAATTCGTAAAACTCATCATGTTTCTCCACCGTTTTCTTTTCTGTTAAAAAAAAGGAAACAGTTGGGAGTACAATATATCTCTTGAAAATGTCTTCTTGGAAGGTTGCCCTATTTTGAAATTTTTGGTCGATTTTCCACCTCAGAATTTTTTTAGAGAGCAGGTGTCATTTCCCGAACTGCAAGTTTGGTGAATATTTAGTGACCATTAGCAATGGGTTTAAAGCTGCTGTTGTGGGAAGTGGCCTCAAGTAGGCAGCATTTCTCCACTCCCAAATCTGGGTACTAGGGCAGCAGAGCCTTTCTGGAAGTCGTGTTCATAGGTTGTAAATTAAATTGGAATGTGCCTGGAGAAACCCCCATAAGTTTATGTCTCATTATTTCTTCTTGGTTTTAAAATTTTTTTTAATTGGGGTAAAGCTTCGAATATTGTCTGTCCTAGGTGTACACAATCTGGTTCATTTGTACATTATATATGTCTATTCAAGTACAGATCCTCTTCCCATGTAAAATGTTACAGAGGCTTCCACAGACCTCCCTTGCTAGATGGTCGGTCTTTTTGAGATATGTATATACTATGTGTTTGTATACATATAGCAACACTAATCTTAACTTATCCATTCCCCCCACCTTTCCTTTTAGATGAGCATAGTTTGTTTTCTAAGTCTGTGAGTGTCTTTCTCTGTGGAAATATATTCATTTGTGTCAGTTATTAGATAACGCCTATAAGTGATATCATAGAATACAGGTCTTTGGTTTCCGAGTTACCTCATGTTTCGTGATTATCTCCAGACTCATTTGTGGTGCCTCAAAGAACAATGGTTCATTGTTTTCCATGGCTAATATTCCATTGTGTACATGGACCACTTCTTCTTTATCCATTCACCTCTTGTTGGATATTTTGATTGCTTCACTGTCTTGGCTAATGTGAATAAGGCTGCACTGCAGCTTTTGCGGCCTGTGTCTTCTCGATTCTTGTCTTCTCAGGTCAGAGGTCCAATGGTGCGCCTGCTGGACTGAATGGTACCTCCATTTTTACTTTTAAACACAGCTCCTTTCTCTTCTCATTATTGGCTGTTACCCCTTTACGTCTCACCAGCAGGTAGAGGGGACACAGTTCTTAAAAACCCCGTCAGCATTTATTGTTTCTGGATATTTTGCTGATGGTCAGTCGACTGGTCTAAGTTGAAACTTTTTGTAGATTAGATTGCATGGGTCTAACACTCCCTGAGGTTGAGCTTTTATCCATTTTCCTTTTTTTTTTAAAAGAGCGTGAGTAAAACTTAACTCCTCATACTCTCTTCTTGAAACATTTGCCTGTTTTGAATTTTTTTGTCCATTCCCTACTTCAGCACAATTTTTTAGGGCAGGTGTCCTTTACAGCCCTGAGTCCTTGTGAATGTTAAGTGACCATTAGCTGTGAGTTTAAAGCTGCTCTTGCAGGAAACGGCCACAAGGTGGCAGCATTTCTCCTTTACCAAATTTGGTAACTGGGGAAACAGAGCCTTAATGGTAGTGGTGTTCTAGGTTGTAAATTCGAATGGAATGTGCCAGGAAAAAAGCACTTTATGTTTATGTTTCATTACTTCTTGTTCATAATTGTAATTTACTTTTTATTTTTTATCCCAGCAAATTTGATTACAATGGTTTGTTTGTTCTAGGTGTGCAAGATGTGGTTCTTTCACACATATACGTGTATCTATTCTTCCTCGCATCCTTTTCCCATGTAGGTTATGACACAATGTTGAGTAGTCTTCTCCTGGTCTTCCGTACGTCTTTGGTGATTATATATTTCACATGGTATGTATATCTCTGTTAACCCCAATATGGTAATGTATCCAATCCTCATCCCTTTCTATTTGGTGAACCATCAGATTTTTTAATGAATCTGTGATTGCCTTTCTCTGTGGAAATATCTTCATTGGTATCAATTTTTAAGTAACTTCTAAAAGTGATATGATAGGATATGTGTCTTTTGCTTTCTCACTTACTACAGGTGGCGTGATTACGTCTAGACTCATGTATGGTGCTGTAAATGGCATTGTTTCATTTTTTTCACTAGCGAATATTCCATCTGTACATGGAGGAGTTCTTCTTTGTCCACCCATCTGTTGGTGGACTTTTTGGTTACTTCCATATCTTGGCTATTGTAATACTGTGCCATGCAGATTTGCCTGCCTGTGTCTTTCCAATTCTTTCTTCTTAGATTATAGGTCGAGGAGTGGGCCTGCTGGATCATACGGTAGCTCAATGTTTACCTTTTTAAGGCACCTCCATTCTGTTCTCATTCGTGGCCCTTTTCAAGTTACGTCCCAAATGAAGTTGAGGGTATGCATTTCTCCACAACACCTTCAGCATTTATTGTTTGTAGTTTCCTTGCTGATGGTTATTCTGACAAGTGTGAGCTGATACCTCTTTGTGGTTGAATTCGCCTGTGCCTCATAATCCGTTGAAATTGAGCTTTAAGGCATGTCCTTTTTATTTTTCAACCTGTGATTACCCCTTAGTTCTTCAAAGTGTTCTCTTAAAGTATGTGTCACATTTTGAAATGTTTTGGCCATTACCTCCCTCAAGACATTTTGAGGGTAGGTTTCATTTACAGTTCTGCAGTACTTGTTCCTATGAAATGACCATTAGCACAGGCTTTAAAGCTGCTTTTGCAGGTAAATGCCAGAGGGCGGCAGCCTTTCTATGTCCCCACCATGGTAACTAGGGAAAAGCCCTTGCGGCCTGTGGTGTTTCTCGGTTATAAATTAGAGTGGAGTGTGCCCGGACAAACCCACACAAGCTGATGTCTCCTTACTTTTGTTGGATTTTTAAATTTAATTTTTAGTTTTTATTGGAGTAATTCCCCAGTGTGCACGTGGACCACTTCTACTTTGCGCATTCCTCAGTTGATGGACATTTTCATTGCTTCCAAGTGTTGGCTATGGTAAATATTGTTGGAGTGCAGGATTGCCAGCCTGTGACTTTTTGATTCTCATTTTCTCAGTTGATAGGCCCAGCAGTGGGTGTGATTGATTGACTGGTAGCACCGTGTTTCCCTTTTCAAAGCACCTTCTTTGTGTTTTCATTAGTGGCTCTTACCACGTCCCCCTTAGAATCGAGGGTATGCATTTCTCCACAATCGATTTAGCATTTATTGTTTGCTGCCTTTATGCTAATGGCCCTACTGGCTGCTGTATGCTGATAGGGTTTTGTAATTTGGGTTTGCATGTCTTTGAAAATTCGTAAAACTCATCATGTTTCTCCACCGTTTTCTTTTCTGTTAAAAAAAAGGAAACAGTTGGGAGTACAATATATCTCTTGAAAATGTCTTCTTGGAAGGTTGCCCTATTTTGAAATTTTTGGTCGATTTTCCACCTCAGAATTTTTTTAGAGAGCAGGTGTCATTTCCCGAACTGCAAGTTTGGTGAATATTTAGTGACCATTAGCAATGGGTTTAAAGCTGCTGTTGTGGGAAGTGGCCTCAAGTAGGCAGCATTTCTCCACTCCCAAATCTGGGTACTAGGGCAGCAGAGCCTTTCTGGAAGTCGTGTTCATAGGTTGTAAATTAAATTGGAATGTGCCTGGAGAAACCCCCATAAGTTTATGTCTCATTATTTCTTCTTGGTTTTAAAATTTTTTTTAATTGGGGTAAAGCTTCGAATATTGTCTGTCCTAGGTGTACACAATCTGGTTCATTTGTACATTATATATGTCTATTCAAGTACAGATCCTCTTCCCATGTAAAATGTTACAGAGGGTTCCACAGACCTCCCTTGCTAGATGGTCGGTCTTTTTGAGATATGTATATACTATGTGTTTGTATACATATAGCAACACTAATCTTAACTTATCCATTCCCCCCACCTTTCCTTTTAGATGAGCATAGTTTGTTTTCTAAGTCTGTGAGTGTCTTTCTCTGTGGAAATATATTCATTTGTGTCAGTTATTAGATAACGCCTATAAGTGATATCATAGAATACAGGTCTTTGGTTTCCGAGTTACCTCATGTTTCGTGATTATCTCCAGACTCATTTGTGGTGCCTCAAAGAACAATGGTTCATTGTTTTCCATGGCTAATATTCCATTGTGTACATGGACCACTTCTTCTTTATCCATTCACCTCTTGTTGGATATTTTGATTGCTTCACTGTCTTGGCTAATGTGAATAAGGCTGCACTGCAGCTTTTGCGGCCTGTGTCTTCTCGATTCTTGTCTTCTCAGGTCAGAGGTCCAATGGTGCGCCTGCTGGACTGAATGGTACCTCCATTTTTACTTTTAAACACAGCTCCTTTCTCTTCTCATTATTGGCTGTTACCCCTTTACGTCTCACCAGCAGGTAGAGGGGACACAGTTCTTAAAAACCCCGTCAGCATTTATTGTTTCTGGATATTTTGCTGATGGTCAGTCGACTGGTCTAAGTTGGAACTTTTTGTAGATTAGATTGCATGGGTCTAACACTCCCTGAGGTTGAGCTTTTATCCATTTTCCTTTTTTTTTTAAAACAGCGTGAGTAAAACTTAACTCCTCATACTCTCTTCTTGAAACATTTGCCTGTTTTGAATTTTTTTGTCCATTCCCTACTTCAGCACAATTTTTTAGGGCAGGTGTCCTTTACAGCCCTGAGTCCTTGTGAATGTTAAGTGACCATTAGCTGTGAGTTTAAAGCTGCTCTTGCAGGAAACGGCCACAAGGTGGCAGCATTTCTCCTTTACCAAATTTGGTAACTGGGGAAACAGAGCCTTAATGGTAGTGGTGTTCTAGGTTGTAAATTCGAATGGAATGTGCCAGGAAAAAAGCACTTTATGTTTATGTTTCATTACTTCTTGTTCATAATTGTAATTTACTTTTTATTTTTTATCCCAGCAAATTTGATTACAATGGTTTGTTTGTTCTAGGTGTGCAAGATGTGGTTCTTTCACACATATACGTGTATCTATTCTTCCTCGCATCCTTTTCCCATGTAGGTTATGACACAATGTTGAGTAGTCTTCTCCTGGTCTTCCGTACGTCTTTGGTGATTATATATTTCACATGGTATGTATAGCTCTGTTAACCCCAATATGGTAATGTATCCAATCCTCATCCCTTTCTATTTGGTGAACCATCAGTTTTTTTAATGAATCTGTGATTGCCTTTCTCTGTGGAAATATCTTCATTGGTATCAATTTTTAAGTAACTCCTAAAAGTGATATGATAGGATATGTGTCTTTTGCTTTCTCACTTACTACAGGTGGCGTGATTACGTCTAGACTCATGTATGGTGCTGTAAATGGCATTGTTTCATTTTTTTCACTAGCGAATATTCCATCTGTACATGGAGGAGTTCTTCTTTGTCCACCCATCTGTTGGTGGACTTTTTGGTTACTTCCATATCTTGGCTATTGTAATACTGTGCCATGCAGATTTGCCTGCCTGTGTCTTTCCAATTCTTTCTTCTTAGATTATAGGTCGAGGAGTGGGCCTGCTGGATCATACGGTAGCTCAATGTTTACCTTTTTAAGGCACCTCCATTCTGTTCTCATTCGTGGCCCTTTTCAAGTTACGTCCCACATGAAGTTGAGGGTATGCATTTCTCCACAACACCTTCAGCATTTATTGTTTGTAGTTTCCTTGCTGATGGTTATTCTGACAAGTGTGAGCTGATACCTCTTTGTGGTTGAATTCGCCTGTGCCTCATAATCCGTTGAAATTGAGCTTTAAGGCATGTCCTTTTTATTTTTCAACCTGTGATTACCCCTTAGTTCTTCAAAGTGTTCTCTTAAAGTATGTGTCACATTTTGAAATGTTTTGGCCATTACCTCCCTCAAGACATTTTGAGGGTAGGTTTCATTTACAGTTCTGCAGTACTTGTTCCTATGAAATGACCATTAGCACAGGCTTTAAAGCTGCTTTTGCAGGTAAATGCCAGAGCGCGGCAGCCTTTCTATGTCCCCACCATGGTAACTGGGGAAAAGACCTTGCGGCCTGTGGTGTTTCTCGGTTATAAATTAGAGTGGAGTGTGCCCGGACAAACCCACACAAGCTGATGTCTCCTTACTTTTGTTGGATTTTTAAATTTAATTTTTAGTTTTTATTGGAGTAATTCCCCAGTGTGCACGTGGACCACTTCTACTTTGCGCATTCCTCAGTTGATGGACATTTTCATTGCTTCCAAGTGTTGGCTCTGGTAAATATTGTTGGAGTGCAGGATTGCCAGCCTGTGACTTTTTGATTCTCATTTTCTCAGTTGATAGGCCCAACAGTGGGTGTGATTGATTGACTGGTAGCACCGTGTTTCCCTTTTCAAAGCACCTTCTTTGTGTTTTCATTAGTGGCTCTTACCACGTCCCCCTTAGAATCGAGGGTATGCATTTCTCCACAATCGATTTAGCATTTATTGTTTGCTGCCTTTATGCTAATGGCCCTACTGGCTGCTGTATGCTGATAGGGTTTTGTAATTTGGGTTTGCATGTCTTTGAAAATTCGTAAAACTCATCATGTTTCTCCACCGTTTTCTTTTCTGTTAAAAAAAAGGAAACAGTTGGGAGTACAATATATCTCTTGAAAATGTCTTCTTGGAAGATTGCCCTATTTTGAAATTTTTGGTCGATTTTCCACCTCAGAATTTTTTTAGAGAGCAGGTGTCATTTCCCGAACTGCTAGTTTGGTGAATATTATTGACCATTAGCAATGGGTTTAAAGCTGCTGTTGTGGGAAGTGGCCTCAAGTAGGCAGCATTTCTCCACTCCCAAATCTGGGTACTAGGGCAGCAGAGCCTTTCTGGAAGTCGTGTTCCTAGGTTGTAAATTAAATTGGATTGTGCCTGGAGAAACCCCCATAAGTTTATGTCTCATTATTTCTTCTTGGTTTTAAAATTTTTTTTAATTGGGGTAAAGCTTCGAATATTGTCTGTCCTAGGTGTACACAATCTGGTTCATTTGTACATTATATATGTCTATTCAAGTACAGATCCTCTTCCCATGTAAAATGTTACAGAGGGTTCCACAGACCTCCCTTGCTAGATGGTCGGTCTTTTTGAGATATGTATATACTATGTGTTTGTATACATATAGCAACACTAATCTTAACTTATCCATTCCCCCCACCTTTCCTTTTAGATGAGCATAGTTTGTTTTCTAAGTCTGTGAGTGTCTTTCTCTGTGGAAATATATTCATTTGTGTCAGTTATTAGATAACGCCTATAAGTGATATCATAGAATACAGGTCTTTGGTTTCCGAGTTACCTCATGTTTCGTGATTATCTCCAGACTCATTTGTGGTGCCTCAAAGAACAATGGTTCATTGTTTTCCATGGCTAATATTCCATTGTGTACATGGACCACTTCTTCTTTATCCATTCACCTCTTGTTGGATATTTTGATTGCTTCACTGTCTTTGCTAATGTGAATAAGGCTGCACTGCAGCTTTTGCGGCCTGTGTCTTCTCGATTCTTGTCTTCTCAGGTCAGAGGTCCAATGGTGCGCCTGCTGGACTGAATGGTACCTCCATTTTTACTTTTAAACACAGCTCCTTTCTCTTCTCATTATTGGCTGTTACCCCTTTACGTCTCACCAGCAGGTAGAGGGGACACAGTTCTTAAAAACCCCGTCAGCATTTATTGTTTCTGGACATTTTGCTGATGGTCAGTCGACTGGTCTAAGTTGAAACTTTTTGTAGATTAGATTGCATGGGTCTAACACTCCCTGAGGTTGAGCTTTTATCCATTTTCCTTTTTTTTTTAAAAGAGCGTGAGTAAAACTTAACTCCTCATACACTCTTCTTGAAACATTTGCCTGTTTTGAATTTTTTTGTCCATTCCCTACTTCAGCACAATTTTTTAGGGCAGGTGTCCTTTACAGCCCTGAGTCCTTGTGAATGTTAAGTGACCATTAGCTGTGAGTTTAAAGCTGCTCTTGCAGGAAACGGCCACAAGGTGGCAGCATTTCTCCTTTACCAAATTTGGTAACTGGGGAAACAGAGCCTTAATGGAAGTGGTGTTCTAGGTTGTAAATTCGAATGGAATGTGCCAGGAAAAAAGCACTTTATGTTTATGTCTCATTACTTCTTGTTCATAATTGTAATTTACTTTTTATTTTTTATCCCAGCAAATTTGATTACAATGGTTTGTTTGTTCTAGGTGTGCAAGATGTGGTTCTTTCACACATATACGTGTATCTATTCTTCCTCGCATCCTTTTCCCATGTAGGTTATGACACAATGTTGAGTAGTCTTCTCCTGGTCTTCCGTACGTCTTTGGTGATTATATATTTCACATGGTATGTATATCTCTGTTAACCCCAATATGGTAATGTATCCAATCCTCATCCCTTTCTATTTGGTGAACCATCAGTTTTTTTAATGAATCTGTGATTGCCTTTATCTGTGGAAATATCTTCATTGGTATCAATTTTTAAGTAACTCCTAAAAGTGATATGATAGGATATGTGTCTTTTGCTTTCTCACTTACTACAGGTGGCGTGATTACGTCTAGACTCATGTATGGTGCTGTAAATGGCATTGTTTCATTTTTTTCACTAGCGAATATTCCATCTGTACATGGAGGAGTTCTTCTTTGTCCACCCATCTGTTGGTGGACTTTTTGGTTACTTCCATATCTTGGCTATTGTAATACTGTGCCATGCAGATTTGCCTGCCTGTGTCTTTCCAATTCTTTCTTCTTAGATTATAGGTCGAGGAGTGGGCCTGCTGGATCATACGGTAGCTCAATGTTTACCTTTTTAAGGCACCTCCATTCTGTTCTCATTCGTGGCCCTTTTCAAGTTACGTCCCACATGAAGTTGAGGGTATGCATTTCTCCACAACACCTTCAGCATTTATTGTTTGTAGTTTCCTTGCTGATGGTTATTCTGACAAGTGTGAGCTGATACCTCTTTGTGGTTGAATTCGCCTGTGCCTCATAATCCGTTGAAATTGAGCTTTAAGGCATGTCCTTTTTATTTTTCAACCTGTGATTTCCCCTTAGTTCTTCAAAGTGATCTCTTAAAGTATGTGTCACATTTTGAAATGTTTTGGCCATTACCTCCCTCAAGACATTTTGAGGGTAGGTTTCATTTACAGTTCTGCAGTACTTGTTCCTATGAAATGACCATTAGCACAGGCTTTAAAGCTGCTTTTGCAGGTAAATGCCAGAGGGCGGCAGCCTTTCTATGTCCCCACCATGGTAACTAGGGAAAAGCCCTTGCGGCCTGTGGTGTTTCTCGGTTATAAATTAGAGTGGAGTGTGCCCGGACAAACCCACACAAGCTGATGTCTCCTTACTTTTGTTGGATTTTTAAATTTAATTTTTAGTTTTTATTGGAGTAGTTCCCCAGTGTGCACTTGGACCACTTCTACTTTGCGCATTCCTCAGTTGATGGACATTTTCATTGCTTCCAAGTGTTGGCTCTGGTAAATATTGTTGGAGTGCAGGATTGCCAGCCTGTGACTTTTTGATTCTCATTTTCTCAGTTGATAGGCCCAACAGTGGGTGTGATTGATTGACTGGTAGCACCGTGTTTCCCTTTTCAAAGCACCTTCTTTGTGTTTTCATTAGTGGCTCTTACCACGTCCCCCTTAGAATCGAGGGTATGCATTTCTCCACAATCGATTTAGCATTTATTGTTTGCTGCCTTTATGCTAATGGCCCTACTGGCTGCTGTATGCTGATAGGGTTTTGTAATTTGGGTTTGCATGTCTTTGAAAATTCGTAAAACTCATCATGTTTCTCCACCGTTTTCTTTTCTGTTAAAAAAAAGGAAACAGTTGGGAGTACAATATATCTCTTGAAAATGTCTTCTTGGAAGATTGCCCTATTTTGAAATTTTTGCTCAATTTTCCACCTCAGAATTTTTTTAGAGAGCAGGTGTCATTTCCCGAACTGCTAGTTTGGTGAATATTTAGTGACCATTAGCAATGGGTTTAAAGCTGCTGTTGTGGGAAGTGGCCTCAAGTAGGCAGCATTTCTCCACTCCCAAATCTGGGTACTAGGGCAGCAGAGCCTTTCTGGAAGTCGTGTTCCTAGGTTGTAAATTAAATTGGAATGTGCATGGAGAAACCCCCATAAGTTTATGTCTCATTATTTCTTCTTGGTTTTAAAATTTTTTTTAATTGGGGTAAAGCTTCGAATATTGTCTGTCCTAGGTGTACACAATCTGGTTCATTTGTACATTATATATGTCTATTCAAGTACAGATCCTCTTCCCATGTAAAATGTTACAGAGGGTTCCACAGACCTCCCTTGCTAGATGGTCGGTCTTTTTGAGATATGTATATACTATGTGTTTGTATACATATAGCAACACTAATCTTAACTTATCCATTCCCCCCACCTTTCCTTTTAGATGAGCATAGTTTTTTTTCTAAGTCTGTGAGTGTCTTTCTCTGTGGAAATATATTCATTTGTGTCAGTTATTAGATAACGCCTATAAGTGATATCATAGAATACAGGTCTTTGGTTTCCGAGTTACCTCATGTTTCGTGATTATCTCCAGACTCATTTGTGGTGCCTCAAAGAGCAATGGTTCATTGTTTTCCATGGCTAATATTCCATTGTGTACATGGACCACTTCTTCTTTATCCATTCACCTCTTGTTGGATATTTTGATTGCTTCACTGTCTTGGCTATTGTGAATAAGGCTGCACTGCAGCTTTTGCGGCCTGTGTCTTCTCGATTCTTGTCTTCTCAGGTGAGAGGTCCAATGGTGCGCCTGCTGGATTGAATGGTACCTCCATTTTTACTTTTAAACACAGCTCCTTTCTCTTCTCATTATTGGCTGTTACCCCTTTAAGTCTCACCGGCAGGTAGAGGGGACACAGTTCTTAAAAACCCCGTTAGCATTTATTGTTTGTAGACATTTTGCTGATGGTCAGTCGACTGGTCTAAGTTGAAACTTTTTGTAGATTAGATTGCATGGGTCTAACACTCCCTGAGGTTGAGCTTTTATCCATTTTCCTTTTTTTTTTTTAAAAGAGCGTGAGTAAAACTTAACTCCTCATACTCTCTTCTTGAAACATTTGCCTGTTTTGAATTTTTTTGTCCATTCCCTACTTCAGCACAATTTTTTAGGGCAGGTGTCCTTTACAGCCCTGAGTCCTTGTGAATGTTAAGTGACCATTAGCTGTGAGTTTAAAGCTGCTCTTGCAGGAAACGGCCACAAGGTGGCAGCATTTCTCCTTTACCAAATTTGGTAACTGGGGAAACAGAGCCTTAAAGGAAGTGGTGTTCTAGGTTGTAAATTCGAATGGAATGTGCCAGGAATAAAGCACTTTATGTTTATGTCTCTTTACTTCTTGTTCATAATTGTAATTTACTTTTTATTTTTTATCCCAGCAAATTTGATTACATTGGTTTGTTTGTTCTAGGTGTGCAAGATGTGGTTCTTTCACACATATACGTGTATCTATTCTTCCTCGCATCCTTTTCCCATGTAGGTTATGACACAATGTTGAGTAGTCTTCTCCTGGTCTTCCGTACATCTTTGGTGATTATATATTTCACATGGTATGTATATCTCTGTTAACCCCAATATGGTAATGTATCCAATCCTCATCCCTTTCTATTTGGTGAACCATCAGTTTTTTTAATGAATCTGTGATTGCCTTTCTCTGTGGAAATATCTTCATTGGTATCAATTTTTAAGTAACTCCTAAAAGTGATATGATAGGATATGTGTCTTTTGCTTTCTCACTTACTACAGGTGGCGTGATTACGTCTAGACTCATGTATGGTGCTGTAAATGGCATTGTTTCATTTTTTTCACTAGCGAATATTCCATCTGTACATGGAGGAGTTCTTCTTTGTCCACCCATCTGTTGGTGGACTTTTTGGTTACTTCCATATCTTGGCTATTGTAATACTGTGCCATGCAGATTTGCCTGCCTGTGTCTTTCCAATTCTTTCTTCTTAGATTATAGGTCGAGGAGTGGGCCTGCTGGATCATACGGTAGCTCAATGTTTACCTTTTTAAGGCACCTCCATTCTGTTCTCATCCGTGGCCCTTTTCAAGTTACGTCCCACTTGATGTTGAGGGTATGCATTTCTCCACAACACCTTCAGCATTTATCGTTTGTAGTTTCCTTGCTGATGGTTATTCTGACAAGTGTGAGCTGATACCTCTTTGTGGTTGAATTCGCCTGTGCCTCATAATCCGTTGAAATTGAGCTTTAAGGCATGTCCTTTTTATTTTTCAACCTGTGATTACCCCTTAGTTCTTCAAAGTGTTCTCTTAAAGTATGTGTCACATTTTGAAATGTTTTGGCCATTACCTCCCTCAAGACATTTTGAGGGTAGGTTTCATTTACAGTTCTGCAGTACTTGTTCCTATGAAATGACCATTAGCACAGGCTTTAAAGCTGCTTTTGCAGGTAAATGCCAGAGGGCGGCAGCCTTTCTATGTCCCCACCATGGTAACTAGGGAAAAGCCCTTGAGGCCTGTGGTGTTTCTCGGTTATAAATTAGAGTGGAGTGTGCCCGGACAAACCCACACAAGGTGATGTCTCCTTACTTTTGTTGGATTTTTAAATTTAATTTTTAGTTTTTATTGGAGTAATTCCCCAGTGTGCACGTGGACCACTTCTACTTTGCGCATTCCTCAGTTGATGGACATTTTCATTGCTTCCAAGTGTTGGCTCTGGTAAATATTGTTGGAGTGCAGGATTGCCAGCCTGTGACTTTTTGATTCTCATTTTCTCAGTTGATAGGCCCAGCAGTGGGTGTGATTGATTGACTGGTAGCACCGTGTTTCCCTTTTCAAAGCACCTTCTTTGTGTTTTCATTAGTGGCTCTTACCACGTCCCCCTTAGAATCGAGGGTATGCATTTCTCCACAATCGATTTAGCATTTATTGTTTGCTGCCTTTATGCTAATGGCCCTACTGGCTGCTGTATGCTGATAGGGTTTTGTAATTTGGGTTTGCATGTCTTTGAAAATTCGTAAAACTCATCATGTTTCTCCACCGTTTTCTTTTCTGTTAAAAAAAAGGAAACAGTTGGGAGTACAATATATCTCTTGAAAATGTCTTCTTGGAAGGTTGCCCTATTTTGAAATTTTTGGTCGATTTTCCACCTCAGAATTTTTTTAGAGAGCAGGTGTCATTTCCCGAACTGCAAGTTTGGTGAATATTTAGTGACCATTAGCAATGGGTTTAAAGCTGCTGTTGTGGGAAGTGGCCTCAAGTAGGCAGCATTTCTCCACTCCCAAATCTGGGTACTAGGGCAGCAGAGCCTTTCTGGAAGTCGTGTTCCTAGGTTGTAAATTAAATTGGAATGTGCCTGGAGAAACCCCCATAAGTTTATGTCTCATTATTTCTTCTTGGTTTTAAAATTTTTTTTAATTGGGGTAAAGCTTCGAATATTGTCTGTCCTAGGTGTACACAATCTGGTTCATTTGTACATTATATATGTCTATTCAAGTACAGATCCTCTTCCCATGTAAAATGTTACAGAGGGTTCCACAGACCTCCCTTGCTAGATGGTCGGTCTTTTTGAGATATGTATATACTATGTGTTTGTATACATATAGCAACACTAATCTTAACTTATCCATTCCCCCCACCTTTCCTTTTAGATGAGCATAGTTTGTTTTCTAAGTCTGTGAGTGTCTTTCTCTGTGGAAATATATTCATTTGTGTCAGTTATTAGATAACGCCTATAAGTGATATCATAGAATACAGGTCTTTGGTTTCCGAGTTACCTCATGTTTCGTGATTATCTCCAGACTCATTTGTGGTGCCTCAAAGAGCAATGGTTCATTGCTTTCCATGGCTAATATTCCATTGTGTACATGGACCACTTCTTCTTTATCCATTCACCTCTTGTTGGATATTTTGATTGCTTCACTGTCTTGGCTAATGTGAATAAGGCTGCACTGCAGCTTTTGCGGCCTGTGTCTTCTCGATTCTTGTCTTCTCAGGTGAGAGGTCCAATGGTGCGCCTGCTGGACTGAATGGTACCTCCATTTTTACTTTTAAACACAGCTCCTTTCTCTTCTCATTATTGGCTGTTACCCCTTTACGTCTCACCAGCAGGTAGAGGGGACACAGTTCTTAAAAACCCCGTCAGCATTTATTGTTTCTGGACATTTTGCTTATGGTCAGTCGACTGGTGTAAGTTGAAACTTTTTGTAGATTAGATTGCATGGGTCTAACACTCCCTGAGGTTGAGCTTTTATCCATTTTCCTTTTTTTTTTTAAAAGAGCGTGAGTAAAACTTAACTCCTCATACTCTCTTCTTGAAACATTTGCCTGTTTTGAATTTTTTTGTCCATTCCCTACTTCAGCACAATTTTTTAGGGCAGGTGTCCTTTACAGCCCTGAGTCCTTGTGAATGTTAAGTGACCATTAGCTGTGAGTTTAAAGCTGCTCTTGCAGGAAACGGCCACAAGGTGGCAGCATTTCTCCTTTACCAAATTTGGTAACTGGGGAAACAGAGCCTTAATGGAAGTGGTGTTCTAGGTTGTAAATTCGAATGGAATGTGCCAGGAAAAAAGCACTTTATGTTTATGTCTCTTTACTTCTTGTTCATAATTGTAATTTACTTTTTATTTTTTATCCCAGCAAATTTGATTACAATGGTTTGTTTGTTCTAGGTGTGCAAGATGTGGTTCTTTCACACATATACGTGTATCTATTCTTCCTCGCATCCTTTTCCCATGTAGGTTATGACACAATGTTGAGTAGTCTTCTCCTGGTCTTCCGTACGTCTTTGGTGATTATATATTTCACATGGTATGTATATCTCTGTTAACCCCAATATGGTAATGTATCCAATCCTCATCCCTTTCTATTTGGTGAACCATCAGTTTTTTTAATGAATCTGTGATTGCCTTTCTCTGTGGAAATATCTTCATTGGTATCAATTTTTAAGTAACTCCTAAAAGTGATATGATAGGATATGTGTCTTTTGCTTTCTCACTTACTACAGGTGGCGTGATTACGTCTAGACTCATGTATGGTGCTGTAAATGGCATTGTTTCATTTTTTTCACTAGCGAATATTCCATCTGTACATGGAGGAGTTCTTCTTTGTCCACCCATCTGTTGGTGGACTTTTTGGTTACTTCCATATCTTGGCTATTGTAATACTGTGCCATGCAGATTTGCCTGCCTGTGTCTTTCCAATTCTTTCTTCTTAGATTATAGGTCGAGGAGTGGGCCTGCTGGATCATACGGTAGCTCAATGTTTACCTTTTTAAGGCACCTCCATTCTGTTCTCATCCGTGGCCCTTTTCAAGTTACGTCCCACTTGAAGTTGAGGGTATGCATTTCTCCACAACACCTTCAGCATTTATTATTTGTAGTTTCCTTGCTGATGGTTATTCTGACAAGTGTGAGCTGATACCTCTTTGTGGTTGAATTCGCCTGTGCCTCATAATCCGTTGAAATTGACCTTTAAGGCATGTCCTTTTTATTTTTCAACCTGTGATTACCCCTTAGTTCTTCAAAGTGTTCTCTTAAAGTATGTGTCACATTTTGAAATGTTTTGGCCATTACCTCCCTCAAGACATTTTGAGGGTAGGTTTCATTTACAGTTCTGCAGTACTTGTTCCTATGAAATGACCATTAGCACAGGCTTTAAAGCTGCTTTTGCAGGTAAATGCCAGAGGGCGGCAGCCTTTCTATGTCCCCACCATGGTAACTAGGGAAAAGCCCTTGAGGCCTGTGGTGTTTCTCGGTTATAAATTAGAGTGGAGTGTGCCCGGACAAACCCACACAAGCTGATGTCTCCTTACTTTTGTTGGATTTTTAAATTTAATTTTTAGTTTTTATTGGAGTAATTCCCCAGTGTGCACGTGGACCACTTCTACTTTGCGCATTCCTCAGTTGATGGACATTTTCATTGCTTCCAAGTGTTGGCTCTGGTAAATATTGTTGGAGTGCAGGATTGCCAGCCTGTGACTTTTTGATTCTCATTTTCTCAGTTGATAGGCCCAGCAGTGGGTGTGATTGATTGACTGGTAGCACCGTGTTTCCCTTTTCAAAGCACCTTCTTTGTGTTTTCATTAGTGGCTCTTACCACGTCCCCCTTAGAATCGAGGGTATGCATTTCTCCACAATCGATTTAGCATTTATTGTTTGCTGCCTTTATGCTAACGGCCCTACTGGCTGCTGTATGCTGATAGGGTTTTGTAATTTGGGTTTGCATGTCTTTGAAAATTCGTAAAACTCATCATGTTTCTCCACCGTTTTCTTTTCTGTTAAAAAAAAGGAAACAGTTGGGAGTACAATATATCTCTTGAAAATGTCTTCTTGGAAGGTTGCCCTATTTTGAAATTTTTGGTCGATTTTCCACCTCAGAATTTTTTTAGAGAGCAGGTGTCATTTCCCGAACTGCAAGTTTGGTGAATATTTAGTGACCATTAGCAATGGGTTTAAAGCTGCTGTTGTGGGAAGTGGCCTGAAGTAGACAGCATTTCTCCACTCCCAAATCTGGGTACTAGGGCAGCAGAGCCTTTCTGGAAGTCGTGTTCCTAGGTTGTAAATTAAATTGGAATGTGCCTGGAGAAACCCCCATAAGTTTATGTCTCATTATTTCTTCTTGGTTTTAAATTTTTTTTTAATTGGGGTAAAGCTTCGAATATTGTCTGTCCTAGGTGTACACAATCTGGTTCATTTGTACATTATATATGTCTATTCAAATACAGATCCTCTTCCCATGTAAAATGTTACAGAGGGTTCCACAGACCTCCCTTGCTAGATGGTCGGTCTTTTTGAGATATGTATATACTATGTGTTTGTATACATATAGCAACACTAATCTTAACTTATCCATTCCCCCCACCTTTCCTTTTAGATGAGCATAGTTTGTTTTCTAAGTCTGTGAGTGTCTTTCTCTGTGGAAATATATTCATTTGTGTCAGTTATTAGATAACGCCTATAAGTGATATCATAGAATACAGGTCTTTGGTTTCCGAGTTACCTCATGTTTCGTGATTATCTCCAGACTCATTTGTGGTGCCTCAAAGAGCAATGGTTCATTGCTTTCCATGGCTAATATTCCATTGTGTACATGGACCACTTCTTCTTTATCCATTCACCTCTTGTTGGATATTTTGATTGCTTCACTGTCTTGGCTAATGTGAATAAGGCTGCACTGCAGCTTTTGCGGCCTGTGTCTTCTCGATTCTTGTCTTCTCAGGTGAGAGGTCCAATGGTGCGCCTGCTGGACTGAATGGTACCTCCATTTTTACTTTTAAACACAGCTCCTTTCTCTTCTCATTATTGGCTGTTACCCCTTTACGTCTCACCAGCAGGTAGAGGGGACACAGTTCTTAAAAACCCAGTCAGCATTTATTGTTTCTGGACATTTTGCTGATGGTCAGTCGACTGGTCTAAGTTGAAACTTTTTGTAGATTAGATTGCATGGGTCTAACACTCCCTGAGGTTGAACTTTTATCCATTTTCCTTTTTTTTTTTAAAAGAGCGTGAGTAAAACTTAACTCCTCATACTCTCTTCTTGAAACATTTGCCTGTTTTGAATTTTTTTGTCCATTCCCTACTTCAGCACAATTTTTTAGGGCAGGTGTCCTTTACAGCCCTGAGTCCTTGTGAATGTTAAGTGACCATTAGCTGTGAGTTTAAAGCTGCTCTTGCAGGAAACGGCCACAAGGTGGCAGCATTTCTCCTTTACCAAATTTGGTAACTGGGGAAACAGAGCCTTAATGGAAGTGGTGTTCTAGGTTGTAAATTCGAATGGAATGTGCCAGGAAAAAAGTACTTTATGTTTATGTCTCATTACTTCTTGTTCATAATTGTAATTTACTTTTTATTTTTTATCCCAGCAAATTTGATTACAATGGTTTGTTTGTTCTAGGTGTGCAAGATGTGGTTCTTTCACACATATACGTGTATCTATTCTTCCTCGCATCCTTTTCCCATGTAGGTTATGACACAATGTTGAGTAGTCTTCTCCTGGTCTTCCGTACGTCTTTGGTGATTATATATTTCACATGGTATGTATATCTCTGTTAACCCCAATATGGTAATGTATCCAATCCTCATCCCTTTCTATTTGGTGAACCATCAGTTTTTTTAATGAATCTGTGATTGCCTTTCTCTGTGGAAATATCTTCATTGGTATCAATTTTTAAGTAACTCCTAAAAGTGATATGATAGGATATGTGTCTTTTGCTTTCTCACTTACTACAGGTGGCGTGATTACGTCTAGACTCATGTATGGTGCTGTAAATGGCATTGTTTCATTTTTTTCACTAGCGAATATTCCATCTGTACATGGAGGAGTTCTTCTTTGTCCACCCATCTGTTGGTGGACTTTTTGGTTACTTCCATATCTTGGCTATTGTAATACTGTGCCATGCAGATTTGCCTGCCTGTGTCTTTCCAATTCTTTCTTCTTAGATTATAGGTCGAGGAGTGGGCCTGCTGGATCATACGGTAGCTCAATGTTTACCTTTTTAAGGCACCTCCATTCTGTTCTCATCCGTGGCCCTTTTCAAGTTACGTCCCACTTGATGTTGAGGGTATGCATTTCTCCACAACACCTTCAGCATTTATCGTTTGTAGTTTCCTTGCTGATGGTTATTCTGACAAGTGTGAGCTGATACCTCTTTGTGGTTGAATTCGCCTGTGCCTCATAATCCGTTGAAATTGAGCTTTAAGGCATGTCCTTTTTATTTTTCAACCTGTGATTACCCCTTAGTTCTTCAAAGTTTTCTCTTAATGTATGTGTCACATTTTGAAATGTTTTGGCCATTACCTCCCTCAAGACATTTTGAGGGTAGGTTTCATTTACAGTTCTGCAGTACTTGTTCCTATGAAATGACCATTAGCACAGGCTTTAAAGCTGCTTTTGCAGGTAAATGCCAGAGGGCGGCAGCCTTTCTATGTCCCCACCATGGTAACTAGGGAAAAGCCCTTGAGGCCTGTGGTGTTTCTCGGTTATAAATTAGAGTGGAGTGTGCCCGGACAAACCCACACAAGCTGATGTCTCCTTACTTTTGTTGGATTTTTAAATTTAATTTTTAGTTTTTATTGGAGTAATTCCCCAGTGTGCACGTGGACCACTTCTACTTTGCGCATTCCTCAGTTGATGGACATTTTCATTGCTTCCAAGTGTTGGCTCTGGTAAATATTGTTGGAGTGCAGGATTGCCAGCCTGTGACTTTTTGATTCTCATTTTCTCAGTTGATAGGCCCAGCAGTGGGTGTGATTGATTGACTGGTAGCACCGTGTTTCCCTTTTCAAAGCACCTTCTTTGTGTTTTCATTAGTGGCTCTTACCACGTCCCCCTTAGAATCGAGGGTATGCATTTCTCCACAATCGATTTAGCATTTATTGTTTGCTGCCTTTATGCTAATGGCCCTACTGGCTGCTGTATGCTGATAGGGTTTTGTAATTTGGGTTTGCATGTCTTTGAAAATTCGTAAAACTCATCATGTTTCTCCACCGTTTTCTTTTCTGTTAAAAAAAAGGAAACAGTTGGGAGTACAATATATCTCTTGAAAATGTCTTCTTGGAAGGTTGCCCTATTTTGAAATTTTTGGTAGATTTTCCACCTCAGAATTTTTTTAGAGAGCAGGTGTCATTTCCCGAACTGCAAGTTTGGTGAATATTTAGTGACCATTAGCAATGGGTTTAAAGCTGCTGTTGTGGGAAGTGGCCTGAAGTAGACAGCATTTCTCCACTCCCAAATCTGGGTACTAGGGCAGCAGAGCCTTTCTGGAAGTCGTGTTCCTAGGTTGTAAATTAAATTGGAATGTGCCTGGAGAAACCCCCATAAGTTTATGTCTCATTATTTCTTCTTGGTTTTAAATTTTTTTTTAATTGGGGTAAAGCTTCGAATATTGTCTGTCCTAGGTGTACACAATCTGGTTCATTTGTACATTATATATGTCTATTCAAGTACAGATCCTCTTCCCATGTAAAATGTTACAGAGGGTTCCACAGACCTCCCTTGCTAGATGGTCGGTCTTTTTGAGATATGTATATACTATGTGTTTGTATACATATAGCAACACTAATCTTAACTTATCCATTCCCCCCACCTTTCCTTTTAGATGAGCATAGTTTGTTTTCTAAGTCTGTGAGTGTCTTTCTCTGTGGAAATATATTCATTTGTGTCAGTTATTAGATAACGCCTATAAGTGATATCATAGAATACAGGTCTTTGGTTTCCGAGTTACCTCATGTTTCGTGATTATCTCCAGACTCATTTGTGGTGCCTCAAAGAGCAATGGTTCATTGCTTTCCATGGCTAATATTCCATTGTGTACATGGACCACTTCTTCTTTATCCATTCACCTCTTGTTGGATATTTTGATTGCTTCACTGTCTTGGCTAATGTGAATAAGGCTGCACTGCAGCTTTTGCGGCCTGTGTCTTCTCGATTCTTGTCTTCTCAGGTGAGAGGTCCAATGGTGCGCCTGCTGGACTGAATGGTACCTCCATTTTTACTTTTAAACACAGCTCCTTTCTCTTCTCATTATTGGCTGTTACCCCTTTACGTCTCAC
Source organism: Eschrichtius robustus (assembly GCF_028021215.1). NCBI lineage: Eukaryota > Metazoa > Chordata > Mammalia > Artiodactyla > Eschrichtiidae > Eschrichtius > Eschrichtius robustus. The sequence continues at coordinate 79,306,140 of NC_090832.1, forward strand.
CAGCAGGTAGAGGGGACACAGTTCTTAAAAACCCCGTCAGCATTTATTGTTTCTGGACATTTTGCTGATGGTCAGTCGACTGGTCTAAGTTGAAACTTTTTGTAGATTAGATTGCATGGGTCTAACACTCCCTGAGGTTGAGCTTTTATCCATTTTCCTTTTTTTTTTTAAAAGAGCGTGAGTAAAACTTAACTCCTCATACTCTCTTCTTGAAACATTTGCCTGTTTTGAATTTTTTTGTCCATTCCCTACTTCAGCACAATTTTTTAGGGCAGGTGTCCTTTACAGCCCTGAGTCCTTGTGAATGTTAAGTGACCATTAGCTGTGAGTTTAAAGCTGCTCTTGCAGGAAACGGCCACAAGGTGGCAGCATTTCTCCTTTACCAAATTTGGTAACTGGGGAAACAGAGCCTTAATGGAAGTGGTGTTCTAGGTTGTAAATTCGAATGGAATGTGCCAGGAAAAAAGCACTTTATGTTTATGTCTCTTTACTTCTTGTTCATAATTGTAATTTACTTTTTATTTTTTATCCCAGCAAATTTGATTACAATGGTTTGTTTGTTCTAGGTGTGCAAGATGTGGTTCTTTCACACATATACGTGTATCTATTCTTCCTCGCATCCTTTTCCCATGTAGGTTATGACACAATGTTGAGTAGTCTTCTCCTGGTCTTCCGTACGTCTTTGGTGATTATATATTTCACATGGTATGTATATCTCTGTTAACCCCAATATGGTAATGTATCCAATCCTCATCCCTTTCTATTTGGTGAACCATCAGTTTTTTTAATGAATCTGTGATTGCCTTTCTCTGTGGAAATATCTTCATTGGTATCAATTTTTAAGTAACTCCTAAAAGTGATATGATAGGATATGTGTCTTTTGCTTTCTCACTTACTACAGGTGGCGTGATTACGTCTAGACTCATGTATGGTGCTGTAAATGGCATTGTTTCATTTTTTTCACTAGCGAATATTCCATCTGTACATGGAGGAGTTCTTCTTTGTCCACCCATCTGTTGGTGGACTTTTTGGTTACTTCCATATCTTGGCTATTGTAATACTGTGCCATGCAGATTTGCCTGCCTGTGTCTTTCCAATTCTTTCTTCTTAGATTATAGGTCGAGGAGTGGGCCTGCTGGATCATACGGTAGCTCAATGTTTACCTTTTTAAGGCACCTCCATTCTGTTCTCATCCGTGGCCCTTTTCAAGTTACGTCCCACTTGAAGTTGAGGGTATGCATTTCTCCACAACACCTTCAGCATTTATTATTTGTAGTTTCCTTGCTGATGGTTATTCTGACAAGTGTGAGCTGATACCTCTTTGTGGTTGAATTCGCCTGTGCCTCATAATCCGTTGAAATTGAGCTTTAAGGCATGTCCTTTTTATTTTTCAACCTGTGATTACCCCTTAGTTCTTCAAAGTGTTCTCTTAAAGTATGTGTCACATTTTGAAATGTTTTGGCCATTACCTCCCTCAAGACATTTTGAGGGTAGGTTTCATTTACAGTTCTGCAGTACTTGTTCCTATGAAATGACCATTAGCACAGGCTTTAAAGCTGCTTTTGCAGGTAAATGCCAGAGGGCGGCAGCCTTTCTATGTCCCCACCATGGTAACTAGGGAAAAGCCCTTGAGGCCTGTGGTGTTTCTCGGTTATAAATTAGAGTGGAGTGTGCCCGGACAAACCCACACAAGCTGATGTCTCCTTACTTTTGTTGGATTTTTAAATTTAATTTTTAGTTTTTATTGGAGTAATTCCCCAGTGTGCACGTGGACCACTTCTACTTTGCGCATTCCTCAGTTGATGGACATTTTCATTGCTTCCAAGTGTTGGCTCTGGTAAATATTGTTGGAGTGCAGGATTGCCAGCCTGTGACTTTTTGATTCTCATTTTCTCAGTTGATAGGCCCAGCAGTGGGTGTGATTGATTGACTGGTAGCACCGTGTTTCCCTTTTCAAAGCACCTTCTTTGTGTTTTCATTAGTGGCTCTTACCACGTCACCCTTAGAATCGAGGGTATGCATTTCTCCACAATCGATTTAGCATTTATTGTTTGCTGCCTTTATGCTAACGGCCCTACTGGCTGCTGTATGCTGATAGGGTTTTGTAATTTGGGTTTGCATGTCTTTGAAAATTCGTAAAACTCATCATGTTTCTCCACCGTTTTCTTTTCTGTTAAAAAAAAGGAAACAGTTGGGAGTACAATATATCTCTTGAAAATGTCTTCTTGGAAGGTTGCCCTATTTTGAAATTTTTGGTCGATTTTCCACCTCAGAATTTTTTTAGAGAGCAGGTGTCATTTCCCGAACTGCAAGTTTGGTGAATATTTAGTGACCATTAGCAATGGGTTTAAAGCTGCTGTTGTGGGAAGTGGCCTGAAGTAGACAGCATTTCTCCACTCCCAAATCTGGGTACTAGGGCAGCAGAGCCTTTCTGGAAGTCGTGTTCCTAGGTTGTAAATTAAATTGGAATGTGCCTGGAGAAACCCCCATAAGTTTATGTCTCATTATTTCTTCTTGGTTTTAAATTTTTTTTTAATTGGGGTAAAGCTTCGAATATTGTCTGTCCTAGGTGTACACAATCTGGTTCATTTGTACATTATATATGTCTATTCAAATACAGATCCTCTTCCCATGTAAAATGTTACAGAGGGTTCCACAGACCTCCCTTGCTAGATGGTCGGTCTTTTTGAGATATGTATATACTATGTGTTTGTATACATATAGCAACACTAATCTTAACTTATCCATTCCCCCCACCTTTCCTTTTAGATGAGCATAGTTTGTTTTCTAAGTCTGTGAGTGTCTTTCTCTGTGGAAATATATTCATTTGTGTCAGTTATTAGATAACGCCTATAAGTGATATCATAGAATACAGGTCTTTGGTTTCCGAGTTACCTCATGTTTCGTGATTATCTCCAGACTCATTTGTGGTGCCTCAAAGAGCAATGGTTCATTGTTTTCCATGGCTAATATTCCATTGTGTACATGGACCACTTCTTCTTTATCCATTCACCTCTTGTTGGATATTTTGATTGCTTCACTGTCTTGGCTAATGTGAATAAGGCTGCACTGCAGCTTTTGCGGCCTGTGTCTTCTCGATTCTTGTCTTCTCAGGTGAGAGGTCCAATGGTGCGCCTGCTGGACTGAATGGTACCTCCATTTTTACTTTTAAACACAGCTCCTTTCTCTTCTCATTATTGGCTGTTACCCCTTTACGTCTCACCAGCAGGTAGAGGGGACACAGTTCTTAAAAACCCAGTCAGCATTTATTGTTTCTGGACATTTTGCTGATGGTCAGTCGACTGGTCTAAGTTGAAACTTTTTGTAGATTAGATTGCATGGGTCTAACACTCCCTGAGGTTGAACTTTTATCCATTTTCCTTTTTTTTTTTAAAAGAGCGTGAGTAAAACTTAACTCCTCATACTCTCTTCTTGAAACATTTGCCTGTTTTGAATTTTTTTGTCCATTCCCTACTTCAGCACAATTTTTTAGGGCAGGTGTCCTTTACAGCCCTGAGTCCTTGTGAATGTTAAGTGACCATTAGCTGTGAGTTTAAAGCTGCTCTTGCAGGAAACGGCCACAAGGTGGCAGCATTTCTCCTTTACCAAATTTGGTAACTGGGGAAACAGAGCCTTAATGGAAGTGGTGTTCTAGGTTGTAAATTCGAATGGAATGTGCCAGGAAAAAAGTACTTTATGTTTATGTCTCATTACTTCTTGTTCATAATTGTAATTTACTTTTTATTTTTTATCCCAGCAAATTTGATTACAATGGTTTGTTTGTTCTAGGTGTGCAAGATGTGGTTCTTTCACACATATACGTGTATCTATTCTTCCTCGCATCCTTTTCCCATGTAGGTTATGACACAATGTTGAGTAGTCTTCTCCTGGTCTTCCGTACGTCTTTGGTGATTATATATTTCACATGGTATGTATATCTCTGTTAACCCCAATATGGTAATGTATCCAATCCTCATCCCTTTCTATTTGGTGAACCATCAGTTTTTTTAATGAATCTGTGATTGCCTTTCTCTGTGGAAATATCTTCATTGGTATCAATTTTTAAGTAACTCCTAAAAGTGATATGATAGGATATGTGTCTTTTGCTTTCTCACTTACTACAGGTGGCGTGATTACGTCTAGACTCATGTATGGTGCTGTAAATGGCATTGTTTCATTTTTTTCACTAGCGAATATTCCATCTGTACATGGAGGAGTTCTTCTTTGTCCACCCATCTGTTGGTGGACTTTTTGGTTACTTCCATATCTTGGCTATTGTAATACTGTGCCATGCAGATTTGCCTGCCTGTGTCTTTCCAATTCTTTCTTCTTAGATTATAGGTCGAGGAGTGGGCCTGCTGGATCATACGGTAGCTCAATGTTTACCTTTTTAAGGCACCTCCATTCTGTTCTCATCCGTGGCCCTTTTCAAGTTACGTCCCACTTGATGTTGAGGGTATGCATTTCTCCACAACACCTTCAGCATTTATCGTTTGTAGTTTCCTTGCTGATGGTTATTCTGACAAGTGTGAGCTGATACCTCTTTGTGGTTGAATTCGCCTGTGCCTCATAATCCGTTGAAATTGAGCTTTAAGGCATGTCCTTTTTATTTTTCAACCTGTGATTACCCCTTAGTTCTTCAAAGTTTTCTCTTAATGTATGTGTCACATTTTGAAATGTTTTGGCCATTACCTCCCTCAAGACATTTTGAGGGTAGGTTTCATTTACAGTTCTGCAGTACTTGTTCCTATGAAATGACCATTAGCACAGGCTTTAAAGCTGCTTTTGCAGGTAAATGCCAGAGGGCGGCAGCCTTTCTATGTCCCCACCATGGTAACTAGGGAAAAGCCCTTGAGGCCTGTGGTGTTTCTCGGTTATAAATTAGAGTGGAGTGTGCCCGGACAAACCCACACAAGCTGATGTCTCCTTACTTTTGTTGGATTTTTAAATTTAATTTTTAGTTTTTATTGGAGTAATTCCCCAGTGTGCACGTGGACCACTTCTACTTTGCGCATTCCTCAGTTGATGGACATTTTCATTGCTTCCAAGTGTTGGCTCTGGTAAATATTGTTGGAGTGCAGGATTGCCAGCCTGTGACTTTTTGATTCTCATTTTCTCAGTTGATAGGCCCAGCAGTGGGTGTGATTGATTGACTGGTAGCACCGTGTTTCCCTTTTCAAAGCACCTTCTTTGTGTTTTCATTAGTGGCTCTTACCAAGTCCCCCTTAGAATCGAGGGTATGCATTTCTCCACAATCGATTTAGCATTTATTGTTTGCTGCCTTTATGCTAATGGCCCTACTGGCTGCTGTATGCTGATAGGGTTTTGTAATTTGGGTTTGCATGTCTTTGAAAATTCGTAAAACTCATCATGTTTCTCCACCGTTTTCTTTTCTGTTAAAAAAAAGGAAACAGTTGGGAGTACAATATATCTCTTGAAAATGTCTTCTTGGAAGGTTGCCCTATTTTGAAATTTTTGGTCGATTTTCCACCTCAGAATTTTTTTAGAGAGCAGGTGTCATTTCCCGAACTGCAAGTTTGGTGAATATTTAGTGACCATTAGCAATGGGTTTAAAGCTGCTGTTGTGGGAAGTGGCCTGAAGTAGGCAGCATTTCTCCACTCCCAAATCTGGGTACTAGGGCAGCAGAGCCTTTCTGGAAGTCGTGTTCCTAGGTTGTAAATTAAATTGGAATGTGCCTGGAGAAACCCCCATAAGTTTATGTCTCATTATTTCTTCTTGGTTTTAAAATTTTTTTTAATTGGGGTAAAGCTTCGAATATTGTCTGTCCTAGGTGTACACAATCTGGTTCATTTGTACATTATATATGTCTATTCAAGTACAGATCCTCTTCCCATGTAAAATGTTACAGAGGGTTCCACAGACCTCCCTTGCTAGATGGTCGGTCTTTTTGAGATATGTATATACTATGTGTTTGTATACATATAGCAACACTAATCTTAACTTATCCATTCCCCCCACCTTTCCTTTTAGATGAGCATAGTTTGTTTTCTAAGTCTGTGAGTGTCTTTCTCTGTGGAAATATATTCATTTGTGTCAGTTATTAGATAACGCCTATAAGTGATATCATAGAATACAGGTCTTTGGTTTCCGAGTTACCTCATGTTTCGTGATTATCTCCAGACTCATTTGTGGTGCCTCAAAGAGCAATGGTTCATTGCTTTCCATGGCTAATATTCCATTGTGTACATGGACCACTTCTTCTTTATCCATTCACCTCTTGTTGGATATTTTGATTGCTTCACTGTCTTGGCTAATGTGAATAAGGCTGCACTGCAGCTTTTGCGGCCTGTGTCTTCTCGATTCTTGTCTTCTCAGGTGAGAGGTCCAATGGTGCGCCTGCTGGACTGAATGGTACCTCCATTTTTACTTTTAAACACAGCTCCTTTCTCTTCTCATTATTGGCTGTTACCCCTTTACGTCTCACCAGCAGGTAGAGGGGACACAGTTCTTAAAAACCCCGTCAGCATTTATTGTTTCTGGACATTTTGCTGATGGTCAGTCGACTGGTCTAAGTTGAAACTTTTTGTAGATTAGATTGCATGGGTCTAACACTCCCTGAGGTTGAACTTTTATCCATTTTCCTTTTTTTTTTTAAAAGAGCGTGAGTAAAACTTAACTCCTCATACTCTCTTCTTGAAACATTTGCCTGTTTTGAATTTTTTTGTCCATTCCCTACTTCAGCACAATTTTTTAGGGCAGGTGTCCTTTACAGCCCTAAGTCCTTGTGAATGTTAAGTGACCATTAGCTGTGAGTTTAAAGCTGCTCTTGCAGGAAACGGCCACAAGGTGGCAGCATTTCTCCTTTACCAAATTTGGTAACTGGGGAAACAGAGCCTTAATGGAAGTGGTGTTCTAGGTTGTAAATTCGAATGGAATGTGCCAGGAAAAAAGTACTTTATGTTTATGTCTCATTACTTCTTGTTCATAATTGTAATTTACTTTTTATTTTTTATCCCAGCAAATTTGATTACAATGGTTTGTTTGTTCTAGGTGTGCAAGATGTGGTTCTTTCACACATATACGTGTATCTATTCTTCCTCGCATCCTTTTCCCATGTAGGTTATGACACAATGTTGAGTAGTCTTCTCCTGGTCTTCCGTACGTCTTTGGTGATTATATATTTCACATGGTATGTATATCTCTGTTAACCCCAATATGGTAATGTATCCAATCCTCATCCCTTTCTATTTGGTGAACCATCAGTTTTTTTAATGAATCTGTGATTGCCTTTCTCTGTGGAAATATCTTCATTGGTATCAATTTTTAAGTAACTCCTAAAAGTGATATGATAGGATATGTGTCTTTTGCTTTCTCACTTACTACAGGTGGCGTGATTACGTCTAGACTCATGTATGGTGCTGTAAATGGCATTGTTTCATTTTTTTCACTAGCGAATATTCCATCTGTACATGGAGGAGTTCTTCTTTGTCCACCCATCTGTTGGTGGACTTTTTGGTTACTTCCATATCTTGGCTATTGTAATACTGTGCCATGCAGATTTGCCTGCCTGTGTCTTTCCAATTCTTTCTTCTTAGATTATAGGTCGAGGAGTGGGCCTGCTGGATCATACGGTAGCTCAATGTTTACCTTTTTAAGGCACCTCCATTCTGTTCTCATCCGTGGCCCTTTTCAAGTTACGTCCCACTTGATGTTGAGGGTATGCATTTCTCCACAACACCTTCAGCATTTATCGTTTGTAGTTTCCTTGCTGATGGTTATTCTGACAAGTGTGAGCTGATACCTCTTTGTGGTTGAATTCGCCTGTGCCTCATAATCCGTTGAAATTGAGCTTTAAGGCATGTCCTTTTTATTTTTCAACCTGTGATTACCCCTTAGTTCTTCAAAGTTTTCTCTTAATGTATGTGTCACATTTTGAAATGTTTTGGCCATTACCTCCCTCAAGACATTTTGAGGGTAGGTTTCATTTACAGTTCTGCAGTACTTGTTCCTATGAAATGACCATTAGCACAGGCTTTAAAGCTGCTTTTGCAGGTAAATGCCAGAGGGCGGCAGCCTTTCTATGTCCCCACCATGGTAACTAGGGAAAAGCCCTTGAGGCCTGTGGTGTTTCTCGGTTATAAATTAGAGTGGAGTGTGCCCGGACAAACCCACACAAGCTGATGTCTCCTTACTTTTGTTGGATTTTTAAATTTAATTTTTAGTTTTTATTGGAGTAATTCCCCAGTGTGCACGTGGACCACTTCTACTTTGCGCATTCCTCAGTTGATGGACATTTTCATTGCTTCCAAGTGTTGGCTCTGGTAAATATTGTTGGAGTGCAGGATTGCCAGCCTGTGACTTTTTGATTCTCATTTTCTCAGTTGATAGGCCCAGCAGTGGGTGTGATTGATTGACTGGTAGCACCGTGTTTCCCTTTTCAAAGCACCTTCTTTGTGTTTTCATTAGTGGCTCTTACCACGTCCCCCTTAGAATCGAGGGTATGCATTTCTCCACAATCGATTTAGCATTTATTGTTTGCTGCCTTTATGCTAATGGCCCTACTGGCTGCTGTATGCTGATAGGGTTTTGTAATTTGGGTTTGCATGTCTTTGAAAATTCGTAAAACTCATCATGTTTCTCCACCGTTTTCTTTTCTGTTAAAAAAAAGGAAACAGTTGGGAGTACAATATATCTCTTGAAAATGTCTTCTTGGAAGGTTGCCCTATTTTGAAATTTTTGGTAGATTTTCCACCTCAGAATTTTTTTAGAGAGCAGGTGTCATTTCCCGAACTGCAAGTTTGGTGAATATTTAGTGACCATTAGCAATGGGTTTAAAGCTGCTGTTGTGGGAAGTGGCCTGAAGTAGGCAGCATTTCTCCACTCCCAAATCTGGGTACTAGGGCAGCAGAGCCTTTCTGGAAGTCGTGTTCCTAGGTTGTAAATTAAATTGGAATGTGCCTGGAGAAACCCCCATAAGTTTATGTCTCATTATTTCTTCTTGGTTTTAAAATTTTTTTTAATTGGGGTAAAGCTTCGAATATTGTCTGTCCTAGGTGTACACAATCTGGTTCATTTGTACATTATATATGTCTATTCAAGTACAGATCCTCTTCCCATGTAAAATGTTACAGAGGGTTCCACAGACCTCCCTTGCTAGATGGTCGGTCTTTTTGAGATATGTATATACTATGTGTTTGTATACATATAGCAACACTAATCTTAACTTATCCATTCCCCCCACCTTTCCTTTTAGATGAGCATAGTTTGTTTTCTAAGTCTGTGAGTGTCTTTCTCTGTGGAAATATATTCATTTGTGTCAGTTATTAGATAACGCCTATAAGTGATATCATAGAATACAGGTCTTTGGTTTCCGAGTTACCTCATGTTTCGTGATTATCTCCAGACTCATTTGTGGTGCCTCAAAGAGCAATGGTTCATTGCTTTCCATGGCTAATATTCCATTGTGTACATGGACCACTTCTTCTTTATCCATTCACCTCTTGTTGGATATTTTGATTGCTTCACTGTCTTGGCTAATGTGAATAAGGCTGCACTGCAGCTTTTGCGGCCTGTGTCTTCTCGATTCTTGTCTTCTCAGGTGAGAGGTCCAATGGTGCGCCTGCTGGACTGAATGGTACCTCCATTTTTACTTTTAAACACAGCTCCTTTCTCTTCTCATTATTGGCTGTTACCCCTTTACGTCTCACCAGCAGGTAGAGGGGACACAGTTCTTAAAAACCCCGTCAGCATTTATTGTTTCTGGACATTTTGCTGATGGTCAGTCGACTGGTCTAAGTTGAAACTTTTTGTAGATTAGATTGCATGGGTCTAACACTCCCTGAGGTTGAACTTTTATCCATTTTCCTTTTTTTTTTTAAAAGAGCGTGAGTAAAACCTAACTCCTCATACTCTCTTCTTGAAACATTTGCCTGTTTTGAATTTTTTTGTCCATTCCCTACTTCAGCACAATTTTTTAGGGCAGGTGTCCTTTACAGCCCTGAGTCCTTGTGAATGTTAAGTGACCATTAGCTGTGAGTTTAAAGCTGCTCTTGCAGGAAACGGCCACAAGGTGGCAGCATTTCTCCTTTACCAAATTTGGTAACTGGGGAAACAGAGCCTTAATGGAAGTGGTGTTCTAGGTTGTAAATTCGAATGGAATGTGCCAGGAAAAAAGTACTTTATGTTTATGTCTCTGTACTTCTTGTTCATAATTGTAATTTACTTTTTATTTTTTATCCCAGCAAATTTGATTACAATGGTTTGTTTGTTCTAGGTGTGCAAGATGTGGTTCTTTCACACATATACGTGTATCTATTCTTCCTCGCATCCTTTTCCCATGTAGGTTATGACACAATGTTGAGTAGTCTTCTCCTGGTCTTCCGTACGTCTTTGGTGATTATATATTTCACATGGTATGTATATCTCTGTTAACCCCAATATGGTAATGTATCCAATCCTCATCCCTTTCTATTTGGTGAACCATCAGTTTTTTTAATGAATCTGTGATTGCCTTTCTCTGTGAAAATATCTTCATTGGTATCAATTTTTAAGTAACTCCTAAAAGTGATATGATAGGATATGTGTCTTTTGCTTTCTCACTTACTACAGGTGGCGTGATTACGTCTAGACTCATGTATGGTGCTGTAAATGGCATTGTTTCATTTTTTTCACTAGCGAATATTCCATCTGTACATGGAGGAGTTCTTCTTTGTCCACCCATCTGTTGGTGGACTTTTTGGTTACTTCCATATCTTGGCTATTGTAATACTGTGCCATGCAGATTTGCCTGCCTGTGTCTTTCCAATTCTTTCTTCTTAGATTATAGGTCGAGGAGTGGGCCTGCTGGATCATACGTTAGCTCAATGTTTACCTTTTAAAGGCACCTCCATTCTGTTCTCATCCGTGGCCCTTTTCAAGTTACGTCCCACTTGATGTTGAGGGTATGCATTTCTCCACAACACCTTCAGCATTTATCGTTTGTAGTTTCCTTGCTGATGGTTATTCTGACAAGTGTGAGCTGATACCTCTTTGTGGTTGAATTCGCCTGTGCCTCATAATCCGTTGAAATTGAGCTTTAAGGCATGTCCTTTTTATTTTTCAACCTGTGATTACCCCTTAGTTCTTCAAAGTGTTCTCTTAATGTATGTGTCACATTTTGAAATGTTTTGGCCATTACCTCCCTCAAGACATTTTGAGGGTAGGTTTCATTTACAGTTCTGCAGTACTTGTTCCTATGAAATGACCATTAGCACAGGCTTTAAAGCTGCTTTTGCAGGTAAATGCCAGAGGGCGGCAGCCTTTCTATGTCCCCACCATGGTAACTAGGGAAAAGCCCTTGAGGCCTGTGGTGTTTCTCGGTTATAAATTAGAGTGGAGTGTGCCCGGACAAACCCACACAAGCTGATGTCTCCTTACTTTTGTTGGATTTTTAAATTTAATTTTTAGTTTTTATTGGAGTAATTCCCCAGTGTGCACGTGGACCACTTCTACTTTGCGCATTCCTCAGTTGATGGACATTTTCATTGCTTCCAAGTGTTGGCTCTGGTAAATATTGTTGGAGTGCAGGATTGCCAGCCTGTGACTTTTTGATTCTCATTTTCTCAGTTGATAGGCCCAGCAGTGGGTGTGATTGATTGACTGGTAGCACCGTGTTTCCCTTTTCAAAGCACCTTCTTTGTGTTTTCATTAGTGGCTCTTACCACGTCCCCCTTAGAATCGAGGGTATGCATTTCTCCACAATCGATTTAGCATTTATTGTTTGCTGCCTTTATGCTAATGGCCCTACTGGCTGCTGTATGCTGATAGGGTTTTGTAATTTGGGTTTGCATGTCTTTGAAAATTCGTAAAACTCATCATGTTTCTCCACCGTTTTCTTTTCTGTTAAAAAAAAGGAAACAGTTGGGAGTACAATATATCTCTTGAAAATGTCTTCTTGGAAGGTTGCCCTATTTTGAAATTTTTGGTCGATTTTCCACCTCAGAATTTTTTTAGAGAGCAGGTGTCATTTCCCGAACTGCAAGTTTGGTGAATATTTAGTGACCATTAGCAATGGGTTTAAAGCTGCTGTTGTGGGAAGTGGCCTCAAGTAGGCAGCATTTCTCCACTCCCAAATCTGGGTACTAGGGCAGCAGAGCCTTTCTGGAAGTCGTGTTCCTAGGTTGTAAATTAAATTGGAATGTGCCTGGAGAAACCCCCATAAGTTTATGTCTCATTATTTCTTCTTGGTTTTAAAATTTTTTTTAATTGGGGTAAAGCTTCGAATATTGTCTGTCCTAGGTGTACACAATCTGGTTCATTTGTACATTATATATGTCTATTCAAGTACAGATCCTCTTCCCATGTAAAATGTTACAGAGGGTTCCACAGACCTCCCTTGCTAGATGGTCGGTCTTTTTGAGATATGTATATACTATGTGTTTGTATACATATAGCAACACTAATCTTAACTTATCCATTCCCCCCACCTTTCCTTTTAGATGAGCATAGTTTGTTTTCTAAGTCTGTGAGTGTCTTTCTCTGTGGAAATATATTCATTTGTGTCAGTTATTAGATAACGCCTATAAGTGATATCATAGAATACAGGTCTTTGGTTTCCGAGTTACCTCATGTTTCGTGATTATCTCCAGACTCATTTGTGGTGCCTCAAAGAGCAATGGTTCATTGCTTTCCATGGCTAATATTCCATTGTGTACATGGACCACTTCTTCTTTATCCATTCACCTCTTGTTGGATATTTTGATTGCTTCACTGTCTTGGCTAATGTGAATAAGGCTGCACTGCAGCTTTTGCGGCCTGTGTCTTCTCGATTCTTGTCTTCTCAGGTGAGAGGTCCAATGGTGCGCCTGCTGGACTGAATGGTACCTCCATTTTTACTTTTAAACACAGCTCCTTTCTCTTCTCATTATTGGCTGTTACCCCTTTACGTCTCACCAGCAGGTAGAGGGGACACAGTTCTTAAAAACCCCGTCAGCATTTATTGTTTCTGGACATTTTGCTGATGGTCAGTCGACTGGTCTAAGTTGAAACTTTTTGTAGATTAGATTGCATGGGTCTAACACTCCCTGAGGTTGAACTTTTATCCATTTTCCTTTTTTTTTTTAAAAGAGCGTGAGTAAAACTTAACTCCTCATACTCTCTTCTTGAAACATTTGCCTGTTTTGAATTTTTTTGTCCATTCCCTACTTCAGCACAATTTTTTAGGGCAGGTGTCCTTTACAGCCCTGAGTCCTTGTGAATGTTAAGTGACCATTAGCTGTGAGTTTAAAGCTGCTCTTGCAGGAAACGGCCACAAGGTGGCAGCATTTCTCCTTTACCAAATTTGGTAACTGGGGAAACAGAGCCTTAATGGAAGTGGTGTTCTAGGTTGTAAATTCGAATGGAATGTGCCAGGAAAAAAGTACTTTATGTTTATGTCTCATTACTTCTTGTTCATAATTGTAATTTACTTTTTATTTTTTATCCCAGCAAATTTGATTACAATGGTTTGTTTGTTCTAGGTGTGCAAGATGTGGTTCTTTCACACATATACGTGTATCTATTCTTCCTCGCATCCTTTTCCCATGTAGGTTATGACACAATGTTGAGTAGTCTTCTCCTGGTCTTCCGTACGTCTTTGGTGATTATATATTTCACATGGTATGTATATCTCTGTTAACCCCAATATGGTAATGTATCCAATCCTCATCCCTTTCTATTTGGTGAACCATCAGTTTTTTTAATGAATCTGTGATTTCCTTTCTCTGTGGAAATATCTTCATTGGTATCAATTTTTAAGTAACTCCTAAAAGTGATATGATAGGATATGTGTCTTTTGCTTTCTCACTTACTACAGGTGGCGTGATTACGTCTAGACTCATGTATGGTGCTGTAAATGGCATTGTTTCATTTTTTTCACTAGCGAATATTCCATCTGTACATGGAGGAGTTCTTCTTTGTCCACCCATCTGTTGGTGGACTTTTTGGTTACTTCCATATCTTGGCTATTGTAATATTGTGCCATGCAGATTTGCCTGCCTGTGTCTTTCCAATTCTTTCTTCTTAGATTATAGGTCGAGGAGTGGGCCTGCTGGATCATATGGTAGCTCAATGTTTACCTTTTTAAGGCACCTCCATTCTGTTCTCATTCGTGGCCCTTTTCAAGTTACGTCCCACTTGATGTTGAGGGTATGCATTTCTCCACAACACCTTCAGCATTTATTGTTTGTAGTTTCCTTGCTGATGGTTATTCTGACAAGTGTGAGCTGATACCTCTTTGTGGTTGAATTCGCCTGTGCCTCATAATCCGTTGAAATTGAGCTTTAAGGCATGTCCTTTTTATTTTTCAACCTGTGATTACCCCTTAGTTCTTCAAAGTGTTGTCTTAAAGTATGTGTCACATTTTGAAATGTTTTGGCCATTACCTCCCTCAAGACATTTTGAGGGTAGGTTTCATTTACAGTTCTGCAGTACTTGTTCCTATGAAATGACCATTAGCACAGGCTTTAAAGCTGCTTTTGCAGGTAAATGCCAGAGGGCGGCAGCCTTTCTATGTCCCCACCATGGTAACTAGGGAAAAGCCCTTGAGGCCTGTGGTGTTTCTCGGTTATAAATTAGAGTGGAGTGTGCCCGGACAAACACACACAAGCTGATGTCTCCTTACTTTTGTTGGATTTTTAAATTTAATTTTTAGTTTTTTTGGAGTAATTCCCCAGTGTGCACGTGGACCACTTCTACTTTGCGCATTCCTCAGTTGATGGACATTTTCATTGCTTCCAAGTGTTGGCTTTGGTAAATATTGTTGGAGTGCAGGATTGCCAGCCTGTGACTTTTTGATTCTCATTTTCTCAGTTGATAGGCCCAGCAGTGGGTGTGATTGATTGACTGGTAGCACCGTGTTTCCCTTTTCAAAGCACCTTCTTTGTGTTTTCATTAGTGGCTCTTACCACGTCCCCCTTAGAATCGAGGGTATGCATTTCTCCACAATCGATTTAGCATTTATTGTTTGCTGCCTTTATGCTAATGTCCCTACTGGCTGCTGTATGCTGATAGGGTTTTGTAATTTGGGTTTGCATGTCTTTGAAAATTCGTAAAACTCATCATGTTTCTCCACCGTTTTCTTTTCTGTTAAAAAAAAGGAAACAGTTGGGAGTACAATATATCTCTTGAAAATGTCTTCTTGGAAGGTTGCCCTATTTTGAAATTTTTGGTCGATTTTCCACCTCAGAATTTTTTTAGAGAGCAGGTGTCATTTCCCGAACTGCAAGTTTGGTGAATATTTAGTGACCATTAGCAATGGGTTTAAAGCTGCTGTTGTGGGAAGTGGCCTCAAGTAGGCAGCATTTCTCCACTCCCAAATCTGGGTACTAGGGCAGCAGAGCCTTTCTGGAAGTCGTGTTCCTAGGTTGTAAATTAAATTGGATTGTGCCTGGAGAAACCCCCATAAGTTTATGTCTCATTATTTCTTCTTGGTTTTAAAATTTTTTTTAATTGGGGTAAAGCTTCGAATATTGTCTGTCCTAGGTGTACACAATCTGGTTCATTTGTACATTATATATGTCTATTCAAGTACAGATCCTCTTCCCATGTAAAATGTTACAGAGGGTTCCACAGACCTCCCTTGCTAGATGGTCGGTCTTTTTGAGATATGTATATACTATGTGTTTGTATACATATAGCAACACTAATCTTAACTTATCCATTCCCCCCACCTTTCCTTTTAGATGAGCATAGTTTGTTTTCTAAGTCTGTGAGTGTCTTTCTCTGTGGAAATATATTCATTTGTGTCAGTTATTAGATAACGCCTATAAGTGATATCATAGAATACAGGTCTTTGGTTTCCGAGTTACCTCATGTTTCGTGATTATCTCCAGACTCATTTGTGGTGCCTCAAAGAGCAATGGTTCATTGCTTTCCATGGCTAATATTCCATTGTGTACATGGACCACTTCTTCTTTATCCATTCACCTCTTGTTGGATATTTTGATTGCTTCACTGTCTTGGCTAATGTGAATAAGGCTGCACTGCAGCTTTTGCGGCCTGTGTCTTCTCGATTCTTGTCTTCTCAGGTCAGAGGTCCAATGGTGCGCCTGCTGGACTGAATGGTACCTCCATTTTTACTTTTAAACACAGCTCCTTTCTCTTCTCATTATTGGCTGTTACCCCTTTACGTCTCACCAGCAGGTAGAGGGGACACAGTTCTTAAAAACCCCGTCAGCATTTATTGTTTCTGGACATTTTGCTGATGGTCAGTCGACTGGTCTAAGTTGAAACTTTTTGTAGATTAGATTGCATGGGTCTAACACTCCCTGAGGTTGAGCTTTTATCCATTTTCCTTTTTTTTTTTAAAAGAGCGTGAGTAAAACTTAACTCCTCATACTCTCTTCTTGAAACATTTGCCTGTTTTGAATTTTTTTGTCCATTCCCTACTTCAGCACAATTTTTTAGGGCAGGTGTCCTTTACAGCCCTGAGTCCTTGTAAATGTTAAGTGACCATTAGCTGTGAGTTTAAAGCTGCTCTTGCAGGAAACGGCCACAAGGTGGCAGCATTTCTCCTTTACCAAATTTGGTAACTGGGGAAACAGAGCCTTAATGGAAGTGGTGTTCTAGGTTGTAAATTCGAATGGAATGTGCCAGGAAAAAAGCACTTTATGTTTATGTCTCATTACTTCTTGTTCATAATTGTAATTTACTTTTTATTTTTCATCCCAGCAAATTTGATTACAATGGTTTGTTTGTTCTAGGTGTGCAAGATGTGGTTCTTTCACACATATACGTGTATCTATTCTTCCTCGCATCCTTTTCCCATGTAGGTTATGACACAATGTTGAGTAGTCTTCTCCTGGTCTTCCGTACGTCTTTGGTGATTATATATTTCACATGGTATGTATATCTCTGTTAACCCCAATATGGTAATGTATCCAATCCTCATCCCTTTCTATTTGGTGAACCATCAGTTTTTTTAATGAATCTGTGATTGCCTTTCTCTGTGGAAATATCTTCATTGCTATCAATTTTTAAGTAACTCCTAAAAGTGATATGATAGGATATGTGTCTTTTGCTTTCTCACTTACTACAGGTGGCGTGATTACGTCTAGACTCATGTATGGTGCTGTAAATGGCATTGTTTCATTTTTTTCACTAGCGAATATTCCATCTGTACATGGAGGAGTTCTTCTTTGTCCACCCATCTGTTGGTGGACTTTTTGGTTACTTCCATATCTTGGCTATTGTAATACTGTGCCATGCAGATTTGCCTGCCTGTGTCTTTCCAATTCTTTCTTCTTAGATTATAGGTCGAGGAGTGGGCCTGCTGGATCATACGGTAGCTCAATGTTTACCTTTTTAAGGCACCTCCATTCTGTTCTCATTCGTGACCCTTTTCAAGTTACGTCCCACATGAAGTTGAGGGTATGCATTTCTCCACAACACCTTCAGCATTTATTGTTTGTAGTTTCCTTGCTGATGGTTATTCTGACAAGTGTGAGCTGATACCTCTTTGTGGTTGAATTCGCCTGTGCCTCATAATCCGTTGAAATTGAGCTTTAAGGCATGTCCTTTTTATTTTTCAACCTGTGATTACCCCTTAGTTCTTCAAAGTGTTCTCTTAAAGTATGTGTCACATTTTGAAATGTTTTGGCCATTACCTCCCTCAAGACATTTTGAGGGTAGGTTTCATTTACAGTTCTGCAGTACTTGTTCCTATGAAATGACCATTAGCACAGGCTTTAAAGCTGATTTGCAGGTAAATGCCAGAGCGAGGCAGCCTTTCTATGTCCCCACCATGGTAACTAGGGAAAAGCCCTTGCGGCCTGTGGTGTTTCTCGGTTATAAATTAGAGTGGAGTGTGCCCGGACAAACCCACACAAGCTGATGTCTCCTTACTTTTGTTGGATTTTTAAATTTAATTTTTAGTTTTTATTGGAGTAATTCCCCAGTGTGCACGTGGACCACATCTACTTTGCGCATTCCTCAGTTGATGGACATTTTCATTGCTTCCAAGTGTTGGCTCTGGTAAATATTGTTGGAGTGCAGGATTGCCAGCCTGTGACTTTTTGATTCTCATTTTCTCAGTTGATAGGTCCAGCAGTGGGTGTGATTGATTGACTGGTAGCACCGTGTTTCCCTTTTCAAAGCACCTTCTTTGTGTTTTCATTAGTGGCTCTTACCACGTCCCCCTTAGAATCGAGGGTATGCATTTCTCCACAATCGATTTAGCATTTATTGTTTGCTGCCTTTATGCTAATGGCCCTACTGGCTGCTGTTTGGTGATAGGGTTTTGTAATTTGGGTTTGCATGTCTTTGAAAATTCGTAAAACTCATCATGTTTCTCCACCGTTTTCTTTTCTGTTAAAAAAAAGGAAACAGTTGGGAGTACAATATATCTCTTGAAAATGTCTTCTTGGAAGGTTGCCCTATTTTGAAATTTTTGGTCGATTTTCCACCTCAGAATTTTTTTAGAGAGCAGGTGTCATTTCCCGAACTGCAAGTTTGTTGAATATTTAGTGACCATTAGCAATGGGTTTAAAGCTGCTGTTGTGGGAACTGGCCTCAAGTAGGCAGCATTTCTCCACTCCCAAATCTGGGTACTAGGGCAGCAGAGCCTTTCTGGAAGTCGTGTTCCTAGGTTGTAAATTAAATTGGAATGTGCCTGGAGAAACCCCCATAAGTTTATGTCTCATTATTTCTTCTTGGTTTTAAAATTTTTTTTAATTGGGGTAAAGCTTCGAATATTGTCTGTCCTAGGTGTACACAGTCTGGTTCATTTGTACATTATATATGTCTATTCAAGTACAGATCCTCTTCCCATGTAAAATGTTACAGAGGGTTCCACAGACCTCCCTTGCTAGATGGTCGGTCTTTTTGAGATATGTATATACTATGTGTTTGTATACATATAGCAACACTAATCTTAACTTATCCATTCCCCCCACCTTTCCTTTTAGATGAGCATAGTTTGTTTTCTAAGTCTGTGAGTGTCTTTCTCTGTGGAAATATATTCATTTGTGTCAGTTATTAGATAACGCCTATAAGTGATATCATAGAATACAGGTCTTTGGTTTCCGAGTTACCTCATGTTTCGTGATTATCTCCAGACTCATTTGTGGTGCCTCAAAGAACAATGGTTCATTGTTTTCCATGGCTAATATTCCATTGTGTACATGGACCACTTCTTCTTTATCCATTCACCTCTTGTTGGATATTTTGATTGCTTCACTGTCTTGGCTAATGTGAATAAGGCTGCACTGCAGCTTTTGCGGCCTGTGTCTTCTCGATTCTTGTCTTCTCAGGTGAGAGGTCCAATGGTGCGCCTGCTGGACTGAATGGTACCTCCATTTTTACTTTTAAACACAGCTCCTTTCTCTTCTCATTATTGGCTGTTACCCCTTTACGTCTCACCAGCAGGTAGAGGGGACACAGTTCTTAAAAACCCCGTCAGCATTTATTGTTTCTGGACATTTTGCTGATGGTCAGTCGACTGGTCTAAGTTGAAACTTTTTGTAGATTAGATTGCATGGGTCTAACACTCCCTGAGGTTGAGCTTTTATCCATTTTCCTTTTTTTTTTAAAAGAGCGTGAGTAAAACTTAACTCCTCATACTCTCTTCTTGAAACATTTGCCTGTTTTGAATTTTTTTGTCCATTCCCTACTTCAGCACAATTTTTTAGGGCAGGTGTCCTTTACAGCCCTGAGTCCTTGTGAATGTTAAGTGACCATTAGCTGTGAGTTTAAAGCTGCTCTTGCAGGAAACGGCCACAAGGTGGCAGCATTTCTCCTTTACCAAATTTGGTAACTGGGGAAACAGAGCCTTAATGGAAGTGGTGTTCTAGGTTGTAAATTCGAATGGAATGTGCCAGGAAAAAAGTACTTTATGTTTATGTCTCATTACTTCTTGTTCATAATTGTAATTTACTTTTTATTTTTTATCCCAGCAAATTTGATTACAATGGTTTGTTTGTTCTAGGTGTGCAAGATGTGGTTCTTTCACACATATACGTGTATCTATTCTTCCTCGCATCCTTTTCCCATGTAGGTTATGACACAATGTTGAGTAGTCTTCTCCTGGTCTTCCGTACGTCTTTGGTGATTATATATTTCACATGGTATGTATATCTCTGTTAACCCCAATATGGTAATGTATCCAATCCTCATCCCTTTCTATTTGGTGAACCATCAGTTTTTTTAATGAATCTGTGATTTCCTTTCTCTGTGGAAATATCTTCATTGGTATCAATTTTTAAGTAACTCCTAAAAGTGATATGATAGGATATGTGTCTTTTGCTTTCTCACTTACTACAGGTGGCGTGATTACGTCTAGACTCATGTATGGTGCTGTAAATGGCATTGTTTCATTTTTTTCACTAGCGAATATTCCATCTGTACATGGAGGAGTTCTTCTTTGTCCACCCATCTGTTGGTGGACTTTTTGGTTACTTCCATATCTTGGCTATTGTAATATTGTGCCATGCAGATTTGCCTGCCTGTGTCTTTCCAATTCTTTCTTCTTAGATTATAGGTCGAGGAGTGGGCCTGCTGGATCATATGGTAGCTCAATGTTTACCTTTTTAAGGCACCTCCATTCTGTTCTCATTCGTGGCCCTTTTCAAGTTACGTCCCACTTGATGTTGAGGGTATGCATTTCTCCACAACACCTTCAGCATTTATTGTTTGTAGTTTCCTTGCTGATGGTTATTCTGACAAGTGTGAGCTGATACCTCTTTGTGGTTGAATTCGCCTGTGCCTCATAATCCGTTGAAATTGAGCTTTAAGGCATGTCCTTTTTATTTTTCAACCTGTGATTACCCCTTAGTTCTTCAAAGTGTTGTCTTAAAGTATGTGTCACATTTTGAAATGTTTTGGCCATTACCTCCCTCAAGACATTTTGAGGGTAGGTTTCATTTACAGTTCTGCAGTACTTGTTCCTATGAAATGACCATTAGCACAGGCTTTAAAGCTGCTTTTGCAGGTAAATGCCAGAGGGCGGCAGCCTTTCTATGTCCCCACCATGGTAACTAGGGAAAAGCCCTTGAGGCCTGTGGTGTTTCTCGGTTATAAATTAGAGTGGAGTGTGCCCGGACAAACCCACACAAGCTGATGTCTCCTTACTTTTGTTGGATTTTTAAATTTAATTTTTAGTTTTTTTGGAGTAATTCCCCAGTGTGCACGTGGACCACTTCTACTTTGCGCATTCCTCAGTTGATGGACATTTTCATTGCTTCCAAGTGTTGGCTTTGGTAAATATTGTTGGAGTGCAGGATTGCCAGCCTGTGACTTTTTGATTCTCATTTTCTCAGTTGATAGGCCCAGCAGTGGGTGTGATTGATTGACTGGTAGCACCGTGTTTCCCTTTTCAAAGCACCTTCTTTGTGTTTTCATTAGTGGCTCTTACCACGTCCCCCTTAGAATCGAGGGTATGCATTCCTCCACAATCGATTTAGCATTTATTGTTTGCTGCCTTTATGCTAATGTCCCTACTGGCTGCTGTATGCTGATAGGGTTTTGTAATTTGGGTTTGCATGTCTTTGAAAATTCGTAAAACTCATCATGTTTCTCCACCGTTTTCTTTTCTGTTAAAAAAAAGGAAACAGTTGGGAGTACAATATATCTCTTGAAAATGTCTTCTTGGAAGGTTGCCCTATTTTGAAATTTTTGGTCGATTTTCCACCTCAGAATTTTTTTAGAGAGCAGGTGTCATTTCCCGAACTGCAAGTTTGTTGAATATTTAGTGACCATTAGCAATGGGTTTAAAGCTGCTGTTGTGGGAACTGGCCTCAAGTAGGCAGCATTTCTCCACTCCCAAATCTGGGTACTAGGGCAGCAGAGCCTTTCTGGAAGTCGTGTTCCTAGGTTGTAAATTAAATTGGATTGTGCCTGGAGAAACCCCCATAAGTTTATGTCTCATTATTTCTTCTTGGTTTTAAAATTTTTTTTAATTGGGGTAAAGCTTCGAATATTGTCTGTCCTAGGTGTACACAATCTGGTTCATTTGTACATTATATATGTCTATTCAAGTACAGATCCTCTTCCCATGTAAAATGTTACAGAGGGTTCCACAGACCTCCCTTGCTAGATGGTCGGTCTTTTTGAGATATGTATATACTATGTGTTTGTATACATATAGCAACACTAATCTTAACTTATCCATTCCCCCCACCTTTCCTTTTAGATGAGCATAGTTTGTTTTCTAAGTCTGTGAGTGTCTTTCTCTGTGGAAATATATTCATTTGTGTCAGTTATTAGATAACGCCTATAAGTGATATCATAGAATACAGGTCTTTGGTTTCCGAGTTACCTCATGTTTCGTGATTATCTCCAGACTCATTTGTGGTGCCTCAAAGAGCAATGGTTCATTGCTTTCCATGGCTAATATTCCATTGTGTACATGGACCACTTCTTCTTTATCCATTCACCTCTTGTTGGATATTTTGATTGCTTCACTGTCTTGGCTAATGTGAATAAGGCTGCACTGCAGCTTTTGCGGCCTGTGTCTTCTCGATTCTTGTCTTCTCAGGTCAGAGGTCCAATGGTGCGCCTGCTGGACTGAATGGTACCTCCATTTTTACTTTTAAACACAGCTCCTTTCTCTTCTCATTATTGGCTGTTACCCCTTTACGTCTCACCAGCAGGTAGAGGGGACACAGTTCTTAAAAACCCCGTCAGCATTTATTGTTTCTGGACATTTTGCTGATGGTCAGTCGACTGGTCTAAGTTGAAACTTTTTGTAGATTAGATTGCATGGGTCTAACACTCCCTGAGGTTGAGCTTTTATCCATTTTCCTTTTTTTTTTTAAAAGAGCGTGAGTAAAACTTAACTCCTCATACTCTCTTCTTGAAACATTTGCCTGTTTTGAATTTTTTTGTCCATTCCCTACTTCAGCACAATTTTTTAGGGCAGGTGTCCTTTACAGCCCTGAGTCCTTGTAAATGTTAAGTGACCATTAGCTGTGAGTTTAAAGCTGCTCTTGCAGGAAACGGCCACAAGGTGGCAGCATTTCTCCTTTACCAAATTTGGTAACTGGGGAAACAGAGCCTTAATGGAAGTGGTGTTCTAGGTTGTAAATTCGAATGGAATGTGCCAGGAAAAAAGCACTTTATGTTTATGTCTCATTACTTCTTGTTCATAATTGTAATTTACTTTTTATTTTTCATCCCAGCAAATTTGATTACAATGGTTTGTTTGTTCTAGGTGTGCAAGATGTGGTTCTTTCACACATATACGTGTATCTATTCTTCCTCGCATCCTTTTCCCATGTAGGTTATGACACAATGTTGAGTAGTCTTCTCCTGGTCTTCCGTACGTCTTTGGTGATTATATATTTCACATGGTATGTATATCTCTGTTAACCCCAATATGGTAATGTATCCAATCCTCATCCCTTTCTATTTGGTGAACCATCAGTTTTTTTAATGAATCTGTGATTGCCTTTCTCTGTGGAAATATCTTCATTGCTATCAATTTTTAAGTAACTCCTAAAAGTGATATGATAGGATATGTGTCTTTTGCTTTCTCACTTACTACAGGTGGCGTGATTACGTCTAGACTCATGTATGGTGCTGTAAATGGCATTGTTTCATTTTTTTCACTAGCGAATATTCCATCTGTACATGGAGGAGTTCTTCTTTGTCCACCCATCTGTTGGTGGACTTTTTGGTTACTTCCATATCTTGGCTATTGTAATACTGTGCCATGCAGATTTGCCTGCCTGTGTCTTTCCAATTCTTTCTTCTTAGATTATAGGTCGAGGAGTGGGCCTGCTGGATCATACGGTAGCTCAATGTTTACCTTTTTAAGGCACATCCATTCTGTTCTCATTCGTGGCCCTTTTCAAGTTACGTCCCACATGAAGTTGAGGGTATGCATTTCTCCACAACACCTTCAGCATTTATTGTTTGTAGTTTCCTTGCTGATGGTTATTCTGACGAGTGTGAGCTGATACCTCTTTGTGGTTGAATTCGCCTGTGCCTCATAATCCGTTGAAATTGAGCTTTAAGGCATGTCCTTTTTATTTTTCAACCTGTGATTACCCCTTAGTTCTTCAAAGTGTTCTCTTAAAGTATGTGTCACATTTTGAAATGTTTTGGCCATTACCTCCCTCAAGACATTTTGAGGGTAGGTTTCATTTACAGTTCTGCAGTACTTGTTCCTATGAAATGACCATTAGCACAGGCTTTAAAGCTGATTTGCAGGTAAATGCCAGAGCGAGGCAGCCTTTCTATGTCCCCACCATGGTAACTAGGGAAAAGCCCTTGCGGCCTGTGGTGTTTCTCGGTTATAAATTAGAGTGGAGTGTGCCCGGACAAACCCACACAAGCTGATGTCTCCTTACTTTTGTTGGATTTTTAAATTTAATTTTTAGTTTTTATTGGAGTAATTCCCCAGTGTGCACGTGGACCACATCTACTTTGCGCATTCCTCAGTTGATGGACATTTTCATTGCTTCCAAGTGTTGGCTCTGGTAAATATTGTTGGAGTGCAGGATTGCCAGCCTGTGACTTTTTGATTCTCATTTTCTCAGTTGATAGGTCCAGCAGTGGGTGTGATTGATTGACTGGTAGCACCGTGTTTCCCTTTTCAAAGCACCTTCTTTGTGTTTTCATTAGTGGCTCTTACCACGTCCCCCTTAGAATCGAGGGTATGCATTTCTCCACAATCGATTTAGCATTTATTGTTTGCTGCCTTTATGCTAATGGCCCTACTGGCTGCTGTTTGCTGATAGGGTTTTGTAATTTGGGTTTGCATGTCTTTGAAAATTCGTAAAACTCATCATGTTTCTCCACCGTTTTCTTTTCTGTTAAAAAAAAGGAAACAGTTGGGAGTACAATATATCTCTTGAAAATGTCTTCTTGGAAGGTTGCCCTATTTTGAAATTTTTGGTCGATTTTCCACCTCAGAATTTTTTTAGAGAGCAGGTGTCATTTCCCGAACTGCAAGTTTGTTGAATATTTAGTGACCATTAGCAATGGGTTTAAAGCTGCTGTTGTGGGAACTGGCCTCAAGTAGGCAGCATTTCTCCACTCCCAAATCTGGGTACTAGGGCAGCAGAGCCTTTCTGGAAGTCGTGTTCCTAGGTTGTAAATTAAATTGGAATGTGCCTGGAGAAACCCCCATAAGTTTATGTCTCATTATTTCTTCTTGGTTTTAAAATTTTTTTTAATTGGGGTAAAGCTTCGAATATTGTCTGTCCTAGGTGTACACAGTCTGGTTCATTTGTACATTATATATGTCTATTCAAGTACAGATCCTCTTCCCATGTAAAATGTTACAGAGGGTTCCACAGACCTCCCTTGCTAGATGGTCGGTCTTTTTGAGATATGTATATACTATGTGTTTGTATACATATAGCAACACTAATCTTAACTTATCCATTCCCCCCACCTTTCCTTTTAGATGAGCATAGTTTGTTTTCTAAGTCTGTGAGTGTCTTTCTCTGTGGAAATATATTCATTTGTGTCAGTTATTAGATAACGCCTATAAGTGATATCATAGAATACAGGTCTTTGGTTTTCGAGTTACCTCATGTTTCGTGATTATCTCCAGACTCATTTGTGGTGCCTCAAAGAACAATGGTTCATTGTTTTCCATGGCTAATATTCCATTGTGTACATGGACCACTTCTTCTTTATCCATTCACCTCTTGTTGGATATTTTGATTGCTTCACTGTCTTGGCTAATGTGAATAAGGCTGCACTGCAGCTTTTGCGGCCTGTGTCTTCTCGATTCTTGTCTTCTCAGGTCAGAGGTCCAATGGTGCGCCTGCTGGACTGAATGGTACCTCCATTTTTACTTTTAAACACAGCTCCTTTCTCTTCTCATTATTGGCTGTTACCCCTTTACGTCTCACCAGCAGGTAGAGGGGACACAGTTCTTAAAAACCCCGTCAGCATTTATTGTTTCTGGACATTTTGCTGATGGTCAGTCGACTGGTCTAAGTTGAAACTTTTTGTAGATTAGATTGCATGGGTCTAACACTCCCTGAGGTTGAGCTTTTATCCATTTTCCTTTTTTTTTTTAAAAGAGCGTGAGTAAAACTTAACTCCTCATACTCTCTTCTTGAAACATTTGCCTGTTTTGAATTTTTTTGTCCATTCCCTACTTCAGCACAATTTTTTAGGGCAGGTGTCCTTTACAGCCCTGAGTCCTTGTGAATGTTAAGTGACCATTAGCTGTGAGTTTAAAGCTGCTCTTGCAGGAAACGGCCACAAGGTGGCAGCATTTCTCCTTTACCAAATTTGGTAACTGGGGAAACAGAGCCTTAATGGAAGTGGTGTTCTAGGTTGTAAATTCGAATGGAATGTGCCAGGAAAAAAGTACTTTATGTTTATGTCTCATTACTTCTTGTTCATAATTGTAATTTACTTTTTATTTTTTATCCCAGCAAATTTGATTACAATGGTTTGTTTGTTCTAGGTGTGCAAGATGTGGTTCTTTCACACATATACGTGTATCTATTCTTCCTCGCATCCTTTTCCCATGTAGGTTATGACACAATGTTGAGTAGTCTTCTCCTGGTCTTCCGTACGTCTTTGGTGATTATATATTTCACATGGTATGTATATCTCTGTTAACCCCAATATGGTAATGTATCCAATCCTCATCCCTTTCTATTTGGTGAACCATCAGTTTTTTTAATGAATCTGTGATTGCCTTTCTCTGTGGAAATATCATCATTGGTATCAATTTTTAAGTAACTCCTAAAAGTGATATGATAGGATATGTGTCTTTTGCTTTCTCACTTACTACAGGTGGCGTGATTACGTCTAGACTCATGTATGGTGCTGTAAATGGCATTGTTTCATTTTTTTCACTAGCGAATATTCCATCTGTACATGGAGGAGTTCTTCTTTGTCCACCCATCTGTTGGTGGACTTTTTGGTTACTTCCATATCTTGGCTATTGTAATACTGTGCCATGCAGATTTGCCTGCCTGTGTCTTTCCAATTCTTTCTTCTTAGATTATAGGTCGAGGAGTGGGCCTGCTGGATCATATGGTAGCTCAATGTTTACCTTTTTAAGGCACCTCCATTCTGTTCTCATTCGTGGCCCTTTTCAAGTTACGTCCCACTTGATGTTGAGGGTATGCATTTCTCCACAACACCTTCAGCATTTATTGTTTGTAGTTTCCTTGCTGATGGTTATTCTGACAAGTGTGAGCTGATACCTCTTTGTGGTTGAATTCGCCTGTGCCTCATAATCCGTTGAAATTGAGCTTTAAGGCATGTCCTTTTTATTTTTCAACCTGTGATTACCCCTTAGTTCTTCAAAGTGTTGTCTTAAAGTATGTGTCACATTTTGAAATGTTTTGGCCATTACCTCCCTCAAGACATTTTGAGGGTAGGTTTCATTTACAGTTCTGCAGTACTTGTTCCTATGAAATGACCATTAGCACAGGCTTTAAAGCTGCTTTTGCAGGTAAATGCCAGAGGGCGGCAGCCTTTCTATGTCCCCACCATGGTAACTAGGGAAAAGCCCTTGAGGCCTGTGGTGTTTCTCGGTTATAAATTAGAGTGGAGTGTGCCCGGACAAACCCACACAAGCTGATGTCTCCTTACTTTTGTTGGATTTTTAAATTTAATTTTTAGTTTTTATTGGAGTAATTCCCCAGTGTGCACGTGGACCACTTCTACTTTGCGCATTCCTCAGTTGATGGACATTTTCATTGCTTCCAAGTGTTGGCTTTGGTAAATATTGTTGGAGTGCAGGATTGCCAGCCTGTGACTTTTTGATTCTCATTTTCTCAGTTGATAGGCCCAGCAGTGGGTGTGATTGATTGACTGGTAGCACCGTGTTTCCCTTTTCAAAGCACCTTCTTTGTGTTTTCATTAGTGGCTCTTACCACGTCCCCCTTAGAATCGAGGGTATGCATTTCTCCACAATCGATTTAGCATTTATTGTTTGCTGCCTTTATGCTAATGTCCCTACTGGCTGCTGTATGCTGATAGGGTTTTGTAATTTGGGTTTGCATGTCTTTGAAAATTCGTAAAACTCATCATGTTTCTCCACCGTTTTCTTTTCTGTTAAAAAAAAGGAAACAGTTGGGAGTACAATATATCTCTTGAAAATGTCTTCTTGGAAGGTTGCCCTATTTTGAAATTTTTGGTCGATTTTCCACCTCAGAATTTTTTTAGAGAGCAGGTGTCATTTCCCGAACTGCAAGTTTGGTGAATATTTAGTGACCATTAGCAATGGGTTTAAAGCTGCTGTTGTGGGAAGTGGCCTCAAGTAGGCAGCATTTCTCCACTCCCAAATCTGGGTACTAGGGCAGCAGAGCCTTTCTGGAAGTCGTGTTCCTAGGTTGTAAATTAAATTGGATTGTGCCTGGAGAAACCCCCATAAGTTTATGTCTCATTATTTCTTCTTGGTTTTAAAATTTTTTTTAATTGGGGTAAAGCTTCGAATATTGTCTGTCCTAGGTGTACACAATCTGGTTCATTTGTACATTATATATGTCTATTCAAGTACAGATCCTCTTCCCATGTAAAATGTTACAGAGGGTTCCACAGACCTCCCTTGCTAGATGGTCGGTCTTTTTGAGATATGTATATACTATGTGTTTGTATACATATAGCAACACTAATCTTAACTTATCCATTCCCCCCACCTTTCCTTTTAGATGAGCATAGTTTGTTTTCTAAGTCTGTGAGTGTCTTTCTCTGTGGAAATATATTCATTTGTGTCAGTTATTAGATAACGCCTATAAGTGATATCATAGAATACAGGTCTTTGGTTTCCGAGTTACCTCATGTTTCGTGATTATCTCCAGACTCATTTGTGGTGCCTCAAAGAGCAATGGTTCATTGCTTTCCATGGCTAATATTCCATTGTGTACATGGACCACTTCTTCTTTATCCATTCACCTCTTGTTGGATATTTTGATTGCTTCACTGTCTTGGCTAATGTGAATAAGGCTGCACTGCAGCTTTTGCGGCCTGTGTCTTCTCGATTCTTGTCTTCTCAGGTCAGAGGTCCAATGGTGCGCCTGCTGGACTGAATGGTACCTCCATTTTTACTTTTAAACACAGCTCCTTTCTCTTCTCATTATTGGCTGTTACCCCTTTACGTCTCACCAGCAGGTAGAGGGGACACAGTTCTTAAAAACCCCGTCAGCATTTATTGTTTCTGGACATTTTGCTGATGGTCAGTCGACTGGTCTAAGTTGAAACTTTTTGTAGATTAGATTGCATGGGTCTAACACTCCCTGAGGTTGAGCTTTTATCCATTTTCCTTTTTTTTTTAAAAGAGCGTGAGTAAAACTTAACTCCTCATACTCTCTTCTTGAAACATTTGCCTGTTTTGAATTTTTTTGTCCATTCCCTACTTCAGCACAATTTTTTAGGGCAGGTGTCCTTTACAGCCCTGAGTCCTTGTAAATGTTAAGTGACCATTAGCTGTGAGTTTAAAGCTGCTCTTGCAGGAAACGGCCACAAGGTGGCAGCATTTCTCCTTTACCAAATTTGGTAACTGGGGAAACAGAGCCTTAATGGAAGTGGTGTTCTATGTTGTAAATTCGAATGGAATGTGCCAGGAAAAAAGCACTTTATGTTTATGTCTCATTACTTCTTGTTCATAATTGTAATTTACTTTTTATTTTTCATCCCAGCAAATTTGATTACAATGGTTTGTTTGTTCTAGGTGTGCAAGATGTGGTTCTTTCACACATATACGTGTATCTATTCTTCCTCGCATCCTTTTCCCATGTAGGTTATGACACAATGTTGAGTAGTCTTCTCCTGGTCTTCCGTACGTCTTTGGTGATTATATATTTCACATGGTATGTATATCTCTGTTAACCCCAATATGGTAATGTATCCAATCCTCATCCCTTTCTATTTGGTGAACCATCAGTTTTTTTAATGAATCTGTGATTGCCTTTCTCTGTGGAAATATCTTCATTGGTATCAATTTTTAAGTAACTCCTAAAAGTGATATGATAGGATATGTGTCTTTTGCTTTCTCACTTACTACAGGTGGCGTGATTACGTCTAGACTCATGTATGGTGCTGTAAATGGCATTGTTTCATTTTTTTCACTAGCGAATATTCCATCTGTACATGGAGGAGTTCTTCTTTGTCCACCCATCTGTTGGTGGACTTTTTGGTTACTTCCATATCTTGGCTATTGTAATACTGTGCCATGCAGATTTGCCTGCCTGTGTCTTTCCAATTCTTTCTTCTTAGATTATAGGTCGAGGAGTGGGCCTGCTGGATCATACGGTAGCTCAATGTTTACCTTTTTAAGGCACCTCCATTCTGTTCTCATTCGTGGCCCTTTTCAAGTTACGTCCCACATGAAGTTGAGGGTATGCATTTCTCCACAACACCTTCAGCATTTATTGTTTGTAGTTTCCTTCCTGATGGTTATTCTGACGAGTGTGAGCTGATACCTCTTTGTGGTTGAATTCGCCTGTGCCTCATAATCCGTTGAAATTGAGCTTTAAGGCATGTCCTTTTTATTTTTCAACCTGTGATTACCCCTTAGTTCTTCAAAGTGTTCTCTTAAAGTATGTGTCACATTTTGAAATGTTTTGGCCATTACCTCCCTCAAGACATTTTGAGGGTAGGTTTCATTTACAGTTCTGCAGTACTTGTTCCTATGAAATGACCATTAGCACAGGCTTTAAAGCTGCTTTTGCAGGTAAATGCCAGAGCGCGGCAGCCTTTCTATGTCCCCACCATGGTAACTAGGGAAAAGCCCTTGCGGCCTGTGGTGTTTCTCGGTTATAAATTAGAGTGGAGTGTGCCCTGACAAACCCACACAAGCTGATGTCTCCTTACTTTTGTTGGATTTTTAAATTTAATTTTTAGTTTTTATTGGAGTAATTCCCCAGTGTGCACGTGGACCACATCTACTTTGCGCATTCCTCAGTTGATGGACATTTTCATTGCTTCCAAGTGTTGGCTCTGGTAAATATTGTTGGAGTGCAGGATTGCCAGCCTGTGACTTTTTGATTCTCATTTTCTCAGTTGATAGGTCCAGCAGTGGGTGTGATTGATTGACTGGTAGCACCGTGTTTCCCTTTTCAAAGCACCTTCTTTGTGTTTTCATTAGTGGCTCTTACCACGTCCCCCTTAGAATCGAGGGTATGCATTTCTCCACAATCGATTTAGCATTTATTGTTTGCTGCCTTTATGCTAATGGCCCTACTGGCTGCTGTTTGCTGATAGGGTTTTGTAATTTGGGTTTGCATGTCTTTGAAAATTCGTAAAACTCATCATGTTTCTCCACCGTTTTCTTTTCTGTTAAAAAAAAGGAAACAGTTGGGAGTACAATATATCTCTTGAAAATGTCTTCTTGGAAGGTTGCCCTATTTTGAAATTTTTGGTCGATTTTCCACCTCAGAATTTTTTTAGAGAGCAGGTGTCATTTCCCGAACTGCAAGTTTGGTGAATATTTAGTGACCATTAGCAATGGGTTTAAAGCTGCTGTTGTGGGAACTGGCCTCAAGTAGGCAGCATTTCTCCACTCCCAAATCTGGGTACTAGGGCAGCAGAGCCTTTCTGGAAGTCGTGTTCCTAGGTTGTAAATTAAATTGGAATGTGCCTGGAGAAACCCCCATAAGTTTATGTCTCATTATTTCTTCTTGGTTTTAAAATTTTTTTTAATTGGGGTAAAGCTTCGAATATTGTCTGTCCTAGGTGTACACAATCTGGTTCATTTGTACATTATATATGTCTATTCAAGTACAGATCCTCTTCCCATGTAAAATGTTACAGAGGGTTCCACAGACCTCCCTTGCTAGATGGTCGGTCTTTTTGAGATATGTATATACTATGTGTTTGTATACATATAGCAACACTAATCTTAACTTATCCATTCCCCCCACCTTTCCTTTTAGATGAGCATAGTTTGTTTTCTAAGTCTGTGAGTGTCTTTCTCTGTGGAAATATATTCATTTGTGTCAGTTATTAGATAACGCCTATAAGTGATATCATAGAATACAGGTCTTTGGTTTCCGAGTTACCTCATGTTTCGTGATTATCTCCAGACTCATTTGTGGTGCCTCAAAGAACAATGGTTCATTGTTTTCCATGGCTAATATTCCATTGTGTACATGGACCACTTCTTCTTTATCCATTCACCTCTTGTTGGATATTTTGATTGCTTCACTGTCTTGGCTAATGTGAATAAGGCTGCACTGCAGCTTTTGCGGCCTGTGTCTTCTCGATTCTTGTCTTCTCAGGTCAGAGGTCCAATGGTGCGCCTGCTGGACTGAATGGTACCTCCATTTTTACTTTTAAACACAGCTCCTTTCTCTTCTCATTATTGGCTGTTACCCCTTTACGTCTCACCAGCAGGTAGAGGGGACACAGTTCTTAAAAACCCCGTCAGCATTTATTGTTTCTGGACATTTTGCTGATAGTCAGTCGACTGGTCTAAGTTGAAACTTTTTGTAGATTAGATTGCATGGGTCTAACACTCCCTGAGGTTGAGCTTTTATCCATTTTCCTTTTTTTTTTTAAAAGAGCGTGAGTAAAACTTAACTCCTCATACTCTCTTCTTGAAACATTTGCCTGTTTTGAATTTTTTTGTCCATTCCCTACTTCAGCACAATTTTTTAGGGCAGGTGTCCTTTACAGCCCTGAGTCCTTGTGAATGTTAAGTGACCATTAGCTGTGAGTTTAAAGCTGCTCTTGCAGGAAACGGCCACAAGGTGGCAGCATTTCTCCTTTACCAATTTTGGTAACTGGGGAAACAGAGCCTTAATGGAAGTGGTGTTCTAGGTTGTAAATTCGAATGGAATGTGCCAGGAAAAAAGTACTTTATGTTTATGTCTCATTACTTCTTGTTCATAATTGTAATTTACTTTTTATTTTTTATCCCAGCAAATTTGATTACAATGGTTTGTTTGTTCTAGGTGTGCAAGATGTGGTTCTTTCACACATATACGTGTATCTATTCTTCCTCGCATCCTTTTCCCATGTAGGTTATGACACAATGTTGAGTAGTCTTCTCCTGGTCTTCCGTACGTCTTTGGTGATTATATATTTCACATGGTATGTATATCTCTGTTAACCCCAATATGGTAATGTATCCAATCCTCATCCCTTTCTATTTGGTGAACCATCAGTTTTTTTAATGAATCTGTGATTGCCTTTCTCTGTGGAAATATCTTCATTGGTATCAATTTTTAAGTAACTCCTAAAAGTGATATGATAGGATATGTGTCTTTTGCTTTCTCACTTACTACAGGTGGCGTGATTACGTCTAGACTCATGTATGGTGCTGTAAATGGCATTGTTTCATTTTTTTCACTAGCGAATATTCCATCTGTACATGGAGGAGTTCTTCTTTGTCCACCCATCTGTTGGTGGACTTTTTGGTTACTTCCATATCTTGGCTATTGTAATACTGTGCCATGCAGATTTGCCTGCCTGTGTCTTTCCAATTCTTTCTTCTTAGATTATAGGTCGAGGAGTGGGCCTGCTGGATCATACGGTAGCTCAATGTTTACCTTTTTAAGGCACCTCCATTCTGTTCTCATTCGTGGCCCTTTTCAAGTTACGTCCCACTTGATGTTGAGGGTATGCATTTCTCCACAACACCTTCAGCATTTATTGTTTGTAGTTTCCTTGCTGATGGTTATTTGACAAGTGTGAGCTGATACCTCTTTGTGGTTGAATTCGCCTGTGCCTCATAATCCGTTGAAATTGAGCTTTAAGGCATGTCCTTTTTATTTTTCAACCTGTGATTACCCCTTAGTTCTTCAAAGTGTTCTCTTAAAGTATGTGTCACATTTTGAAATGTTTTGGCCATTACCTCCCTCAAGACATTTTGAGGGTAGGTTTCATTTACAGTTCTGCAGTACTTGTTCCTATGAAATGACCATTAGCACAGGCTTTAAAGCTGCTTTTGCAGGTAAATGCCAGAGGGCGGCAGCCTTTCTATGTCCCCACCATGGTAACTACGGAAAAGCCCTTGAGGCCTGTGGTGTTTCTCGGTTATAAATTAGAGTGGAGTGTGCCCGGACAAACCCACACAAGCTGATGTCTCCTTACTTTTGTTGGATTTTTAAATTTAATTTTTAGTTTTTATTGGAGTAATTCCCCAGTGTGCACGTGGACCACTTCTACTTTGCGCATTCCTCAGTTGATGGACATTTTCATTGCTTCCAAGTGTTGGCTCTGGTAAATATTGTTGGAGTGCAGGATTGCCAGCCTGTGACTTTTTGATTCTCATTTTCTCAGTTGATAGGCCCAGCAGTGGGTGTGATTGATTGACTGGTAGCACCGTGTTTCCCTTTTCAAAGCACCTTCTTTGTGTTTTCATTAGTGGCTCTTACCACGTCCCCCTTAGAATCGAGGGTATGCATTTCTCCACAATCGATTTAGCATTTATTGTTTGCTGCCTTTATGCTAATGGCCCTACTGGCTGCTGTATGCTGATAGGGTTTTGTAATTTGGGTTTGCATGTCTTTGAAAATTCGTAAAACTCATCATGTTTCTCCACCGTTTTCTTTTCTGTCAAAAAAAAGGAAACAGTTGGGAGTACAATATATCTGTTGAAAATGTCTTCTTGGAAGGTTGCCCTATTTTGAAATTTTTGGTCGATTTTCCACCTCAGAATTTTTTTAGAGAGCAGGTGTCATTTCCCGAACTGCAAGTTTGGTGAATATTTAGTGACCATTAGCAATGGGTTTAAAGCTGCTGTTGTGGGAAGTGTCCTCAAGTAGGCAGCATTTCTCCACTCCCAAATCTGGGTACTAGGGCAGCAGAGCCTTTCTGGAAGTCGTGTTCCTAGGTTGTAAATTAAATTGGAATGTGCCTGGAGAAACCCCCATAAGTTTATGTCTCATTATTTCTTCTTGGTTTTAAAATTTTTTTTAATTGGGGTAAAGCTTCGAATACTGTCTGTCCTAGGTGTACACAATCTGGTTCATTTGTACATTATATATGTCTATTCAAGTACAGATCCTCTTCCCATGTAAAATGTTACAGAGTGTTCCACAGACCTCCCTTGCTAGATGGTCGGTCTTTTTGAGATATGTATATACTATGTGTTTGTATACATATAGCAACACTAATCTTAACTTATCCATTCCCCCCACCTTTCCTTTTAGATGAGCATAGTTTGTTTTCTAAGTCTGTGAGTGTCTTTCTCTGTGGAAATATATTCATTTGTGTCAGTTATTAGATAACGCCTATAAGTGATATCATAGAATACAGGTCTTTGGTTTCCGAGTTACCTCATGTTTCGTGATTATCTCCAGACTCATTTGTGGTGCCTCAAAGAGCAATGGTTCATTGCTTTCCATGGCTAATATTCCATTGTGTACATGGACCACTTCTTCTTTATCCATTCACCTCTTGTTGGATATTTTGATTGCTTCACTGTCTTGGCTAATGTGAATAAGGCTGCACTGCAGCTTTTGCGGCCTGTGTCTTCTCGATTCTTGTCTTCTCAGGTGAGAGGTCCAATGGTGCGCCTGCTGGACTGAATGGTACCTCCATTTTTACTTTTAAACACAGCTCCTTTCTCTTCTCATTATTGGCTGTTACCCCTTTACGTCTCACCAGCAGGTAGAGGGGACACAGTTCTTAAAAACCCCGTCAGCATTTATTGTTTCTGGACATTTTGCTGATGGTCAGTCGACTGGTCTAAGTTGAAACTTTTTGTAGATTAGATTGCATGGGTCTAACACTCCCTGAGGTTGAGCTTTTATCCATTTTCCTTTTTTTTTTAAAAGAGCGTGAGTAAAACTTAACTCCTCATACTCTCTTCTTGAAACATTTGCCTGTTTTGAATTTTTTTGTCCATTCCCTACTTCAGCACAATTTTTTAGGGCAGGTGTCCTTTACAGCCCTGAGTCCTTGTGAATGTTAAGTGACCATTAGCTGTGAGTTTAAAGCTGCTCTTGTAGGAAACGGCCACAAGGTGGCAGCATTTCTCCTTTACCAAATTTGGTAACTGGGGAAACAGAGCCTTAATGGAAGTGGTGTTCTAGGTTGTAAATTCGAATGGAATGTGCCAGGAAAAAAGCACTTTATGTTTATGTCTCATTACTTCTTGTTCATAATTGTAATTTACTTTTTATTTTTCATCCCAGCAAATTTGATTACAATGGTTTGTTTGTTCTAGGTGTGCAAGATGTGGTTCTTTCACACATATACGTGTATCTATTCTTCCTCGCATCCTTTTCCCATGTAGGTTATGACACAATGTTGAGTAGTCTTCTCCTGGTCTTCCGTACGTCTTTGGTGATTATATATTTCACATGGTATGTATAGCTCTGTTAACCCCAATATGGTAATGTATCCAATCCTCATCCCTTTCTATTTGGTGAACCATCAGTTTTTTTAATGAATCTGTGATTGCCTTTCTCTGTGGAAATATCTTCATTGGTATCAATTTTTAAGTATCTCCTAAAAGTGATATGATAGGATATGTGTCTTTTGCTTTCTCACTTACTACAGGTGGCGTGATTACGTCTAGACTCTTGTATGGTGCTGTCAATGGTATTGTTTCATTTTTTTCACTAGCGAATATTCCATCTGTACATGGAGGAGTTCTTCTTTGTCCACCCATCTGTTGGTGGACTTTTTGGTTACTTCCATATCTTGGCTATTGTAATACTGTGCCATGCAGATTTGCCTGCCTGTGTCTTTCCAATTCTTTCTTCTTAGATTATAGGTCGAGGAGTGGGCCTGCTGGATCATACGGTAGCTCAATGTTTACCTTTTTAAGGCACCTCCATTCTGTTCTCATTCGTGGCCCTTTTCAAGTTACGTCCCACATGAAGTTGAGGGTATGCATTTCTTCACAACACCTTCAGCATTTATTGTTTGTAGTTTCCTTGCTGATGGTTATTCTGACAAGTGTGAGCTGATACCTCTTTGTGGTTGAATTCGCCTGTGCCTCATAATCCGTTGAAATTGAGCTTTAAGGCATGTCCTTTTTATTTTTCAACCTGTGATTACCCCTTAGTTCTTCAAAGTGTTCTCTTAAAGTATGTGTCACATTTTGAAATGTTTTGGCCATTACCTCCCTCAAGACATTTTGAGGGTAGGTTTCATTTACAGTTCTGCAGTACTTGTTCCTATGAAATGACCATTAGCACAGGCTTTAAAGCTGCTTTTGCAGGTAAATGCCAGAGGGCGGCAGCCTTTCTATGTCCCCACCATGGTAACTAGGGAAAAGCCCTTGAGGCCTGTGGTGTTTCTCGGTTATAAATTAGAGTGGAGTGTGCCCGGACAAACCCACACAAGCTGATGTCTCCTTACTTTTGTTGGATTTTTAAATTTAATTTTTAGTTTTTATTGGAGTAATTCCCCAGTGTGCACGTGGACCACTTCTACTTTGCGCATTCCTCAGTTGATGGACATTTTCATTGCTTCCAAGTGTTGGCTCTGGTAAATATTGTTGGAGTGCAGGATTGCCAGCCTGTGACTTTTTGATTCTCATTTTCTCAGTTGATAGGCCCAGCAGTGGGTGTGATTGATTGACTGGTAGCACCGTGTTTCCCTTTTCAAAGCACCTTCTTTGTGTTTTCATTAGTGGCTCTTACCACGTCCCCCTTAGAATCGAGGGTATGCATTTCTCCACAATCGATTTAGCATTTATTGTTTGCTGCCTTTATGCTAATGGCCCTACTGGCTGCTGTATGCTGATAGGGTTTTGTAATTTGGGTTTGCATGTCTTTGAAAATTCGTAAAACTCATCATGTTTCTCCACCGTTTTCTTTTCTGTTAAAAAAAAGGAAACAGTTGGGAGTACAATATATCTCTTGAAAATGTCTTCTTGGAAGGTTGCCCTATTTTGAAATTTTTGGTCGATTTTCCACCTCAGAATTTTTTTAGAGAGCAGGTGTCATTTCCCGAACTGCAAGTTTGGTGAATATTTAGTGACCATTAGCAATGGGTTTAAAGCTGCTGTTGTGGGAAGTGGCCTCAAGTAGGCAGCATTTCTCCACTCCCAAATCTGGGTACTAGGGCAGCAGAGCCTTTCTGGAAGTCGTGTTCCTAGGTTGTAAATTAAATTGGAATGTGCCTGGAGAAACCCCCATAAGTTTATGTCTCATTATTTCTTCTTGGTTTTAAAATTTTTTTTAATTGGGGTAAAGCTTCGAATATTGTCTGTCCTAGGTGTACACAATCTGGTTCATTTGTACATTATATATGTCTATTCAAGTACAGATCCTCTTCCCATGTAAAATGTTACAGAGGGTTCCACAGACCTCCCTTGCTAGATGGTCGGTCTTTTTGAGATATGTATATACTATGTGTTTGTATACATATAGCAACACTAATCTTAACTTATCCATTCCCCCCACCTTTCCTTTTAGATGAGCATAGTTTGTTTTCTAAGTCTGTGAGTGTCTTTCTCTGTGGAAATATATTCATTTGTGTCAGTTATTAGATAACGCCTATAAGTGATATCATAGAATACAGGTCTTTGGTTTCCGAGTTACCTCATGTTTCGTGATTATCTCCAGACTCATTTGTGGTGCCTCAAAGAACAATGGTTCATTGTTTTCCATGGCTAATATTCCATTGTGTACATGGACCACTTCTTCTTTATCCATTCACCTCTTGTTGGATATTTTGATTGCTTCACTGTCTTGGCTAATGTGAATAAGGCTGCACTGCAGCTTTTGCGGCCTGTGTCTTCTCGATTCTTGTCTTCTCAGGTCAGAGGTCCAATGGTGCGCCTGCTGGACTGAATGGTACCTCCATTTTTACTTTTAAACACAGCTCCTTTCTCTTCTCATTATTGGCTGTTACCCCTTTACGTCTCACCAGCAGGTAGAGGGGACACAGTTCTTAAAAACCCCGTCAGCATTTATTGTTTCTGGACATTTTGCTGATAGTCAGTCGACTGGTCTAAGTTGAAACTTTTTGTAGATTAGATTGCATGGGTCTAACACTCCCTGAGGTTGAGCTTTTATCCATTTTCCTTTTTTTTTTTAAAAGAGCGTGAGTAAAACTTAACTCCTCATACTCTCTTCTTGAAACATTTGCCTGTTTTGAATTTTTTTGTCCATTCCCTACTTCAGCACAATTTTTTAGGGCAGGTGTCCTTTACAGCCCTGAGTCCTTGTGAATGTTAAGTGACCATTAGCTGTGAGTTTAAAGCTGCTCTTGCAGGAAACGGCCACAAGGTGGCAGCATTTCTCCTTTACCAATTTTGGTAACTGGGGAAACAGAGCCTTAATGGAAGTGGTGTTCTAGGTTGTAAATTCGAATGGAATGTGCCAGGAAAAAAGTACTTTATGTTTATGTCTCATTACTTCTTGTTCATAATTGTAATTTACTTTTTATTTTTTATCCCAGCAAATTTGATTACAATGGTTTGTTTGTTCTAGGTGTGCAAGATGTGGTTCTTTCACACATATACGTGTATCTATTCTTCCTCGCATCCTTTTCCCATGTAGGTTATGACACAATGTTGAGTAGTCTTCTCCTG
The DNA here is from genome assembly GCF_028021215.1 of Eschrichtius robustus. NCBI lineage: Eukaryota > Metazoa > Chordata > Mammalia > Artiodactyla > Eschrichtiidae > Eschrichtius > Eschrichtius robustus. The sequence continues at coordinate 79,345,475 of NC_090832.1, forward strand.
GTCTTCCGTACGTCTTTGGTGATTATATATTTCACATGGTATGTATATCTCTGTTAACCCCAATATGGTAATGTATCCAATCCTCATCCCTTTCTATTTGGTGAACCATCAGTTTTTTTAATGAATCTGTGATTGCCTTTCTCTGTGGAAATATCTTCATTGGTATCAATTTTTAAGTAACTCCTAAAAGTGATATGATAGGATATGTGTCTTTTGCTTTCTCACTTACTACAGGTGGCGTGATTACGTCTAGACTCATGTATGGTGCTGTAAATGGCATTGTTTCATTTTTTTCACTAGCGAATATTCCATCTGTACATGGAGGAGTTCTTCTTTGTCCACCCATCTGTTGGTGGACTTTTTGGTTACTTCCATATCTTGGCTATTGTAATACTGTGCCATGCAGATTTGCCTGCCTGTGTCTTTCCAATTCTTTCTTCTTAGATTATAGGTCGAGGAGTGGGCCTGCTGGATCATACGGTAGCTCAATGTTTACCTTTTTAAGGCACCTCCATTCTGTTCTCATTCCTGGCCCTTTTCAAGTTACGTCCCACTTGATGTTGAGGGTATGCATTTCTCCACAACACCTTCAGCATTTATTGTTTGTAGTTTCCTTGCTGATGGTTATTTGACAAGTGTGAGCTGATACCTCTTTGTGGTTGAATTCGCCTGTGCCTCATAATCCGTTGAAATTGAGCTTTAAGGCATGTCCTTTTTATTTTTCAACCTGTGATTACCCCTTAGTTCTTCAAAGTGTTCTCTTAAAGTATGTGTCACATTTTGAAATGTTTTGGCCATTACCTCCCTCAAGACATTTTGAGGGTAGGTTTCATTTACAGTTCTGCAGTACTTGTTCCTATGAAATGACCATTAGCACAGGCTTTAAAGCTGCTTTTGCAGGTAAATGCCAGAGGGCGGCAGCCTTTCTATGTCCCCACCATGGTAACTACGGAAAAGCCCTTGAGGCCTGTGGTGTTTCTCGGTTATAAATTAGAGTGGAGTGTGCCCGGACAAACCCACACAAGCTGATGTCTCCTTACTTTTGTTGGATTTTTAAATTTAATTTTTAGTTTTTATTGGAGTAATTCCCCAGTGTGCACGTGGACCACTTCTACTTTGCGCATTCCTCAGTTGATGGACATTTTCATTGCTTCCAAGTGTTGGCTCTGGTAAATATTGTTGGAGTGCAGGATTGCCAGCCTGTGACTTTTTGATTCTCATTTTCTCAGTTGATAGGCCCAGCAGTGGGTGTGATTGATTGACTGGTAGCACCGTGTTTCCCTTTTCAAAGCACCTTCTTTGTGTTTTCATTAGTGGCTCTTACCACGTCCCCCTTAGAATCGAGGGTATGCATTTCTCCACAATCGATTTAGCATTTATTGTTTGCTGCCTTTATGCTAATGGCCCTACTGGCTGCTGTATGCTGATAGGGTTTTGTAATTTGGGTTTGCATGTCTTTGAAAATTCGTAAAACTCATCATGTTTCTCCACCGTTTTCTTTTCTGTCAAAAAAAAGGAAACAGTTGGGAGTACAATATATCTGTTGAAAATGTCTTCTTGGAAGGTTGCCCTATTTTGAAATTTTTGGTCGATTTTCCACCTCAGAATTTTTTTAGAGAGCAGGTGTCATTTCCCGAACTGCAAGTTTGGTGAATATTTAGTGACCATTAGCAATGGGTTTAAAGCTGCTGTTGTGGGAAGTGTCCTCAAGTAGGCAGCATTTCTCCACTCCCAAATCTGGGTACTAGGGCAGCAGAGCCTTTCTGGAAGTCGTGTTCCTAGGTTGTAAATTAAATTGGAATGTGCCTGGAGAAACCCCCATAAGTTTATGTCTCATTATTTCTTCTTGGTTTTAAAATTTTTTTTAATTGGGGTAAAGCTTCGAATACTGTCTGTCCTAGGTGTACACAATCTGGTTCATTTGTACATTATATATGTCTATTCAAGTACAGATCCTCTTCCCATGTAAAATGTTACAGAGTGTTCCACAGACCTCCCTTGCTAGATGGTCGGTCTTTTTGAGATATGTATATACTATGTGTTTGTATACATATAGCAACACTAATCTTAACTTATCCATTCCCCCCACCTTTCCTTTTAGATGAGCATAGTTTGTTTTCTAAGTCTGTGAGTGTCTTTCTCTGTGGAAATATATTCATTTGTGTCAGTTATTAGATAACGCCTATAAGTGATATCATAGAATACAGGTCTTTGGTTTCCGAGTTACCTCATGTTTCGTGATTATCTCCAGACTCATTTGTGGTGCCTCAAAGAGCAATGGTTCATTGCTTTCCATGGCTAATATTCCATTGTGTACATGGACCACTTCTTCTTTATCCATTCACCTCTTGTTGGATATTTTGATTGCTTCACTGTCTTGGCTAATGTGAATAAGGCTGCACTGCAGCTTTTGCGGCCTGTGTCTTCTCGATTCTTGTCTTCTCAGGTGAGAGGTCCAATGGTGCGCCTGCTGGACTGAATGGTACCTCCATTTTTACTTTTAAACACAGCTCCTTTCTCTTCTCATTATTGGCTGTTACCCCTTTACGTCTCACCAGCAGGTAGAGGGGACACAGTTCTTAAAAACCCCGTCAGCATTTATTGTTTCTGGACATTTTGCTGATGGTCAGTCGACTGGTCTAAGTTGAAACTTTTTGTAGATTAGATTGCATGGGTCTAACACTCCCTGAGGTTGAGCTTTTATCCATTTTCCTTTTTTTTTTAAAAGAGCGTGAGTAAAACTTAACTCCTCATACTCTCTTCTTGAAACATTTGCCTGTTTTGAATTTTTTTGTCCATTCCCTACTTCAGCACAATTTTTTAGGGCAGGTGTCCTTTACAGCCCTGAGTCCTTGTGAATGTTAAGTGACCATTAGCTGTGAGTTTAAAGCTGCTCTTGTAGGAAACGGCCACAAGGTGGCAGCATTTCTCCTTTACCAAATTTGGTAACTGGGGAAACAGAGCCTTAATGGAAGTGGTGTTCTAGGTTGTAAATTCGAATGGAATGTGCCAGGAAAAAAGCACTTTATGTTTATGTCTCATTACTTCTTGTTCATAATTGTAATTTACTTTTTATTTTTCATCCCAGCAAATTTGATTACAATGGTTTGTTTGTTCTAGGTGTGCAAGATGTGGTTCTTTCACACATATACGTGTATCTATTCTTCCTCGCATCCTTTTCCCATGTAGGTTATGACACAATGTTGAGTAGTCTTCTCCTGGTCTTCCGTACGTCTTTGGTGATTATATATTTCACATGGTATGTATAGCTCTGTTAACCCCAATATGGTAATGTATCCAATCCTCATCCCTTTCTATTTGGTGAACCATCAGTTTTTTTAATGAATCTGTGATTGCCTTTCTCTGTGGAAATATCTTCATTGGTATCAATTTTTAAGTATCTCCTAAAAGTGATATGATAGGATATGTGTCTTTTGCTTTCTCACTTACTACAGGTGGCGTGATTACGTCTAGACTCTTGTATGGTGCTGTCAATGGTATTGTTTCATTTTTTTCACTAGCGAATATTCCATCTGTACATGGAGGAGTTCTTCTTTGTCCACCCATCTGTTGGTGGACTTTTTGGTTACTTCCATATCTTGGCTATTGTAATACTGTGCCATGCAGATTTGCCTGCCTGTGTCTTTCCAATTCTTTCTTCTTAGATTATAGGTCGAGGAGTGGGCCTGCTGGATCATACGGTAGCTCAATGTTTACCTTTTTAAGGCACCTCCATTCTGTTCTCATTCGTGGCCCTTTTCAAGTTACGTCCCACATGAAGTTGAGGGTATGCATTTCTTCACAACACATTCAGCATTTATTGTTTGTAGTTTCCTTGCTGATGGTTATTCTGACAAGTGTGAGCTGATACCTCTTTGTGGTTGAATTCGCCTGTGCCTCATAATCCGTTGAAATTGAGCTTTAAGGCATGTCCTTTTTATTTTTCAACCTGTGATTACCCCTTAGTTCTTCAAAGTGTTCTCTTAAAGTATGTGTCACATTTTGAAATGTTTTGGCCATTACCTCCCTCAAGACATTTTGAGGGTAGGTTTCATTTACAGTTCTGCAGTACTTGTTCCTATGAAATGACCATTAGCACAGGCTTTAAAGCTGCTTTTGCAGGTAAATGCCAGAGGGCGGCAGCCTTTCTATGTCCCCACCATGGTAACTAGGGAAAAGCCCTTGAGGCCTGTGGTGTTTCTCGGTTATAAATTAGAGTGGAGTGTGCCCGGACAAACCCACACAAGCTGATGTCTCCTTACTTTTGTTGGATTTTTAAATTTAATTTTTAGTTTTTATTGGAGTAATTCCCCAGTGTGCACGTGGACCACTTCTACTTTGCGCATTCCTCAGTTGATGGACATTTTCATTGCTTCCAAGTGTTGGCTCTGGTAAATATTTTTGGAGTGCAGGATTGCCAGCCTGTGACTTTTTGATTCTCATTTTCTCAGTTGATAGGCCCAGCAGTGGGTGTGATTGATTGACTGGTAGCACCGTGTTTCCCTTTTCAAAGCACCTTCTTTGTGTTTTCATTAGTGGCTCTTACCACGTCCCCCTTAGAATCGAGGGTATGCATTTCTCCACAATCGATTTAGCATTTATTGTTTGCTGCCTTTATGCTAATGGCCCTACTGGCTGCTGTATGCTGATAGGGTTTTGTAATTTGGGTTTGCATGTCTTTGAAAATTCGTAAAACTCATCATGTTTCTCCACCGTTTTCTTTTCTGTTAAAAAAAAGGAAACAGTTGGGAGTACAATATATCTCTTGAAAATGTCTTCTTGGAAGGTTGCCCTATTTTGAAATTTTTGGTCGATTTTCCACCTCAGAATTTTTTTAGAGAGCAGGTGTCATTTCCCGAACTGCAAGTTTGGTGAATATTTAGTGACCATTAGCAATGGGTTTAAAGCTGCTGTTGTGGGAAGTGGCCTCAAGTAGGCAGCATTTCTCCACTCCCAAATCTGGGTACTAGGGCAGCAGAGCCTTTCTGGAAGTCGTGTTCCTAGGTTGTAAATTAAATTGGAATGTGCCTGGAGAAACCCCCATAAGTTTATGTCTCATTATTTCTTCTTGGTTTTAAAATTTTTTTTAATTGGGGTAAAGCTTCGAATATTGTCTGTCCTAGGTGTACACAATCTGGTTCATTTGTACATTATATATGTCTATTCAAGTACAGATCCTCTTCCCATGTAAAATGTTACAGAGGGTTCCACAGACCTCCCTTGCTAGATGGTCGGTCTTTTTGAGATATGTATATACTATGTGTTTGTATACATATAGCAACACTAATCTTAACTTATCCATTCCCCCCACCTTTCCTTTTAGATGAGCATAGTTTGTTTTCTAAGTCTGTGAGTGTCTTTCTCTGTGGAAATATATTCATTTGTGTCAGTTATTAGATAACGCCTATAAGTGATATCATAGAATACAGGTCTTTGGTTTCCGAGTTACCTCATGTTTCGTGATTATCTCCAGACTCATTTGTGGTGCCTCAAAGAGCAATGGTTCATTGTTTTCCATGGCTAATATTCCATTGTGTACATGGACCACTTCTTCTTTATCCATTCACCTCTTGTTGGATATTTTGATTGCTTCACTGTCTTGGCTAATGTGAATAAGGCTGCACTGCAGCTTTTTCGGCCTGTGTCTTCTCGATTCTTGTCTTCTCAGGTCAGAGGTCCAATGGTGCGCCTGCTGGACTGAATGGTACCTCCATTTTTACTTTTAAACACAGCTCCTTTCTCTTCTCATTATTGGCTGTTACCCCTTTACGTCTCACCAGCAGGTAGAGGGGACACAGTTCTTAAAAACCCCGTCAGCATTTATTGTTTCTGGACATTTTGCTGATGGTCAGTCGACTGGTCTAAGTTGAAACTTTTTGTAGATTAGATTGCATGGGTCTAACACTCCCTGAGGTTGAGCTTTTATCCATTTTCCTTTTTTTTTTAAAAGAGCGTGAGTAAAACTTAACTCCTCATACTCTCTTCTTGAAACATTTGCCTGTTTTGAATTTTTTTGTCCATTCCCTACTTCAGCACAATTTTTTAGGGCAGGTGTCCTTTACAGCCCTGAGTCCTTGTGAATGTTAAGTGACCATTAGCTGTGAGTTTAAAGCTGCTCTTGCAGGAAACGGCCACAAGGTGGCAGCATTTCTCCTTTACCAAATTTGGTAACTGGGGAAACAGAGCCTTAATGGAAGTGGTGTTCTAGGTTGTAAATTCGAATGGAATGTGCCAGGAAAAAAGCACTTTATGTTTATGTCTCATTACTTCTTGTTCATAATTGTAATTTACTTTTTATTTTTTATCCCAGCAAATTTGATTACAATGGTTTGTTTGTTCTAGGTGTGCAAGATGTGGTTCTTTCACACATATACGTGTATCTATTCTTCCTCGCATCCTTTTCCCATGTAGGTTATGACACAATGTTGAGTAGTCTTCTCCTGGTCTTCCGTACGTCTTTGGTGATTATATATTTCACATGATATGTATAGCTCTGTTAACCCCAATATGGTAATGTATCCAATCCTCATCCCTTTCTATTTGGTGAACCATCAGTTTTTTTAATGAATCTGTGATTGCCTTTCTCTGTGGAAATATCTTCATTGGTATCAATTTTTAAGTAACTCCTAAAAGTGATATGATAGGATATGTGTCTTTTGCTTTCTCACTTACTACAGGTGGCGTGATTATGTCTAGACTCATGTATGGTGCTGTCAATGGCATTGTTTCATTTTTTTCACTAGCGAATATTCCATCTGTACATGGAGGAGTTCTTCTTTGTCCACCCATCTGTTGGTGGACTTTTTGGTTACTTCCATATCTTGGCTATTGTAATACTGTGCCATGCAGATTTGCCTGCCTGTGTCTTTCCAATTCTTTCTTCTTAGATTATAGGTCGAGGAGTGGGCCTGCTGGATCATACGGTAGCTCAATGTTTACCTTTTTAAGGCACCTCCATTCTGTTCTCATTCGTGGCCCTTTTCAAGTTACGTCCCACATGAAGTTGAGGGTATGCATTTCTTCACAACACATTCAGCATTTATTGTTTGTAGTTTCCTTGCTGATGGTTATTCTGACAAGTGTGAGCTGATACCTCTTTGTGGTTGAATTCGCCTGTGCCTCATAATCCGTTGAAATTGAGCTTTAAGGCATGTCCTTTTTATTTTTCAACCTGTGATTACCCCTTAGTTCTTCAAAGTGTTCTCTTAAAGTATGTGTCACATTTTGAAATGTTTTGGCCATTACCTCCCTCAAGACATTTTGAGGGTAGGTTTCATTTACAGTTCTGCAGTACTTGTTCCTATGAAATGACCATTAGCACAGGCTTTAAAGCTGCTTTTGCAGGTAAATGCCAGAGGGCGGCAGCCTTTCTATGTCCCCACCATGGTAACTAGGGAAAAGCCCTTGCGGCCTGTGGTGTTTCTCGGTTATAAATTAGAGTGGAGTGTGCCCGGACAAACCCACACAAGCTGATGTCTCCTTACTTTTGTTGGATTTTTAAATTTAATTTTTAGTTTTTATTGGAGTAATTCCCCAGTGTGCACGTGGACCACTTCTACTTTGCGCATTCCTCAGTTGATGGACATTTTCATTGCTTCCAAGTGTTGGCTCTGGTAAATATTGTTGGAGTGCAGGATTGCCAGCCTGTGACTTTTTGATTCTCATTTTCTCAGTTGATAGGCCCAGCAGTGGGTGTGATTGATTGACTGGTAGCACCGTGTTTCCCTTTTCAAAGCACCTTCTTTGTGTTTTCATTAGTGGCTCTTACCACGTCCCCCTTAGAATCGAGGGTATGCATTTCTCCACAATCGATTTAGCATTTATTGTTTGCTGCCTTTATGCTAATGGCCCTACTGGCTGCTGTATGCTGATAGGGTTTTGTAATTTGGGTTTGCATGTCTTTGAAAATTCGTAAAACTCATCATGTTTCTCCACCGTTTTCTTTTCTGTTAAAAAAAAGGAAACAGTTGGGAGTACAATATATCTCTTGAAAATGTCTTCTTGGAAGGTTGCCCTATTTTGAAATTTTTGGTCGATTTTCCACCTCAGAATTTTTTTAGAGAGCAGGTGTCATTTCCCGAACTGCAAGTTTGGTGAATATTTAGTGACCATTAGCAATGGGTTTAAAGCTGCTGTTGTGGGAAGTGGCCTCAAGTAGGCAGCATTTCTCCACTCCCAAATCTGGGTACTAGGGCAGCAGAGCCTTTCTGGAAGTCGTGTTCCTAGGTTGTAAATTAAATTGGATTGTGCCTGGAGAAACCCCCATAAGTTTATGTCTCATTATTTCTTCTTGGTTTTAAAATTTTTTTTAATTGGGGTAAAGCTTCGAATATTGTCTGTCCTAGGTGTACACAATCTGGTTCATTTGTACATTATATATGTCTATTCAAGTACAGATCCTCTTCCCATGTAAAATGTTACAGAGGGTTCCACAGACCTCCCTTGCTAGATGGTCGGTCTTTTTGAGATATGTATATACTATGTGTTTGTATACATATAGCAACACTAATCTTAACTTATCCATTCCCCCCACCTTTCCTTTTAGATGAGCATAGTTTGTTTTCTAAGTCTGTGAGTGTCTTTCTCTGTGGAAATATATTCATTTGTGTCAGTTATTAGATAACGCCTATAAGTGATATCATAGAATACAGGTCTTTGGTTTCCGAGTTACCTCATGTTTCGTGATTATCTCCAGACTCATTTGTGGTGCCTCAAAGAGCAATGGTTCATTGCTTTCCATGGCTAATATTCCATTGTGTACATGGACCACTTCTTCTTTATCCATTCACCTCTTGTTGGATATTTTGATTGCTTCACTGTCTTGGCTAATGTGAATAAGGCTGCACTGCAGCTTTTGCGGCCTGTGTCTTCTCGATTCTTGTCTTCTCAGGTCAGAGGTCCAATGGTGCGCCTGCTGGACTGAATGGTACCTCCATTTTTACTTTTAAACACAGCTCCTTTCTCTTCTCATTATTGGCTGTTACCCCTTTACGTCTCACCAGCAGGTAGAGGGGACACAGTTCTTAAAAACCCCGTCAGCATTTATTGTTTCTGGACATTTTGCTGATGGTCAGTCGACTGGTCTAAGTTGAAACTTTTTGTAGATTAGATTGCATGGGTCTAACACTCCCTGAGGTTGAGCTTTTATCCATTTTCCTTTTTTTTTTAAAAGAGCGTGAGTAAAACTTAACTCCTCATACTCTCTTCTTGAAACATTTGCCTGTTTTGAATTTTTTTGTCCATTCCCTACTTCAGCACAATTTTTTAGGGCAGGTGACCTTTACAGCCCTGAGTCCTTGTGAATGTTAAGTGACCATTAGCTGTGAGTTTAAAGCTGCTCTTGCAGGAAACGGCCACAAGGTGGCAGCATTTCTCCTTTACCAAATTTGGTAACTGGGGAAACAGAGCCTTAATGGAAGTGGTGTTCTAGGTTGTAAATTCGAATGGAATGTGCCAGGAAAAAAGCACTTTATGTTTATGTCTCATTACTTCTTGTTCATAATTGTAATTTACTTTTTATTTTTTATCCCAGCAAATTTGATTACAATGGTTTGTTTGTTCTAGGTGTGCAAGATGTGGTTCTTTCACACATATACGTGTATCTATTCTTCCTCGCATCCTTTTCCCATGTAGGTTATGACACAATGTTGAGTAGTCTTCTCCTGGTCTTCCGTACGTCTTTGGTGATTATATATTTCACATGATATGTATAGCTCTGTTAACCCCAATATGGTAATGTATCCAATCCTCATCCCTTTCTATTTGGTGAACCATCAGTTTTTTTAATGAATCTGTGATTGCCTTTCTCTGTGGAAATATCTTCATTGGTATCAATTTTTAAGTAACTCCTAAAAGTGATATGATAGGATATGTGTCTTTTGCTTTCTCACTTACTACAGGTGGCGTGATTATGTCTAGACTCATGTATGGTGCTGTCAATGGCATTGTTTCATTTTTTTCACTAGCGAATATTCCATCTGTACATGGAGGAGTTCTTCTTTGTCCACCCATCTGTTGGTGGACTTTTTGGTTACTTCCATATCTTGGCTATTGTAATACTGTGCCATGCAGATTTGCCTGCCTGTGTCTTTCCAATTCTTTCTTCGTAGATTATAGGTCGAGGAGTGGGCCTGCTGGATCATACGGTAGCTCAATGTTTACCTTTTTAAGGCACCTCCATTCTGTTCTCATTCGTGGCCCTTTTCAAGTTACGTCCCACATGAAGTTGAGGGTATGCATTTCTTCACAACACATTCAGCATTTATTGTTTGTAGTTTCCTTGCTGATGGTTATTCTGACAAGTGTGAGCTGATACCTCTTTGTGGTTGAATTCGCCTGTGCCTCATAATCCGTTGAAATTGAGCTTTAAGGCATGTCCTTTTTATTTTTCAACCTGTGATTACCCCTTAGTTCTTCAAAGTGTTGTCTTAAAGTATGTGTCACATTTTGAAATGTTTTGGCCATTACCTCCCTCAAGACATTTTGAGGGCAGGTTTCATTTACAGTTCTGCAGTACTTGTTCCTATGAAATGACCATTAGCACAGGCTTTAAAGCTGCTTTTGCAGGTAAATGCCAGAGGGCGGCAGCCTTTCTATGTCCCCACCATGGTAACTAGGGAAAAGCCCTTGAGGCCTGTGGTGTTTCTCGGTTATAAATTAGAGTGGAGTGTGCCCGGACAAACCCACACAAGCTGATGTCTCCTTACTTTTGTTGGATTTTTAAATTTAATTTTTAGTTTTTATTGGAGTAATTCCCCAGTGTGCACGTGGACCACTTCTACTTTGCGCATTCCTCAGTTGATGGACATTTTCATTGCTTCCAAGTGTTGGCTCTGGTAAATATTGTTGGAGTGCAGGATTGCCAGCCTGTGACTTTTTGATTCTCATTTTCTCAGTTGATAGGCCCAGCAGTGGGTGTGATTGATTGACTGGTAGCACCGTGTTTCCCTTTTCAAAGCACCTTCTTTGTGTTTTCATTAGTGGCTCTTACCACGTCCCCCTTAGAATCGAGGGTATGCATTTCTCCACAATCGATTTAGCATTTATTGTTTGCTGCCTTTATGCTAATGGCCCTACTGGCTGCTGTATGCTGATAGGGTTTTGTAATTTGGGTTTGCATGTCTTTGAAAATTCGTAAAACTCATCATGTTTCTCCACCGTTTTCTTTTCTGTTAAAAAAAAGGAAACAGTTGGGAGTACAATATATCTCTTGAAAATGTCTTCTTGGAAGGTTGCCCTATTTTGAAATTTTTGGTCGATTTTCCACCTCAGAATTTTTTTAGAGAGCAGGTGTCATTTCCCGAACTGCAAGTTTGGTGAATATTTAGTGACCATTAGCAATGGGTTTAAAGCTGCTGTTGTGGGAAGTGGCCTCAAGTAGGCAGCATTTCTCCACTCCCAAATCTGGGTACTAGGGCAGCAGAGCCTTTCTGGAAGTCGTGTTCCTAGGTTGTAAATTAAATTGGATTGTGCCTGGAGAAACCCCCATAAGTTTATGTCTCATTATTTCTTCTTGGTTTTAAAATTTTTTTTAATTGGGGTAAAGCTTCGAATATTGTCTGTCCTAGGTGTACACAATCTGGTTCATTTGTACATTATATATGTCTATTCAAGTACAGATCCTCTTCCCATGTAAAATGTTACAGAGGGTTCCACAGACCTCCCTTGCTAGATGGTCGGTCTTTTTGAGATATGTATATACTATGTGTTTGTATACATATAGCAACACTAATCTTAACTTATCCATTCCCCCCACCTTTCCTTTTAGATGAGCATAGTTTGTTTTCTAAGTCTGTGAGTGTCTTTCTCTGTGGAAATATATTCATTTGTGTCAGTTATTAGATAACGCCTATAAGTGATATCATAGAATACAGGTCTTTGGTTTCCGAGTTACCTCATGTTTCGTGATTATCTCCAGACTCATTTGTGGTGCCTCAAAGAGCAATGGTTCATTGCTTTCCATGGCTAATATTCCATTGTGTACATGGACCACTTCTTCTTTATCCATTCACCTCTTGTTGGATATTTTGATTGCTTCACTGTCTTGGCTAATGTGAATAAGGCTGCACTGCAGCTTTTGCGGCCTGTGTCTTCTCGATTCTTGTCTTCTCAGGTGAGAGGTCCAATGGTGCGCCTGCTGGACTGAATGGTACCTCCATTTTTACTTTTAAACACAGCTCCTTTCTCTTCTCATTATTGGCTGTTACCCCTTTACGTCTCACCAGCAGGTAGAGGGGACACAGTTCTTAAAAACCCCGTCAGCATTTATTGTTTCTGGACATTTTGCTGATGGTCAGTCGACTGGTCTAAGTTGAAACTTTTTGTAGATTAGATTGCATGGGTCTAACACTCCCTGAGGTTGAGCTTTTATCCATTTTCCTTTTTTTTTTAAAAGAGCGTGAGTAAAACTTAACTCCTCATACTCTCTTCTTGAAACATTTGCCTGTTTTGAATTTTTTTGTCCATTCCCTACTTCAGCACAATTTTTTAGGGCAGGTGTCCTTTACAGCCCTGAGTCCTTGTGAATGTTAAGTGACCATTAGCTGTGAGTTTAAAGCTGCTCTTGTAGGAAACGGCCACAAGGTGGCAGCATTTCTCCTTTACCAAATTTGGTAACTGGGGAAACAGAGCCTTAATGGAAGTGGTGTTCTAGGTTGTAAATTCGAATGGAATGTGCCAGGAAAAAAGCACTTTATGTTTATGTCTCATTACTTCTTGTTCATAATTGTAATTTACTTTTTATTTTTCATCCCAGCAAATTTGATTACAATGGTTTGTTTGTTCTAGGTGTGCAAGATGTGGTTCTTTCACACATATACGTGTATCTATTCTTCCTCGCATCCTTTTCCCATGTAGGTTATGACACAATGTTGAGTAGTCTTCTCCTGGTCTTCCGTACGTCTTTGGTGATTATATATTTCACATGGTATGTATAGCTCTGTTAACCCCAATATGGTAATGTATCCAATCCTCATCCCTTTCTATTTGGTGAACCATCAGTTTTTTTAATGAATCTATGATTGCCTTTCTCTGTGGAAATATCTTCCTTGGTATCAATTTTTAAGTATCTCCTAAAAGTGATATGATAGGATATGTGTCTTTTGCTTTCTCACTTACTACAGGTGGCGTGATTACGTCTAGACTCTTGTATGGTGCTGTCAATGGTATTGTTTCATTTTTTTCACTAGCGAATATTCCATCTGTACATGGAGGAGTTCTTCTTTGTCCACCCATCTGTTGGTGGACTTTTTGGTTACTTCCATATCTTGGCTATTGTAATACTGTGCCATGCAGATTTGCCTGCCTGTGTCTTTCCAATTCTTTCTTCTTAGATTATAGGTCGAGGAGTGGGCCTGCTGGATCATACGGTAGCTCAATGTTTACCTTTTTAAGGCACCTCCATTCTGTTCTCATTCGTGGCCCTTTTCAAGTTACGTCCCACATGAAGTTGAGGGTATGCATTTCTCCACAACACCTTCAGCATTTATTGTTTGTAGTTTCCTTGCTGATGGTTATTCTGACAAGTGTGAGCTGATACCTCTTTGTGGTTGAATTCGCCTGTGCCTCATAATCCGTTGAAATTGAGCTTTAAGGCATGTCCTTTTTATTTTTCAACCTGTGATTACCCCTTAGTTCTTCAAAGTGTTCTCTTAAAGTATGTGTCACATTTTGAAATGTTTTGGCCATTACCTCCCTCAAGACATTTTGAGGGTAGGTTTCATTTACAGTTCTGCAGTACTTGTTCCTATGAAATGACCATTAGCACAGGCTTTAAAGCTGCTTTTGCAGGTAAATGCCAGAGTGCGGCAGCCTTTCTATGTCCCCACCATGGTAACTAGGGAAAAGCCCTTGCGGCCTGTGGTGTTTCTCGGTTATAAATTAGAGTGGAGTGTGCCCGGACAAACCCACACAAGCTGATGTCTCCTTACTTTTGTTGGATTTTTAAATTTAATTTTTAGTTTTTATTGGAGTAATTCCCCAGTGTGCACGTGGACCACTTCTACTTTGCGCATTCCTCAGTTGATGGACATTTTCATTGCTTCCAAGTGTTGGCTCTGGTAAATATTGTTGGAGTGCAGGATTGCCAGCCTGTGACTTTTTGATTCTCATTTTCTCAGTTGATAGGCCCAGCAGTGGGTGTGATTGATTGACTGGTAGCACCGTGTTTCCCTTTTCAAAGCACCTTCTTTGTGTTTTCATTAGTGGCTCTTACCACGTCCCCCTTAGAATCGAGGGTATGCATTTCTCCACAATCGATTTAGCATTTATTGTTTGCTGCCTTTATGCTAATGGCCCTACTGGCTGCTGTATGCTGATAGGGTTTTGTAATTTGGGTTTGCATGTCTTTGAAAATTCGTAAAACTCATCATGTTTCTCCACCGTTTTCTTTTCTGTTAAAAAAAAGGAAACAGTTGGGAGTACAATATATCTCTTGAAAATGTCTTCTTGGAAGGTTGCCCTATTTTGAAATTTTTGGTCGATTTTCCACCTCAGAATTTTTTTAGAGAGCAGGTGTCATTTCCCGAACTGCAAGTTTGGTGAATATTTAGTGACCATTAGCAATGGGTTTAAAGCTGCTGTTGTGGGAACTGGCCTCAAGTAGGCAGCATTTCTCCACTCCCAAATCTGGGTACTAGGGCAGCAGAGCCTTTCTGGAAGTCGTGTTCCTAGGTTGTAAATTAAATTGGAATGTGCCTGGAGAAACCCCCATAAGTTTATGTCTCATTATTTCTTCTTGGTTTTAAAATTTTTTTTAATTGGGGTAAAGCTTCGAATATTGTCTGTCCTAGGTGTACACAATCTGGTTCATTTGTACATTATATATGTCTATTCAAGTACAGATCCTCTTCCCATGTAAAGTGTTACAGAGGGTTCCACAGACCTCCCTTGCTAGATGGTCGGTCTTTTTGAGATATGTATATACTATGTGTTTGTATACATATAGCAACACTAATCTTAACTTATCCATTCCCCCCACCTTTCCTTTTAGATGAGCATAGTTTGTTTTCTAAGTCTGTGAGTGTCTTTCTCTGTGGAAATATATTCATTTGTGTCAGTTATTAGATAACGCCTATAAGTGATATCATAGAATACAGGTCTTTGGTTTCCGAGTTACCTCATGTTTCGTGATTATCTCCAGACTCATTTGTGGTGCCTCAAAGAGCAATGGTTCATTGTTTTCCATGGCTAATATTCCATTGTGTACATGGACCACTTCTTCTTTATCCATTCACCTCTTGTTGGATATTTTGATTGCTTCACTGTCTTGGCTAATGTGAATAAGGCTGCACTGCAGCTTTTTCGGCCTGTGTCTTCTCGATTCTTGTCTTCTCAGGTCAGAGGTCCAATGGTGCGCCTGCTGGACTGAATGGTACCTCCATTTTTACTTTTAAACACAGCTCCTTTCTCTTCTCATTATTGGCTGTTACCCCTTTACGTCTCACCAGCAGGTAGAGGGGACACAGTTCTTAAAAACCCCGTCAGCATTTATTGTTTCTGGACATTTTGCTGATGGTCAGTCGACTGGTCTAAGTTGAAACTTTTTGTAGATTAGATTGCATGGGTCTAACACTCCCTGAGGTTGAGCTTTTATCCATTTTCCTTTTTTTTTTTAAAGAGCGTGAGTAAAACTTAACTCCTCATACTCTCTTCTTGAAACATTTGCCTGTTTTGAATTTTTTTGTCCATTCCCTACTTCAGCACAATTTTTTAGGGCAGGTGTCCTTTACAGCCCTGAGTCCTTGTGAATGTTAAGTGACCATTAGCTGTGAGTTTAAAGCTGCTCTTGCAGGAAACGGCCACAAGGTGGCAGCATTTCTCCTTTACCAAATTTGGTAACTGGGGAAACAGAGCCTTAATGGAAGTGGTGTTCTAGGTTGTAAATTCGAATGGAATGTGCCAGGAAAAAAGCACTTTATGTTTATGTCTCATTACTTCTTGTTCATAATTGTAATTTACTTTTTATTTTTCATCCCAGCAAATTTGATTACAATGGTTTGTTTGTTCTAGGTGTGCAAGATGTGGTTCTTTCACACATATACGTGTATCTATTCTTCCTCGCATCCTTTTCCCATGTAGGTTATGACACAATGTTGAGTAGTCTTCTCCTGGTCTTCCGTACGTCTTTGGTGATTATATATTTCACATGGTATGTATAGCTCTGTTAACCCCAATATGGTAATGTATCCAATCCTCATCCCTTTCTATTTGGTGAACCATCAGTTTTTTTAATGAATCTGTGATTGCCTTTCTCTGTGGAAATATCTTCCTTGGTATCAATTTTTAAGTATCTCCTAAAAGTGATATGATAGGATATGTGTCTTTTGCTTTCTCACTTACTACAGGTGGCGTGATTACGTCTAGACTCTTGTATGGTGCTGTCAATGGTATTGTTTCATTTTTTTCACTAGCGAATATTCCATCTGTACATGGAGGAGTTCTTCTTTGTCCACCCATCTGTTGGTGGACTTTTTGGTTACTTCCATATCTTGGCTATTGTAATACTGTGCCATGCAGATTTGCCTGCCTGTGTCTTTCCAATTCTTTCTTCTTAGATTATAGGTCGAGGAGTGGGCCTGCTGGATCATACGGTAGCTCAATGTTTACCTTTTTAAGGCACCTCCATTCTGTTCTCATTCGTGGCCCTTTTCAAGTTACGTCCCACATGAAGTTGAGGGTATGCATTTCTCCACAACACCTTCAGCATTTATTGTTTGTAGTTTCCTTGCTGATGGTTATTCTGACAAGTGTGAGCTGATACCTCTTTGTGGTTGAATTCGCCTGTGCCTCATAATCCGTTGAAATTGAGCTTTAAGGCATGTCCTTTTTATTTTTCAACCTGTGATTACCCCTTAGTTCTTCAAAGTGTTCTCTTAAAGTATGTGTCACATTTTGAAATGTTTTGGCCATTACCTCCCTCAAGACATTTTGAGGGTAGGTTTCATTTACAGTTCTGCAGTACTTGTTCCTATGAAATGACCATTAGCACAGGCTTTAAAGCTGCTTTTGCAGGTAAATGCCAGAGTGCGGCAGCCTTTCTATGTCCCCACCATGGTAACTAGGGAAAAGCCCTTGCGGCCTGTGGTGTTTCTCGGTTATAAATTAGAGTGGAGTGTGCCCGGACAAACCCACACAAGCTGATGTCTCCTTACTTTTGTTGGATTTTTAAATTTAATTTTTAGTTTTTATTGGAGTAATTCCCCAGTGTGCACGTGGACCACTTCTACTTTGCGCATTCCTCAGTTGATGGACATTTTCATTGCTTCCAAGTGTTGGCTCTGGTAAATATTGTTGGAGTGCAGGATTGCCAGCCTGTGACTTTTTGATTCTCATTTTCTCAGTTGATAGGCCCAGCAGTGGGTGTGATTGATTGACTGGTAGCACCGTGTTTCCCTTTTCAAAGCACCTTCTTTGTGTTTTCATTAGTGGCTCTTACCACGTCCCCCTTAGAATCGAGGGTATGCATTTCTCCACAATCGATTTAGCATTTATTGTTTGCTGCCTTTATGCTAATGGCCCTACTGGCTGCTGTATGCTGATAGGGTTTTGTAATTTGGGTTTGCATGTCTTTGAAAATTCGTAAAACTCATCATGTTTCTCCACCGTTTTCTTTTCTGTTAGAAAAAAGGAAACAGTTGGGAGTACAATATATCTCTTGAAAATGTCTTCTTGGAAGGTTGCCCTATTTTGAAATTTTTGGTCGATTTTCCACCTCAGAATTTTTTTAGAGAGCAGGTGTCATTTCCCGAACTGCAAGTTTGGTGAATATTTAGTGACCATTAGCAATGGGTTTAAAGCTGCTGTTGTGGGAACTGGCCTCAAGTAGGCAGCATTTCTCCACTCCCAAATCTGGGTACTAGGGCAGCAGAGCCTTTCTGGAAGTCGTGTTCCTAGGTTGTAAATTAAATTGGAATGTGCCTGGAGAAACCCCCATAAGTTTATGTCTCATTATTTCTTCTTGGTTTTAAAATTTTTTTTAATTGGGGTAAAGCTTCGAATATTGTCTGTCCTAGGTGTACACAATCTGGTTCATTTGTACATTATATATGTCTATTCAAGTACAGATCCTCTTCCCATGTAAAGTGTTACAGAGGGTTCCACAGACCTCCCTTGCTAGATGGTCGGTCTTTTTGAGATATGTATATACTATGTGTTTGTATACATATAGCAACACTAATCTTAACTTATCCATTCCCCCCACCTTTCCTTTTAGATGAGCATAGTTTGTTTTCTAAGTC
The DNA here is from genome assembly GCF_028021215.1 of Eschrichtius robustus. NCBI lineage: Eukaryota > Metazoa > Chordata > Mammalia > Artiodactyla > Eschrichtiidae > Eschrichtius > Eschrichtius robustus. Next base: position 79,363,711 of record NC_090832.1, read on the forward strand.
TGTGAGTGTCTTTCTCTGTGGAAATATATTCATTTGTGTCAGTTATTAGATAACGCCTATAAGTGATATCATAGAATACAGGTCTTTGGTTTCCGAGTTACCTCATGTTTCGTGATTATCTCCAGACTCATTTGTGGTGCCTCAAAGAGCAATGGTTCATTGTTTTCCATGGCTAATATTCCATTGTGTACATGGACCACTTCTTCTTTATCCATTCACCTCTTGTTGGATATTTTGATTGCTTCACTGTCTTGGCTAATGTGAATAAGGCTGCACTGCAGCTTTTTCGGCCTGTGTCTTCTCGATTCTTGTCTTCTCAGGTCAGAGGTCCAATGGTGCGCCTGCTGGACTGAATGGTACCTCCATTTTTACTTTTAAACACAGCTCCTTTCTCTTCTCATTATTGGCTGTTACCCCTTTACGTCTCACCAGCAGGTAGAGGGGACACAGTTCTTAAAAACCCCGTCAGCATTTATTGTTTCTGGACATTTTGCTGATGGTCAGTCGACTGGTCTAAGTTGAAACTTTTTGTAGATTAGATTGCATGGGTCTAACACTCCCTGAGGTTGAGCTTTTATCCATTTTCCTTTTTTTTTTAAAAGAGCGTGAGTAAAACTTTACTCCTCATACTCTCTTCTTGAAACATTTGCCTGTTGTGAATTTTTTTGTCCATTCCCTACTTCAGCACAATTTTTTAGGGCAGGTGTCCTTTACAGCCCTGAGTCCTTGTGAATGTTAAGTGACCATTAGCTGTGAGTTTAAAGCTGCTCTTGCAGGAAACGGCCACAAGGTGGCAGCATTTCTCCTTTACCAAATTTGGTAACTGGGGAAACAGAGCCTTAATGGAAGTGGTGTTCTAGGTTGTAAATTCGAATGGAATGTGCCAGGAAAAAAGCACTTTATGTTTATGTCTCATTACTTCTTGTTCATAATTGTAATTTACTTTTTATTTTTTATCCCAGCAAATTTGATTACAATGGTTTGTTTGTTCTAGGTGTGCAAGATGTGGTTCTTTCACACATATACGTGTATCTATTCTTCCTCGCATCCTTTTCCCATGTAGGTTATGACACAATGTTGAGTAGTCTTCTCCTGGTCTTCCGTACGTCTTTGGTGATTATATATTTCACATGATATGTATAGCTCTGTTAACCCCAATATGGTAATGTATCCAATCCTCATCCCTTTCTATTTGGTGAACCATCAGTTTTTTTAATGAATCTGTGATTGCCTTTCTCTGTGGAAATATCTTCATTGGTATCAATTTTTAAGTAACTCCTAAAAGTGATATGATAGGATATGTGTCTTTTGCTTTCTCACTTACTACAGGTGGCGTGATTACGTCTAGACTCATGTATGGTGCTGTCAATGGCATTGTTTCATTTTTTTCACTAGCGAATATTCCATCTGTACATGGAGGAGTTCTTCTTTGTCCACCCATCTGTTGGTGGACTTTTTGGTTACTTCCATATCTTGGCTATTGTAAAACTGTGCCATGCAGATTTGCCTGCCTGTGTCTTTCCAATTCTTTCTTCGTAGATTATAGGTCGAGGAGTGGGCCTGCTGGATCATACGGTAGCTCAATGTTTACCTTTTTAAGGCACCTCCATTCTGCTCTCATTCGTGGCCCTTTTCAAGTTACGTCCCACTTGAAGTTGAGGGTATGCATTTCTCCACAACACCTTCAGCATTTATTGTTTGTAGTTTCCTTGCTGATGGTTATTCTGACAAGTGTGAGCTGATACCTCTTTGTGGTTGAATTCGCCTGTGCCTCATAATCCGTTGAAATTGAGCTTTAAGGCATGTCCTTTTTATTTTTCAACCTGTGATTACCCCTTAGTTCTTCAAAGTGTTCTCTTAAAGTATGTGTCACATTTTGAAATGTTTTGGCCATTACCTCCCTCAAGACATTTTGAGGGTAGCTTTCATTTACAGTTCTGCAGTACTTGTTCCTATGAAATGACCATTAGCACAGGCTTTAAAGCTGCTTTTGCAGGTAAATGCCAGAGGGCGGCAGCCTTTCTATGTCCCCACCATGGTAACTAGGGAAAAGCCCTTGCGGCCTGTGGTGTTTCTCGGTTATAAATTAGAGTGGAGTGTGCCCGGACAAACCCACACAAGCTGATGTCTCCTTACTTTTGTTGGATTTTTAAATTTAATTTTTAGTTTTTATTGGAGTAATTCCCCAGTGTGCACGTGGACCACTTCTACTTTGCGCATTCCTCAGTTGATGGACATTTTCATTGCTTCCAAGTGTTGGCTATGGTAAATATTGTTGGAGTGCAGGATTGCCAGCCTGCGACTTTTTGATTCTCATTTTCTCAGGTGATAGGCCCAGCAGTGGGTGTGATTGATTGACTGGTAGCACCGTGTTTCCCTTTTCAAAGCACCTTCTTTGTGTTTTCATTAGTGGCTCTTACCACGTCCCCCTTAGAATCGAGGGTATGCATTTCTCCACAATCGATTTAGCATTTATTGTTTGCTGCCTTTATGCTAATGGCCCTACTGGCTGCTGTGTGCTGATAGGGTTTTGTAATTTGGGTTTGCATGTCTTTGAAAATTCGTAAAACTCATCATGTTTCTCCACCGTTATCTTTTCTGTTAAAAAAAAGGAAACAGTTGGGAGTACAATATATCTCTTGAAAATGTCTTCTTGGAAGGTTGCCCTATTTTGAAATTTTTGGTCGATTTTCCACCTCAGAATTTTTTTAGAGAGCAGGTGTCATTTCCCGAACTGCAAGTTTGGTGAATATTTAGTGACCATTAGCAATGGGTTTAAAGCTGCTGTTGTGGGAAGTGGCCTCAAGTAGGCAGCATTTCTCCACTCCCAAATCTGGGTACTAGGGCAGCAGAGCCTTTCTGGAAGTCGTGTTCCTAGGTTGTAAATTAAATTGGAATGTGCCTGGAGAAACCCCCATAAGTTTATGTCTCATTATTTCTTCTGGGTTTTAAATTTTTTTTAATTGGGGTAAAGCTTCGAATATTGTCTGTCCTAGGTGTACTCAATCTGGTTCATTTGTACATTATATATGTCTATTCAAGTACAGATCCTCTTCCCATGTAAAATGTTACAGAGGGTTCCACAGACCTCCCTTGCTAGATGGTCGGTCTTTTTGAGATATGTATATACTATGTGTTTGTATACATATAGCAACACTAATCTTAACTTATCCATTCCCCCCACCTTTCCTTTTAGATGAGCATAGTTTGTTTTCTAAGTCTGTGAGTGTCTTTCTCTGTGGAAATATATTCATTTGTGTCAGTTATTAGATAACGCCTATAAGTGATATCATAGAATACAGGTCTTTGGTTTCCGAGTTACCTCATGTTTCGTGATTATCTCCAGACTCATTTGTGGTGCCTCAAAGAGCAATGGTTCATTGTTTTCCATGGCTAATATTCCATTGTGTACATGGACCACTTCTTCTTTATCCATTCACCTCTTGTTGGATATTTTGATTGCTTCACTGTCTTGGCTATTGTGAATAAGGCTGCACTGCAGCTTTTGCGGCCTTTGTCTTCTCGATTCTTGTCTTTTCAGGTGAGAGGTCCAATGGTGCGCCTGCTGGATTGAATGGTACCTCCATTTTTACTTTTAAACACAGCTTCTTTCTCTTCTCATTATTGGCTGTTACCCCTTTACGTCTCACCAGCAGGTAGAGGGGACACAGTTCTTAAAAACCCCGTCAGCATTTATTGTTTCTGGACATTTTGCTGATGGTCAGTCGACTGGTCTAAGTTGAAACTTTTTGTAGATTAGATTGCATGGGTCTAACACTCCCTGAGGTTGAGCTTTTATCCATTTTCCTTTTTTTTTAAAAGAGCGTGAGTAAAACTTTACTCCTCATACTCTCTTCTTGAAACATTTGCCTGTTGTGAATTTTTTTGTCCATTCCCTACTTCAGCACAATTTTTTAGGGCAGGTGTCCTTTACAGCCCTGAGTCCTTGTGAATGTTAAGTGACCATTAGCTGTGAGTTTAAAGCTGCTCTTGCAGGAAACGGCCAGAAGTTGGCAGCATTTCTCCTTTACCAAATTTGGTAACTGGGGAAACAGAGCCTTAATGGAAGTGGTGTTCTAGGTTGTAAATTCGAATGGAATGTGCCAGGAAAAAAGCACTTTATGTTTATGTCTCATTACTTCTTCTTCATAATTGTAATTTACTTTTTATTTTTTATCACAGCAAATTTGATTACAATGGTTTGTTTGTTCTAGGTGTGCAAGATGTGGTTCTTTCACACATATACGTGTATCTATTCTTCCTCGCATCCTTTTCCCATGTAGGTTATGACACAATGTTGAGTAGTCTTCTCCTGGTCTTCCGTACGTCTTTCGTGATTATATATTTCACATGGTATGTATAGCTCTGTTAACCCCAATATGGTAATGTATCCAATCCTCATCCCTTTCTATTTGGTGAACCATCAGTTTTTTTAATGAATCTGTGATTGCCTTTCTCTGTGGAAATATCTTCATTGGTATCAATTTTTAAGTAACTCCTAAAAGTGATATGATAGGATATGTGTCTTTTGCTTTCTCACTTACTACAGGTGGCGTGATTACGTCTAGACTCATGTATGGTGCTGTCAATGGCATTGTTTCATTTTTTTCACTAGCGAATATTCCATCTGTACATGGAGGAGTTCTTCTTTGTCCACCCATCTGTTGGTGGACTTTTTGGTTACTTCCATATCTTGGCTATTGTAATACTGTGCCATGCAGATTTGCCTGCCTGTGTCTTTCCAATTCTTTCTTCGTAGATTATAGGTCGAGGAGTGGGCCTGCTGGATCATACGGTAGCTCAATGTTTACCTTTTTAAGGCACCTCCATTCTGCTCTCATTTGTGGCCCTTTCCAACTTACGTCCCCCTTGAAGTTGAGGGTACGCATTTCTCCACAACACCTTCAGCATTTATTGTTTGTAGTTTCCTTGCTGATGGTTATTCTGACAAGTGTGAGCTGATACCTCTTTGTGGTTGAATTCGCCTGTGCCTCATAATCCGTTGAAATTGAGCTTTAAGGCATGTCCTTTTTATTTTTCAACCTGTGATTACCCCTTAGTTCTTCAAAGTGTTCTCTTAAAGTATGTGTCACATTTTGAAATGTTTTGGCCATTACCTCCCTCAAGACATTTTGAGGGTAGCTTTCATTTACAGTTCTGCAGTACTTGTTCCTATGAAATGACCATTAGCACAGGCTTTAAAGCTGCTTTTGCAGGTAAATGCCAGAGGGCGGCAGCCTTTCTATGTCCCCACCATGGTAACTAGGGAAAAGCCCTTGCGGCCTGTGGTGTTTCTCGGTTATAAATTAGAGTGGAGTGTGCCCGGACAAACCCACACAAGCTGATGTCTCCTTACTTTTGTTGGATTTTTAAATTTAATTTTTAGTTTTTATTGGAGTAATTCCCCAGTGTGCACGTGGACCACTTCTACTTTGCGCATTCCTCAGTTGATGGACATTTTCACTGCTTCCAAGTGTTGGCTATGGTAAATATTGTTGGAGTGCAGGATTGCCAGCCTGCGACTTTTTGATTCTCATTTTCTCAGGTGATAGGCCCAGCAGTGGGTGTGATTGATTGACTGGTAGCACCGTGTTTCCCTTTTCAAAGCACCTTCTTTGTGTTTTCATTAGTGGCTCTTACCACGTCCCCCTTAGAATCGAGGGTATGCATTTCTCCACAATCGATTTAGCATTTATTGTTTGCTGCCTTTATGCTAATGGCCCTACTGGCTGCTGTGTGCTGATAGGGTTTTGTAATTTGGGTTTGCATGTCTTTGAAAATTCGTAAAACTCATCATTTTTCTCCACCGTTTTCTTTTCTGTTAAAAAAAAGGAAACAGTTGGGAGTACAATATATCTCTTGAAAATGTCTTCTTGGAAGGTTGCCCTATTTTGAAATTTTTGGTCGATTTTCCACCTCAGAATTTTTTTAGAGAGCAGGTGTCATTTCCCGAACTGCAAGTTTGGTGAATATATAGTGACCCTTAGCAATGTGTTTAAAGCTGCTGTTGTGGGAAGTGGCCTCAAGCAGGCAGCATTTCTCCACTCCCAAATCTGGGTACTAGGGCAGCAGAGCCTTTCTGGAAGTCGTGTTCCTAGGTTGTAAATTAAATTGGAATGTGCCTGGAGAAACCCCCATAAGTTTATGTCTCATTATTTCTTCTTGGTTTTAAATTTTTTTTTAATTGGGGTAAAGCTTCGAATATTGTCTGTCCTAGGTGTACACAATCTGGTTCATTTGTACACCATATATGTCTATTCAAGTACAGATCCTCTTCCCATGTAAAATGTTACAGAGTGTTCCACAGACCTCCCTTGCTAGATGGTCGGTCTTTTTGAGATATGTATATACTATGTGTTTGTATACATATAGCAACACTAATCTTAACTTATCCATTCCCCCCACCTTTCCTTTTAGATGAGCATAGTTTGTTTTCTAAGTCTGTGAGTGTCTTTCTCTGTGGAAATATATTCATTTGTGTCAGTTATTAGATAACGCCTATAAGTGATATCATAGAATACAGGTCTTTGGTTTCCGAGTTACCTCATGTTTCGTGATTATCTCCAGACTCATTTGTGGTGCCTCAAAGAGCAATGGTTCATTGTTTTCCATGGCTAATATTCCATTGTGTACATGGGCCACTTCTTCTTTATCCATTCACCTCTTGTTGGATATTTTGATTGCTTCACTGTCTTGGCTATTGTGAATAAGGCTACACTGCAGCTTTTGCGGCCTTTGTCTTCTCGATTCTTGTCTTTTCAGGTGAGAGGTCCAATGGTGCGCCTGCTGGATTGAATGGTACCTCCATTTTTACTTTTAAACACAGCTCCTTTCTCTTCTCATTATTGGCTGTTACCCCTTTACGTCTCACCAGCAGGTAGAGGGGACACAGTTCTTAAAAACCCCGTCAGCATTTATTATTTGTAGACATTTTGCTGATGGTCAGTCGACTGGTCTAAGTTGAAACTTTTTTAGATTAGATTGCATGGCTCTAACACTCCCTGAGGTTGAGCTTTTATCCATTTTCCTTTTTTTTTAAAAGAGCGTGAGTAAAACTTTACTCCTCATACTCTTTTCTTGAAACATTTGCCTGTTGTGAATTTTTTTGTCCATTCCCTACTTCAGCACAATTTTTTAGGGCAGGTGTCCTTTACAGCCCTGAGTCCTTGTGAATGTTAAGTGACCATTAGCTGTGAGTTTAAAGCTGCTCTTGCAGGAAACGGCCAGAAGTTGGCAGCATTTCTCCTTTACCAAATTTGGTAACTGGGGAAACAGAGCCTTAATGGAAGTGGTGTTCTAGGTTGTAAATTCGAATGGAATGTGCCAGGAAAAAAGCACTTTATGTTTATGTCTCATTACTTCTTCTTCATAATTGTAATTTACTTTTTATTTTTTATCACAGCAAATTTGATTACAATGGTTTGTTTGTTCTAGGTGTGCAAGATGTGGTTCTTTCACACATATACGTGTATCTATTCTTCCTCGCATCCTTTTCCCATGTAGGTTATGACACAATATTGAGTAGTCTTCTCCTGGTCTTCCGTACGTCTTTCGTGATTATATATTTCACATGGTATGTATAGCTCTGTTAACCCCAATATGGTAATGTATCCAATCCTCATCCCTTTCTATTTGGTGAACCATCAGTTTTTTTAATGAATCTGTGATTGCCTTTCTCTGTGGAAATATCTTCATTGGTATCAATTTTTAAGTAACTCCTAAAAGTGATATGATAGGATATGTGTCTTTTGCTTTCTCACTTACTACAGGTGGCGTGATTACGTCTAGACTCATGTATGGTGCTGTCAATGGCATTGTTTCATTTTTTTCACTAGCGAATATTCCATCTGTACATGGAGGAGTTCTTCTTTGTCCACCCATCTGTTGGTGGACTTTTTGGTTACTTCCATATCTTGGCTATTGTAATACTGTGCCATGCAGATTTGCCTGCCTGTGTCTTTCCAATTCTTTCTTCGTAGATTATAGGTCGAGGAGTGGGCCTGCTGGATCATACGGTAGCTCAATGTTTACCTTTTTAAGGCACCTCCATTCTGCTCTCATTTGTGGCCCTTTCCAACTTACGTCCCCCTTGAAGTTGAGGGTACGCATTTCTCCACAACACCTTCAGCATTTATTGTTTGTAGTTTCCTTGCTGATGGTTATTCTGACAAGTGTGAGCTGATACCTCTTTGTGGTTGAATTCGCCTGTGCCTCATAATCCGTTGAAATTGAGCTTTAAGGCATGTCCTTTTTATTTTTCAACCTGTGATTACCCCTTAGTTCTTCAAAGTGTTCTCTTAAAGTATGTGTCACATTTTGAAATGTTTTGGCCATTACCTCCCTCAAGACATTTTGAGGGTAGGTTTCATTTACAGTTCTGCAGTACTTGTTCCTATGAAATGACCATTAGCACAGGCTTTAAAGCTGCTTTTGCAGGTAAATGCCAGAGGGCGGCAGCCTTTCTATGTCCCCACCATGGTAACTAGGGAAAAGCCCTTGCGGCCTGTGGTGTTTCTCGGTTATAAATTAGAGTGGAGTGTGCCCGGACAAACCCACACAAGCTGATGTCTCCTTACTTTTGTTGGATTTTTAAATTTAATTTTTAGTTTTTATTGGAGTAATTCCCCAGTGTGCACGTGGACCACTTCTACTTTGCGCATTCCTCAGTTGATGGACATTTTCATTGCTTCCAAGTGTTGGCTATGGTAAATATTGTTGGAGTGCAGGATTGCCAGCCTGTGACTTTTTGATTCTCATTTTCTCAGTTGATAGGCCCAGCAGTGGGTGTGATTGATTGACTGGTAGCACCGTGTTTCCCTTTTCAAAGCACCTTCTTTGTGTTTTCATTAGTGGCTCTTACCACGTCCCCCTTAGAATCGAGGGTATGCATTTCTCCACATTCGATTTAGCATTTATTGTTTGCTGCCTTTATGCTAATGGCCCTACTGGCTGCTGTATGCTGATAGGGTTTTGTAATTTGGGTTTGCATGTCTTTGAAAATTCGTAAAACTCATCATGTTTCTCCACCGTTTTCTATTCTGTTAAAAAAAGGGAAACAGTTGGGAGTACAATATATCTCTTGAAAATGTCTTCTTGGAAGGTTGCCCTATTTTGAAATTTTTGGTCGATTTTCCACCTCAGAATTTTTTTAGAGAGCAGGTGTCATTTCCCGAATTGCAAGTTTGGTGAATATTTAGTGACCATTAGCAATGGGTTTAAAGCTGCTGTTGTGGGAAGTGGCCTCAAGTAGGCAGCATTTCTCCACTCCCAAATCTGGGTACTAGGGCAGCAGAGCCTTTCTGGAAGTCGTGTTCCTAGGTTGTAAATTAAATTGGAATGTGCCTGGAGAAACCCCCATAAGTTTATGTCTCATTATTTCTTCTTGGTTTTAAATTTTTTTTTAATTGGGGTAAAGCTTCGAATATTGTCTGTCCTAGGTGTACACAATCTGGTTCATTTGTACATTATATATGTCTATTCAAGTACAGATCCTCTTCCCATGTAAAATGTTACAGAGGGTTCCACAGACCTCCCTTGCTAGATGGTCGGTCTTTTTGAGATATGTATATACTATGTGTTTGTATACATAGAGCAACACTAATCTTAACTTATCCATTCCCCCCACCTTTCCTTTTAGATGAGCATAGTTTGTTTTCTAAGTCTGTGAGTGTCTTTCTCTGTGGAAATATATTCATTTGTGTCAGTTATTAGATAACGCCTATAAGTGATATCATAGAATACAGGTCTTTGGTTTCCGAGTTACCTCATGTTTCGTGATTATCTCCAGACTCATTTGTGGTGCCTCAAAGAGCAATGGTTCATTGTTTTCCATGGCTAATATTCCATTGTGTACATGGACCACTTCTTCTTTATCCATTCACCTCTTGTTGGATATTTTGATTGCTTCACTGTCTTGGCTATTGTGAATAAGGCTGCACTGCAGCTTTTGCGGCCTGTGTCTTCTCGATTCTTGTCTTCTCAGGTGAGAGGTCCAATGGTGCGCCTGCTGGATTGAATGGTACCTCCATTTTTACTTTTAAACACAGCTCCTTTCTCTTCTCATTATTGGCTGTTACCCCTTTACGTCTCACCAGCAGGTAGGGGGGACACAGTTCTTGAAAACCCCGTCAGCATTTATTGTTTGTAGACATTTTGCTGATGGTCAGTCGACTGGTCTAAGTTGAAACTTTTTGTAGATTAGATTGCATGGGTCTAACACTCCCTGAGGTTGAGCTTTTATCCATTTTCCTTTTTTTTTAAAACAGCGTGAGTAAAACTTAACTCCTCATACTCTCTTCTTGAAACATTTGCCTGTTTTGAATTTTTTTGTCCATTCCCTACTTCAGCACAATTTTTTAGGGCAGGTGTCCTTTACAGCCCTGAGTCCTTGTGAATGTTAAGTGACCATTAGCTGTGAGTTTAAAGCTGCTCTTGCAGGAAACGGCCACAAGGTGGCAGCATTTCTCCTTTACCAAATTTGGTAACTGGGGAAACAGAGCCTTAATGGAAGTGGTGTTCTAGGTTGTAAATTCGAATGGAATGTGCCAGGAAAAAAGCACTTTATGTTTATGTCTCATTACTTCTTGTTCATAATTGTAATTTACTTTTTATTTTTTATCCCAGCAAATTTGATTACAATGGTTTGTTTGTTCTAGGTGTGCAAGATGTGGTTCTTTCACACATATACGTGTATCTATTCTTCCTCGCATCCTTTTCCCATGTAGGTTATGACACAATGTTGAGTAGTCTTCTCCTGGTCTTCCGTACGCCTTTGGTGATTATATATTTCACATGGTATGTATATCTCTGTTAACCCCAATATGGTAATGTATCCAATCCTCATCCCTTTCTATTTGGTGAACCATAAGTTTTTGTAATGAATCTGTGATTGCCTTTCTCTGTGGAAATATCTTCCTTGGTATCAATTTTTAAGTAACTCCTAAAAGTGATATGATAGGATATGTGTCTTTTGCTTTCTCACTTACTACAGGTGGCGTGATTACGTCTAGACTCATGTATGGTGCTGTAAATGGCATTGTTTCATTTTTTTCACTAGCGAATATTCCATCTGTACATGGAGGAGTTCTTCTTTGTCCACCCATCTGTTGGTGGACTTTTTGGTTACTTCCATATCTTGGCTATTGTAATACTGTGCCATGCAGATTTGCCTGCCTGTGTCTTTCCAATTCTTTCTTCTTAGATTATAGGTCGAGGAGTGGGCCTGCTGGATCATACGGTAGCTCAATGTTTACCTTTTTAAGGCACCTCCACTCTGTTCTCATTCGTGTCCCTTTTCAAGTTACGTCCCACTTGAAGTTGAGGGTATGCATTTCTCCACAACACCTTCAGCATTTATTGTTTGTAGTTTCCTTGCTGATAGTTATTCTGACAAGTGTGAGCTGATACCTCTTTGTGGTTGAATTCGCCTGTGCCTCATAATCCGTTGAAATTGAGCTTTAAGGCATGTCCTTTTTATTTTTCAACCTGTGATTACCCCTTAGTTCTTCAAAGTGTTCTCTTAAAGTATGTGTCACATTTTGAAATGTTTTGGCCATTACCTCCCTCAAGACATTTTGAGGGTAGCTTTCATTTACAGTTCTGCAGTACTTGTTCCTATGAAATGACCATTAGCACAGGCTTTAAAGCTGCTTTTGCAGGTAAATGCCAGAGGGCGGCAGCCTTTCTATGTCCCCACCATGGTAACTAGGGAAAAGCCCTTGCGGCCTGTGGTGTTTCTCGGTTATAAATTAGAGTGGAGTGTGCCCGGACAAACCCACACAAGCTGATGTCTCCTTACTTTTGTTGGATTTTTAAATTTAATTTTTAGTTTTTATTGGAGTAATTCCCCAGTGTGCACGTGGACCACTTCTACTTTGCGCATTCCTCAGTTGATGGACATTTTCATTGCTTCCAAGTGTTGGCTCTGGTAAATATTGTTGGAGTGCAGGATTGCCAGCCTGCGACTTTTTGATTCTCATTTTCTCAGGTGATAGGCCCAGCAGTGGGTGTGATTGATTGACTGGTAGCACCGTGTTTCCCTTTTCAAAGCACCTTCTTTGTGTTTTCATTAGTGGCTCTTACCACGTCCCCCTTAGAATCGAGGGTATGCATTTCTCCACAATCGATTTAGCATTTATTGTTTGCTGCCTTTATGCTAATGGCCCTACTGGCTGCTGTATGCTGATAGGGTTTTGTAATTTGGGTTTGCATGTCTTTGAAAATTCGTAAAACTCATCATGTTTCTCCACCGTTTTCTTTTCTGTTAAAAAAGAGGAAACAGTTGGGAGTACAATATATCTCTTGAAAATGTCTTCTTGGAAGATTGCCCTATTTTGAAATTTTTGGTCGATTTTCCACCTCAGAATTTTTTTAGAGAGCAGGTGTCATTTCCCGAACTGCTAGTTTGGTGAATATTTAGTGACCATTAGCAATGGGTTTAAAGCTGCTGTTGTGGGAAGTGGCCTCAAGTAGGCAGCATTTCTCCACTCCCAAATCTGGGTACTAGGGCAGCAGAGCCTTTCTGGAAGTCGTGTTCCTAGGTTGTAAATTAAATTGGAATGTGCCTGGAGAAACCCCCATAAGTTTATGTCTCATTATTTCTTCTTGGTTTTAAATTTTTTTTAATTGGGGTAAAGCTTCGAATATTGTCTGTCCTAGGTGTACTCAATCTGGTTCATTTGTACATTATATATGTCTATTCAAGTACAGATCCTCTTCCCATGTAAAATGTTACAGAGGGTTCCACAGACCTCCCTTGCTAGATGGTCGGTCTTTTTGAGATATGTATATACTATGTGTTTGTATACATATAGCAACACTAATCTTAACTTATCCATTCCCCCCACCTTTCCTTTTAGATGAGCATAGTTTGTTTTCTAAGTCTGTGAGTGTCTTTCTCTGTGGAAATATATTCATTTGTGTCAGTTATTAGATAACGCCTATAAGTGATATCATAGAATACAGGTCTTTGGTTTCCGAGTTACCTCATGTTTCGTGATTATCTCCAGACTCATTTGTGGTGCCTCAAAGAGCAATGGTTCATTGTTTTCCATGGCTAATATTCCATTGTGTACATGGACCACTTCTTCTTTATCCATTCACCTCTTGTTGGATATTTTGATTGCTTCACTGTCTTGGCTATTGTGAATAAGGCTGCACTGCAGCTTTTGCGGCCTTTGTCTTCTCGATTCTTGTCTTTTCAGGTGAGAGGTCCAATGGTGCGCCTGCTGGATTGAATGGTACCTCCATTTTTACTTTTAAACACAGCTCCTTTCTCTTCTCATTATTGGCTGTTACCCCTTTACGTCTCACCAGCAGGTAGAGGGGACACAGTTCTTAAAAACCCCGTCAGCATTTATTATATTTAGACATTTTGCTGATGGTCAGTCGACTGGTCTAAGTTGAAACTTTTTGTAGATTAGATTGCATGGGTCTAACACTCCCTGAGGTTGAGCTTTTATCCATTTTCCTTTTTTTTTAAAAGAGCGTGAGTAAAACTTTACTCCTCATACTCTCTTCTTGAAACATTTGCCTGTTGTGAATTTTTTTGTCCATTCCCTACTTCAGCACAATTTTTTAGGGCAGGTGTCCTTTACAGCCCTGAGTCCTTGTGAATGTTAAGTGACCATTAGCTGTGAGTTTAAAGCTGCTCTTGCAGGAAACGGCCAGAAGTTGGCAGCATTTCTCCTTTACCAAATTTGGTAACTGGGGAAACAGAGCCTTAATGGAAGTGGTGTTCTAGGTTGTAAATTCGAATGGAATGTGCCAGGAAAAAAGCACTTTATGTTTATGTCTCATTACTTCTTGTTCATAATTGTAATTTACTTTTTATTTTTTATCACAGCAAATTTGATTACAATGGTTTGTTTGTTCTAGGTGTGCAAGATGTGGTTCTTTCACACATATACGTGTATCTATTCTTCCTCGCATCCTTTTCCCATGTAGGTTATGACACAATGTTGAGTAGTCTTCTCCTGGTCTTCCGTACGTCTTTGGTGATTATATATTTCACATGGTATGTATAGCTCTGTTAACCCCAATATGGTAATGTATCCAATCCTCATCCCTTTCTATTTGGTGAACCATCAGTTTTTTTAATGAATCTGTGATTGCCTTTCTCTGTGGAAATATCTTCATTGGTATCAATTTTTAAGTAACTCCTAAAAGTGATATGATAGGATATGTGTCTTTTGCTTTCTCACTTACTACAGGTGGCGTGATTACGTCTAGACTCATGTATGGTGCTGTCAATGGCATTGTTTCATTTTTTTCACTAGCGAATATTCCATCTGTACATGGAGGAGTTCTTCTTTGTCCACCCATCTGTTGGTGGACTTTTTGGTTACTTCCATATCTTGGCTATTGTAATACTGTGCCATGCAGATTTGCCTGCCTGTGTCTTTCCAATTCTTTCTTCTTAGATTATAGGTCGAGGAGTGGGCCTGCTGGATCATACGGTAGCTCAATGTTTACCTTTTTAAGGCACCTCCATTCTGTTCTCATTCGTGGCCCTTTTCAAGTTACGTCCCACTTGAAGTTGAGGGTATGCATTTCTCCACAACACCTTCAGCATTTATTGTTTGTAGTTTCCTTGCTGATGGTTATTCTGACAAGTGTGAGCTGATACCTCTTTGTGGTTGAATTCGCCTGTGCCTCATAATCCGTTGAAATTGAGCTTTAAGGCATGTCCTTTTTATTTTTCAACCTGTGATTACCCCTTAGTTCTTCAAAGTGTTCTCTTAAAGTATGTGTCACATTTTGAAATGTTTTGGCCATTACCTCCCTCAAGACATTTTGAGGGTAGCTTTCATTTACAGTTCTGCAGTACTTGTTCCTATGAAATGACCATTAGCACAGGCTTTAAAGCTGCTTTTGCAGGTAAATGCCAGAGGGCGGCAGCCTTTCTATGTCCCCACCATGGTAACTAGGGAAAAGCCCTTGCGGCCTGTGGTGTTTCTCGGTTATAAATTAGAGTGGAGTGTGCCCGGACAAACCCACACAAGCTGATGTCTCCTTACTTTTGTTGGATTTTTAAATTTAATTTTTAGTTTTTATTGGAGTAATTCCCCAGTGTGCACGTGGACCACTTCTACTTTGCGCATTCCTCAGTTGATGGACATTTTCATTGCTTCCAAGTGTTGGCTCTGGTAAATATTGTTGGAGTGCAGGATTGCCAGCCTGTGACTTTTTGATTCTCATTTTCTCAGTTGATAGGCCCAGCAGTGGGTGTGATTGATTGACTGGTAGCACCGTGTTTCCCTTTTCAAAGCACCTTCTTTGTGTTTTCATTAGTGGCTCTTACCACGTCCCCCTTAGAATCGAGGGTATGCATTTCTCCACAATCGATTTAGCATTTATTGTTTGCTGCCTTTATGCTAATGGCCCTACTGGCTGCTGTATGCTGATAGGGTTTTGTAATTTGGGTTTGCATGTCTTTGAAAATTCGTAAAACTCATCATGTTTCTCCACCGTTTTCTTTTCTGTTAAAAAAAAGGAAACAGTTGGGAGTACAATATATCTCTTGAAAATGTCTTCTTGGAAGGTTGCCCTATTTTGAAATTTTTGGTCGATTTTCCACCTCAGAATTTTTTTAGAGAGCAGGTGTCATTTCCCGAACTGCAAGTTTGGTGAATATTTAGTGACCATTAGCAATGGGTTTAAAGCTGCTGTTGTGGGAAGTGGCCTCAAGTAGGCAGCATTTCTCCACTCCCAAATCTGGGTACTAGGGCAGCAGAGCCTTTCTGGAAGTCGTGTTCCTAGGTTGTAAATTAAATTGGAATGTGCCTGGAGAAACCCCCATAAGTTTATGTCTCATTATTTCTTCTTGGTTTTAAATTTTTTTTTAATTGGGGTAAAGCTTCGAATATTGTCTGTCCTAGGTGTACACAATCTGGTTCATTTGTACACCATATATGTCTATTCAAGTACAGATCCTCTTCCCATGTAAAATGTTACAGAGTGTTCCACAGACCTCCCTTGCTAGATGGTCGGTCTTTTTGAGATATGTATATACTATGTGTTTGTATACATATAGCAACACTAATCTTAACTTATCCATTCCCCCCACCTTTCCTTTTAGATGAGCATAGTTTGTTTTCTAAGTCTGTGAGTGTCTTTCTCTGTGGAAATATATTCATTTGTGTCAGTTATTAGATAACGCCTATAAGTGATATCATAGAATACAGGTCTTTGGTTTCCGAGTTACCTCATGTTTCGTGATTATCTCCAGACTCATTTGTGGTGCCTCAAAGAGCAATGGTTCATTGTTTTCCATGGCTAATATTCCATTGTGTACATGGGCCACTTCTTCTTTATCCATTCACCTCTTGTTGGATATTTTGATTGCTTCACTGTCTTGGCTATTGTGAATAAGGCTACACTGCAGCTTTTGCGGCCTTTGTCTTCTCGATTCTTGTCTTTTCAGGTGAGAGGTCCAATGGTGCGCCTGCTGGATTGAATGGTACCTCCATTTTTACTTTTAAACACAGCTCCTTTCTCTTCTCATTATTGGCTGTTACCCCTTTACGTCTCACCAGCAGGTAGAGGGGACACAGTTCTTAAAAACCCCGTCAGCATTTATTATTTGTAGACATTTTGCTGATGGTCAGTCGACTGGTCTAAGTTGAAACTTTTTTAGATTAGATTGCATGGCTCTAACACTCCCTGAGGTTGAGCTTTTATCCATTTTCCTTTTTTTTTAAAAGAGCGTGAGTAAAACTTTACTCCTCATACTCTTTTCTTGAAACATTTGCCTGTTGTGAATTTTTTTGTCCATTCCCTACTTCAGCACAATTTTTTAGGGCAGGTGTCCTTTACAGCCCTGAGTCCTTGTGAATGTTAAGTGACCATTAGCTGTGAGTTTAAAGCTGCTCTTGCAGGAAACGGCCAGAAGTTGGCAGCATTTCTCCTTTACCAAATTTGGTAACTGTGGAAACAGAGCCTTAATGGAAGTGGTGTTCTAGGTTGTAAATTCGAATGGAATGTGCCAGGAAAAAAGCACTTTATGTTTATGTCTCATTACTTCTTGTTCATAATTGTAATTTACTTTTTATTTTTTATCACAGCAAATTTGATTACAATGGTTTGTTTGTTCTAGGTGTGCAAGATGTGGTTCTTTCACACATATACGTGTATCTATTCTTCCTCGCATCCTTTTCCCATGTAGGTTATGACACAATGTTGAGTAGTCTTCTCCTGGTCTTCCGTACGTCTTTGGTGATTATATATTTCACATGGTATGTATAGCTCTGTTAACCCCAATATGGTAATGTATCCAATCCTCATCCCTTTCTATTTGGTGAACCATCAGTTTTTTTAATGAATCTGTGATTGCCTTTCTCTGTGGAAATATCTTCATTGGTATCAATTTTTAAGTAACTCCTAAAAGTGATATGATAGGATATGTGTCTTTTGCTTTCTCACTTACTACAGGTGGCGTGATTACGTCTAGACTCATGTATGGTGCTGTCAATGGCATTGTTTCATTTTTTTCACTAGCGAATATTCCATCTGTACATGGAGGAGTTCTTCTTTGTCCACCCATCTGTTGGTGGACTTTTTGGTTACTTCCATATCTTGGCTATTGTAATACTGTGCCATGCAGATTTGCCTGCCTGTGTCTTTCCAATTCTTTCTTCTTAGATTATAGGTCGAGGAGTGGGCCTGCTGGATCATACGGTAGCTCAATGTTTACCTTTTTAAGGCACCTCCATTCTGCTCTCATTTGTGGCCCTTTCCAACTTACGTCCCCCTTGAAGTTGAGGGTACGCATTTCTCCACAACACCTTCAGCATTTATTGTTTGTAGTTTCCTTGCTGATGGTTATTCTGACAAGTGTGAGCTGATACCTCTTTGTGGTTGAATTCGCCTGTGCCTCATAATCCGTTGAAATTGAGCTTTAAGGCATGTCCTTTTTATTTTTCAACCTGTGATTACCCCTTAGTTCTTCAAAGTGTTCTCTTAAAGTATGTGTCACATTTTGAAATGTTTTGGCCATTACCTCCCTCAAGACATTTTGAGGGTAGGTTTCATTTACAGTTCTGCAGTACTTGTTCCTATGAAATGACCATTAGCACAGGCTTTAAAGCTGCTTTTGCAGGTAAATGCCAGAGGGCGGCAGCCTTTCTATGTCCCCACCATGGTAACTAGGGAAAAGCCCTTGCGGCCTGTGGTGTTTCTCGGTTATAAATTAGAGTGGAGTGTGCCCGGACAAACCCACACAAGCTGATGTCTCCTTACTTTTGTTGGATTTTTAAATTTAATTTTTAGTTTTTATTGGAGTAATTCCCCAGTGTGCACGTGGACCACTTCTACTTTGCGCATTCCTCAGTTGATGGACATTTTCATTGCTTCCAAGTGTTGGCTATGGTAAATATTGTTGGAGTGCAGGATTGCCAGCCTGTGACTTTTTGATTCTCATTTTCTCAGTTGATAGGCCCAGCAGTGGGTGTGATTGATTGACTGGTAGCACCGTTTTTCCCTTTTCAAAGCACCTTCTTTGTGTTTTCATTAGTGGCTCTTACCACGTCCCCCTTAGAATCGAGGGTATGCATTTCTCCACATTCGATTTAGCATTTATTGTTTGCTGCCTTTATGCTAATGGCCCTACTGGCTGCTGTATGCTGATAGGGTTTTGTAATTTGGGTTTGCATGTCTTTGAAAATTCGTAAAACTCATCATGTTTCTCCACCGTTTTCTATTCTGTTAAAAAAAAGGAAACAGTTGGGAGTACAATATATCTCTTGAAAATGTCTTCTTGGAAGGTTGCCCTATTTTGAAATTTTTGGTCGATTTTCCACCTCAGAATTTTTTTAGAGAGCAGGTGTCATTTCCCGAATTGCAAGTTTGGTGAATATTTAGTGACCATTAGCAATGGGTTTAAAGCTGCTGTTGTGGGAAGTGGCCTCAAGTAGGCAGCATTTCTCCACTCCCAAATCTGGGTACTAGGGCAGCAGAGCCTTTCTGGAAGTCGTGTTCCTAGGTTGTAAATTAAATTGGAATGTGCCTGGAGAAACCCCCATAAGTTTATGTCTCATTATTTCTTCTTGGTTTTAAATTTTTTTTTAATTGGGGTAAAGCTTCGAATATTGTCTGTCCTAGGTGTACACAATCTGGTTCATTTGTACATTATATATGTCTATTCAAGTACAGATCCTCTTCCCATGTAAAATGTTACAGAGGGTTCCACAGACCTCCCTTGCTAGATGGTCGGTCTTTTTGAGATATGTATATACTATGTGTTTGTATACATAGAGCAACACTAATCTTAACTTATCCATTCCCCCCACCTTTCCTTTTAGATGAGCATAGTTTGTTTTCTAAGTCTGTGAGTGTCTTTCTCTGTGGAAATATATTCATTTGTGTCAGTTATTAGATAACGCCTATAAGTGATATCATAGAATACAGGTCTTTGGTTTCCGAGTTACCTCATGTTTCGTGATTATCTCCAGACTCATTTGTGGTGCCTCAAAGAGCAATGGTTCATTGTTTTCCATGGCTAATATTCCATTGTGTACATGGACCACTTCTTCTTTATCCATTCACCTCTTGTTGGATATTTTGATTGCTTCACTGTCTTGGCTATTGTGAATAAGGCTGCACTGCAGCTTTTGCGGCCTGTGTCTTCTCGATTCTTGTCTTCTCAGGTGAGAGGTCCAATGGTGCGCCTGCTGGATTGAATGGTACCTCCATTTTTACTTTTAAACACAGCTCCTTTCTCTTCTCATTATTGGCTGTTACCCCTTTACGTCTCACCAGCAGGTAGGGGGGACACAGTTCTTGAAAACCCCGTCAGCATTTATTGTTTGTAGACATTTTGCTGATGGTCAGTCGACTGGTCTAAGTTGAAACTTTTTGTAGATTAGATTGCATGGGTCTAACACTCCCTGAGGTTGAGCTTTTATCCATTTTCCTTTTTTTTTAAAAGAGCGTGAGTAAAACTTAACTCCTCATACTCTCTTCTTGAAACATTTGCCTGTTTTGAATTTTTTTGTCCATTCCCTACTTCAGCACAATTTTTTAGGGCAGGTGTCCTTTACAGCCCTGAGTCCTTGTGAATGTTAAGTGACCATTAGCTGTGAGTTTAAAGCTGCTCTTGCAGGAAACGGCCACAAGGTGGCAGCATTTCTCCTTTACCAAATTTGGTAACTGGGGAAACAGAGCCTTAATGGAAGTGGTGTTCTAGGTTGTAAATTCGAATGGAATGTGCCAGGAAAAAAGCACTTTATGTTTATGTCTCATTACTTCTTGTTCATAATTGTAATTTACTTTTTATTTTTTATCCCAGCAAATTTGATTACAATGGTTTGTTTGTTCTAGGTGTGCAAGATGTGGTTCTTTCACACATATACGTGTATCTATTCTTCCTCGCATCCTTTTCCCATGTAGGTTATGACACAATGTTGAGTAGTCTTCTCCTGGTCTTCCGTACGCCTTTGGTGATTATATATTTCACATGGTATGTATATCTCTGTTAACCCCAATATGGTAATGTATCCAATCCTCATCCCTTTCTATTTGGTGAACCATAAGTTTTTGTAATGAATCTGTGATTGCCTTTCTCTGTGGAAATATCTTCCTTGGTATCAATTTTTAAGTAACTCCTAAAAGTGATATGATAGGATATGTGTCTTTTGCTTTCTCACTTACTACAGGTGGCGTGATTACGTCTAGACTCATGTATGGTGCTGTAAATGGCATTGTTTCATTTTTTTCACTAGCGAATATTCCATCTGTACATGGAGGAGTTCTTCTTTGTCCACCCATCTGTTGGTGGACTTTTTGGTTACTTCCATATCTTGGCTATTGTAATACTGTGCCATGCAGATTTGCCTGCCTGTGTCTTTCCAATTCTTTCTTCTTAGATTATAGGTCGAGGAGTGGGCCTGCTGGATCATACGGTAGCTCAATGTTTACCTTTTTAAGGCACCTCCACTCTGTTCTCATTCGTGTCCCTTTTCAAGTTACGTCCCACTTGAAGTTGAGGGTATGCATTTCTCCACAACACCTTCAGCATTTATTGTTTGTAGTTTCCTTGCTGATGGTTATTCTGACAAGTGTGAGCTGATACCTCTTTGTGGTTGAATTCGCCTGTGCCTCATAATCCGTTGAAATTGAGCTTTAAGGCATGTCCTTTTTATTTTTCAACCTGTGATTACCCCTTAGTTCTTCAAAGTGTTCTCTTAAAGTATGTGTCACATTTTGAAATGTTTTGGCCATTACCTCCCTCAAGACATTTTGAGGGTAGCTTTCATTTACAGTTCTGCAGTACTTGTTCCTATGAAATGACCATTAGCACAGGCTTTAAAGCTGCTTTTGCAGGTAAATGCCAGAGGGCGGCAGCCTTTCTATGTCCCCACCATGGTAACTAGGGAAAAGCCCTTGCGGCCTGTGGTGTTTCTCGGTTATAAATTAGAGTGGAGTGTGCCCGGACAAACCCACACAAGCTGATGTCTCCTTACTTTTGTTGGATTTTTAAATTTAATTTTTAGTTTTTATTGGAGTAATTCCCCAGTGTGCACGTGGACCACTTCTACTTTGCGCATTCCTCAGTTGATGGACATTTTCATTGCTTCCAAGTGTTGGCTCTGGTAAATATTGTTGGAGTGCAGGATTGCCAGCCTGCGACTTTTTGATTCTCATTTTCTCAGGTGATAGGCCCAGCAGTGGGTGTGATTGATTGACTGGTAGCACCGTGTTTCCCTTTTCAAAGCACCTTCTTTGTGTTTTCATTAGTGGCTCTTACCACGTCCCCCTTAGAATCGAGGGCATGCATTTCTCCACAATCGATTTAGCATTTATTGTTTGCTGCCTTTATGCTAATGGCCCTACTGGCTGCTGTATGCTGATAGGGTTTTGTAATTTGGGTTTGCATGTCTTTGAAAATTCGTAAAACTCATCATGTTTCTCCACCGTTTTCTTTTCTGTTAAAAAAGAGGAAACAGTTGGGAGTACAATATATCTCTTGAAAATGTCTTCTTGGAAGATTGCCCTATTTTGAAATTTTTGGTCGATTTTCCACCTCAGAATTTTTTTAGAGAGCAGGTGTCATTTCCCGAACTGCTAGTTTGGTGAATATTTAGTGACCATTAGCAATGGGTTTAAAGCTGCTGTTGTGGGAAGTGGCCTCAAGTAGGCAGCATTTCTCCACTCCCAAATCTGGGTACTAGGGCAGCAGAGCCTTTCTGGAAGTCGTGTTCCTAGGTTGTAAATTAAATTGGAATGTGCCTGGAGAAACCCCCATAAGTTTATGTCTCATTATTTCTTCTTGGTTTTAAATTTTTTTTAATTGGGGTAAAGCTTCGAATATTGTCTGTCCTAGGTGTACTCAATCTGGTTCATTTGTACATTATATATGTCTATTCAAGTACAGATCCTCTTCCCATGTAAAATGTTACAGAGGGTTCCACAGACCTCCCTTGCTAGATGGTCGGTCTTTTTGAGATATGTATATACTATGTGTTTGTATACATATAGCAACACTAATCTTAACTTATCCATTCCCCCCACCTTTCCTTTTAGATGAGCATAGTTTGTTTTCTAAGTCTGTGAGTGTCTTTCTCTGTGGAAATATATTCATTTGTGTCAGTTATTAGATAACGCCTATAAGTGATATCATAGAATACAGGTCTTTGGTTTCCGAGTTACCTCATGTTTCGTGATTATCTCCAGACTCATTTGTGGTGCCTCAAAAAGCAATGGTTCATTGTTTTCCATGGCTAATATTCCATTGTGTACATGGACCACTTCTTCTTTATCCATTCACCTCTTGTTGGATATTTTGATTGCTTCACTGTCTTGGCTATTGTGAATAAGGCTGCACTGCAGCTTTTGCGGCCTTTGTCTTCTCGATTCTTGTCTTTTCAGGTGAGAGGTCCAATGGTGCGCCTGCTGGATTGAATGGTACCTCCATTTTTACTTTTAAACACAGCTCCTTTCTCTTCTCATTATTGGCTGTTACCCCTTTACGTCTCACCAGCAGGTAGAGGGGACACAGTTCTTAAAAACCCCGTCAGCATTTATTATTTTTAGACATTTTGCTGATGGTCAGTCGACTGGTCTAAGTTGAAACTTTTTGTAGATTAGATTGCATGGGTCTAACACTCCCTGAGGTTGAGCTTTTATCCATTCTCCTTTTTTTTTAAAAGAGCGTGAGTAAAACTTTACTCCTCATACTCTCTTCTTGAAACATTTGCCTGTTGTGAATTTTTTTGTCCATTCCCTACTTCAGCACAATTTTTTAGGGCAGGTGTCCTTTACAGCCCTGAGTCCTTGTGAATGTTAAGTGACCATTAGCTGTGAGTTTAAAGCTGCTCTTGCAGGAAACGGCCAGAAGTTGGCAGCATTTCTCCTTTACCAAATTTGGTAACTGGGGAAACAGAGCCTTAATGGAAGTGGTGTTCTAGGTTGTAAATTCGAATGGAATGTGCCAGGAAAAAAGCACTTTATGTTTATGTCTCATTACTTCTTGTTCATAATTGTAATTTACTTTTTATTTTTTATCACAGCAAATTTGATTACAATGGTTTGTTTGTTCTAGGTGTGCAAGATGTGGTTCTTTCACACATATACGTGTATCTATTCTTCCTCGCATCCTTTTCCCATGTAGGTTATGACACGATGTTGAGTAGTCTTCTCCTGGTCTTCCGTACGTCTTTGGTGATTATATATTTCACATGGTATGTATAGCTCAGTTAACCCCAATATGGTAATGTATCCAATCCTCATCCCTTTCTATTTGGTGAACCATCAGTTTTTTTAATGAATCTGTGATTGCCTTTCTCTGTGGAAATATCTTCATTGGTATCAATTTTTAAGTAACTCCTAAAAGTGATATGATAGGATATGTGTCTTTTGCTTTCTCACTTACTACAGGTGGCGTGATTACGTCTAGACTCATGTATGGTGCTGTCAATGGCATTGTTTCATTTTTTTCACTAGCGAATATTCCATCTGTACATGGAGGAGTTCTTCTTTGTCCACCCATCTGTTGGTGGACTTTTTGGTTACTTCCATATCTTGGCTATTGTAATACTGTGCCATGCAGATTTGCCTGCCTGTGTCTTTCCAATTCTTTCTTCTTAGATTATAGGTCGAGGAGTGGGCCTGCTGGATCATACGGTAGCTCAATGTTTACCTTTTTAAGGCACCTCCATTCTGTTCTCATTCGTGGCCCTTTTCAAGTTACGTCCCACTTGAAGTTGAGGGTATGCATTTCTCCACAACACCTTCAGCATTTATTGTTTGTAGTTTCCTTGCTGATGGTTATTCTGACAAGTGTGAGCTGATACCTCTTTGTGGTTGAATTCGCCTGTGCCTCATAATCCGTTGAAATTGAGCTTTAAGGCATGTCCTTTTTATTTTTCAACCTGTGATTACCCCTTAGTTCTTCAAAGTGTTCTCTTAAAGTATGTGTCACATTTTGAAATGTTTTGGCCATTACCTCCCTCAAGACATTTTGAGGGTAGCTTTCATTTACAGTTCTGCAGTACTTGTTCCTATGAAATGACCATTAGCACAGGCTTTAAAGCTGCTTTTGCAGGTAAATGCCAGAGGGCGGCAGCCTTTCTATGTCCCCACCATGGTAACTAGGGAAAAGCCCTTGCGGCCTGTGGTGTTTCTCGGTTATAAATTAGAGTGGAGTGTGCCCGGACAAACCCACACAAGCTGATGTCTCCTTACTTTTGTTGGATTTTTAAATTTAATTTTTAGTTTTTATTGGAGTAATTCCCCAGTGTGCACGTGGACCACTTCTACTTTGCGCATTCCTCAGTTGATGGACATTTTCATTGCTTCCAAGTGTTGGCTCTGGTAAATATTGTTGGAGTGCAGGATTGCCAGCCTGTGACTTTTTGATTCTCATTTTCTCAGTTGATAGGCCCAGCAGTGGGTGTGATTGATTGACTGGTAGCACCGTGTTTCCCTTTTCAAAGCACCTTCTTTGTGTTTTCATTAGTGGCTCTTACCACGTCCCCCTTAGAATCGAGGGTATGCATTTCTCCACAATCGATTTAGCATTTATTGTTTGCTGCCTTTATGCTAATGGCCCTACTGGCTGCTGTATGCTGATAGGGTTTTGTAATTTGGGTTTGCATGTCTTTGAAAATTCGTAAAACTCATCATGTTTCTCCACCGTTTTCTTTTCTGTTAAAAAAAAGGAAACAGTTGGGAGTACAATATATCTCTTGAAAATGTCTTCTTGGAAGGTTGCCCTATTTTGAAATTTTTGGTCGATTTTCCACCTCAGAATTTTTTTAGAGAGCAGGTGTCATTTCCCGAACTGCAAGTTTGGTGAATATTTAGTGACCATTAGCAATGGGTTTAAAGCTGCTGTTGTGGGAAGTGGCCTCAAGTAGGCAGCATTTCTCCACTCCCAAATCTGGGTACTAGGGCAGCAGAGCCTTTCTGGAAGTCGTGTTCCTAGGTTGTAAATTAAATTGGAATGTGCCTGGAGAAACCCCCATAAGTTTATGTCTCATTATTTCTTCTTGGTTTTAAATTTTTTTTTAATTGGGGTAAAGCTTCGAATATTGTCTGTCCTAGGTGTACACAATCTGGTTCATTTGTACACCATATATGTCTATTCAAGTACAGATCCTCTTCCCATGTAAAATGTTACAGAGTGTTCCACAGACCTCCCTTGCTAGATGGTCGGTCTTTTTGAGATATGTATATACTATGTGTTTGTATACATATAGCAACACTAATCTTAACTTATCCATTCCCCCCACCTTTCCTTTTAGATGAGCATAGTTTGTTTTCTAAGTCTGTGAGTGTCTTTCTCTGTGGAAATATATTCATTTGTGTCAGTTATTAGATAACGCCTATAAGTGATATCATAGAATACAGGTCTTTGGTTTCCGAGTTACCTCATGTTTCGTGATTATCTCCAGACTCATTTGTGGTGCCTCAAAGAGCAATGGTTCATTGTTTTCCATGGCTAATATTCCATTGTGTACATGGGCCACTTCTTCTTTATCCATTCACCTCTTGTTGGATATTTTGATTGCTTCACTGTCTTGGCTATTGTGAATAAGGCTACACTGCAGCTTTTGCGGCCTTTGTCTTCTCGATTCTTGTCTTTTCAGGTGAGAGGTCCAATGGTGCGCCTGCTGGATTGAATGGTACCTCCATTTTTACTTTTAAACACAGCTCCTTTCTCTTCTCATTATTGGCTGTTACCCCTTTACGTCTCACCAGCAGGTAGAGGGGACACAGTTCTTAAAAACCCCGTCAGCATTTATTATTTGTAGACATTTTGCTGATGGTCAGTCGACTGGTCTAAGTTGAAACTTTTTTAGATTAGATTGCATGGCTCTAACACTCCCTGAGGTTGAGCTTTTATCCATTTTCCTTTTTTTTTAAAAGAGCGTGAGTAAAACTTTACTCCTCATACTCTTTTCTTGAAACATTTGCCTGTTGTGAATTTTTTTGTCCATTCCCTACTTCAGCACAATTTTTTAGGGCAGGTGTCCTTTACAGCCCTGAGTCCTTGTGAATGTTAAGTGACCATTAGCTGTGAGTTTAAAGCTGCTCTTGCAGGAAACGGCCAGAAGTTGGCAGCATTTCTCCTTTACCAAATTTGGTAACTGTGGAAACAGAGCCTTAATGGAAGTGGTGTTCTAGGTTGTAAATTCGAATGGAATGTGCCAGGAAAAAAGCACTTTATGTTTATGTCTCATTACTTCTTGTTCATAATTGTAATTTACTTTTTATTTTTTATCACAGCAAATTTGATTACAATGGTTTGTTTGTTCTAGGTGTGCAAGATGTGGTTCTTTCACACATATACGTGTATCTATTCTTCCTCGCATCCTTTTCCCATGTAGGTTATGACACAATGTTGAGTAGTCTTCTCCTGGTCTTCCGTACGTCTTTGGTGATTATATATTTCACATGGTATGTATAGCTCTGTTAACCCCAATATGGTAATGTATCCAATCCTCATCCCTTTCTATTTGGTGAACCATCAGTTTTTTTAATGAATCTGTGATTGCCTTTCTCTGTGGAAATATCTTCATTGGTATCAATTTTTAAGTAACTCCTAAAAGTGATATGATAGGATATGTGTCTTTTGCTTTCTCACTTACTACAGGTGGCGTGATTACGTCTAGACTCATGTATGGTGCTGTCAATGGCATTGTTTCATTTTTTTCACTAGCGAATATTCCATCTGTACATGGAGGAGTTCTTCTTTGTCCACCCATCTGTTGGTGGACTTTTTGGTTACTTCCATATCTTGGCTATTGTAATACTGTGCCATGCAGATTTGCCTGCCTGTGTCTTTCCAATTCTTTCTTCTTAGATTATAGGTCGAGGAGTGGGCCTGCTGGATCATACGGTAGCTCAATGTTTACCTTTTTAAGGCACCTCCATTCTGCTCTCATTTGTGGCCCTTTCCAACTTACGTCCCCCTTGAAGTTGAGGGTACGCATTTCTCCACAACACCTTCAGCATTTATTGTTTGTAGTTTCCTTGCTGATGGTTATTCTGACAAGTGTGAGCTGATACCTCTTTGTGGTTGAATTCGCCTGTGCCTCATAATCCGTTGAAATTGAGCTTTAAGGCATGTCCTTTTTATTTTTCAACCTGTGATTACCCCTTAGTTCTTCAAAGTGTTCTCTTAAATTATGTGTCACATTTTGAAATGTTTTGGCCATTACCTCCCTCAAGACATTTTGAGGGTAGGTTTCATTTACAGTTCTGCAGTACTTGTTCCTATGAAATGACCATTAGCACAGGCTTTAAAGCTGCTTTTGCAGGTAAATGCCAGAGGGCGGCAGCCTTTCTATGTCCCCACCATGGTAACTAGGGAAAAGCCCTTGCGGCCTGTGGTGTTTCTCGGTTATAAATTAGAGTGGAGTGTGCCCGGACAAACCCACACAAGCTGATGTCTCCTTACTTTTGTTGGATTTTTAAATTTAATTTTTAGTTTTTATTGGAGTAATTCCCCAGTTTGCACGTGGACCACTTCTACTTTGCGCATTCCTCAGTTGATGGACATTTTCATTGCTTCCAAGTGTTGGCTATGGTAAATATTGTTGGAGTGCAGGATTGCCAGCCTGTGACTTTTTGATTCTCATTTTCTCAGTTGATAGGCCCAGCAGTGGGTGTGATTGATTGACTGGTAGCACCGTTTTTCCCTTTTCAAAGCACCTTCTTTGTGTTTTCATTAGTGGCTCTTACCACGTCCCCCTTAGAATCGAGGGTATGCATTTCTCCACATTCGATTTAGCATTTATTGTTTGCTGCCTTTATGCTAATGGCCCTACTGGCTGCTGTATGCTGATAGGGTTTTGTAATTTGGGTTTGCATGTCTTTGAAAATTCGTAAAACTCATCATGTTTCTCCACCGTTTTCTATTCTGTTAAAAAAAAGGAAACAGTTGGGAGTACAATATATCTCTTGAAAATGTCTTCTTGGAAGGTTGCCCTATTTTGAAATTTTTGGTCGATTTTCCACCTCAGAATTTTTTTAGAGAGCAGGTGTCATTTCCCGAATTGCAAGTTTGGTGAATATTTAGTGACCATTAGCAATGGGTTTAAAGCTGCTGTTGTGGGAAGTGGCCTCAAGTAGGCAGCATTTCTCCACTCCCAAATCTGGGTACTAGGGCAGCAGAGCCTTTCTGGAAGTCGTGTTCCTAGGTTGTAAATTAAATTGGAATGTGCCTGGAGAAACCCCCATAAGTTTATGTCTCATTATTTCTTCTTGGTTTTAAATTTTTTTTTAATTGGGGTAAAGCTTCGAATATTGTCTGTCCTAGGTGTACACAATCTGGTTCATTTGTACATTATATATGTCTATTCAAGTACAGATCCTCTTCCCATGTAAAATGTTACAGAGGGTTCCACAGACCTCCCTTGCTAGATGGTCGGTCTTTTTGAGATATGTATATACTATGTGTTTGTATACATAGAGCAACACTAATCTTAACTTATCCATTCCCCCCACCTTTCCTTTTAGATGAGCATAGTTTGTTTTCTAAGTCTGTGAGTGTCTTTCTCTGTGGAAATATATTCATTTGTGTCAGTTATTAGATAACGCCTATAAGTGATATCATAGAATACAGGTCTTTGGTTTCCGAGTTACCTCATGTTTCGTGATTATCTCCAGACTCATTTGTGGTGCCTCAAAGAGCAATGGTTCATTGTTTTCCATGGCTAATATTCCATTGTGTACATGGACCACTTCTTCTTTATCCATTCACCTCTTGTTGGATATTTTGATTGCTTCACTGTCTTGGCTATTGTGAATAAGGCTGCACTGCAGCTTTTGCGGCCTGTGTCTTCTCGATTCTTGTCTTCTCAGGTGAGAGGTCCAATGGTGCGCCTGCTGGATTGAATGGTACCTCCATTTTTACTTTTAAACACAGCTCCTTTCTCTTCTCATTATTGGCTGTTACCCCTTTACGTCTCACCAGCAGGTAGGGGGGACACAGTTCTTGAAAACCCCGTCAGCATTTATTGTTTGTAGACATTTTGCTGATGGTCAGTCGACTGGTCTAAGTTGAAACTTTTTGTAGATTAGATTGCATGGGTCTAACACTCCCTGAGGTTGAGCTTTTATCCATTTTCCTTTTTTTTTAAAAGAGCGTGAGTAAAACTTAACTCCTCATACTCTCTTCTTGAAACATTTGCCTGTTTTGAATTTTTTTGTCCATTCCCTACTTCAGCACAATTTTTTAGGGCAGGTGTCCTTTACAGCCCTGAGTCCTTGTGAATGTTAAGTGACCATTAGCTGTGAGTTTAAAGCTGCTCTTGCAGGAAACGGCCACAAGGTGGCAGCATTTCTCCTTTACCAAATTTGGTAACTGGGGAAACAGAGCCTTAATGGAAGTGGTGTTCTAGGTTGTAAATTCGAATGGAATGTGCCAGGAAAAAAGCACTTTATGTTTATGTCTCATTACTTCTTGTTCATAATTGTAATTTACTTTTTATTTTTTATCCCAGCAAATTTGATTACAATGGTTTGTTTGTTCTAGGTGTGCAAGATGTGGTTCTTTCACACATATACGTGTATCTATTCTTCCTCGCATCCTTTTCCCATGTAGGTTATGACACAATGTTGAGTAGTCTTCTCCTGGTCTTCCGTACGCCTTTGGTGATTATATATTTCACATGGTATGTATATCTCTGTTAACCCCAATATGGTAATGTATCCAATCCTCATCCCTTTCTATTTGGTGAACCATAAGTTTTTGTAATGAATCTGTGATTGCCTTTCTCTGTGGAAATATCTTCCTTGGTATCAATTTTTAAGTAACTCCTAAAAGTGATATGATAGGATATGTGTCTTTTGCTTTCTCACTTACTACAGGTGGCGTGATTACGTCTAGACTCATGTATGGTGCTGTAAATGGCATTGTTTCATTTTTTTCACTAGCGAATATTCCATCTGTACATGGAGGAGTTCTTCTTTGTCCACCCATCTGTTGATGGACTTTTTGGTTACTTCCATATCTTGGCTATTGTAATACTGTGCCATGCAGATTTGCCTGCCTGTGTCTTTCCAATTCTTTCTTCTTAGATTATAGGTCGAGGAGTGGGCCTGCTGGATCATATGGTAGCTCAATGTTTACCTTTTTAAGGCACCTCCATTCT
Source organism: Eschrichtius robustus (assembly GCF_028021215.1). Taxonomy (NCBI): domain Eukaryota; kingdom Metazoa; phylum Chordata; class Mammalia; order Artiodactyla; family Eschrichtiidae; genus Eschrichtius; species Eschrichtius robustus. The sequence goes on from NC_090832.1 coordinate 79,394,307, forward strand.
GTTCTCATTCGTGGCCCTTTTCAAGTTACGTCCCACTTGAAGTTGAGGGTATGCATTTCTCCACAACACCTTCAGCATTTATTGTTTGTAGTTTCCTTGCTGATGGTTATTCTGACAAGTGTGAGCTGATACCTCTTTGTGGTTGAATTCGCCTGTGCCTCATAATCCGTTGAAATTGAGCTTTAAGGCATGTCCTTTTTATTTTTCAACCTGTGATTACCCCTTAGTTCTTCAAAGTGTTCTCTTAAAGTATGTGTCACATTTTGAAATGTTTTGGCCATTACCTCCCTCAAGACATTTTGAGGGTAGCTTTCATTTACAGTTCTGCAGTACTTGTTCCTATGAAATGACCATTAGCACAGGCTTTAAAGCTGCTTTTGCAGGTAAATGCCAGAGGGCGGCAGCCTTTCTATGTCCCCACCATGGTAACTAGGGAAAAGCCCTTGCGGCCTGTGGTGTTTCTCGGTTATAAATTAGAGTGGAGTGTGCCCGGACAAACCCACACAAGCTGATGTCTCCTTACTTTTGTTGGATTTTTAAATTTAATTTTTAGTTTTTATTGGAGTAATTCCCCAGTGTGCACGTGGACCACTTCTACTTTGCGCATTCCTCAGTTGATGGACATTTTCATTGCTTCCAAGTGTTGGCTCTGGTAAATATTGTTGGAGTGCAGGATTGCCAGCCTGTGACTTTTTGATTCTCATTTTCTCAGTTGATAGGCCCAGCAGTGGGTGTGATTGATTGACTGGTAGCACCGTGTTTCCCTTTTCAAAGCACCTTCTTTGTGTTTTCATTAGTGGCTCTTACCACGTCCCCCTTAGAATCGAGGGTATGCATTTCTCCACAATCGATTTAGCATTTATTGTTTGCTGCCTTTATGCTAATGGCCCTACTGGCTGCTGTGTGCTGATAGGGTTTTGTAATTTGGGTTTGCATGTCTTTGAAAATTCGTAAAACTCATCATGTTTCTCCACCGTTTTCTTTTCTGTTAAAAAAAAGGAAACAGTTGGGAGTACAATATATCTCTTGAAAATGTCTTCTTGGAAGGTTGCCCTATTTTGAAATTTTTGGTCGATTTTCCACCTCAGAATTTTTTTAGAGAGCAGGTGTCATTTCCCGAACTGCAAGTTTGGTGAATATTTAGTGACCATTAGCAATGGGTTTAAAGCTGCTGTTGTGGGAAGTGGCCTCAAGTAGGCAGCATTTCTCCACTCCCAAATCTGGGTACTAGGGCAGCAGAGCCTTTCTGGAAGTCGTGTTCCTAGGTTGTAAATTAAATTGGAATGTGCCTGGAGAAACCCCCATAAGTTTATGTCTCATTATTTCTTCTTGGTTTTAAATTTTTTTTTAATTGGGGTAAAGCTTCGAATATTGTCTGTCCTAGGTGTACACAATCTGGTTCATTTATACATTATATATGTCTATTCAAGTACAGATCCTCTTCCCATGTAAAATGTTACAGAGGGTTCCACAGACCTCCCTTGCTAGATGGTCGGTCTTTTTGAGATATGTATATACTATGTGTTTGTATACATATAGCAACACTAATCTTAACTTATCCATTCCCCCCACCTTTCCTTTTAGATGAGCATAGTTTGTTTTCTAAGTCTGTGAGTGTCTTTCTCTGTGGAAATATATTCATTCGTGTCAGTTATTAGATAACGCCTATAAGTGATATCATAGAATACAGGTCTTTGGTTTCCGAGTTACCTCATGTTTCGTGATTATCTCCAGACTCATTTGTGGTGCCTCAAAGAGCAATGGTTCATTGTTTTCCATGGCTAATATTCCATTGTGTACATGGACCACTTCTTCTTTATCCATTCACCTCTTGTTGGATATTTTGATTGCTTCACTGTCTTGGCTAATGTGAATAAGGCTGCACTGCAGTTTTGCGGCCTGTGTCTTCTCGATTCTTGGCTTCTCAGGTGAGAGGTCCAATGGTGTGCCTGCTGGATTGAATGGTACCTCCATTTTTACTTTTAAACACAGCTCCTTTCTCTTCTCATTATTGGCTGTTACCCCTTTACGTCTCACCAGCAGGTAGAGGGGACACAGTTCTTAAAAACCCCGTCAGCATTTATTGTTTGTAGACATTTTGCTGATGGTCAGTCGACTGGTCTAAGTTGAAACTTTTTGTAGATTAGATTGCATGGGTCTAACACTCCCTGAGGTTGAGCTTTTATCCATTTTCCTTTTTTTTTAAAAGAGCGTGAGTAAAACTTAACTCCTCATACTCTCTTCTTGAAACATTTGCCTGTTTTGAATTTTTTTGTCCATTTCCTACTTCAGCACAATTTTTTAGGGCAGGTGTCCTTCACAGCCCTGAGTCCTTGTGAATTTTAAGTGACCATTAGCTGTGAGTTTAAAGCTGCTCTTGCAGGAAACGGCCACAAGGTGGCAGCAATTCTCCTTTACCAAATTTGGTAACTGGGGAAACAGAGCCTTAATGGAAGTGGTGTTCTAGGTTGTAAATTCGAATGGAATGTGCCAGGAAAAAAGCACTTTATGTTTATGTCTCATTACTTCTTGTTCATAATTGTAATTTACTTTTTATTTTTTATCCCAGCAAATTTGATTACAATGGTTTGTTTGTTCTAGGTGTGCAAGATGTGGTTCTTTCACACATATACGTGTATCTATTCTTCCTCGCATCCTTTTCCCATATAGGTTATGACACGATGTTGAGTAGTCTTCTCCTGGTCTTCCGTACGTCTTTGGTGATTATATATTTCACATGGTATGTATATCTCTGTTAACCCCAATATGGTAATGTATCCAATCCTCATCCCTTTCTATTAGGTGAACCATAAGTTTTTTTAATGAATCTGTGATTGCCTTTCTCTGTGGAAATATCTTCCTTGGTATCAATTTTTAAGTAACTCCTAAAAGTGATATGATAGGATATGTGTCTTTTGCTTTCTCACTTACTACAGGTGGCGTGATTACGTCTAGACTCATGTATGGTGCTGTAAATGGCATTGTTTCATTTTTTTCACTAGCGAATATTCCATCTGTACATGGAGGAGTTCTTCTTTGTCCACCCATCTGTTGGTGGACTTTTTGGTTACTTCCATATCTTGGCTATTGTAATACTGTGCCATGCAGATTTGCCTACCTGTGTCTTTCCAATTCTTTCTTCTTAGATTATAGGTCGAGGAGTGGGCCTGCTGGATCATACGGTAGCTCAATGTTTACCTTTTTAAGGCACCTCCATTCTGTTCTCATTCGTGGCCCTTTTCAAGTTACGTCCCACTTGAAGTTGAGGGTATGCATTTCTCCACAACACCTTCAGCATTTATTGTTTGTAGTTTCCTTGCTGATGGTTATTCTGACAAGTGTGAGCTGATACCTCTTTGTGGTTGAATTCGCCTGTGCCTCATAATCCGTTGAAATTGAGCTTTAAGGCATGTCCTTTTTATTTTTCAACCTGTGATTACCCCTTAGTTCTTCAAAGTGTTCTCTTAAAGTATGTGTCACATTTTGAAATGTTTTGGCCATTACCTCCCTCAAGACATTTTGAGGGTAGCTTTCATTTACAGTTCTGCAGTACTTGTTCCTATGAAATGACCATTAGCACAGGCTTTAAAGCTGCTTTTGCAGGTAAATGCCAGAGGGCGGCAGCCTTTCTATGTCCCCACCATGGTAACTAGGGAAAAGCCCTTGCGGCCTGTGGTGTTTCTCGGTTATAAATTAGAGTGGAGTGTGCCCGGACAAACCCACACAAGCTGATGTCTCCTTACTTTTGTTGGATTTTTAAATTTAATTTTTAGTTTTTATTGGAGTAATTCCCCAGTGTGCACGTGGACCACTTCTACTTTGCGCATTCCTCAGTTGATGGACATTTTCATTGCTTCCAAGTGTTGGCTCTGGTAAATATTGTTGGAGTGCAGGATTGCCAGCCTGTGACTTTTTGATTCTCATTTTCTCAGTTGATAGGCCCAGCAGTGGGTGTGATTGATTGACTGGTAGCACCGTGTTTCCCTTTTCAAAGCACCTTCTTTGTGTTTTCATTAGTGGCTCTTACCACGTCCCCCTTAGAATCGAGGGTATGCATTTCTCCACAATCGATTTAGCATTTATTGTTTGCTGCCTTTATGCTAATGGCCCTACTGGCTGCTGTGTGCTGATAGGGTTTTGTAATTTGGGTTTGCATGTCTTTGAAAATTCGTAAAACTCATCATGTTTCTCCACCGTTTTCTTTTCTGTTAAAAAAAAGGAAACAGTTGGGAGTACAATATATCTCTTGAAAATGTCTTCTTGGAAGGTTGCCCTATTTTGAAATTTTTGGTCGATTTTCCACCTCAGAATTTTTTTAGAGAGCAGGTGTCATTTCCCGAACTGCAAGTTTGGTGAATATTTAGTGACCATTAGCAATGGGTTTAAAGCTGCTGTTGTGGGAAGTGGCCTCAAGTAGGCAGCATTTCTCCACTCCCAAATCTGGGTACTAGGGCAGCAGAGCCTTTCTGGAAGTCGTGTTCCTAGGCTGTAAATTAAATTGGAATGTGCCTGGAGAAACCCCCATAAGTTTATGTCTCCTTAATTCTTCTTGGTTTTAAAATTTTTTTTTAATTGGGGTAAAGCTTCGAATATTGTCTGTCCTAGGTGTACACAATCTGGTTCATTTGTACATTATATATGTCTATTCAAGTACAGATCCTCTTCCCATGTAAAATGTTACAGAGGGTTCCACAGACCTCCCTTGCTAGATGGTCGGTCTTTTTGAGATATGTATATACTATGTGTTTGTATACATATAGCAACACTAATCTTAACTTATCCATTCCCCCCACCTTTCCTTTTAGATGAGCATAGTTTGTTTTCTAAGTCTGTGAGTGTCTTTCTCTGTGGAAATATATTCATTCGTGTCAGTTATTAGATAACGCCTATAAGTGATATCATAGAATACAGGTCTTTGGTTTCCGAGTTACCTCATGTTTCGTGATTATCTCCAGACTCATTTGTGGTGCCTCAAAGAGCAATGGTTCATTGTTTTCCATGGCTAATATTCCATTGTGTACATGGACCACTTCTTCTTTATCCATTCACCTCTTGTTGGATATTTTGATTGCTTCACTGTCTTGGCTATTGTGAATAAGGCTGCACTGCAGCTTTTGCGGCCTGTGTCTTCTCGATTCTTGGCTTCTCAGGTGAGAGGTCCAATGGTGCGCCTGCTGGATTGAATGGTACCTCCATTTTTACTTTTAAACACAGCTCCTTTCTCTTCTCATTATTGGCTGTTACCCCTTTACGTCTCACCAGCAGGTAGAGGGGACACAGTTCTTAAAAACCCCGTCAGCATTTATTGTTTGTAGACATTTTGCTGATGGTCAGTCGACTGGTCTAAGTTGAAACTTTTTGTAGATTAGATTGCATGGGTCTAACACTCCCTGAGGTTGAGCTTTTATCCATTTTCCTTTTTTTTTAAAAGAGCGTGAGTAAAACTTAACTCCTCATACTCTCTTCTTGAAACATTTGCCTGTTTTGAATTTTTTTGTCCATTTCCTACTTCAGCACAATTTTTTAGGGCAGGTGTCCTTCACAGCCCTGAGTCCTTGTGAATTTTAAGTGACCATTAGCTGTGAGTTTAAAGCTGCTCTTGCAGGAAACGGCCACAAGGTGGCAGCAATTCTCCTTTACCAAATTTGGTAACTGGGGAAACAGAGCCTTAATGGAAGTGGTGTTCTAGGTTGTAAATTCGAATGGAATGTGCCAGGAAAAAAGCACTTTATGTTTATGTCTCATTACTTCTTGTTCATAATTGTAATTTACTTTTTATTTTTTATCCCAGCAAATTTGATTACAATGGTTTGTTTGTTCTAGGTGTGCAAGATGTGGTTCTTTCACACATATACGTGTATCTATTCTTCCTCGCATCCTTTTCCCATATAGGTTATGACACGATGTTGAGTAGTCTTCTCCTGGTCTTCCGTACGTCTTTGGTGATTATATATTTCACATGGTATGTATATCTCTGTTAACCCCAATATGGTAATGTATCCAATCCTCATCCCTTTCTATTTGGTGAACCATAAGTTTTTTTAATGAATCTGTGATTGCCTTTCTCTGTGGAAATATCTTCCTTGGTATCAATTTTTAAGTAACTCCTAAAAGTGATATGATAGGATATGTGTCTTTTGCTTTCTCACTTACTACAGGTGGCGTGATTACGTCTAGACTCATGTATGGTGCTGTAAATGGCATTGTTTCATTTTTTTCACTAGCGAATATTCCATCCGTACATGGAGGAGTTCTTCTTTGTCCACCCATCTGTTGGTGGACTTTTTGGTTACTTCCATATCTTGGCTATTGTAATACTGTGCCATGCAGATTTGCCTACCTGTGTCTTTCCAATTCTTTCTTCTTAGATTATAGGTCGAGGAGTGGGCCTGCTGGATCATACGGTAGCTCAATGTTTACCTTTTTAAGGCACCTCCATTCTGTTCTCATTCGTGGCCCTTTTCAAGTTACGTCCCACTTGAAGTTGAGGGTATGCATTTCTCCACAACACCTTCAGCATTTATTGTTTGTAGTTTCCTTGCTGATGGTTATTCTGACAAGTGTGAGCTGATACCTCTTTGTGGTTGAATTCGCCTGTGCCTCATAATCCGTTGAAATTGAGCTTTAAGGCATGTCCTTTTTATTTTTCAACCTGTGATTACCCCTTAGTTCTTCAAAGTGTTCTCTTAAAGTATGTGTCACATTTTGAAATGTTTTGGCCATTACCTCCCTCAAGACATTTTGAGGGTAGCTTTCATTTACAGTTCTGCAGTACTTGTTCCTATGAAATGACCATTAGCACAGGCTTTAAAGCTGCTTTTGCAGGTAAATGCCAGAGGGCGGCAGCCTTTCTATGTCCCCACCATGGTAACTAGGGAAAAGCCCTTGCGGCCTGTGGTGTTTCTCGGTTATAAATTAGAGTGGAGTGTGCCCGGACAAACCCACACAAGCTGATGTCTCCTTACTTTTGTTGGATTTTTAAATTTAATTTTTAGTTTTTATTGGAGTAATTCCCCAGTGTGCACGTGGACCACTTCTACTTTGCGCATTCCTCAGTTGATGGACATTTTCATTGCTTCCAAGTGTTGGCTCTGGTAAATATTGTTGGAGTGCAGGATTGCCAGCCTGTGACTTTTTGATTCTCATTTTCTCAGTTGATAGGCCCAGCAGTGGGTGTGATTGATTGACTGGTAGCACCGTGTTTCCCTTTTCAAAGCACCTTCTTTGTGTTTTCATTAGTGGCTCTTACCACGTCCCCCTTAGAATCGAGGGTATGCATTTCTCCACAATCGATTTAGCATTTATTGTTTGCTGCCTTTATGCTAATGGCCCTACTGGCTGCTGTGTGCTGATAGGGTTTTGTAATTTGGGTTTGCATGTCTTTGAAAATTCGTAAAACTCATCATGTTTCTCCACCGTTTTCTTTTCTGTTAAAAAAAAGGAAACAGTTGGGAGTACAATATATCTCTTGAAAATGTCTTCTTGGAAGGTTGCCCTATTTTGAAATTTTTGGTCGATTTTCCACCTCAGAATTTTTTTAGAGAGCAGGTGTCATTTCCCGAACTGCAAGTTTGGTGAATATTTAGTGACCATTAGCAATGGGTTTAAAGCTGCTGTTGTGGGAAGTGGCCTCAAGTAGGCAGCATTTCTCCACTCCCAAATCTGGGTACTAGGGCAGCAGAGCCTTTCTGGAAGTCGTGTTCCTAGGCTGTAAATTAAATTGGAATGTGCCTGGAGAAACCCCCATAAGTTTATGTCTCATTAATTCTTCTTGGTTTTAAAATTTTTTTTTAATTGGGGTAAAGCTTCGAATATTGTCTGTCCTAGGTGTACACAATCTGGTTCATTTGTACATTATATATGTCTATTCAAGTACAGATCCTCTTCCCATGTAAAATGTTACAGAGGGTTCCACAGACCTCCCTTGCTAGATGGTCGGTCTTTTTGAGATATGTATATACTATGTGTTTGTATACATATAGCAACACTAATCTTAACTTATCCATTCCCCCCACCTTTCCTTTTAGATGAGCATAGTTTGTTTTCTAAGTCTGTGAGTGTCTTTCTCTGTGGAAATATATTCATTCGTGTCAGTTATTAGATAACGCCTATAAGTGATATCATAGAATACAGGTCTTTGGTTTCCGAGTTACCTCATGTTTCGTGATTATCTCCAGACTCATTTGTGGTGCCTCAAAGAGCAATGGTTCATTGTTTTCCATGGCTAATATTCCATTGTGTACATGGACCACTTCTTCTTTATCCATTCACCTCTTGTTGGATATTTTGATTGCTTCACTGTCTTGGCTATTGTGAATAAGGCTGCACTGCAGCTTTTGCGGCCTGTGTCTTCTCGATTCTTGGCTTCTCAGGTGAGAGGTCCAATGGTGCGCCTGCTGGATTGAATGGTACCTCCATTTTTACTTTTAAACACAGCTCCTTTCTCTTCTCATTATTGGCTGTTACCCCTTTACGTCTCACCAGCAGGTAGAGGGGACACAGTTCTTAAAAACCCCGTCAGCATTTATTGTTTGTAGACATTTTGCTGATGGTCAGTCGACTGGTCTAAGTTGAAACTTTTTGTAGATTAGATTGCATGGGTCTAACACTCCCTGAGGTTGAGCTTTTATCCATTTTCCTTTTTTTTTAAAAGAGCGTGAGTAAAACTTAACTCCTCATACTCTCTTCTTGAAACATTTGCCTGTTTTGAATTTTTTTGTCCATTTCCTACTTCAGCACAATTTTTTAGGGCAGGTGTCCTTCACAGCCCTGAGTCCTTGTGAATTTTAAGTGACCATTAGCTGTGAGTTTAAAGCTGCTCTTGCAGGAAACGGCCACAAGGTGGCAGCAATTCTCCTTTACCAAATTTGGTAACTGGGGAAACAGAGCCTTAATGGAAGTGGTGTTCTAGGTTGTAAATTCGAATGGAATGTGCCAGGAAAAAAGCACTTTATGTTTATGTCTCATTACTTCTTGTTCATAATTGTAATTTACTTTTTATTTTTTATCCCAGCAAATTTGATTACAATGGTTTGTTTGTTCTAGGTGTGCAAGATGTGGTTCTTTCACACATATACGTGTATCTATTCTTCCTCGCATCCTTTTCCCATATAGGTTATGACACGATGTTGAGTAGTCTTCTCCTGGTCTTCCGTACGTCTTTGGTGATTATATATTTCACATGGTATGTATATCTCTGTTAACCCCAATATGGTAATGTATCCAATCCTCATCCCTTTCTATTTGGTGAACCATAAGTTTTTTTAATGAATCTGTGATTGCCTTTCTCTGTGGAAATATCTTCCTTGGTATCAATTTTTAAGTAACTCCTAAAAGTGATATGATAGGATATGTGTCTTTTGCTTTCTCACTTACTACAGGTGGCGTGATTACGTCTAGACTCATGTATGGTGCTGTAAATGGCATTGTTTCATTTTTTTCACTAGCGAATATTCCATCTGTACATGGAGGAGTTCTTCTTTGTCCACCCATCTGTTGGTGGACTTTTTGGTTACTTCCATATCTTGGCTATTGTAATACTGTGCCATGCAGATTTGCCTACCTGTGTCTTTCCAATTCTTTCTTCTTAGATTATAGGTCGAGGAGTGGGCCTGCTGGATCATACGGTAGCTCAATGTTTACCTTTTTAAGGCACCTCCATTCTGTTCTCATTCGTGGCCCTTTTCAAGTTACGTCCCACTTGAAGTTGAGGGTATGCATTTCTCCACAACACCTTCAGCATTTATTGTTTGTAGTTTCCTTGCTGATGGTTATTCTGACAAGTGTGAGCTGATACCTCTTTGTGGTTGAATTCGCCTGTGCCTCATAATCCGTTGAAATTGAGCTTTAAGGCATGTCCTTTTTATTTTTCAACCTGTGATTACCCCTTAGTTCTTCAAAGTGTTCTCTTAAAGTATGTGTCACATTTTGAAATGTTTTGGCCATTACCTCCCTCAAGACATTTTGAGGGTAGCTTTCATTTACAGTTCTGCAGTACTTGTTCCTATGAAATGACCATTAGCACAGGCTTTAAAGCTGCTTTTGCAGGTAAATGCCAGAGGGCGGCAGCCTTTCTATGTCCCCACCATGGTAACTAGGGAAAAGCCCTTGCGGCCTGTGGTGTTTCTCGGTTATAAATTAGAGTGGAGTGTGCCCGAACAAACCCACACAAGCTGATGTCTCCTTACTTTTGTTGGATTTTTAAATTTAATTTTTAGTTTTTATTGGAGTAATTCCCCAGTGTGCAAATGGACCACTTCTACTTTGCGCATTCCTCAGTTGATGGACATTTTCATTGCTTCCAAGTGTTGGCTCTGGTAAATATTGTTGGAGTGCAGGATTGCCAGCCTGTGACTTTTTGATTCTCATTTTCTCAGTTGATAGGCCCAGCAGTGGGTGTGATTGATTGACTGGTAGCACCGTGTTTCCCTTTTCAAAGCACCTTCTTTGTGTTTTCATTAGTGGCTCTTACCACGTCCCCCTTAGAATCGAGGGTATGCATTTCTCCACAATCGATTTAGCATTTATTGTTTGCTGCCTTTATGCTAATGGCCCTACTGGCTGCTGTGTGCTGATAGGGTTTTGTAATTTGGGTTTGCATGTCTTTGAAAATTCGTAAAACTCATCATGTTTCTCCACCGTTTTCTTTTCTGTTAAAAAAAAGGAAACAGTTGGGAGTACAATATATCTCTTGAAAATGTCTTCTTGGAAGGTTGCCCTATTTTGAAATTTTTGGTCGATTTTCCACCTCAGAATTTTTTTAGAGAGCAGGTGTCATTTCCCGAACTGCAAGTTTGGTGAATATTTAGTGACCATTAGCAATGGGTTTAAAGCTGCTGTTGTGGGAAGTGGCCTCAAGTAGGCAGCATTTCTCCACTCCCAAATCTGGGTACTAGGGCAGCAGAGCCTTTCTGGAAGTCGTGTTCCTAGGCTGTAAATTAAATTGGAATGTGCCTGGAGAAACCCCCATAAGTTTATGTCTCATTAATTCTTCTTGGTTTTAAAATTTTTTTTAATTGGGGTAAAGCTTCGAATATTGTCTGTCCTAGGTGTACACAATCTGGTTCATTTGTACATTATATATGTCTATTCAAGTACAGATCCTCTTCCCATGTAAAATGTTACAGAGGGTTCCACAGACCTCCCTTGCTAGATGGTCGGTCTTTTTGAGATATGTATATACTATGTGTTTGTATACATATAGCAACACTAATCTTAACTTATCCATTCCCCCCACCTTTCCTTTTAGATGAGCATAGTTTGTTTTCTAAGTCTGTGAGTGTCTTTCTCTGTGGAAATATATTCATTCGTGTCAGTTATTAGATAACGCCTATAAGTGATATCATAGAATACAGGTCTTTGGTTTCCGAGTTACCTCATGTTTCGTGATTATCTCCAGACTCATTTGTGGTGCCTCAAAGAGCAATGGTTCATTGTTTTCCATGGCTAATATTCCATTGTGTACATGGACCACTTCTTCTTTATCCATTCACCTCTTGTTGGATATTTTGATTGCTTCACTGTCTTGGCTATTGTGAATAAGGCTGCACTGCAGCTTTTGCGGCCTGTGTCTTCTCGATTCTTGGCTTCTCAGGTGAGAGGTCCAATGGTGCGCCTGCTGGATTGAATGGTACCTCCATTTTTACTTTTAAACACAGCTCCTTTCTCTTCTCATTATTGGCTGTTACCCCTTTACGTCTCACCAGCAGGTAGAGGGGACACAGTTCTTAAAAACCCCGTCAGCTTTTATTGTTTGTAGACATTTTGCTGATGGTCAGTCGACTGGTCTAAGTTGAAACTTTTTGTAGATTAGATTGCATGGGTCTAACACTCCCTGAGGTTGAGCTTTTATCCATTTTCCTTTTTTTTTAAAAGAGCGTGAGTAAAACTTAACTCCTCATACTCTCTTCTTGAAACATTTGCCTGTTTTGAATTTTTTTGTCCATTTCCTACTTCAGCACAATTTTTTAGGGCAGGTGTCCTTCACAGCCCTGAGTCCTTGTGAATTTTAAGTGACCATTAGCTGTGAGTTTAAAGCTGCTCTTGCAGGAAACGGCCACAAGGTGGCAGCAATTCTCCTTTACCAAATTTGGTAACTGGGGAAACAGAGCCTTAATGGAAGTGGTGTTCTAGGTTGTAAATTCGAATGGAATGTGCCAGGAAAAAAGCACTTTATGTTTATGTCTCATTACTTCTTGTTCATAATTGTAATTTACTTTTTATTTTTTATCCCAGCAAATTTGATTACAATGGTTTGTTTGTTCTAGGTGTGCAAGATGTGGTTCTTTCACACATATACGTGTATCTATTCTTCCTCGCATCCTTTTCCCATATAGGTTATGACACGATGTTGAGTAGTCTTCTCCTGGTCTTCCGTACGTCTTTGGTGATTATATATTTCACATGGTATGTATATCTCTGTTAACCCCAATATGGTAATGTATCCAATCCTCATCCCTTTCTATTTGGTGAACCATAAGTTTTTTTAATGAATCTGTGATTGCCTTTCTCTGTGGAAATATCTTCCTTGGTATCAATTTTTAAGTAACTCCTAAAAGTGATATGATAGGATATGTGTCTTTTGCTTTCTCACTTACTACAGGTGGCGTGATTACGTCTAGACTCATGTATGGTGCTGTAAATGGCATTGTTTCATTTTTTTCACTAGCGAATATTCCATCTGTACATGGAGGAGTTCTTCTTTGTCCACCCATCTGTTGGTGGACTTTTTGGTTACTTCCATATCTTGGCTATTGTAATACTGTGCCATGCAGATTTGCCTACCTGTGTCTTTCCAATTCTTTCTTCTTAGATTATAGGTCGAGGAGTGGGCCTGCTGGATCATACGGTAGCTCAATGTTTACCTTTTTAAGGCACCTCCATTCTGTTCTCATTCGTGGCCCTTTTCAAGTTACGTCCCACTTGAAGTTGAGGGTATGCATTTCTCCACAACACCTTCAGCATTTATTGTTTGTAGTTTCCTTGCTGATGGTTATTCTGACAAGTGTGAGCTGATACCTCTTTGTGGTTGAATTCGCCTGTGCCTCATAATCCGTTGAAATTGAGCTTTAAGGCATGTCCTTTTTATTTTTCAACCTGTGATTACCCCTTAGTTCTTCAAAGTGTTCTCTTAAAGTATGTGTCACATTTTGAAATGTTTTGGCCATTACCTCCCTCAAGACATTTTGAGGGTAGCTTTCATTTACAGTTCTGCAGTACTTGTTCCTATGAAATGACCATTAGCACAGGCTTTAAAGCTGCTTTTGCAGGTAAATGCCAGAGGGCGGCAGCCTTTCTATGTCCCCACCATGGTAACTAGGGAAAAGCCCTTGCGGCCTGTGGTGTTTCTCGGTTATAAATTAGAGTGGAGTGTGCCCGAACAAACCCACACAAGCTGATGTCTCCTTACTTTTGTTGGATTTTTAAATTTAATTTTTAGTTTTTATTGGAGTAATTCCCCAGTGTGCAAATGGACCACTTCTACTTTGCGCATTCCTCAGTTGATGGACATTTTCATTGCTTCCAAGTGTTGGCTCTGGTAAATATTGTTGGAGTGCAGGATTGCCAGCCTGTGACTTTTTGATTCTCATTTTCTCAGTTGATAGGCCCAGCAGTGGGTGTGATTGATTGACTGGTAGCACCGTGTTTCCCTTTTCAAAGCACCTTCTTTGTGTTTTCATTAGTGGCTCTTACCACGTCCCCCTTAGAATCGAGGGTATGCATTTCTCCACAATCGATTTAGCATTTATTGTTTGCTGCCTTTATGCTAATGGCCCTACTGGCTGCTGTGTGCTGATAGGGTTTTGTAATTTGGGTTTGCATGTCTTTGAAAATTCGTAAAACTCATCATGTTTCTCCACCGTTTTCTTTTCTGTTAAAAAAAAGGAAACAGTTGGGAGTACAATATATCTCTTGAAAATGTCTTCTTGGAAGGTTGCCCTATTTTGAAATTTTTGGTCGATTTTCCACCTCAGAATTTTTTTAGAGAGCAGGTGTCATTTCCCGAACTGCAAGTTTGGTGAATATTTAGTGACCATTAGCAATGGGTTTAAAGCTGCTGTTGTGGGAAGTGGCCTCAAGTAGGCAGCATTTCTCCACTCCCAAATCTGGGTACTAGGGCAGCAGAGCCTTTCTGGAAGTCGTGTTCCTAGGCTGTAAATTAAATTGGAATGTGCCTGGAGAAACCCCCATAAGTTTATGTCTCATTAATTCTTCTTGGTTTTAAAATTTTTTTTAATTGGGGTAAAGCTTCGAATATTGTCTGTCCTAGGTGTACACAATCTGGTTCATTTGTACATTATATATGTCTATTCAAGTACAGATCCTCTTCCCATGTAAAATGTTACAGAGGGTTCCACAGACCTCCCTTGCTAGATGGTCGGTCTTTTTGAGATATGTATATACTATGTGTTTGTATACATATAGCAACACTAATCTTAACTTATCCATTCCCCCCACCTTTCCTTTTAGATGAGCATAGTTTGTTTTCTAAGTCTGTGAGTGTCTTTCTCTGTGGAAATATATTCATTCGTGTCAGTTATTAGATAACGCCTATAAGTGATATCATAGAATACAGGTCTTTGGTTTCCGAGTTACCTCATGTTTCGTGATTATCTCCAGACTCATTTGTGGTGCCTCAAAGAGCAATGGTTCATTGTTTTCCATGGCTAATATTCCATTGTGTACATGGACCACTTCTTCTTTATCCATTCACCTCTTGTTGGATATTTTGATTGCTTCACTGTCTTGGCTATTGTGAATAAGGCTGCACTGCAGCTTTTGCGGCCTGTGTCTTCTCGATTCTTGGCTTCTCAGGTGAGAGGTCCAATGGTGCGCCTGCTGGATTGAATGGTACCTCCATTTTTACTTTTAAACACAGCTCCTTTCTCTTCTCATTATTGGCTGTTACCCCTTTACGTCTCACCAGCAGGTAGAGGGGACACAGTTCTTAAAAACCCCGTCAGCTTTTATTGTTTGTAGACATTTTGCTGATGGTCAGTCGACTGGTCTAAGTTGAAACTTTTTGTAGATTAGATTGCATGGGTCTAACACTCCCTGAGGTTGAGCTTTTATCCATTTTCCTTTTTTTTTTAAAAGAGCGTGAGTAAAACTTAACTCCTCATACTCTCTTCTTGAAACATTTGCCTGTTTTGAATTTTTTTGTCCATTTCCTACTTCAGCACAATTTTTTAGGGCAGGTGTCCTTCACAGCCCTGAGTCCTTGTGAATTTTAAGTGACCATTAGCTGTGAGTTTAAAGCTGCTCTTGCAGGAAACGGCCACAAGGTGGCAGCAATTCTCCTTTACCAAATTTGGTAACTGGGGAAACAGAGCCTTAATGGAAGTGGTGTTCTAGGTTGTAAATTCGAATGGAATGTGCCAGGAAAAAAGCACTTTATGTTTATGTCTCATTACTTCTTGTTCATAATTGTAATTTACTTTTTATTTTTTATCCCAGCAAATTTGATTACAATGGTTTGTTTGTTCTAGGTGTGCAAGATGTGGTTCTTTCACACATATACGTGTATCTATTCTTCCTCGCATCCTTTTCCCATATAGGTTATGACACGATGTTGAGTAGTCTTCTCCTGGTCTTCCGTACGTCTTTGGTGATTATATATTTCACATGGTATGTATATCTCTGTTAACCCCAATATGGTAATGTATCCAATCCTCATCCCTTTCTATTTGGTGAACCATAAGTTTTTTTAATGAATCTGTGATTGCCTTTCTCTGTGGAAATATCTTCCTTGGTATCAATTTTTAAGTAACTCCTAAAAGTGATATGATAGGATATGTGTCTTTTGCTTTCTCACTTACTACAGGTGGCGTGATTACGTCTAGACTCATGTATGGTGCTGTAAATGGCATTGTTTCATTTTTTTCACTAGCGAATATTCCATCTGTACATGGAGGAGTTCTTCTTTGTCCACCCATCTGTTGGTGGACTTTTTGGTTACTTCCATATCTTGGCTATTGTAATACTGTGCCATGCAGATTTGCCTACCTGTGTCTTTCCAATTCTTTCTTCTTAGATTATAGGTCGAGGAGTGGGCCTGCTGGATCATACGGTAGCTCAATATTTACCTTTTTAAGGCACCTCCATTCTGTTCTCATTCGTGGCCCTTTTCAAGTTACGTCCCACTTGAAGTTGAGTGTATGCATTTCTCCACAACACCTTCAGCATTTATTGTTTGTAGTTTCCTTGCTGATGGTTATTCTGACAAGTGTGAGCTGATACCTCTTTGTGGTTGAATTCGCCTGTGCCTCATAATCCGTTGAAATTGAGCTTTAAGGCATGTCCTTTTTATTTTTCCACCTGTGATTACCCCTTAGTTCTTCAAAGTGTTCTCTTAAAGTATGTGTCACATTTTGAAATGTTTTGGCCATTACCTCCCTCAAGACATTTTGAGGGTAGCTTTCATTTACAGTTCTGCAGTACTTGTTCCTATGAAATGACCATTAGCACAGGCTTTAAAGCTGCTTTTGCAGGTAAATGCCAGAGGGCGGCAGCCTTTCTATGTCCCCACCATGGTAACTAGGGAAAAGCCCTTGCGGCCTGTGGTGTTTCTCGGTTATAAATTAGAGTGGAGTGTGCCCGGACAAACCCACACAAGCTGATGTCTCCTTACTTTTGTTGGATTTTTAAATTTAATTTTTAGTTTTTATTGGAGTAATTCCCCAGTGTGCACGTGGACCACTTCTACTTTGCGCATTCCTCGGTTGATGGACATTTTCATTGCTTCCAAGTGTTGGCTCTGGTAAATATTGTTGGAGTGCAGGATTGCCAGCCTGTGACTTTTTGATTCTCATTTTCTCAGGTGATAGGCCCAGCAGTGGGTGTGATTGATTGACTGGTAGCACCGTGTTTCCCTTTTCAAAGCACATTCTTTGGGTTTCATTAGTGGCTCTTACCACGTCCCCCTCAGAATCGAGGGTATGCATTTCTCCACAATCGATTTAGCATTTATAGTTTGCTGCCTTTATGCTAATGGCCCTACTGGCTGCTGTGTGCTTATAGGGTTTTGTAATTTGGGTTTGCATGTCTTTGAAAATTCGTAAAACTCATCATTTTTCTCCACCGTTTTCTTTTCTGTTAAAAAAAAGGAAACAGTTGGGAGTACAATATATCTCTTGAAATTTTCTTCTTGGAAGGTTGCCCTATTTTGAAATTTTTGGTCGATTTTCCACCCCAGAATTTTTTTAGAGAGCAGGTGTCATTTCCCGAACTGCAAGTTTGGTGAATATTTAGTGACCCTTAGCAATGGGTTTAAAGCTGCTGTTGTGGGAAGTGGCCTCAAGCAGGCAGCATTTCTCCACTCCCAAATCTGGGTACTAGGGCAGCAGAGCCTTTCTGGAAGTCGTGTTCCTAGGTTGTAAATTAAATTGGAATGTGCCTGGAGAAACCCCCATAAGTTTATGTCTCATTATTTCTTCTTGGTTTTAAATTTTTTTTTTAATTGTGGTAAAGCTTCGAATATTGTCTGTCCTAGGTGTACACAATCTGGTTCATTTGTACATTATATATGTCTATTCAAGTACAGATCCTCTTCCCATGTAAAATGTTACAGAGGGTTCCACAGACCTCCCTTGCTCCATGGTCGGTCTTTTTGAGATATGTATATACTATGTGTTTGTATACATAGAGCAACACTAATCTTAACTTATCCATTCCCCCCACCTTTCCTTTTAGATGAGCATAGTTTTTTTTCTAAGTCTGTGAGTGTCTTTCTCTGTGGAAATATATTCATTTGTGTCAGTTATAATATAACACCTATAAGTGATATCATAGAATACAGGTCTTTGGTTTCCGAGTTACCTCATGTTTCGTGATTATCTCCAGACTCATTTGTGGTGCCTCAAAGAGCAATGGTTCATTGTTTTCCATGGCTAATATTCCATTGTGTACATGGACCACTTCTTCTTTATCCATTCACCTCTTGTTGGATATTTTGATTGCTTCACTGTCTTGGCTATTGTGAATAAGGCTGCACTGCAGCTTTTGCGGCCTGTGTCTTCTCGATTCTTGTCTTCTCAGGTGAGAGGTCCAATGGTGCGCCTGCTGGCTTGAATGGTACCTCCATTTTTACTTTTAAACACAGCTCCTTTCTCTTCTCATTATTGGCTGTTACCCCTTTACGTCTCACCAGCAGGTAGAGGGGATACAGTTCTTGAAAACCCCGTCAGCATTTATTGTTTGTAGACATTTTGCTGATGGTCAGTCGACTGGTCTAAGTTGAAACTTTTTGTAGATTAGATTGCATGGGTCTAACACTCCCTGAGGTTGAGCTTTTATCCATTTTCCTTTTTTTTTTAAAAGAGCGTGAGTAAAACTTAACTCCTCATACTCTCTTCTTGAAACATTTGCCTGTTTTGAATTTTTTTGTCCATTCCCTACTTCAGCACAATTTTTTAGGGCAGGTGTCCTTTACAGCCCTGAGTCCTTGTGAATGTTAAGTGACCATTAGCTGTGAGTTTAAAGCTGCTCTTGTAGGAAACGGCCACAAGGTGGCAGCATTTCTCCTTTACCAAATTTGGTAACTGGGGAAACAGAGCCTTAATGGAAGTGGTGTTCTAGGTTGTAAATTCGAATGGAATGTGCCAGGAAAAAAGCACTTTATGTTTATGTCTCATTACTTCTTGTTCATAATTGTAATTTACTTTTTATTTTTTATCCCAGCAAATTTGATTACAATGGTTTGTTTGTTCTAGGTGTGCAAGATGTGGTTCTTTCACACATATACGTGTATCTATTCTTCCTCGCATCCTTTTCCCATGTAGGTTATGACACAATGTTGAGTAGTCTTCTCCTGGTCTTCCGTACGCCTTTGGTGATTATATATTTCACATGGTATGTATATCTCTGTTAACCCCAATATGGTAATGTATCCAATCCTCATCCCTTTCTATTTGGTGAACCATAAGTTTTTTTTAATGAATCTGTGATTGCCTTTCTCTGTGGAAATATCTTCATTGGTATCAATTTTTAAGTAACTCCTAAAAGTGATATGATAGGATATGTGTCTTTTGCTTTCTCACTTACTACAGGTGGCGTGATTACGTCTAGACTCATGTATGGTGCTGCAAATGGCATTGTTTCATTTTTTTCACTAGCGAATATTCCATCTGTACATGGAGGAGTTCTTCTTTGTCCACCCATCTGTTGGTGGACTTTTTGGTTACTTCCGTATCTTGGCTATTGTAATAATGTGCCATGCAGATTTGCCTGCCTGTGTCTTTCCAATTCTTTCTTCTTAGATTATAGGTCGAGGAGTGGGCCTGCTGGATCATACGGTAGCTCAATGTTTACCTTTTTAAGGCACCTCCACTCTGTTCTCATTCGTGGCCCTTTTCAAGTTACGTCCCACTTGAAGTTGAGGGTATGCATTTCTCCACAACACCTTCAGCATTTATTGTTTGTAGTTTCCTTGCTGATAGTTATTCTGACAAGTGTGAGCTGATACCTCTTTGTGGTTGAATTCGCCTGTGCCTCATAATCCGTTGAAATTGAGCTTTAAGGCATGTCCTTTTTATTTTTCAACCTGTGATTACCCCTTAGTTCTTCAAAGTGTTCTCTTAAAGTATGTGTCTCATTTTGAAATATTTTGGCCATTACCTCCCTCAAGACATTTTGAGGGCAGGTTTCATTTACAGTTCTGCAGTACTTGTTCCTATGAAATGACCATTAGCACAGGCTTTAAAGCTGCTTTTGCAGGTAAATGCCAGAGGGCGGCAGCCTTTGTATGTCCCCACCATGGTAACTAGGGAAAAGCCCTTGCGGCCTGTGGTGTTTCTCGGTTATAAATTAGAGTGGAGTGTGCCCGGACAAACCCACACAAGCTGATGTCTCCTTACTTTTGTTGGATTTTTAAATTTAATTTTTAGTTTTTATTGGAGTAATTCCCCAGTGTGCACGTGGATCACTTCTACTTTGCGCATTCCTCGGTTGATGGACATTTTCATTGCTTCCAAGTGTTGGCTATGGTAAATATTGTTGGAGTGCAGGATTGCCAGCCTGTGACTTTTTGATTCTCATTTTCTCAGGTGATAGGCCCAGCAGTGGGTGTGATTGATTGACTGGTAGCACCGTGTTTCCCTTTTCAAAGCACATTCTTTGGGTTTCATTAGTGGCTCTTACCACGTCCCCCTCAGAATCGAGGGTATGCATTTCTCCACAATCGATTTAGCATTTATAGTTTGCTGCCTTTATGCTAATGGCCCTACTGGCTGCTGTGTGCTTATAGGGTTTTGTAATTTGGGTTTGCATGTCTTTGAAAATTCGTAAAACTCATCATTTTTCTCCACCGTTTTCTTTTCTGTTAAAAAAAAGGAAACAGTTGGGAGTACAATATATCTCTTGAAATTTTCTTCTTGGAAGGTTGCCCTATTTTGAAATTTTTGGTCGATTTTCCACCCCAGAATTTTTTTAGAGAGCAGGTGTCATTTCCCGAACTGCAAGTTTGGTGAATATTTAGTGACCCTTAGCAATGGGTTTAAAGCTGCTGTTGTGGGAAGTGGCCTCAAGCAGGCAGCATTTCTCCACTCCCAAATCTGGGTACTAGGGCAGCAGAGCCTTTCTGGAAGTCGTGTTCCTAGGTTGTAAATTAAATTGGAATGTGCCTGGAGAAACCCCCATAAGTTTATGTCTCATTATTTCTTCTTGGTTTTAAAATTTTTTTTAATTGTGGTAAAGCTTCGAATATTGTCTGTCCTAGGTGTACACAATCTGGTTCATTTGTACATTATATATGTCTATTCTAGTACAGATCCTCTTCCCATGTAAAATGTTACAGAGGGTTCCACAGACCTCCCTTGCTCCATGGTCGGTCTTTTTGAGATATGTATATACTATGTGTTTGTATACATAGAGCAACACTAATCTTAACTTATCCATTCCCCCCACCTTTCCTTTTAGATGAGCATAGTTTTTTTTCTAAGTCTGTGAGTGTCTTTCTCTGTGGAAATATATTCATTTGTGTCAGTTATAATATAACACCTATAAGTGATATCATAGAATACAGGTCTTTGGTTTCCGAGTTACCTCATGTTTCGTGATTATCTCCAGACTCATTTGTGGTGCCTCAAAGAGCAATGGTTCATTGTTTTCCATGGCTAATATTCCATTGTGTACATGGACCACTTCTTCTTTATCCATTCACCTCTTGTTGGATATTTTGATTGCTTCACTGTCTTGGCTATTGTGAATAAGGCTGCACTGCAGCTTTTGCGGCCTGTGTCTTCTCGATTCTTGTCTTCTCAGGTGAGAGGTCCAATGGTGCGCCTGCTGGCTTGAATGGTACCTCCATTTTTACTTTTAAACACAGCTCCTTTCTCTTCTCATTATTGGCTGTTACCCCTTTACGTCTCACCAGCAGGTAGAGGGGATACAGTTCTTGAAAACCCCGTCAGCATTTATTGTTTGTAGACATTTTGCTGATGGTCAGTCGACTGGTCTAAGTTGAAACTTTTTGTAGATTAGATTGCATGGGTCTAACACTCCCTGAGGTTGAGCTTTTATCCATTTTCCTTTTTTTTTTAAAAGAGCGTGAGTAAAACTTAACTCCTCATACTCTCTTCTTGAAACATTTGCCTGTTTTGAATTTTTTTGTCCATTCCCTACTTCAGCACAATTTTTTAGGGCAGGTGTCCTTTACAGCCCTGAGTCCTTGTGAATGTTAAGTGACCATTAGCTGTGAGTTTAAAGCTGCTCTTGTAGGAAACGGCCACAAGGTGGCAGCATTTCTCCTTTACCAAATTTGGTAACTGGGGAAACAGAGCCTTAATGGAAGTGGTGTTCTAGGTTGTAAATTCGAATGGAATGTGCCAGGAAAAAAGCACTTTATGTTTATGTCTCATTACTTCTTGTTCATAATTGTAATTTACTTTTTATTTTTTATCCCAGCAAATTTGATTACAATGGTTTGTTTGTTCTAGGTGTGCAAGATGTGGTTCTTTCACACATATACGTGTATCTATTCTTCCTCGCATCCTTTTCCCATGTAGGTTATGACACAATGTTGAGTAGTCTTCTCCTGGTCTTCCGTACGCCTTTGGTGATTATATATTTCACATGGTATGTATATCTCTGTTAACCCCAATATGGTAATGTATCCAATCCTCATCCCTTTCTATTTGGTGAACCATAAGTTTTTTTTAATGAATCTGTGATTGCCTTTCTCTGTGGAAATATCTTCATTGGTATCAATTTTTAAGTAACTCCTAAAAGTGATATGATAGGATATGTGTCTTTTGCTTTCTCACTTACTACAGGTGGCGTGATTACGTCTAGACTCATGTATGGTGCTGCAAATGGCATTGTTTCATTTTTTTCACTAGCGAATATTCCATCTGTACATGGAGGAGTTCTTCTTTGTCCACCCATCTGTTGGTGGACTTTTTGGTTACTTCCGTATCTTGGCTATTGTAATAATGTGCCATGCAGATTTGCCTGCCTGTGTCTTTCCAATTCTTTCTTCTTAGATTATAGGTCGAGGAGTGGGCCTGCTGGATCATACGGTAGCTCAATGTTTACCTTTTTAAGGCACCTCCACTCTGTTCTCATTCGTGGCCCTTTTCAAGTTACGTCCCACTTGAAGTTGAGGGTATGCATTTCTCCACAACACCTTCAGCATTTATTGTTTGTAGTTTCCTTGCTGATAGTTATTCTGACAAGTGTGAGCTGATACCTCTTTGTGGTTGAATTCGCCTGTGCCTCATAATCCGTTGAAATTGAGCTTTAAGGCATGTCCTTTTTATTTTTCAACCTGTGATTACCCCTTAGTTCTTCAAAGTGTTCTCTTAAAGTATGTGTCTCATTTTGAAATATTTTGGCCATTACCTCCCTCAAGACATTTTGAGGGCAGGTTTCATTTACAGTTCTGCAGTACTTGTTCCTATGAAATGACCATTAGCACAGGCTTTAAAGCTGCTTTTGCAGGTAAATGCCAGAGGGCGGCAGCCTTTGTATGTCCCCACCATGGTAACTAGGGAAAAGCCCTTGCGGCCTGTGGTGTTTCTCGGTTATAAATTAGAGTGGAGTGTGCCCGGACAAACCCACACAAGCTGATGTCTCCTTACTTTTGTTGGATTTTTAAATTTAATTTTTAGTTTTTATTGGAGTAATTCCCCAGTGTGCACGTGGATCACTTCTACTTTGCGCATTCCTCGGTTGATGGACATTTTCATTGCTTCCAAGTGTTGGCTATGGTAAATATTGTTGGAGTGCAGGATTGCCAGCCTGTGACTTTTTGATTCTCATTTTCTCAGGTGATAGGCCCAGCAGTGGGTGTGATTGATTGACTGGTAGCACCGTGTTTCCCTTTTCAAAGCACATTCTTTGGGTTTCATTAGTGGCTCTTACCACGTCCCCCTCAGAATCGAGGGTATGCATTTCTCCACAATCGATTTAGCATTTATAGTTTGCTGCCTTTATGCTAATGGCCCTACTGGCTGCTGTGTGCTTATAGGGTTTTGTAATTTGGGTTTGCATGTCTTTGAAAATTCGTAAAACTCATCATTTTTCTCCACCGTTTTCTTTTCTGTTAAAAAAAAGGAAACAGTTGGGAGTACAATATATCTCTTGAAATTTTCTTCTTGGAAGGTTGCCCTATTTTGAAATTTTTGGTCGATTTTCCACCCCAGAATTTTTTTAGAGAGCAGGTGTCATTTCCCGAACTGCAAGTTTGGTGAATATTTAGTGACCCTTAGCAATGGGTTTAAAGCTGCTGTTGTGGGAAGTGGCCTCAAGCAGGCAGCATTTCTCCACTCCCAAATCTGGGTACTAGGGCAGCAGAGCCTTTCTGGAAGTCGTGTTCCTAGGTTGTAAATTAAATTGGAATGTGCCTGGAGAAACCCCCATAAGTTTATGTCTCATTATTTCTTCTTGGTTTTAAAATTTTTTTTAATTGTGGTAAAGCTTCGAATATTGTCTGTCCTAGGTGTACACAATCTGGTTCATTTGTACATTATATATGTCTATTCTAGTACAGATCCTCTTCCCATGTAAAATGTTACAGAGGGTTCCACAGACCTCCCTTGCTCCATGGTCGCTCTTTTTGAGATATGTATATACTATGTGTTTGTATACATAGAGCAACACTAATCTTAACTTATCCATTCCCCCCACCTTTCCTTTTAGATGAGCATAGTTTTTTTTCTAAGTCTGTGAGTGTCTTTCTCTGTGGAAATATATTCATTTGTGTCAGTTATAATATAACACCTATAAGTGATATCATAGAATACAGGTCTTTGGTTTCCGAGTTACCTCATGTTTCGTGATTATCTCCAGACTCATTTGTGGTGCCTCAAAGAGCAATGGTTCATTGTTTTCCATGGCTAATATTCCATTGTGTACATGGACCACTTCTTCTTTATCCATTCACCTCTTGTTGGATATTTTGATTGCTTCACTGTCTTGGCTATTGTGAATAAGGCTGCACTGCAGCTTTTGCGGCCTGTGTCTTCTCGATTCTTGTCTTCTCAGGTGAGAGGTCCAATGGTGCGCCTGCTGGCTTGAATGGTACCTCCATTTTTACTTTTAAACACAGCTCCTTTCTCTTCTCATTATTGGCTGTTACCCCTTTACGTCTCACCAGCAGGTAGAGGGGACACAGTTCTTAAAAACCCCGTCAGCATTTATTGTTTGTAGACATTTTGCTGATAGTCAGTCGACTGGTCTAAGTTGAAACTTTTTGTAGATTAGATTGCATGGGTCTAACACTCCCTGAGGTTGAGCTTTTATCCATTTTCCTTTTTTTTTTAAAAGAGCGTGAGTAAAACTTAACTCCTCATACTCTCTTCTTGAAACATTTGCCTGTTTTGAATTTTTTTGTCCATTCCCTACTTCAGCACAATTTTTTAGGGCAGGTGTCCTTTACAGCCCTGAGTCCTTGTGAATGTTAAGTGACCATTAGCTGTGAGTTTAAAGCTGCTCTTGTAGGAAACGGCCACAAGGTGGCAGCATTTCTCCTTTACCAAATTTGGTAACTGGGGAAACAGAGCCTTAATGGAAGTGGTGTTCTAGGTTGTAAATTCGAATGGAATGTGCCAGGAAAAAAGCACTTTATGTTTATGTCTCATTACTTCTTGTTCATAATTGTAATTTACTTTTTATTTTTTATCCCAGCAAATTTGATTACAATGGTTTGTTTGTTCTAGGTGTGCAAGATGTGGTTCTTTCACACATATACGTGTATCTACTCTTCCTCGCATCCTTTTCCCATGTAGGTTATGACACAATGTTGAGTAGTCTTCTCCTGGTCTTCCGTACGCCTTTGGTGATTATATATTTCACATGGTATGTATATCTCTGTTAACCCCAATATGGTAATGTATCCAATCCTCATCCCTTTCTATTTGGTGAACCATAAGTTTTTTTTAATGAATCTGTGATTGCCTTTCTCTGTGGAAATATCTTCATTGGTATCAATTTTTAAGTAACTCCTAAAAGTGATATGATAGGATATGTGTCTTTTGCTTTCTCACTTACTACAGGTGGCGTGATTACGTCTAGACTCATGTATGGTGCTGCAAATGGCATTGTTTCATTTTTTTCACTAGCGAATATTCCATCTGTACATGGAGGAGTTCTTCTTTGTCCACCCATCTGTTGGTGGACTTTTTGGTTACTTCCGTATCTTGGCTATTGTAATAATGTGCCATGCAGATTTGCCTGCCTGTGTCTTTCCAATTCTTTCTTCTTAGATTATAGGTCGAGGAGTGGGCCTGCTGGATCATACGGTAGCTCAATGTTTACCTTTTTAAGGCACCTCCACTCTGTTCTCATTCGTGGCCCTTTTCAAGTTACGTCCCACTTGAAGTTGAGGGTATGCATTTCTCCACAACACCTTCAGCATTTATTGTTTGTAGTTTCCTTGCTGATAGTTATTCTGACAAGTGTGAGCTGATACCTCTTTGTGGTTGAATTCGCCTGTGCCTCATAATCCGTTGAAATTGAGCTTTAAGGCATGTCCTTTTTATTTTTCAACCTGTGATTACCCCTTAGTTCTTCAAAGTGTTCTCTTAAAGTATGTGTCTCATTTTGAAATATTTTGGCCATTACCTCCCTCAAGACATTTTGAGGGCAGGTTTCATTTACAGTTCTGCAGTACTTGTTCCTATGAAATGACCATTAGCACAGGCTTTAAAGCTGCTTTTGCAGGTAAATGCCAGAGGGCGGCAGCCTTTGTATGTCCCCACCATGGTAACTAGGGAAAAGCCCTTGCGGCCTTTGGTGTTTCTCGGTTATAAATTAGAGTGGAGTGTGCCCGGACAAACCCACACAAGCTGATGTCTCCTTACTTTTGTTGGATTTTTAAATTTAATTTTTAGTTTTTATTGGAGTAATTCCCCAGTGTGCACGTGGATCACTTCTACTTTGCGCATTCCTCGGTTGATGGACATTTTCATTGCTTCCAAGTGTTGGCTATGGTAAATATTGTTGGAGTGCAGGATTGCCAGCCTGTGACTTTTTGATTCTCATTTTCTCAGGTGATAGGCCCAGCAGTGGGTGTGATTGATTGACTGGTAGCACCGTGTTTCCCTTTTCAAAGCACATTCTTTGGGTTTCATTAGTGGCTCTTACCACGTCCCCCTCAGAATCGAGGGTATGCATTTCTCCACAATCGATTTAGCATTTATAGTTTGCTGCCTTTATGCTAATGGCCCTACTGGCTGCTGTGTGCTTATAGGGTTTTGTAATTTGGGTTTGCATGTCTTTGAAAATTCGTAAAACTCATCATTTTTCTCCACCGTTTTCTTTTCTGTTAAAAAAAAGGAAACAGTTGGGAGTACAATATATCTCTTGAAATTTTCTTCTTGGAAGGTTGCCCTATTTTGAAATTTTTGGTCGATTTTCCACCCCAGAATTTTTTTAGAGAGCAGGTGTCATTTCCCGAACTGCAAGTTTGGTGAATATTTAGTGACCCTTAGCAATGGGTTTAAAGCTGCTGTTGTGGGAAGTGGCCTCAAGCAGGCAGCATTTCTCCACTCCCAAATCTGGGTACTAGGGCAGCAGAGCCTTTCTGGAAGTCGTGTTCCTAGGTTGTAAATTAAATTGGAATGTGCCTGGAGAAACCCCCATAAGTTTATGTCTCATTATTTCTTCTTGGTTTTAAAATTTTTTTTTAATTGTGGTAAAGCTTCGAATATTGTCTGTCCTAGGTGTACACAATCTGGTTCATTTGTACATTATATATGTCTATTCAAGTACAGATCCTCTTCCCATGTAAAATGTTACAGAGGGTTCCACAGACCTCCCTTGCTCCATGGTCGGTCTTTTTGAGATATGTATATACTATGTGTTTGTATACATAGAGCAACACTAATCTTAACTTATCCATTCCCCCCACCTTTCCTTTTAGATGAGCATAGTTTGTTTTCTAAGTCTGTGAGTGTCTTTCTCTGTGGAAATATATTCATTTGTGTCAGTTATAATATAACACCTATAAGTGATATCATAGAATACAGGTCTTTGGTTTCCGAGTTACCTCATGTTTCGTGATTATCTCCAGACTCATTTGTGGTGCCTCAAAGAGCAATGGTTCATTGTTTTCCATGGCTAATATTCCATTGTGTACATGGACCACTTCTTCTTTATCCATTCACCTCTTGTTGGATATTTTGATTGCTTCACTGTCTTGGCTATTGTGAATAAGGCTTCACTGCAGCTTTTGCGGCCTGTGTCTTCTCGATTCTTGTCTTCTCAGGTGAGAGGTCCAATGGTGCGCCTGCTGGATTGAATGGTACCTCCATTTTTACTTTTAAACACAGCTCCTTTCTCTTCTCATTATTGGCTGTTACCCCTTTACGTCTCACCAGCAGGTAGAGGGGATACAGTTCTTGAAAACCCCGTCAGCATTTATTGTTTGTAGACATTTTGCTGATGGTCAGTCGACTGGTCTAAGTTGAAACTTTTTGTAGATTAGATTGCATGGGTCTAACACTCCCTGAGGTTGAGCTTTTATCCATTTTCCTTTTTTTTTTAAAAGAGCGTGAGTAAAACTTAACTCCTCATACTCTCTTCTTGAAACATTTGCCTGTTTTGAATTTTTTTGTCCATTCCCTACTTCAGCACAATTTTTTAGGGCAGGTGTCCTTTACAGCCCTGAGTCCTTGTGAATGTTAAGTGACCATTAGCTGTGAGTTTAAAGCTGCTCTTGTAGGAAACGGCCACAAGGTGGCAGCATTTCTCCTTTACCAAATTTGGTAACTGGGGAAACAGAGCCTTAATGGAAGTGGTGTTCTAGGTTGTAAATTCGAATGGAATGTGCCAGGAAAAAAGCACTTTATGTTTATGTCTCATTACTTCTTGTTCATAATTGTAATTTACTTTTTATTTTTTATCCCAGCAAATTTGATTACAATGGTTTGTTTGTTCTAGGTGTGCAAGATGTGGTTCTTTCACACATATACGTGTATCTATTCTTCCTCGCATCCTTTTCCCATGTAGGTTATGACACAATGTTGAGTAGTCTTCTCCTGGTCTTCCGTACGCCTTTGGTGATTATATATTTCACATGGTATGTATATCTCTGTTAACCCCAATATGGTAATGTATCCAATCCTAATCCCTTTCTATTTGGTGAACCATAAGTTTTTTTTAATGAATCTGTGATTGCCTTTCTCTGTGGAAATATCTTCATTGGTATCAATTTTTAAGTAACTCCTAAAAGTGATATGATAGGATATGTGTCTTTTGCTTTCTCACTTACTACAGGTGGCGTGATTACGTCTAGACTCATGTATGGTGCTGCAAATGGCATTGTTTCATTTTTTTCACTAGCGAATATTCCATCTGTACATGGAGGAGTTCTTCTTTGTCCACCCATCTGTTGGTGGACTTTTTGGTTACTTCCGTATCTTGGCTATTGTAATAATGTGCCATGCAGATTTGCCTGCCTGTGTCTTTCCAATTCTTTCTTCTTAGATTATAGGTCGAGGAGTGGGCCTGCTGGATCATACGGTAGCTCAATGTTTACCTTTTTAAGGCACCTCCACTCTGTTCTCATTCGTGGCCCTTTTCAAGTTACGTCCCACTTGAAGTTGAGGGTATGCATTTCTCCACAACACCTTCAGCATTTATTGTTTGTAGTTTCCTTGCTGATAGTTATTCTGACAAGTGTGAGCTGATACCTCTTTGTGGTTGAATTCGCCTGTGCCTCATAATCCGTTGAAATTGAGCTTTAAGGCGTGTCCTTTTTATTTTTCAACCTGTGATTACCCCTTAGTTCTTCAAAGTGTTCTCTTAAAGTATGTGTCTCATTTTGAAATATTTTGGCCATTACCTCCCTCAAGACATTTTGAGGGCAGGTTTCATTTACAGTTCTGCAGTACTTGTTCCTATGAAATGACCATTAGCACAGGCTTTAAAGCTGCTTTTGCAGGTAAATGCCAGAGGGCGGCAGCCTTTGTATGTCCCCACCATGGTAACTAGGGAAAAGCCCTTGCGGCCTGTGGTGTTTCTCGGTTATAAATTAGAGTGGAGTGTGCCCGGACAAACCCACACAAGCTGATGTCTCCTTACTTTTGTTGGATTTTTAAATTTAATTTTTAGTTTTTATTGGAGTAATTCCCCAGTGTGCACGTGGATCACTTCTACTTTGCGCATTCCTCGGTTGATGGACATTTTCATTGCTTCCAAGTGTTGGCTATGGTAAATATTGTTGGAGTGCAGGATTGCCAGCCTGTGACTTTTTGATTCTCATTTTCTCAGGTGATAGGCCCAGCAGTGGGTGTGATTGATTGACTGGTAGCACCGTGTTTCCCTTTTCAAAGCACATTCTTTGGGTTTCATTAGTGGCTCTTACCACGTCCCCCTCAGAATCGAGGGTATGCATTTCTCCACAATCGATTTAGCATTTATAGTTTGCTGCCTTTATGCTAATGGCCCTACTGGCTGCTGTGTGCTTATAGGGTTTTGTAATTTGGGTTTGCATGTCTTTGAAAATTCGTAAAACTCATCATTTTTCTCCACCGTTTTCTTTTCTGTTAAAAAAAAGGAAACAGTTGGGAGTACAATATATCTCTTGAAATTTTCTTCTTGGAAGGTTGCCCTATTTTGAAATTTTTGGTCGATTTTCCACCCCAGAATTTTTTTAGAGAGCAGGTGTCATTTCCCGAACTGCAAGTTTGGTGAATATTTAGTGACCCTTAGCAATGGGTTTAAAGCTGCTGTTGTGGGAAGTGGCCTCAAGCAGGCAGCATTTCTCCACTCCCAAATCTGGGTACTAGGGCAGCAGAGCCTTTCTGGAAGTCGTGTTCCTAGGTTGTAAATTAAATTGGAATGTGCCTAGAGAAACCCCCATAAGTTTATGTCTCATTATTTCTTCTTGGTTTTAAAATTTTTTTTAATTGTGGTAAAGCTTCGAATATTGTCTGTCCTAGGTGTACACAATCTGGTTCATTTGTACATTATATATGTCTATTCAAGTACAGATCCTCTTCCCATGTAAAATGTTACAGAGGGTTCCACAGACCTCCCTTGCTCCATGGTCGGTCTTTTTGAGATATGTATATACTATGTGTTTGTATACATAGAGCAACACTAATCTTAACTTATCCATTCCCCCCACCTTTCCTTTTAGATGAGCATAGTTTTTTTTCTAAGTCTGTGAGTGTCTTTCTCTGTGGAAATATATTCATTTGTGTCAGTTATAATATAACACCTATAAGTGATATCATAGAATACAGGTCTTTGGTTTCCGAGTTACCTCATGTTTCGTGATTATCTCCAGACTCATTTGTGGTGCCTCAAAGAGCAATGGTTCATTGTTTTCCATGGCTAATATTCCATTGTGTACATGGACCACTTCTTCTTTATCCATTCACCTCTTGTTGGATATTTTGATTGCTTCACTGTCTTGGCTACTGTGAATAAGGCTGCACTGCAGCTTTTGCGGCCTGTGTCTTCTTGATTCTTGTCTTCTCAGGTGAGAGGTCCAATGGTGCGCCTGCTGGATTGAATGGTACCTCCATTTTTACTTTTAAACACAGCTCCTTTCTCTTCTCATTATTGGCTGTTACCCCTTTACGTCTCACCAGCAGGTAGAGGGGATACAGTTCTTGAAAACCCCGTCAGCATTTATTGTTTGTAGACATTTTGCTGATGGTCAGTCGACTGGTCTAAGTTGAAACTTTTTGTAGATTAGATTGCATGGGTCTAACACTCCCTGAGGTTGAGCTTTTATCCATTTTCCTTTTTTTTTTAAAAGAGCGTGAGTAAAACTTAACTCCTCATACTCTCTTCTTGAAACATTTGCCTGTTTTGAATTTTTTTGTCCATTCCCTACTTCAGCACAATTTTTTAGGGCAGGTGTCCTTTACAGCCCTGAGCCCTTGTGAATGTTAAGTGACCATTAGCTGTGAGTTTAAAGCTGCTCTTGTAGGAAACGGCCACAAGGTGGCAGCATTTCTCCTTTACCAAATTTGGTAACTGGGGAAACAGAGCCTTAATGGAAGTGGTGTTCTAGGTTGTAAATTCGAATGGAATGTGCCAGGAAAAAAGCACTTTATGTTTATGTCTCATTACTTCTTGTTCATAATTGTAATTTACTTTTTATTTTTTATCCCAGCAAATTTGATTACAATGGTTTGTTTGTTCTAGGTGTGCAAGATGTGGTTCTTTCACACATATACGTGTATCTATTCTTCCTCGCATCCTTTTCCCATGTAGGTTATGACACAATGTTGAGTAGTCTTCTCCTGGTCTTCCGTACGTCTTTGGTGATTATATATTTCACATGGTATGTATATCTCTGTTAACCCCAATATGGTAATGTATCCAATCCTCATCCCTTTCTATTTGGTGAACCATAAGTTTTTTTAATGAATCTGTGATTGCCTTTCTCTGTGGAAATATCTTCATTGGTATCAATTTTTAAGTAACTCCTAAAAGTGATATGATAGGATATGTGTCTTTTGCTTTCTCACTTACTACAGGTGGCGTGACTACGTCTAGACTCATGTATGGTTCTGCAAATGGCATTGTTTCATTTTTTTCACTAGCGAATATTCCATCTGTACATGGAGGAGTTCTTCTTTGTCCACCCATCTGTTGGTGGACTTTTTGGTTACTTCCATATCTTGGCTATTGTAATATTGTGCCATGCAGATTTGCCTGCCTGTGTCTTTCCAATTCTTTCTTCTTAGATTATAGGTCGAGGAGTGGGCCTGCTGGATCATACGGTAGCTCAATGTTTACCTTTTTAAGGCACCTCCATTCTGTTCTCATTCGTGGCCCTTTTCAAGTTACGTCCCACTTGAAGTTGCGGGTATGCATTTCTCCACAACACCTTCAGCATTTATTGTGTGTAGTTTCCTTGCTGATGGTTATTCTGACAAGTGTGAGCTGATACCTCTTTTTGGTTGAATTCGCCAGTGCCTCATAATCCGTTGAAATTGAGCTTTAAGGCATGTCCTTTTTATTTTTCTACCTGTGATTACCCCTTAGTTCTTCAAAGTGTTCTCTTAAAGTATGTGTCACATTTTGAAATGTTTTGGCCATTACCTCCCTCAAGACATTTTGAGGGTAGCTTTCATTTACAGTTCTGCAGTACTTGTTCCTATGAAATGACCATTAGCACAGGCTTTAAAGCTGCTTTTGCAGGTAAATGCCAGAGGGCGGCAGCCTTTCTATGTCCCCACCATGGTAACTAGGGAAAAGCCCTTGCGGCCTGTGGTGTTTCTCGGTTATAAATTAGAGTGGTGTGTGCCCGGACAAACCCACACAAGCTGATGTCTCCTTACTTTTGTTGGATTTTTAAATTTAATTTTTAGTTTTTATTGGAGTAATTTCCCAGTGTGCACGTGGACCACTTCTACTTTGCGCATTCCTCAGTTGATGGACATTTTCATTGCTTCCAAGTGTTGGCTATGGTAAATATTGTTGGAGTGCAGGATTGCCAGCCTGTGACTTTTTGATTCTCATTTTCTCAGTTGATAGGCCCAGCAGTGGGTGTGATTGATTGACTGGTAGCACCGTGTTTCCCTTTTCAAAGCACCTTCTTTGTGTTTTCATTAGTGCCTCTTACCACGTCCCCCTTAGAATCGAGGGTATGCATGTCTCCACAATCGATTTAGCATTTATTGTTTGCTGCCTTTATGCTAATGGCCCTACTGGCTGCTGTATGCTGATAGGGTTTTGTAATTTGGGTTTGCATGTCTTTGAAAATTCGTAAAACTCATCATGTTTCTCCACCGTTTTCTTTTCTGTTAAAAAAAAGGAAACAGTTGGGAGTACAATATATCTCTTGAAAGTGTCTTCTTGGAAGGTTGCCCTATTTTGAAATTTTTGGTCGATTTTCCACCTCAGAATTTTTTTAGAGAGCAGGTGTCATTTCCCGAACTGCAAGTTTGGTGAATATTTAGTGACCATTAGCAATGGGTTTAAAGCTGCTGTTGTGGGAAGTGGCCTCAAGTAGGCAGCATTTCTCCACTCCCAAATCTGGGTACTAGGGCAGCAGAGCCTTTCTGGAAGTCGTGTTCCTAGGTTGTAAATTAAATTGGAATGTGCCTGGAGAAACCCCCATAAGTTTATGTCTCATTATTTCTTCTTGGTTTTAAAATTTTTTTTAATTGGGGTAAAGCTTCGAATATTGTCTGTCCTAGGTGTACACAATCTGGTTCATTTGTACATTATATATGTCTATTCAAGTACAGATCCTCTTCCCATGTAAAATGTTACAGAGGGTTCCACAGACCTCCCTTGCTAGATGGTCGGTCTTTTTGAGATATGTATATACTATGTGTTTGTATACATATAGCAACACTAATCTTAACTTATCCATTCCCCCACCTTTCCTTTTAGATGAGCATAGTTTGTTTTCTAAGTCTGTGAGTGTCTTTCTCTGTGGAAATATATTCATTCGTGTCAGTTATTAGATAACGCCTATAAGTGATATCATAGAATACAGGTCTTTGGTTTCCGAGTTACCTCATGTTTCGTGATTATCTCCAGACTCATTTGTGGTGCCTCAAAGAGCAATGGTTCATTGTTTTCCATGGCTAATATTCCATTGTGTACATGGACCACTTCTTCTTTATCCATTCACCTCTTGTTGGATATTTTGATTGCTTCACTGTCTTGGCTAATGTGAATAAGGCTGCACTGCAGTTTTGCGGCCTGTGTCTTCTCGATTCTTGGCTTCTCAGGTGAGAGGTCCAATGGTGTGCCTGCTGGATTGAATGGTACCTCCATTTTTACTTTTAAACACAGCTCCTTTCTCTTCTCATTATTGGCTGTTACCCCTTTACGTCTCACCAGCAGGTAGAGGGGACACAGTTCTTAAAAACCCCGTCAGCATTTATTGTTTGTAGACATTTTGCTGATGGTCAGTCGACTGGTCTAAGTTGAAACTTTTTGTAGATTAGATTGCATGGGTCTAACACTCCCTGAGGTTGAGCTTTTATCCATTTTCCTTTTTTTTTAAAAGAGCGTGAGTAAAACTTAACTCCTCATACTCTCTTCTTGAAACATTTGCCTGTTTTGAATTTTTTGTCCATTTCCTACTTCAGCACAATTTTTTAGGGCAGGTGTCCTTCACAGCCCTGAGTCCTTGTGAATTTTAAGTGACCATTAGCTGTGAGTTTAAAGCTGCTCTTGCAGGAAACGGCCACAAGGTGGCAGCAATTCTCCTTTACCAAATTTGGTAACTGGGGAAACAGAGCCTTAATGGAAGTGGTGTTCTAGGTTGTAAATTCGAATGGAATGTGCCAGGAAAAAAGCACTTTATGTTTATGTCTCATTACTTCTTGTTCATAATTGTAATTTACTTTTTATTTTTTATCCCAGCAAATTTGATTACAATGGTTTGTTTGTTCTAGGTGTGCAAGATGTGGTTCTTTCACACATATACGTGTATCTATTCTTCCTCGCATCCTTTTCCCATGTAGGTTATGACACAATGTTGAGTAGTCTTCTCCTGGTCTTCCGTACGCCTTTCGTGATTATATATTTCACATGGTATGTATATCTCTGTTAACCCCAATATGGTAATGTATCCAATCCTCATCACTTTCTATTTGGTGAACCATAAGTTTTTTTTAATGAATCTGTGATTGCCTTTCTCTGTGGAAATATCTTCATTGGTATCAATTTTTAAGTAACTCCTAAAAGTGATATGATAGGATATGTGTCTTTTGCTTTCTCACTTACTACAGGTGGCGTGATTACGTCTAGACTCATGTATGGTGCTGCAAATGGCATTGTTTCATTTTTTTCACTAGCGAATATTCCATCTGTACATGGAGGAGTTCTTCTTTGTCCACCCATCTGTTGGTGGACTTCTTGGTTACTTCCGTATCTTGGCTATTGTAATAATGTGCCATGCAGATTTGCCTGCCTGTGTCTTTCCAATTCTTTCTTCTTAGATTATAGGTCGAGGAGTGGGCCTGCTGGATCATACGGTAGCTCAATGTTTACCTTTTTAAGGCACCTCCACTCTGTTCTCATTCGTGGCCCTTTTCAAGTTACGTCCCACTTGAAGTTGAGGGTATGCATTTCTCCACAACATCTTCAGCATTTATTGTTTGTAGTTTCCTTGCTGATAGTTATTCTGACAAGTGTGAGCTGATACCTCTTTGTGGTTGAATTCGCCTGTGCCTCATAATCCGTTGAAATTGAGCTTTAAGGCATGTCCTTTTTATTTTTCAACCTGTGATTACCCCTTAGTTCTTCAAAGTGTTCTCTTAAAGTATGTGTCTCATTTTGAAATATTTTGGCCATTACCTCCCTCAAGACATTTTGAGGGCAGGTTTCATTTACAGTTCTGCAGTACTTGTTCCTATGAAATGACCATTAGCACAGGCTTTAAAGCTGCTTTTGCAGGTAAAGGCCAGAGGGCGGCAGCCTTTGTATGTCCCCACCATGGTAACTAGGGAAAAGCCCTTGCGGCCTGTGGTGTTTCTCGGTTATAAATTAGAGTGGAGTGTGCCCGGACAAACCCACACAAGCTGATGTCTCCTTACTTTTGTTGGATTTTTAAATTTAATTTTTAGTTTTTATTGGAGTAATTCCCCAGTGTGCACGTGGATCACTTCTACTTTGCGCATTTCTCGGTTGATGGACATTTTCATTGCTTCCAAGTGTTGGCTATGGTAAATATTGTTGGAGTGCAGGATTGCCAGCCTGTGACTTTTTGATTCTCATTTTCTCAGGTGATAGGCCCAGCAGTGGGTGTGATTGATTGACTGGTAGCACCGTGTTTCCCTTTTCAAAGCACATTCTTTGGGTTTCATTAGTGGCTCTTACCACGTCCCCCTCAGAAT
Source organism: Eschrichtius robustus (assembly GCF_028021215.1). Lineage (NCBI taxonomy): Eukaryota > Metazoa > Chordata > Mammalia > Artiodactyla > Eschrichtiidae > Eschrichtius > Eschrichtius robustus. Next base: position 79,430,567 of record NC_090832.1, read on the forward strand.
CGAGGGTATGCATTTCTCCACAATCGATTTAGCATTTATAGTTTGCTGCCTTTACGCTAATGGCCCTACTGGCTGCTGTGTGCTTATAGGGTTTTGTAATTTGGGTTTGCATGTCTTTGAAAATTCGTAAAACTCATCATTTTTCTCCACCGTTTTCTTTTCTGTTAAAAAAAAGGAAACAGTTGGGAGTACAATATATCTCTTGAAATTTTCTTCTTGGAAGGTTGCCCTATTTTGAAATTTTTGGTCGATTTTCCACCCCAGAATTTTTTTAGAGAGCAGGTGTCATTTCCCGAACTGCAAGTTTGGTGAATATTTAGTGACCCTTACCAATGGGTTTAAAGCTGCTGTTGTGGGAAGTGGCCTCAAGCAGGCAGCATTTCTCCACTCCCAAATCTGGGTACTAGGGCAGCAGAGCCTTTCTGGAAGTCGTGTTCCTAGGTTGTAAATTAAATTGGAATGTGCCTAGAGAAACCCCCATAAGTTTATGTCTCATTATTTCTTCTTGGTTTTAAAATTTTTTTTAATTGTGGTAAAGCTTCGAATATTGTCTGTCCTAGGTGTACACAATCTGGTTCATTTGTACATTATATATGTCTATTCAAGTACAGATCCTCTTCCCATGTAAAATGTTACAGAGGGTTCCACAGACCTCCCTTGCTCCATGGTCGGTCTTTTTGAGATATGTATATACTATGTGTTTGTATACATAGAGCAACACTAATCTTAACTTATCCATTCCCCCCACCTTTCCTTTTAGATGAGCATAGTTTTTTTTCTAAGTCTGTGAGTGTCTTTCTCTGTGGAAATATATTCATTTGTGTCAGTTATAATATAACACCTATAAGTGATATCATAGAATACAGGTCTTTGGTTTCCGAGTTACCTCATGTTTCGTGATTATCTCCAGACTCATTTGTGGTGCCTCAAAGAGCAATGGTTCATTGTTTTCCATGGCTAATATTCCATTGTGTACATGGACCACTTCTTCTTTATCCATTCACCTCTTGTTGGATATTTTGATTGCTTCACTGTCTTGGCTACTGTGAATAAGGCTGCACTGCAGCTTTTGCGGCCTGTGTCTTCTTGATTCTTGTCTTCTCAGGTGAGAGGTCCAATGGTGCGCCTGCTGGATTGAATGTTACCTCCATTTTTACTTTTAAACACAGCTCCTTTCTCTTCTCATTATTGGCTGTTACCCCTTTACGTCTCACCAGCAGGTAGAGGGGATACAGTTCTTGAAAACCCCGTCAGCATTTATTGTTTGTAGACATTTTGCTGATGGTCAGTCGACTGGTCTAAGTTGAAACTTTTTGTAGATTAGATTGCATGGGTCTAACACTCCCTGAGGTTGAGCTTTTATCCATTTTCCTTTTTTTTTTAAAAGAGCGTGAGTAAAACTTAACTCCTCATACTCTCTTCTTGAAACATTTGCCTGTTTTGAATTTTTTTGTCCATTCCCTACTTCAGCACAATTTTTTAGGGCAGGTGTCCTTTACAGCCCTGAGTCCTTGTGAATGTTAAGTGACCATTAGCTGTGAGTTTAAAGCTGCTCTTGTAGGAAACGGCCACAAGGTGGCAGCATTTCTCCTTTACCAAATTTAGTAACTGGGGAAACAGAGCCTTAATGGAAGTGGTGTTCTAGGTTGTAAATTCGAATGGAATGTGCCAGGAAAAAAGCACTTTATGTTTATGTCTCATTACTTCTTGTTCATAATTGTAATTTACTTTTTATTTTTTATCCCAGCAAATTTGATTACAATGGTTTGTTTGTTCTAGGTGTGCAAGATGTGGTTCTTTCACACATATACGTGTATCTATTCTTCCTCGCATCCTTTTCCCATGTAGGTTATGACACAATGTTGAGTAGTCTTCTCCTGGTCTTCCGTACGTCTTTGGTGATTATATATTTCACATGGTATGTATATCTCTGTTAACCCCAATATGGTAATGTATCCAATCCTCATCCCTTTCTATTTGGTGAACCATAAGTTTTTTTAATGAATCTGTGATTGCCTTTCTCTGTGGAAATATCTTCATTGGTATCAATTTTTAAGTAACTCCTAAAAGTGATATGATAGGATATGTGTCTTTTGCTTTCTCACTTACTACAGGTGGCGTGACTACGTCTAGACTCATGTATGGTTCTGCAAATGGCATTGTTTCATTTTTTTCACTAGCGAATATTCCATCTGTACATGGAGGAGTTCTTCTTTGTCCACCCATCTGTTGGTGGACTTTTTGGTTACTTCCATATCTTGGCTATTGTAATATTGTGCCATGCAGATTTGCCTGCCTGTGTCTTTCCAATTCTTTCTTCTTAGATTATAGGTCGAGGAGTGGGCCTGCTGGATCATACGGTAGCTCAATGTTTACCTTTTTAAGGCACCTCCATTCTGTTCTCATTCGTGGCCCTTTTCAAGTTACGTCCCACTTGAAGTTGCGGGTATGCATTTCTCCACAACACCTTCAGCATTTATTGTGTGTAGTTTCCTTGCTGATGGTTATTCTGACAAGTGTGAGCTGATACCTCTTTGTGGTTGAATTCGCCAGTGCCTCATAATCCGTTGAAATTGAGCTTTAAGGCATGTCCTTTTTATTTTTCTACCTGTGATTACCCCTTAGTTCTTCAAAGTGTTCTCTTAAAGTATGTGTCACATTTTGAAATGTTTTGGCCATTACCTCCCTCAAGACATTTTGAGGGTAGCTTTCATTTACAGTTCTGCAGTACTTGTTCCTATGAAATGACCATTAGCACAGGCTTTAAAGCTGCTTTTGCAGGTAAATGCCAGAGGGCGGCAGCCTTTCTATGTCCCCACCATGGTAACTAGGGAAAAGCCCTTGCGGCCTGTGGTGTTTCTCGGTTATAAATTAGAGTGGTGTGTGCCCGGACAAACCCACACAAGCTGATGTCTCCTTACTTTTGTTGGATTTTTAAATTTAATTTTTAGTTTTTATTGGAGTAATTCCCCAGTGTGCACGTGGACCACTTCTACTTTGCGCATTCCTCAGTTGATGGACATTTTCATTGCTTCCAAGTGTTGGCTATGGTAAATATTGTTGGAGTGCAGGATTGCCAGCCTGTGACTTTTTGATTCTCATTTTCTCAGTTGATAGGCCCAGCAGTGGGTGTGATTGATTGACTGGTAGCACCGTGTTTCCCTTTTCAAAGCACCTTCTTTGTGTTTTCATTAGTGCCTCTTACCACGTCCCCCTTAGAATCGAGGGTATGCATGTCTCCACAATCGATTTAGCATTTATTGTTTGCTGCCTTTATGCTAATGGCCCTACTGGCTGCTGTATGCTGATAGGGTTTTGTAATTTGGGTTTGCATGTCTTTGAAAATTCGTAAAACTCATCATGTTTCTCCACCGTTTTCTTTTCTGTTAAAAAAAAGGAAACAGTTGGGAGTACAATATATCTCTTGAAAATGTCTTCTTGGAAGGTTGCCCTATTTTGAAATTTTTGGTCGATTTTCCACCTCAGAATTTTTTTAGAGAGCAGGTGTCATTTCCCGAACTGCAAGTTTGGTGAATATTTAGTGACCATTAGCAATGGGTTTAAAGCTGCTGTTGTGGGAAGTGGCCTCAAGTAGGCAGCATTTCTCCACTCCCAAATCTGGGTACTAGGGCAGCAGAGCCTTTCTGGAAGTCGTGTTCCTAGGTTGTAAATTAAATTGGAATGTGCCTGGAGAAACCCCCATAAGTTTATGTCTCATTATTTCTTCTTGGTTTTAAAATTTTTTTTAATTGGGGTAAAGCTTCGAATATTGTCTGTCCTAGGTGTACACAATCTGGTTCATTTGTACATTATATATGTCTATTCAAGTACAGATCCTCTTCCCATGTAAAATGTTACAGAGGGTTCCACAGACCTCCCTTGCTAGATGGTCGGTCTTTTTGAGATATGTATATACTATGTGTTTGTATACATATAGCAACACTAATCTTAACTTATCCATTCCCCCACCTTTCCTTTTAGATGAGCATAGTTTGTTTTCTAAGTCTGTGAGTGTCTTTCTCTGTGGAAATATATTCATTCGTGTCAGTTATTAGATAACGCCTATAAGTGATATCATAGAATACAGGTCTTTGGTTTCCGAGTTACCTCATGTTTCGTGATTATCTCCAGACTCATTTGTGGTGCCTCAAAGAGCAATGGTTCATTGTTTTCCATGGCTAATATTCCATTGTGTACATGGACCACTTCTTCTTTATCCATTCACCTCTTGTTGGATATTTTGATTGCTTCACTGTCTTGGCTAATGTGAATAAGGCTGCACTGCAGTTTTGCGGCCTGTGTCTTCTCGATTCTTGGCTTCTCAGGTGAGAGGTCCAATGGTGTGCCTGCTGGATTGAATGGTACCTCCATTTTTACTTTTAAACACAGCTCCTTTCTCTTCTCATTATTGGCTGTTACCCCTTTAGGTCTCACCAGCAGGTAGAGGGGACACAGTTCTTAAAAACCCCGTCAGCATTTATTGTTTGTAGACATTTTGCTGATGGTCAGTCGACTGGTCTAAGTTGAAACTTTTTGTAGATTAGATTGCATGGGTCTAACACTCCCTGAGGTTGAGCTTTTATCCATTTTCCTTTTTTTTTAAAAGAGCGTGAGTAAAACTTAACTCCTCATACTCTCTTCTTGAAACATTTGCCTGTTTTGAATTTTTTGTCCATTTCCTACTTCAGCACAATTTTTTAGGGCAGGTGTCCTTCACAGCCCTGAGTCCTTGTGAATTTTAAGTGACCATTAGCTGTGAGTTTAAAGCTGCTCTTGCAGGAAACGGCCACAAGGTGGCAGCAATTCTCCTTTACCAAATTTGGTAAGTGGGGAAACAGAGCCTTAATGGAAGTGGTGTTCTAGGTTGTAAATTCGAATGGAATGTGCCAGGAAAAAAGCACTTTATGTTTATGTCTCATTACTTCTTGTTCATAATTGTAATTTACTTTTTATTTTTTATCCCAGCAAATTTGATTACAATGGTTTGTTTGTTCTAGGTGTGCAAGATGTGGTTCTTTCACACATATACGTGTATCTATTCTTCCTCGCATCCTTTTCCCATGTAGGTTATGACACAATGTTGAGTAGTCTTCTCCTGGTCTTCCGTACGCCTTTGGTGATTATATATTTCACATGGTATGTATATCTCTGTTAACCCCAATATGGTAATGTATCCAATCCTCATCACTTTCTATTTGGTGAACCATAAGTTTTTTTTAATGAATCTGTGATTGCCTTTCTCTGTGGAAATATCTTCATTGGTATCAATTTTTAAGTAACTCCTAAAAGTGATATGATAGGATATGTGTCTTTTGCTTTCTCACTTACTACAGGTGGCGTGATTACGTCTAGACTCATGTATGGTGCTGCAAATGGCATTGTTTCATTTTTTTCACTAGCGAATATTCCATCTGTACATGGAGGAGTTCTTCTTTGTCCACCCATCTGTTGGTGGACTTCTTGGTTACTTCCGTATCTTGGCTATTGTAATAATGTGCCATGCAGATTTGCCTGCCTGTGTCTTTCCAATTCTTTCTTCTTAGATTATAGGTCGAGGAGTGGGCCTGCTGGATCATACGGTAGCTCAATGTTTACCTTTTTAAGGCACCTCCACTCTGTTCTCATTCGTGGCCCTTTTCAAGTTACGTCCCACTTGAAGTTGAGGGTATGCATTTCTCCACAACATCTTCAGCATTTATTGTTTGTAGTTTCCTTGCTGATAGTTATTCTGACAAGTGTGAGCTGATACCTCTTTGTGGTTGAATTCGCCTGTGCCTCATAATCCGTTGAAATTGAGCTTTAAGGCATGTCCTTTTTATTTTTCAACCTGTGATTACCCCTTAGTTCTTCAAAGTGTTCTCTTAAAGTATGTGTCTCATTTTGAAATATTTTGGCCATTACCTCCCTCAAGACATTTTGAGGGCAGGTTTCATTTACAGTTCTGCAGTACTTGTTCCTATGAAATGACCATTAGCACAGGCTTTAAAGCTGCTTTTGCAGGTAAAGGCCAGAGGGCGGCAGCCTTTGTATGTCCCCACCATGGTAACTAGGGAAAAGCCCTTGCGGCCTGTGGTGTTTCTCGGTTATAAATTAGAGTGGAGTGTGCCCGGACAAACCCACACAAGCTGATGTCTCCTTACTTTTGTTGGATTTTTAAATTTAATTTTTAGTTTTTATTGGAGTAATTCCCCAGTGTGCACGTGGATCACTTCTACTTTGCGCATTTCTCGGTTGATGGACATTTTCATTGCTTCCAAGTGTTGGCTATGGTAAATATTGTTGGAGTGCAGGATTGCCAGCCTGTGACTTTTTGATTCTCATTTTCTCAGGTGATAGGCCCAGCAGTGGGTGTGATTGATTGACTGGTAGCACCGTGTTTCCCTTTTCAAAGCACATTCTTTGGGTTTCATTAGTGGCTCTTACCACGTCCCCCTCAGAATCGAGGGTATGCATTTCTCCACAATCGATTTAGCATTTATAGTTTGCTGCCTTTATGCTAATGGCCCTACTGGCTGCTGTGTGCTTATAGGGTTTTGTAATTTGGGTTTGCATGTCTTTGAAAATTCGTAAAACTCATCATGTTTCTCCACCGTTTTCTTTTCTGTTAAAAAAAAAGGAAACAGTTGGGAGTACAATATATCTCTTGAAATTTTCTTCTTGGAAGGTTGCCCTATTTTGAAATTTTTGGTCGATTTTCCACCCCAGAATTTTTTTAGAGAGCAGGTGTCATTTCCCGAACTGCAAGTTTGGTGAATATTTAGTGACCCTTAGCAATGGGTTTAAAGCTGCTGTTGTGGGAAGTGGCCTCAAGCAGGCAGCATTTCTCCACTCCCAAATCTGGGTACTAGGGCAGCAGAGCCTTTCTGGAAGTCGTGTTCCTAGGTTGTAAATTAAATTGGAATGTGCCTGGAGAAACCCCCATAAGTTTATGTCTCATTATTTCTTCTTGGATTTAAAAATTTTTTTTAATTGGGGTAAAGCTTCGAATATTGTCTGTCCTAGGTGTACACAATCTGGTTCATTTGTACATTATATATGTCTATTCAAGTACAGATCCTCTTCCCATGTAAAATGTTACAGAGGGTTCCACAGACCTCCCTTGCTCCATGGTCGGTCTTTTTGAGATATGTATATACTATGTGTTTGTATACATAGAGCAACACTAATCTTAACTTATCCATTCCCCCCACCTTTCCTTTTAGATGAGCATAGTTTGTTTTCTAAGTCTGTGAGTGTCTTTCTCTGTGGAAATATATTCATTTGTGTCAGTTATTAGATAACACCTATAAGTGATATCATAGAATACAGGTCTTTGGTTTCCGAGTTACCTCATGTTTCGTGATTATCTCCAGACTCATTTGTGGTGCCTCAAAGAGCAATGGTTCATTGTTTTCCATGGCTAATATTCCATTGTGTACATGGACCACTTCTTCTTTATCCATTCACCTCTTGTTGGATATTTTGATTGCTTCACTGTCTTGGCTAATGTGAATAAGGCTGCACTGCAGTTTTGCGGCCTGTGTCTTCTCGATTCTTGTCTTCTCAGGTGAGAGGTCCAATGGTGCGCCTGCTGGATTGAATGGTACCTCCATTTTTACTTTTAAACACAGCTCCTTTCTCTTCTCATTATTGGCTGTTACCCCTTTACGTCTCACCAGCAGGTAGAGGGGACACAGTTCTTAAAAACCCCGTCAGCATTTATTGTTTGTAGACATTTTGCTGATGGTCAGTCGACTGGTCTAAGTTGAAACTTTTTGTAGATTAGATTGCATGGGTCTAACACTCCCTGAGGTTGAGCTTTTATCCATTTTCCTTTTTTTTTTTTAAAGAGCGTGAGTAAAACTTAACTCCTCATACTCTCTTCTTGAAACATTTGCCTGTTTTGAAATTTTTTGTCCATTCCCTACTTCAGCACAATTTTTTAGGGCAGGTGTCCTTTACAGCCCTGAGTCCTTGTGAATGTTAAGTGACCATTAGCTGTGAGTTTAAAGCTGCTCTTGCAGGAAACGGCCACAAGGTGGCAGCATTTCTCCTTTACCAAATTTGGTAACTGGGGAAACAGAGCCTTAATGGAAGTGGTGTTCTAGGTTGTAAATTCGAATGGAATGTGCCAGGAAAAAAGCACTTTATGTTTATGTCTCTTTACTTCTTGTTCATAATTGTAATTTACTTTTTATTTTTTATCCCAGCAAATTGGATTACATTGGTTTGTTTGTTCTAGGTGTGCAAGATGTGGTTCTTTCACACATATACGTGTATCTATTCTTCCTCGCATCCTTTTCCCATGTAGGTTATGACACAATGTTGAGTAGTCTTCTCCTGGTCTTCCGTACGTCTTTGGTGATTATATATTTCACATGGTATGTATATCTCTGTTAACCCCAATATGGTAATGTATCCAATCCTCATCCCTTTCTATTTGCTGAACCATCAGATTTTTTAATGAATCTGGGATTGCCTTTCTCTGTGGAAATATCTTCATTGGTATCAATTTTTAAGTAACTCCTAAAAGTGATATGATAGGATATGTGTCTTTTGCTTTCTCACTTACTACAGGTGGCGTGATTACATCTAGACTCATGTATGGTGCTGTAAATGGCATTGTTTCATTTTTTTCACTAGCGAATATTCCATCTGTACATGGAGGAGTTCTTCTTTGTCCACCCATCTGTTGATGGACTTTTTGGTTACTTCCATATCTTGGCTATTGTAATACTGTGCCATGCAGATTTGCCTGCCTGTGTCTTTCCAATTCTTTCTTCTTAGATTATAGGTCGAGGAGTGGGCCTGCTGGATCATATGGTAGCTCAATGTTTACCTTTTTAAGGCACCTCCATTCTGTTCTCATTCGTGGCCCTTTTCAAGTTACGTCCCACTTGAAGTTGAGGGTATGCATTTCTCCACAACACCTTCAGCATTTATTGTTTGTAGTTTCCTTGCTGATGGTTATTCTGACAAGTGTGAGCTGATACCTCTTTGTGGTTGAATTCGCCTGTGCCTCATAATCCGTTGAAATTGAGCTTTAAGGCATGTCCTTTTTATTTTTCAACCTGTGATTACCCCTTAGTTCTTCAAAGTGTTCTCTTAAAGTATGTGTCACATTTTGAAATGTTTTGGCCATTACCTCCCTCAAGACATTTTGAGGGTAGCTTTCATTTACAGTTCTGCAGTACTTGTTCCTATGAAATGACCATTAGCACAGGCTTTAAAGCTGCTTTTGCAGGTAAATGCCAGAGGGCGGCAGCCTTTCTATGTCCCCACCATGGTAACTAGGGAAAAGCCCTTGCGGCCTGTGGTGTTTCTCGGTTATAAATTAGAGTGGAGTGTGCCCGGACAAACCCACACAAGCTGATGTCTCCTTACTTTTGTTGGATTTTTAAATTTAATTTTTAGTTTTTATTGGAGTAATTCCCCAGTGTGCACGTGGACCACTTCTACTTTGCGCATTCCTCAGTTGATGGACATTTTCATTGCTTCCAAGTGTTGGCTCTGGTAAATATTGTTGGAGTGCAGGATTGCCAGCCTGTGACTTTTTGATTCTCATTTTCTCAGTTGATAGGCCCAGCAGTGGGTGTGATTGATTGACTGGTAGCACCGTGTTTCCCTTTTCAAAGCACCTTCTTTGTGTTTTCATTAGTGGCTCTTTCCACGTCCCCCTTAGAATCGAGGGTATGCATGTCTCCACAATCGATTTAGCATTTATTGTTTGCTGCCTTTATGCTAATGGCCCTACTGGCTGCTGTGTGCTGATAGGGTTTTGTAATTTGGGTTTGCATGTCTTTGAAAATTCGTAAAACTCATCATGTTTCTCCACCGTTTTCTTTTCTGTTAAAAAAAAGGAAAGAGTTGGGAGTACAATATATCTCTTGAAAATGTCTTCTTGGAAGGTTGCCCTATTTTGAAATTTTTGGTCGATTTTCCACCTCAGAATTTTTTTAGAGAGCAGGTGTCATTTCCCGAACTGCAAGTTTGGTGAATATTTAGTGACCATTAGCAATGGGTTTAAAGCTGCTGTTGTGGGAAGTGGCCTCAAGTAGGCAGCATTTCTCCACTCCCAAATGTGGGTACTAGGGCAGCAGAGCCTTTCTGGAAGTCGTGTTCCTAGGTTGTAAATTAAATTGGAATGTGCCTGGAGAAACCCCCATAAGTTTATGTCTCATTAATTCTTCTTGGTTTTAAAATTTTTTTTAATTGGGGTAAAGCTTCGAATATTGTCTGTCCTAGGTGTACACAATCTGGTTCATTTGTACATTATATATGTCTATTCAAGTACAGATCCTCTTCCCATGTAAAATGTTACAGAGGGTTCCACAGACCTCCCTTGCTCCATGGTCGGTCTTTTTGAGATATGTATATACTATGTGTTTGTATACATAGAGCAACACTAATCTTAACTTATCCATTCCCCCCACCTTTCCTTTTAGATGAGCATAGTTTGTTTTCTAAGTCTGTGAGTGTCTTTCTCTGTGGAAATATATTCATTTGTGTCAGTTATTAGATAACGCCTATAAGTGATATCATAGAATACAGGTCTTTGGTTTCCGAGTTACCTCATGTTTCGTGATTATCTCCAGACTCATTTGTGGTGCCTCAAAGAGCAATGGTTCATTGTTTTCCATGGCTAATATTCCATTGTGTACATGGACCACTTCTTCTTTATCCATTCACCTCTTGTTGGATATTTTGATTGCTTCACTGTCTTGGCTATTGTGAATAAGGCTGCACTGCAGCTTTTGCGGCCTGTGTCTTCTCGATTCTTGTCTTCTCAGGTGAGAGGTCCAATGGTGCGCCTGCTGGATTGAATGGTACCTCCATTTTTACTTTTAAACACAGCTCCTTTCTCTTGTCATTATTGGCTGTTACCCCTTTACGTCTCACCAGCAGGTAGAGGGGACACAGTTCTTAAAAACCCCGTCAGCATTTATTGTTTGTAGACATTTTGCTGATGGTCAGTCGACTGGTCTAAGTTGAAACTTTTTGTAGATTAGATTGCATGGGTCTAACACTCCCTGAGGTTGAGCTTTTATCCATTTTCCTTTTTTTTTAAAAGAGCGTGAGTAAAACTTAACTCCTCATACTCTCTTCTTGAAACATTTGCCTGTTTTGAATTTTTTTGTCCATTTCCTACTACAGCACAATTTTTTAGGGCAGGTGTCCTTCACAGCCCTGAGTCCTTGTGAATTTTAAGTGACCATTAGCTGTGAGTTTAAAGCTGTTCTTGCAGGAAACGGCCACAAGGTGGCAGCAATTCTCCTTTACCAAATTTGGTAACTGGGGAAACAGAGCCTTAATGGAAGTGGTGTTCTAGGTTGTAAATTCGAATGGAATGTGCCAGGAAAAAAGCACTTTATGTTTATGTCTCATTACTTCTTGTTCATAATTGTAATTTACTTTTTATTTTTTATCCCAGCAAATTTGATTACAATGGTTTGTTTGTTCTAGGTGTGCAAGATGTGGTTCTTTCACACATATATGTGTATCTATTCTTCCTCGCATCCTTTTCCCATATAGGTTATGACACGATGTTGAGTAGTCTTCTCCTGGTCTTCCGTACGTCTTTGGTGATTATATATTTCACATGGTATGTATATCTCTGTTAACCCCAATATGGTAATGTATCCAATCCTCATCCCTTTCTATTTGGTGAACCATCAGTTTTTTTAATGAATCTGTGATTGCCTTTCTCTGTGGAAATATCTTCATTGGTATCAATTTTTAAGTAACTCCTAAAAGTGATATGATAGGATATGTGTCTTTTGCTTTCTCACTTACTACAGGTGGCGTGATTACGTCTAGACTCATGTATGGTGCTGTAAATGGCATTGTTTCTTTTTTTTCACTAGCGAATATTCCATCTGTACATGGAGGAGTTCTTCTTTTTCCACCCATCTGTTGGTGGACTTTTTGGTTACTTCCATATCTTGGCTATTGTAATACTGTGCCATGCAGATTTGCCTGCCTGTGTCTTTCCAATTCTTTCTTCTTAGATTATAGGTCGAGGAGTGGGCCTGCTGGATCATACGGTAGCTCAATGTTTACCTTTTTAAGGCACCTCCATTCTGTTCTCATTCGTGGCCCTTTTCAAGTTATGTCCCACTTGAAGTTGAGGGTATGCATTTCTCCACAACACCTTCAGCATTTATTGTTTGTAGTTTCCTTGCTGATGGTTATTCTGACAAGTGTGAGCTGATACCTCTTTGTGGTTGAATTCGCCTGTGCCTCATAATCCGTTGAAATTGAGCTTTAAGGCATGTCCTTTTTATTTTTCAACCTCTGATTGCCCCTTAGTTCTTCAAAGTGTTCTCTTAAAGTATGTGTCACATTTTGAAATGTTTTGGCCATTACCTCCCTCAAGACATTTTGAGGGCAGGTTTCATTTACAGTTCTGCAGTACTTGTTCCTATGAAATGACCATTAGCACAGGCTTTAAAGCTGCTTTTGCAGGTAAATGCCAGAGGGCGGCAGCCTTTCTATGTCCCCACCATGGTAACTAGGGAAAAGCCCTTGCGGCCTGTGGTGTTTCTCGGTTATAAATTAGAGTGGAGTGTGCCCGGACAAACCCACACAAGCTGATGTCTCCTTACTTTTGTTGGATTTTTAAATTTAATTTTTAGTTTTTATTGGAGTAATTCCCCAGTGTGCACGTGGACCACTTCTACTTTGCACATTCCTCGGTTGATGGACATTTTCATTGCTTCCAAGTGTTGGCTATGGTAAATATTGTTGGAGTGCAGGATTGCCAGCCTGTGACTTTTTGATTCTCATTTTCTCAGTTGATAGGCCCAGCAGTGGGTGTGATTGATTGACTGGTAGCACCGTGTTTCCCTTTTCAAAGCACCTTCTTTGTGTTTTCATTAGTGGCTCTTACCACGTCCCCCTTAGAATCGAGTGTATGCATTTCTCCACAATCGATTTAGCATTTATTGTTTGCTGCCTTTATGCTAATGGCCCTACTGGCTGCTGTGTGCTGATAGGGTTTTGTACTTTGGGTTTGCATGTCTTTGAAAATTCGTAAAACTCATCATTTTTCTCCACCGTTTTCTTTTCTGTTAAAAAAAAGGAAACAATTGGGAGTACAATATATCTCTTGAAACTATCTTCTTGGAAGGTTGCCCTATTTTGAAATTTTTGGTCGATTTTCCACCCCAGAATTTTTTTAGAGAGCAGGTGTTATTTCCCGAACTGCAAGTTTGGTGAATATTTAGTGACCTTTAGCAATGGGTTTAAAGCTGCTGTTGTGGGAAGTGGCCTCAAGCAGGCAGCATTTCTCCACTCCCAAATCTGGGTAGTAGGGCAGCAGAGCCTTTCTGGAAGTCGTGTTCCTAGGTTGTAAATTAAATTGGAATGTGCCTGGAGAAACCCCCATAAGTTTATGTCTCATTATTTCTTCTTGGTTTTAAAATTTTTTTAAATTGTGGTAAAGCTTCGAATATTGTCTGTCCTAGGTGTACACAATCTGGTTCATTTGTACATTATATATGTCTATTCAAGTACAGATCCTCTTCCCATGTAAAATGTTACAGAGGGTTCCACAGACCTCCCTTGCTCCATGGTCGGTCTTTTTGAGATATGTATATACTATGTGTTTGTATACATAGAGCAACACTAATCTTAACTTATCCATTCCCCCCACCTTTCCTTTTAGATGAGCATAGTTTGTTTTCTAAGTCTGTGAGTGTCTTTCTCTGTGGAAATATATTCATTTGTGTCAGTTATTAGATAACGCCTATAAGTGATATCATAGAATACAGGTCTTTGGTTTCCGAGTTACCTCATATTTCGTGATTATCTCCAGACTCATTTGTGGTGCCTCAAAGAGCAATGGTTCATTGTTTTCCATGGCTAATATTCCATTGTGTACATGGACCACTTCTTTTTTATCCATTCACCTCTTGTTGGATATTTTGATTGCTTCACTGTCTTGGCTAATGTGAATAAGGCTGCACTGCAGTTTTGCGGCCTGTGTCTTCTCGATTCTTGGCTTCTCAGGTGAGAGGTCCAATGGTGTGCCTGCTGGATTGAATGGTACCTCCATTTTTACTTTTAAACACAGCTCCTTTCTCTTCTCATTATTGGCTGTTACCCCTTTACGTCTCACCAGCAGGTAGAGGGGACACAGTTCTTAAAAACCCCGTCAGCATTTATTGTTTGTAGACATTTTGCTGATGGTCAGTCGACTGGTCTAAGTTGAAACTTTTTGTAGATTAGATTGCATGGGTCTAACACTCCCTGAGGTTGAGCTTTTATCCATTTTCCTTTTTTTTTTTTAAAAGAGCGTGAGTAAAACTTAACTCCTCATACTCTCTTCTTGAAACATTTGCCTGTTTTGAATTTTTTTGTCCATTCCCTACTTCAGCACAATTTTTTAGGGCAGGTGTCCTTTACAGCCCTGAGTCCTTGTGAATGTTAAGTGACCATTAGCTGTGAGTTTAAAGCTGCTCTTGCAGGAAACGGCCACAAGGTGGCAGCATTTCTCCTTTACCAAATTTGGTAACTGGGGAAACAGAGCCTTAATGTAAGTGGTGTTCTAGGTTGTAAATTCGAATGGAATGTGCCAGGAAAAAAGCACTTTATGTTTATGTCTCTTTACTTCTTGTTCATAATTGTAATTTACTTTTTATTTTTTATCCCAGCAAATTGGATTACATTGGTTTGTTTGTTCTAGGTGTGCAAGATGTGGTTCTTTCACACATATACGTGTATCTATTCTTCCTCGCATCCTTTTCCCATGTAGGTTATGACACAATGTTGAGTAGTCTTCTCCTGGTCTTCCGTACGTCTTTGGTGATTATATATTTCACATGGTATGTATATCTCTGTTAACCCCAATATGGTAATGTATCCAATCCTCATCCCTTTCTATTTGGTGAACCATCAGATTTTTTAATGAATCTGTGATTGCCTTTCTCTGTGGAAATATCTTCATTGGTATCAATTTTTAAGTAACTCCTAAAAGTGATATGATAGGATATGTGTCTTTTGCTTTCTCACTTACTACAGGTGGCGTGATTACGTCTAGACTCATGTATGGTGCTGTAAATGGCATTGTTTCATTTTTTTCACTAGCGAATATTCCATCTGTACATGGAGGAGTTCTTCTTTGTCCACCCATCTGTTGATGGACTTTTTGGTTACTTCCATATCTTGGCTATTGTAATATTGTGCCATGCAGATTTGCCTGCCTGTGTCTTTCCAATTCTTTCTTCTTAGATTATAGGTCGAGGAGTGGGCCTGCTGGATCATATGGTAGCTCAATGTTTACCTTTTTAAGGCACCTCCATTCTGTTCTCATTCGTGGCCCTTTTCAAGTTACGTCCCACTTGAAGTTGAGGGTATGCATTTCTCCACAACACCTTCAGCATTTATTGTTTGTAGTTTCCTTGCTGATAGTTATTCTGACAAGTGTGAGCTGATACCTCTTTGTGGTTGAATTCGCCTGTGCCTCATAATCCGTTGAAATTGAGCTTTAAGGCATGTCCTTTTTATTTTTCAACCTGTGATTACCCCTTAGTTCTTCAAAGTGTTCTCTTAAAGTATGTGTCTCATTTTGAAATATTTTGGCCATTACCTCCCTCAAGACATTTTGAGGGCAGGTTTCATTTACAGTTCTGCAGTACTTGTTCCTATGAAATGACCATTAGCACAGGCTTTAAAGCTGCTTTTGCAGGTAAATGCCAGAGGGCGGCAGCCTTTGTATGTCCCCACCATGGTAACTAGGGAAAAGCCCTTGCGGCCTGTGGTGTTTCTCGGTTATAAATTAGAGTGGAGTGTGCCCGGACAAACCCACACAAGCTGATGTCTCCTTACTTTTGTTGGATTTTTAAATTTAATTTTTAGTTTTTATTGGAGTAATTCCCCAGTGTGCACGTGGATCACTTCTACTTTGCGCATTCCTCGGTTGATGGACATTTTCATTGCTTCCAAGTGTTGGCTATGGTAAATATTGTTGGAGTGCAGGATTGCCAGCCTGTGACTTTTTGATTCTCATTTTCTCAGGTGATAGGCCCAGCAGTGGGTGTGATTGATTGACTGGTAGCACCGTGTTTCCCTTTTCAAAGCACATTCTTTGGGTTTCATTAGTGGCTCTTACCACGTCCCCCTCAGAATCGAGGGTATGCATTTCTCCACAATCGATTTAGCATTTATAGTTTGCTGCCTTTATGCTAATGGCCCTACTGGCTGCTGTGTGCTTATAGGGTTTTGTAATTTGGGTTTGCATGTCTTTGAAAATTCGTAAAACTCATCATTTTTCTCCACCGTTTTCTTTTCTGTTAAAAAAAAGGAAACAGTTGGGAGTACAATATATCTCTTGAAATTTTCTTCTTGGAAGGTTGCCCTATTTTGAAATTTTTGGTCGATTTTCCACCCCAGAATTTTTTTAGAGAGCAGGTGTCATTTCCCGAACTGCAAGTTTGGTGAATATTTAGTGACCCTTAGCAATGGGTTTAAAGCTGCTGTTGTGGGAAGTGGCCTCAAGCAGGCAGCATTTCTCCACTCCCAAATCTGGGTACTAGGGCAGCAGAGCCTTTCTGGAAGTCGTGTTCCTAGGTTGTAAATTAAATTGGAATGTGCCTGGAGAAACCCCCATAAGTTTATGTCTCATTATTTCTTCTTGGTTTTAAAATTTTTTTTAATTGGGGTAAAGCTTCGAATATTGTCTGTCCTAGGTGTACACAATTTGGTTCATTTGTACATTATATATGTCTATTCAAGTACAGATCCTCTTCCCATGTAAAATGTTACAGAGGGTTCCACAGACCTCCCTTGCTCCATGGTCGGTCTTTTTGAGATATGTATATACTATGTGTTTGTATACATAGAGCAACACTAATCTTAACTTATCCATTCCCCCCACCTTTCCTTTTAGATGAGCATAGTTTGTTTTCAAGTCTGTGAGTGTCTTTCTCTGTGGAAATATATTCATTTGTGTCAGTTATTAGATAACGCCTATAAGTGATATCATAGAATACAGGTCTTTGGTTTCCGAGTTACCTCATGTTTCGTGATTATCTCCAGACTCATTTGTGGTGCCTCAAAGAGCAATGGTTCATTGTTTTCCATGGCTAATATTCCATTGTGTACATGGACCACTTCTTCTTTATCCATTCACCTCTTGTTGGATATTTTGATTGCTTCACTGTCTTGGCTATTGTGAATAAGGCTGCACTGCAGCTTTTGCGGCCTGTGTCTTCTCGATTCTTGTCTTCTCAGGTGAGAGGTCCAATGGTGCGCCTGCTGGCTTGAATGGTACCTCCATTTTTACTTTTAAACACAGCTCCTTTCTCTTCTCATTATTGGCTGTTACCCCTTTACGTCTCACCAGCAGGTAGAGGGGATACAGTTCTTGAAAACCCCGTCAGCATTTATTGTTTGTAGACATTTTGCTGATGGTCAGTCGACTGGTCTAAGTTGAAACTTTTTGTAGATTAGATTGCATGGGTCTAACACTCCCTGAGGTTGAGCTTTTATCCATTTTCCTTTTTTTTTTAAAAGAGCGTGAGTAAAACTTAACTCCTCATACTCTCTTCTTGAAACATTTGCCTGTTTTGAATTTTTTTGTCCATTCCCTACTTCAGCACAATTTTTTAGGGCAGGTGTCCTTTACAGCCCTGAGTCCTTGTGAATGTTAAGTGACCATTAGCTGTGAGTTTAAAGCTGCTCTTGTAGGAAACGGCCACAAGGTGGCAGCATTTCTCCTTTACCAAATTTGGTAACTGGGGAAACAGAGCCTTAATGGAAGTGGTGTTCTAGGTTGTAAATTCGAATGGAATGTGCCAGGAAAAAAGCACTTTATGTTTATGTCTCATTACTTCTTGTTCATAATTGTAATTTACTTTTTATTTTTTATCCCAGCAAATTTGATTACAATGGTTTGTTTGTTCTAGGTGTGCAAGATGTGGTTCTTTCACACATATACGTGTATCTATTCTTCCTCGCATCCTTTTCCCATGTAGGTTATGACACAATGTTGAGTAGTCTTCTCCTGGTCTTCCATACGCCTTTGGTGATTATATATTTCACATGGTATGTATATCTCTGTTAACCCCAATATGGTAATGTATCCAATCCTCATCCCTTTCTATTTGGTGAACCATAAGTTTTTTTTAATGAATCTGTGATTGCCTTTCTCTGTGGAAATATCTTCATTGGTATCAATTTTTAAGTAACTCCTAAAAGTGATATGATAGGATATGTGTCTTTTGCTTTCTCACTTACTACAGGTGGCGTGATTACGTCTAGACTCATGTATGGTGCTGCAAATGGCATTGTTTCATTTTTTTCACTAGCGAATATTCCATCTGTACATGGAGGAGTTCTTCTTTGTCCACCCATCTGTTGGTGGACTTCTTGGTTACTTCCGTATCTTGGCTATTGTAATAATGTGCCATGCAGATTTGCCTGCCTGTGTCTTTCCAATTCTTTCTTCTTAGATTATAGGTCGAGGAGTGGGCCTGCTGGATCATACGGTAGCTCAATGTTTACCTTTTTAAGGCACCTCCACTCTGTTCTCATTCGTGGCCCTTTTCAAGTTACGTCCCACTTGAAGTTGAGGGTATGCATTTCTCCACAACACCTTCAGCATTTATTGTTTGTAGTTTCCTTGCTGATAGTTATTCTGACAAGTGTGAGCTGATACCTCTTTGTGGTTGAATTCGCCTGTGCCTCATAATCCGTTGAAATTGAGCTTTAAGGCATGTCCTTTTTATTTTTCAACCTGTGATTACCCCTTAGTTCTTCAAAGTGTTCTCTTAAAGTATGTGTCTCATTTTGAAATATTTTGGCCATTACCTCCCTCAAGACATTTTGAGGGCAGGTTTCATTTACAGTTCTGCAGTACTTGTTCCTATGAAATGACCATTAGCACAGGCTTTAAAGCTGCTTTTGCAGGTAAATGCCAGAGGGCGGCAGCCTTTCTATGTCCCCACCATGGTAACTAGGGAAAAGCCCTTGCGGCCTGTGGTGTTTCTCGGTTATAAATTAGAGTGGTGTGTGCCCGGACAAACCCACACAAGCTGATGTCTCCTTACTTTTGTTGGATTTTTAAATTTAATTTTTAGTTTTTATTGGAGTAATTCCCCAGTGTGCACGTGGACCACTTCTACTTTGCGCATTCCTCAGTTGATGGACATTTTCATTGCTTCCAAGTGTTGGCTATGGTAAATATTGTTGGAGTGCAGGATTGCCAGCCTGTGACTTTTTGATTCTCATTTTCTCAGTTGATAGGCCCAGCAGTGGGTGTGATTGATTGACTGGTAGCACCGTGTTTCCCTTTTCAAAGCACCTTCTTTGTGTTTTCATTAGTGCCTCTTACCACGTCCCCCTTAGAATCGAGGGTATGCATGTCTCCACAATCGATTTAGCATTTATTGTTTGCTGCCTTTATGCTAATGGCCCTACTGGCTGCTGTATGCTGATAGGGTTTTGTAATTTGGGTTTGCATGTCTTTGAAAATTCGTAAAACTCATCATGTTTCTCCACCGTTTTCTTTTCTGTTAAAAAAAAGGAAACAGTTGGGAGTACAATATATCTCTTGAAAATGTCTTCTTGGAAGGTTGCCCTATTTTGAAATTTTTGGTCGATTTTCCACCTCAGAATTTTTTTAGAGAGCAGGTGTCATTTCCCGAACTGCAAGTTTGGTGAATATTTAGTGACCATTAGCAATGGGTTTAAAGCTGCTGTTGTGGGAAGTGGCCTCAAGTAGGCAGCATTTCTCCACTCCCAAATGTGGGTACTAGGGCAGCAGAGCCTTTCTGGAAGTCGTGTTCCTAGGTTGTAAATTAAATTGGAATGTGCCTGGAGAAACCCCCATAAGTTTATGTCTCATTATTTCTTCTTGGTTTTAAAATTTTTTTTAATTGGGGTAAAGCTTCGAATATTGTCTGTCCTAGGTGTACACAATCTGGTTCATTTGTACATTATATATGTCTATTCAAGTACAGATCCTCTTCCCATGTAAAATGTTACAGAGGGTTCCACAGACCTCCCTTGCTCCATGGTCGGTCTTTTTGAGATATGTATATACTATGTGTTTGTATACATATAGCAACACTAATCTTAACTTATCCATTCCCCCACCTTTCCTTTTAGATGAGCATAGTTTGTTTTCTAAGTCTGTGAGTGTCTTTCTCTGTGGAAATATATTCATTCGTGTCAGTTATTAGATAACGCCTATAAGTGATATCATAGAATACAGGTCTTTGGTTTCCGAGTTACCTCATGTTTCGTGATTATCTCCAGACTCATTTGTGGTGCCTCAAAGAGCAATGGTTCATTGTTTTCCATGGCTAATATTCCATTGTGTACATGGACCACTTCTTCTTTATCCATTCACCTCTTGTTGGATATTTTGATTGCTTCACTGTCTTGGCTAATGTGAATAAGGCTGCACTGCAGTTTTGCGGCCTGTGTCTTCTCGATTCTTGGCTTCTCAGGTGAGAGGTCCAATGGTGTGCCTGCTGGATTGAATGGTACCTCCATTTTTACTTTTAAACACAGCTCCTTTCTCTTCTCATTATTGGCTGTTACCCCTTTAGGTCTCACCAGCAGGTAGAGGGGACACAGTTCTTAAAAACCCCGTCAGCATTTATTGTTTGTAGACATTTTGCTGATGGTCAGTCGACTGGTCTAAGTTGAAACTTTTTGTAGATTAGATTGCATGGGTCTAACACTCCCTGAGGTTGAGCTTTTATCCATTTTCCTTTTTTTTAAAAAGAGCGTGAGTAAAACTTAACTCCTCATACTCTCTTCTTGAAACATTTGCCTGTTTTGAATTTTTTGTCCATTTCCTACTTCAGCACAATTTTTTAGGGCAGGTGTCCTTCACAGCCCTGAGTCCTTGTGAATTTTAAGTGACCATTAGCTGTGAGTTTAAAGCTGCTCTTGCAGGAAACGGCCACAAGGTGGCAGCAATTCTCCTTTACCAAATTTGGTAAGTGGGGAAACAGAGCCTTAATGGAAGTGGTGTTCTAGGTTGTAAATTCGAATGGAATGTGCCAGGAAAAAAGCACTTTATGTTTATGTCTCATTACTTCTTGTTCATAATTGTAATTTACTTTTTATTTTTTATCCCAGCAAATTTGATTACAATGGTTTGTTTGTTCTAGGTGTGCAAGATGTGGTTCTTTCACACATATACGTGTATCTATTCTTCCTCGCATCCTTTTCCCATGTAGGTTATGACACAATGTTGAGTAGTCTTCTCCTGGTCTTCCGTACGCCTTTGGTGATTATATATTTCACATGGTATGTATATCTCTGTTAACCCCAATATGGTAATGTATCCAATCCTCATCCCTTTCTATTTGGTGAACCATAAGTTTTTTTTAATGAATCTGTGATTGCCTTTCTCTGTGGAAATATCTTCATTGGTATCAATTTTTAAGTAACTCCTAAAAGTGATATGATAGGATATGTGTCTTTTGCTTTCTCACTTACTACAGGTGGCGTGATTACGTCTAGACTCATGTATGGTGCTGCAAATGGCATTGTTTCATTTTTTTCACTAGCGAATATTCCATCTGTACATGGAGGAGTTCTTCTTTGTCCACCCATCTGTTGGTGGACTTCTTGGTTACTTCCGTATCTTGGCTATTGTAATAATGTGCCATGCAGATTTGCCTGCCTGTGTCTTTCCAATTCTTTCTTCTTAGATTATAGGTCGAGGAGTGGGCCTGCTGGATCATACGGTAGCTCAATGTTTACCTTTTTAAGGCACCTCCACTCTGTTCTCATTCGTGGCCCTTTTCAAGTTACGTCCCACTTGAAGTTGAGGGTATGCATTTCTCCACAACATCTTCAGCATTTATTGTTTGTAGTTTCCTTGCTGATAGTTATTCTGACAAGTGTGAGCTGATACCTCTTTGTGGTTGAATTCGCCTGTGCCTCATAATCCGTTGAAATTGAGCTTTAAGGCATGTCCTTTTTATTTTTCAACCTGTGATTACCCCTTAGTTCTTCAAAGTGTTCTCTTAAAGTATGTGTCTCATTTTGAAATATTTTGGCCATTACCTCCCTCAAGACATTTTGAGGGCAGGTTTCATTTACAGTTCTGCAGTACTTGTTCCTATGAAATGACCATTAGCACAGGCTTTAAAGCTGCTTTTGCAGGTAAAGGCCAGAGGGCGGCAGCCTTTGTATGTCCCCACCATGGTAACTAGGGAAAACCCCTTGCGGCCTGTGGTGTTTCTCGGTTATAAATTAGAGTGGAATGTGCCCGGACAAACCCACACAAGCTGATGTCTCCTTACTTTTGTTGGATTTTTAAATTTAATTTTTAGTTTTTATTGGAGTAATTCCCCAGTGTGCACGTGGATCACTTCTACTTTGCGCATTTCTCGGTTGATGGACATTTTCATTGCTTCCAAGTGTTGGCTATGGTAAATATTGTTGGAGTGCAGGATTGCCAGCCTGTGACTTTTTGATTCTCATTTTCTCAGGTGATAGGCCCAGCAGTGGGTGTGATTGATTGACTGGTAGCACCGTGTTTCCCTTTTCAAAGCACATTCTTTGGGTTTCATTAGTGGCTCTTACCACGTCCCCCTCAGAATCGAGGGTATGCATTTCTCCACAATCGAATTAGCATTTATAGTTTGCTGCCTTTATGCTAATGGCCCTACTGGCTGCTGTGTGCTTATAGGGTTTTGTAATTTGGGTTTGCATGTCTTTGAAAATTCGTAAAACTCATCATGTTTCTCCACCGTTTTCTTTTCTGTTAAAAAAAAAGGAAACAGTTGGGAGTACAATATATCTCTTGAAATTTTCTTCTTGGAAGGTTGCCCTATTTTGAAATTTTTGGTCGATTTTCCACCCCAGAATTTTTTTAGAGAGCAGGTGTCATTTCCCGAACTGCAAGTTTGGTGAATATTTAGTGACCCTTAGCAATGGGTTTAAAGCTGCTGTTGTGGGAAGTGGCCTCAAGCAGGCAGCATTTCTCCACTCCCAAATCTGGGTACTAGGGCAGCAGAGCCTTTCTGGAAGTCGTGTTCCTAGGTTGTAAATTAAATTGGAATGTGCCTGGAGAAACCCCCATAAGTTTATGTCTCATTATTTCTTCTTGGATTTAAAAATTTTTTTTAATTGGGGTAAAGCTTCGAATATTGTCTGTCCTAGGTGTACACAATCTGGTTCATTTGTACATTATATATGTCTATTCAAGTACAGATCCTCTTCCCATGTAAAATGTTACAGAGGGTTCCACAGACCTCCCTTGCTCCATGGTCGGTCTTTTTGAGATATGTATATACTATGTGTTTGTATACATAGAGCAACACTAATCTTAACTTATCCATTCCCCCCACCTTTCCTTTTAGATGAGCATAGTTTGTTTTCTAAGTCTGTGAGTGTCTTTCTCTGTGGAAATATATTCATTTGTGTCAGTTATTAGATAACACCTATAAGTGATATCATAGAATACAGGTCTTTGGTTTCCGAGTTACCTCATGTTTCGTGATTATCTCCAGACTCATTTGTGGTGCCTCAAAGAGCAATGGTTCATTGTTTTCCATGGCTAATATTCCATTGTGTACATGGACCACTTCTTCTTTATCCATTCACCTCTTGTTGGATATTTTGATTGCTTCACTGTCTTGGCTAATGTGAATAAGGCTGCACTGCAGTTTTGCGGCCTGTGTCTTCTCGATTCTTGTCTTCTCAGGTGAGAGGTCCAATGGTGCGCCTGCTGGATTGAATGGTACCTCCATTTTTACTTTTAAACACAGCTCCTTTCTCTTCTCATTATTGGCTGTTACCCCTTTACGTCTCACCAGCAGGTAGAGGGGACACAGTTCTTAAAAACCCCGTCAGCATTTATTGTTTGTAGACATTTTGCTGATGGTCAGTCGACTGGTCTAAGTTGAAACTTTTTGTAGATTAGATTGCATGGGTCTAACACTCCCTGAGGTTGAGCTTTTATCCATTTTCCTTTTTTTTTTTTTAAAGAGCGTGAGTAAAACTTAACTCCTCATACTCTCTTCTTGAAACATTTGCCTGTTTTGAAATTTTTTGTCCATTCCCTACTTCAGCACAATTTTTTAGGGCAGGTGTCCTTTACAGCCCTGAGTCCTTGTGAATGTTAAGTGACCATTAGCTGTGAGTTTAAAGCTGCTCTTGCAGGAAACGGCCACAAGGTGGCAGCATTTCTCCTTTACCAAATTTGGTAACTGGGGAAACAGAGCCTTAATGGAAGTGGTGTTCTAGGTTGTAAATTCGAATGGAATGTGCCAGGAAAAAAGCACTTTATGTTTATGTCTCTTTACTTCTTGTTCATAATTGTAATTTACTTTTTATTTTTTATCCCAGCAAATTGGATTACATTGGTTTGTTTGTTCTAGGTGTGCAAGATGTGGTTCTTTCACACATATACGTGTATCTATTCTTCCTCGCATCCTTTTCCCATGTAGGTTATGACACAATGTTGAGTAGTCTTCTCCTGGTCTTCCGTACGTCTTTGGTGATTATATATTTCACATGGTATGTATATCTCTGTTAACCCCAATATGGTAATGTATCCAATCCTCATCCCTTTCTATTTGCTGAACCATCAGATTTTTTAATGAATCTGGGATTGCCTTTCTCTGTGGAAATATCTTCATTGGTATCAATTTTTAAGTAACTCCTAAAAGTGATATGATAGGATATGTGTCTTTTGCTTTCTCACTTACTACAGGTGTCGTGATTACATCTAGACTCATGTATGGTGCTGTAAATGGCATTGTTTCATTTTTTTCACTAGCGAATATTCCATCTGTACATGGAGGAGTTCTTCTTTGTCCACCCATCTGTTGATGGACTTTTTGGTTACTTCCATATCTTGGCTATTGTAATACTGTGCCATGCAGATTTGCCTGCCTGTGTCTTTCCAATTCTTTCTTCTTAGATTATAGGTCGAGGAGTGGGCCTGCTGGAGAATATGGTAGCTCAATGTTTACCTTTTTAAGGCACCTCCATTCTGTTCTCATTTGTGGCCCTTTTCAAGTTACGTCCCACTTGAAGTTGAGGGTATGCATTTCTCCACAACACCTTCAGCATTTATTGTTTGTAGTTTCCTTGCTGATGGTTATTCTGACAAGTGTGAGCTGATACCTCTTTGTGGTTGAATTCGCCTGTGCCTCATAATCCGTTGAAATTGAGCTTTAAGGCATGTCCTTTTTATTTTTCAACCTGTGATTACCCCTTAGTTCTTCAAAGTGTTCTCTTAAAGTATGTGTCACATTTTGAAATGTTTTGGCCATTACCTCCCTCAAGACATTTTGAGGGTAGCTTTCATTTACAGTTCTGCAGTACTTGTTCCTATGAAATGACCATTAGCACAGGCTTTAAAGCTGCTTTTGCAGGTAAATGCCAGAGGGCGGCAGCCTTTCTATGTCCCCACCATGGTAACTAGGGAAAAGCCCTTGCGGCCTGTGGTGTTTCTCGGTTATAAATTAGAGTGGAGTGTGCCCGGACAAACCCACACAAGCTGATGTCTCCTTACTTTTGTTGGATTTTTAAATTTAATTTTTAGTTTTTATTGGAGTAATTCCCCAGTGTGCACGTGGACCACTTCTACTTTGCGCATTCCTCAGTTGATGGACATTTTCATTGCTTCCAAGTGTTGGCTCTGGTAAATATTGTTGGAGTGCAGGATTGCCAGCCTGTGACTTTTTGATTCTCATTTTCTCAGTTGATAGGCCCAGCAGTGGGTGTGATTGATTGACTGGTAGCACCGTGTTTCCCTTTTCAAAGCACCTTCTTTGTGTTTTCATTAGTGGCTCTTTCCACGTCCCCCTTAGAATCGAGGGTATGCATGTCTCCACAATCGATTTAGCATTTATTGTTTGCTGCCTTTATGCTAATGGCCCTACTGGCTGCTGTGTGCTGATAGGGTTTTGTAATTTGGGTTTGCATGTCTTTGAAAATTCGTAAAACTCATCATGTTTCTCCACCGTTTTCTTTTCTGTTAAAAAAAAGGAAAGAGTTGGGAGTACAATATATCTCTTGAAAATGTCTTCTTGGAAGGTTGCCCTATTTTGAAATTTTTGGTCGATTTTCCACCTCAGAATTTTTTTAGAGAGCAGGTGTCATTTCCCGAACTGCAAGTTTGGTGAATATTTAGTGACCATTAGCAATGGGTTTAAAGCTGCTGTTGTGGGAAGTGGCCTCAAGTAGGCAGCATTTCTCCACTCCCAAATGTGGGTACTAGGGCAGCAGAGCCTTTCTGGAAGTCGTGTTCCTAGGTTGTAAATTAAATTGGAATGTGCCTGGAGAAACCCCCATAAGTTTATGTCTCATTAATTCTTCTTGGTTTTAAAATTTTTTTTAATTGGGGTAAAGCTTCGAATATTGTCTGTCCTAGGTGTACACAATCTGGTTCATTTGTACATTATATATGTCTATTCAAGTACAGATCCTCTTCCCATGTAAAATGTTACAGAGGGTTCCACAGACCTCCCTTGCTCCATGGTCGGTCTTTTTGAGATATGTATATACTATGTGTTTGTATACATAGAGCAACACTAATCTTAACTTATCCATTCCCCCCACCTTTCCTTTTAGATGAGCATAGTTTGTTTTCTAAGTCTGTGAGTGTCTTTCTCTGTGGAAATATATTCATTTGTGTCAGTTATTAGATAACGCCTATAAGTGATATCATAGAATACAGGTCTTTGGTTTCCGAGTTACCTCATGTTTCGTGATTATCTCCAGACTCATTTGTGGTGCCTCAAAGAGCAATGGTTCATTGTTTTCCATGGCTAATATTCCATTGTGTACATGGACCACTTCTTCTTTATCCATTCACCTCTTGTTGGATATTTTGATTGCTTCACTGTCTTGGCTATTGTGAATAAGGCTGCACTGCAGCTTTTGCGGCCTGTGTCTTCTCGATTCTTGGCTTCTCAGGTGAGAGGTCCAATGGTGCGCCTGCTGGATTGAATGGTACCTCCATTTTTACTTTTAAACACAGCTCCTTTCTCTTGTCATTATTGGCTGTTACCCCTTTACGTCTCACCAGCAGGTAGAGGGGACACAGTTCTTAAAAACCCCGTCAGCATTTATTGTTTGTAGACATTTTGCTGATGGTCAGTCGACTGGTCTAAGTTGAAACTTTTTGTAGATTAGATTGCATGGGTCTAACACTCCCTGAGGTTGAGCTTTTATCCATTTTCCTTTTTTTTTAAAAGAGCGTGAGTAAAACTTAACTCCTCATACTCTCTTCTTGAAACATTTGCCTGTTTTGAATTTTTTTGTCCATTTCCTACTACAGCACAATTTTTTAGGGCAGGTGTCCTTCACAGCCCTGAGTCCTTGTGAATTTTAAGTGACCATTAGCTGTGAG
The DNA here is from genome assembly GCF_028021215.1 of Eschrichtius robustus. Lineage (NCBI taxonomy): Eukaryota > Metazoa > Chordata > Mammalia > Artiodactyla > Eschrichtiidae > Eschrichtius > Eschrichtius robustus. Next base: position 79,457,880 of record NC_090832.1, read on the forward strand.
TTTAAAGCTGCTCTTGCAGGAAACGGCCACAAGGTGGCAGCAATTCTCCTTTACCAAATTTGGTAACTGGGGAAACAGAGCCTTAATGGAAGTGGTGTTCTAGGTTGTAAATTCGAATGGAATGTGCCAGGAAAAAAGCACTTTATGTTTATGTCTCATTACTTCTTGTTCATAATTGTAATTTACTTTTTATTTTTTATCCCAGCAAATTTGATTACAATGGTTTGTTTGTTCTAGGTGTGCAAGATGTGGTTCTTTCACACATATATGTGTATCTATTCTTCCTCGCATCCTTTTCCCATATAGGTTATGACACGATGTTGAGTAGTCTTCTCCTGGTCTTCCGTACGTCTTTGGTGATTATATATTTCACATGGTATGTATATCTCTGTTAACCCCAATATGGTAATGTATCCAATCCTCATCCCTTTCTATTTGGTGAACCATCAGTTTTTTTAATGAATCTGTGATTGCCTTTCTCTGTGGAAATATCTTCATTGGTATCAATTTTTAAGTAACTCCTAAAAGTGATATGATAGGATATGTGTCTTTTGCTTTCTCACTTACTACAGGTGGCGTGATTACGTCTAGACTCATGTATGGTGCTGTAAATGGCATTGTTTCTTTTTTTTCACTAGCGAATATTCCATCTGTACATGGAGGAGTTCTTCTTTTTCCACCCATCTGTTGGTGGACTTTTTGGTTACTTCCATATCTTGGCTATTGTAATACTGTGCCATGCAGATTTGCCTGCCTGTGTCTTTCCAATTCTTTCTTCTTAGATTATAGGTCGAGGAGTGGGCCTGCTGGATCATACGGTAGCTCAATGTTTACCTTTTTAAGGCACCTCCATTCTGTTCTCATTCGTGGCCCTTTTCAAGTTATGTCCCACTTGAAGTTGAGGGTATGCATTTCTCCACAACACCTTCAGCATTTATTGTTTGTAGTTTCCTTGCTGATGGTTATTCTGACAAGTGTGAGCTGATACCTCTTTGTGGTTGAATTCGCCTGTGCCTCATAATCCGTTGAAATTGAGCTTTAAGGCATGTCCTTTTTATTTTTCAACCTCTGATTGCCCCTTAGTTCTTCAAAGTGTTCTCTTAAAGTATGTGTCACATTTTGAAATGTTTTGGCCATTACCTCCCTCAAGACATTTTGAGGGCAGGTTTCATTTACAGTTCTGCAGTACTTGTTCCTATGAAATGACCATTAGCACAGGCTTTAAAGCTGCTTTTGCAGGTAAATGCCAGAGGGCGGCAGCCTTTCTATGTCCCCACCATGGTAACTAGGGAAAAGCCCTTGCGGCCTGTGGTGTTTCTCGGTTATAAATTAGAGTGGAGTGTGCCCGGACAAACCCACACAAGCTGATGTCTCCTTACTTTTGTTGGATTTTTAAATTTAATTTTTAGTTTTTATTGGAGTAATTCCCCAGTGTGCACGTGGACCACTTCTACTTTGCACATTCCTCGGTTGATGGACATTTTCATTGCTTCCAAGTGTTGGCTATGGTAAATATTGTTGGAGTGCAGGATTGCCAGCCTGTGACTTTTTGATTCTCATTTTCTCAGTTGATAGGCCCAGCAGTGGGTGTGATTGATTGACTGGTAGCACCGTGTTTCCCTTTTCAAAGCACCTTCTTTGTGTTTTCATTAGTGGCTCTTACCACGTCCCCCTTAGAATCGAGTGTATGCATTTCTCCACAATCGATTTAGCATTTATTGTTTGCTGCCTTTATGCTAATGGCCCTACTGGCTGCTGTGTGCTGATAGGGTTTTGTACTTTGGGTTTGCATGTCTTTGAAAATTCGTAAAACTCATCATTTTTCTCCACCGTTTTCTTTTCTGTTAAAAAAAAGGAAACAATTGGGAGTACAATATATCTCTTGAAACTATCTTCTTGGAAGGTTGCCCTATTTTGAAATTTTTGGTCGATTTTCCACCCCAGAATTTTTTTAGAGAGCAGGTGTTATTTCCCGAACTGCAAGTTTGGTGAATATTTAGTGACCTTTAGCAATGGGTTTAAAGCTGCTGTTGTGGGAAGTGGCCTCAAGCAGGCAGCATTTCTCCACTCCCAAATCTGGGTAGTAGGGCAGCAGAGCCTTTCTGGAAGTCGTGTTCCTAGGTTGTAAATTAAATTGGAATGTGCCTGGAGAAACCCCCATAAGTTTATGTCTCATTATTTCTTCTTGGTTTTAAAATTTTTTTTAATTGTGGTAAAGCTTCGAATATTGTCTGTCCTAGGTGTACACAATCTGGTTCATTTGTACATTATATATGTCTATTCAAGTACAGATCCTCTTCCCATGTAAAATGTTACAGAGGGTTCCACAGACCTCCCTTGCTCCATGGTCGGTCTTTTTGAGATATGTATATACTATGTGTTTGTATACATAGAGCAACACTAATCTTAACTTATCCATTCCCCCCACCTTTCCTTTTAGATGAGCATAGTTTGTTTTCTAAGTCTGTGAGTGTCTTTCTCTGTGGAAATATATTCATTTGTGTCAGTTATTAGATAACGCCTATAAGTGATATCATAGAATACAGGTCTTTGGTTTCCGAGTTACCTCATGTTTCGTGATTATCTCCAGACTCATTTGTGGTGCCTCAAAGAGCAATGGTTCATTGTTTTCCATGGCTAATATTCCATTGTGTACATGGACCACTTCTTTTTTATCCATTCACCTCTTGTTGGATATTTTGATTGCTTCACTGTCTTGGCTAATGTGAATAAGGCTGCACTGCAGTTTTGCGGCCTGTGTCTTCTCGATTCTTGGCTTCTCAGGTGAGAGGTCCAATGGTGTGCCTGCTGGATTGAATGGTACCTCCATTTTTACTTTTAAACACAGCTCCTTTCTCTTCTCATTATTGGCTGTTACCCCTTTACGTCTCACCAGCAGGTAGAGGGGACACAGTTCTTAAAAACCCCGTCAGCATTTATTGTTTGTAGACATTTTGCTGATGGTCAGTCGACTGGTCTAAGTTGAAACTTTTTGTAGATTAGATTGCATGGGTCTAACACTCCCTGAGGTTGAGCTTTTATCCATTTTCCTTTTTTTTTTTTAAAAGAGCGTGAGTAAAACTTAACTCCTCATACTCTCTTCTTGAAACATTTGCCTGTTTTGAATTTTTTTGTCCATTCCCTACTTCAGCACAATTTTTTAGGGCAGGTGTCCTTTACAGCCCTGAGTCCTTGTGAATGTTAAGTGACCATTAGCTGTGAGTTTAAAGCTGCTCTTGCAGGAAACGGCCACAAGGTGGCAGCATTTCTCCTTTACCAAATTTGGTAACTGGGGAAACAGAGCCTTAATGTAAGTGGTGTTCTAGGTTGTAAATTCGAATGGAATGTGCCAGGAAAAAAGCACTTTATGTTTATGTCTCTTTACTTCTTGTTCATAATTGTAATTTACTTTTTATTTTTTATCCCAGCAAATTGGATTACATTGGTTTGTTTGTTCTAGGTGTGCAAGATGTGGTTCTTTCACACATATACGTGTATCTATTCTTCCTCGCATCCTTTTCCCATGTAGGTTATGACACAATGTTGAGTAGTCTTCTCCTGGTCTTCCGTACGTCTTTGGTGATTATATATTTCACATGGTATGTATATCTCTGTTAACCCCAATATGGTAATGTATCCAATCCTCATCCCTTTCTATTTGGTGAACCATCAGATTTTTTAATGAATCTGTGATTGCCTTTCTCTGTGGAAATATCTTCATTGGTATCAATTTTTAAGTAACTCCTAAAAGTGATATGATAGGATATGTGTCTTTTGCTTTCTCACTTACTACAGGTGGCGTGATTACGTCTAGACTCATGTATGGTGCTGTAAATGGCATTGTTTCATTTTTTTCACTAGCGAATATTCCATCTGTACATGGAGGAGTTCTTCTTTGTCCACCCATCTGTTGATGGACTTTTTGGTTACTTCCATATCTTGGCTATTGTAATATTGTGCCATGCAGATTTGCCTGCCTGTGTCTTTCCAATTCTTTCTTCTTAGATTATAGGTCGAGGAGTGGGCCTGCTGGATCATATGGTAGCTCAATGTTTACCTTTTTAAGGCACCTCCATTCTGTTCTCATTCGTGGCCCTTTTCAAGTTACGTCCCACTTGAAGTTAAGGGTATGCATTTCTCCACAACACCTTCAGCATTTATTGTTTGTAGTTTCCTTGCTGATAGTTATTCTGACAAGTGTGAGCTGATACCTCTTTGTGGTTGAATTCGCCTGTGCCTCATAATCCGTTGAAATTGAGCTTTAAGGCATGTCCTTTTTATTTTTCAACCTGTGATTACCCCTTAGTTCTTCAAAGTGTTCTCTTAAAGTATGTGTCTCATTTTGAAATATTTTGGCCATTACCTCCCTCAAGACATTTTGAGGGCAGGTTTCATTTACAGTTCTGCAGTACTTGTTCCTATGAAATGACCATTAGCACAGGCTTTAAAGCTGCTTTTGCAGGTAAATGCCAGAGGGCGGCAGCCTTTGTATGTCCCCACCATGGTAACTAGGGAAAAGCCCTTGCGGCCTGTGGTGTTTCTCGGTTATAAATTAGAGTGGAGTGTGCCCGGACAAACCCACACAAGCTGATGTCTCCTTACTTTTGTTGGATTTTTAAATTTAATTTTTAGTTTTTATTGGAGTAATTCCCCAGTGTGCACGTGGATCACTTCTACTTTGCGCATTCCTCGGTTGATGGACATTTTCATTGCTTCCAAGTGTTGGCTATGGTAAATATTGTTGGAGTGCAGGATTGCCAGCCTGTGACTTTTTGATTCTCATTTTCTCAGGTGATAGGCCCAGCAGTGGGTGTGATTGATTGACTGGTTGCACCGTGTTTCCCTTTTCAAAGCACATTCTTTGGGTTTCATTAGTGGCTCTTACCACGTCCCCCTCAGAATCGAGGGTATGCATTTCTCCACAATCGATTTAGCATTTATAGTTTGCTGCCTTTATGCTAATGGCCCTACTGGCTGCTGTGTGCTTATAGGGTTTTGTAATTTGGGTTTGCATGTCTTTGAAAATTCGTAAAACTCATCATTTTTCTCCACCGTTTTCTTTTCTGTTAAAAAAAAGGAAACAGTTGGGAGTACAATATATCTCTTGAAATTTTCTTCTTGGAAGGTTGCCCTATTTTGAAATTTTTGGTCGATTTTCCACCCCAGAATTTTTTTAGAGAGCAGGTGTCATTTCCCGAACTGCAAGTTTGGTGAATATTTAGTGACCCTTAGCAATGGGTTTAAAGCTGCTGTTGTGGGAAGTGGCCTCAAGCAGGCAGCATTTCTCCACTCCCAAATCTGGGTACTAGGGCAGCAGAGCCTTTCTGGAAGTCGTGTTCCTAGGTTGTAAATTAAATTGGAATGTGCCTGGAGAAACCCCCATAAGTTTATGTCTCATTATTTCTTCTTGGTTTTAAAATTTTTTTTAATTGGGGTAAAGCTTCGAATATTGTCTGTCCTAGGTGTACACAATTTGGTTCATTTGTACATTATATATGTCTATTCAAGTACAGATCCTCTTCCCATGTAAAATGTTACAGAGGGTTCCACAGACCTCCCTTGCTCCATGGTCGGTCTTTTTGAGATATGTATATACTATGTGTTTGTATACATAGAGCAACACTAATCTTAACTTATCCATTCCCCCCACCTTTCCTTTTAGATGAGCATAGTTTGTTTTCAAGTCTGTGAGTGTCTTTCTCTGTGGAAATATATTCATTTGTGTCAGTTATTAGATAACGCCTATAAGTGATATCATAGAATACAGGTCTTTGGTTTCCGAGTTACCTCATGTTTCGTGATTATCTCCAGACTCATTTGTGGTGCCTCAAAGAGCAATGGTTCATTGTTTTCCATGGCTAATATTCCATTGTGTACATGGACCACTTCTTCTTTATCCATTCACCTCTTGTTGGATATTTTGATTGCTTCACTGTCTTGGCTATTGTGAATAAGGCTGCACTGCAGCTTTTGCGGCCTGTGTCTTCTCGATTCTTGTCTTCTCAGGTGAGAGGTCCAATGGTGCGCCTGCTGGCTTGAATGGTACCTCCATTTTTACTTTTAAACACAGCTCCTTTCTCTTCTCATTATTGGCTGTTACCCCTTTACGTCTCACCAGCAGGTAGAGGGGATACAGTTCTTGAAAACCCCGTCAGCATTTATTGTTTGTAGACATTTTGCTGATGGTCAGTCGACTGGTCTAAGTTGAAACTTTTTGTAGATTAGATTGCATGGGTCTAACACTCCCTGAGGTTGAGCTTTTATCCATTTTCCTTTTTTTTTTAAAAGAGCGTGAGTAAAACTTAACTCCTCATACTCTCTTCTTGAAACATTTGCCTGTTTTGAATTTTTTTGTCCATTCCCTACTTCAGCACAATTTTTTAGGGCAGGTGTCCTTTACAGCCCTGAGTCCTTGTGAATGTTAAGTGACCATTAGCTGTGAGTTTAAAGCTGCTCTTGTAGGAAACGGCCACAAGTTGGCAGCATTTCTCCTTTACCAAATTTGGTAACTGGGGAAACAGAGCCTTAATGGAAGTGGTGTTCTAGGTTGTAAATTCGAATGGAATGTGCCAGGAAAAAAGCACTTTATGTTTATGTCTCATTACTTCTTGTTCATAATTGTAATTTACTTTTTATTTTTTATCCCAGCAAATTTGATTACAATGGTTTGTTTGTTCTAGGTGTGCAAGATGTGGTTCTTTCACACATATACGTGTATCTATTCTTCCTCGCATCCTTTTCCCATGTAGGTTATGACACAATGTTGAGTAGTCTTCTCCTGGTCTTCCATACGCCTTTGGTGATTATATATTTCACATGGTATGTATATCTCTGTTAACCCCAATATGGTAATGTATCCAATCCTCATCCCTTTCTATTTGGTGAACCATAAGTTTTTTTTAATGAATCTGTGATTGCCTTTCTCTGTGGAAATATCTTCATTGGTATCAATTTTTAAGTAACTCCTAAAAGTGATATGATAGGATATGTGTCTTTTGCTTTCTCACTTACTACAGGTGGCGTGATTACGTCTAGACTCATGTATGGTGCTGCAAATGGCATTGTTTCATTTTTTTCACTAGCGAATATTCCATCTGTACATGGAGGAGTTCTTCTTTGTCCACCCATCTGTTGGTGGACTTCTTGGTTACTTCCGTATCTTGGCTATTGTAATAATGTGCCATGCAGATTTGCCTGCCTGTGTCTTTCCAATTCTTTCTTCTTAGATTATAGGTCGAGGAGTGGGCCTGCTGGATCATACGGTAGCTCAATGTTTACCTTTTTAAGGCACCTCCACTCTGTTCTCATTCGTGGCCCTTTTCAAGTTACGTCCCACTTGAAGTTGAGGGTATGCATTTCTCCACAACACCTTCAGCATTTATTGTTTGTAGTTTCCTTGCTGATAGTTATTCTGACAAGTGTGAGCTGATACCTCTTTGTGGTTGAATTCGCCTGTGCCTCATAATCCGTTGAAATTGAGCTTTAAGGCATGTCCTTTTTATTTTTCAACCTGTGATTACCCCTTAGTTCTTCAAAGTGTTCTCTTAAAGTATGTGTCTCATTTTGAAATATTTTGGCCATTACCTCCCTCAAGACATTTTGAGGGCAGGTTTCATTTACAGTTCTGCAGTACTTGTTCCTATGAAATGACCATTAGCACAGGCTTTAAAGCTGCTTTTGCAGGTAAATGCCAGAGGGCGGCAGCCTTTCTATGTCCCCACCATGGTAACTAGGGAAAAGCCCTTGCGGCCTGTGGTGTTTCTCGGTTATAAATTAGAGTGGTGTGTGCCCGGACAAACCCACACAAGCTGATGTCTCCTTACTTTTGTTGGATTTTTAAATTTAATTTTTAGTTTTTATTGGAGTAATTCCCCAGTGTGCACGTGGACCACTTCTACTTTGCGCATTCCTCAGTTGATGGACATTTTCATTGCTTCCAAGTGTTGGCTATGGTAAATATTGTTGGAGTGCAGGATTGCCAGCCTGTGACTTTTTGATTCTCATTTTCTCAGTTGATAGGCCCAGCAGTGGGTGTGATTGATTGACTGGTAGCACCGTGTTTCCCTTTTCAAAGCACCTTCTTTGTGTTTTCATTAGTGCCTCTTACCACGTCCCCCTTAGAATCGAGGGTATGCATGTCTCCACAATCGATTTAGCATTTATTGTTTGCTGCCTTTATGCTAATGGCCCTACTGGCTGCTGTATGCTGATAGGGTTTTGTAATTTGGGTTTGCATGTCTTTGAAAATTCGTAAAACTCATCATGTTTCTCCACCGTTTTCTTTTCTGTTAAAAAAAAGGAAACAGTTGGGAGTACAATATATCTCTTGAAAATGTCTTCTTGGAAGGTTGCCCTATTTTGAAATTTTTGGTCGATTTTCCACCTCAGAATTTTTTTAGAGAGCAGGTGTCATTTCCCGAACTGCAAGTTTGGTGAATATTTAGTGACCATTAGCAATGGGTTTAAAGCTGCTGTTGTGGGAAGTGGCCTCAAGTAGGCAGCATTTCTCCACTCCCAAATGTGGGTACTAGGGCAGCAGAGCCTTTCTGGAAGTCGTGTTCCTAGGTTGTAAATTAAATTGGAATGTGCCTGGAGAAACCCCCATAAGTTTATGTCTCATTATTTCTTCTTGGTTTTAAAATTTTTTTTAATTGTGGTAAAGCTTCGAATATTGTCTGTCCTAGGTGTACACAATCTGGTTCATTTGTACATTATATATGTCTATTCAAGTACAGATCCTCTTCCCATGTAAAATGTTACAGAGGGTTCCACAGACCTCCCTTGCTCCATGGTCGGTCTTTTTGAGATATGTATATACTATGTGTTTGTATACATATAGCAACACTAATCTTAACTTATCCATTCCCCCACCTTTCCTTTTAGATGAGCATAGTTTGTTTTCTAAGTCTGTGAGTGTCTTTCTCTGTGGAAATATATTCATTCGTGTCAGTTATTAGATAACGCCTATAAGTGATATCATAGAATACAGGTCTTTGGTTTCCGAGTTACCTCATGTTTCGTGATTATCTCCAGACTCATTTGTGGTGCCTCAAAGAGCAATGGTTCATTGTTTTCCATGGCTAATATTCCATTGTGTACATGGACCACTTCTTCTTTATCCATTCACCTCTTGTTGGATATTTTGATTGCTTCACTGTCTTGGCTAATGTGAATAAGGCTGCACTGCAGTTTTGCGGCCTGTGTCTTCTCGATTCTTGGCTTCTCAGGTGAGAGGTCCAATGGTGTGCCTGCTGGATTGAATGGTACCTCCATTTTTACTTTTAAACACAGCTCCTTTCTCTTCTCATTATTGGCTGTTACCCCTTTAGGTCTCACCAGCAGGTAGAGGGGACACAGTTCTTAAAAACCCCGTCAGCATTTATTGTTTGTAGACATTTTGCTGATGGTCAGTCGACTGGTCTAAGTTGAAACTTTTTGTAGATTAGATTGCATGGGTCTAACACTCCCTGAGGTTGAGCTTTTATCCATTTTCCTTTTTTTTAAAAAGAGCGTGAGTAAAACTTAACTCCTCATACTCTCTTCTTGAAACATTTGCCTGTTTTGAATTTTTTGTCCATTTCCTACTTCAGCACAATTTTTTAGGGCAGGTGTCCTTCACAGCCCTGAGTCCTTGTGAATTTTAAGTGACCATTAGCTGTGAGTTTAAAGCTGCTCTTGCAGGAAACGGCCACAAGGTGGCAGCAATTCTCCTTTACCAAATTTGGTAAGTGGGGAAACAGAGCCTTAATGGAAGTGGTGTTCTAGGTTGTAAATTCGAATGGAATGTGCCAGGAAAAAAGCACTTTATGTTTATGTCTCATTACTTCTTGTTCATAATTGTAATTTACTTTTTATTTTTTATCCCAGCAAATTTGATTACAATGGTTTGTTTGTTCTAGGTGTGCAAGATGTGGTTCTTTCACACATATACGTGTATCTATTCTTCCTCGCATCCTTTTCCCATGTAGGTTATGACACAATGTTGAGTAGTCTTCTCCTGGTCTTCCGTACGCCTTTGGTGATTATATATTTCACATGGTATGTATATCTCTGTTAACCCCAATATGGTAATGTATCCAATCCTCATCCCTTTCTATTTGGTGAACCATAAGTTTTTTTTAATGAATCTGTGATTGCCTTTCTCTGTGGAAATATCTTCATTGGTATCAATTTTTAAGTAACTCCTAAAAGTGATATGATAGGATATGTGTCTTTTGCTTTCTCACTTACTACAGGTGGCGTGATTACGTCTAGACTCATGTATGGTGCTGCAAATGGCATTGTTTCATTTTTTTCACTAGCGAATATTCCATCTGTACATGGAGGAGTTCTTCTTTGTCCACCCATCTGTTGGTGGACTTCTTGGTTACTTCCGTATCTTGGCTATTGTAATAATGTGCCATGCAGATTTGCCTGCCTGTGTCTTTCCAATTCTTTCTTCTTAGATTATAGGTCGAGGAGTGGGCCTGCTGGATCATACGGTAGTTCAATGTTTACCTTTTTAAGGCACCTCCACTCTGTTCTCATTCGTGGCCCTTTTCAAGTTACGTCCCACTTGAAGTTGAGGGTATGCATTTCTCCACAACATCTTCAGCATTTATTGTTTGTAGTTTCCTTGCTGATAGTTATTCTGACAAGTGTGAGCTGATACCTCTTTGTGGTTGAATTCGCCTGTGCCTCATAATCCGTTGAAATTGAGCTTTAAGGCATGTCCTTTTTATTTTTCAACCTGTGATTACCCCTTAGTTCTTCAAAGTGTTCTCTTAAAGTATGTGTCTCATTTTGAAATATTTTGGCCATTACCTCCCTCAAGACATTTTGAGGGCAGGTTTCATTTACAGTTCTGCAGTACTTGTTCCTATGAAATGACCATTAGCACAGGCTTTAAAGCTGCTTTTGCAGGTAAAGGCCAGAGGGCGGCAGCCTTTGTATGTCCCCACCATGGTAACTAGGGAAAAGCCCTTGCGGCCTGTGGTGTTTCTCGGTTATAAATTAGAGTGGAATGTGCCCGGACAAACCCACACAAGCTGATGTCTCCTTACTTTTGTTGGATTTTTAAATTTAATTTTTAGTTTTTATTGGAGTAATTCCCCAGTGTGCACGTGGATCACTTCTACTTTGCGCATTTCTCGGTTGATGGACATTTTCATTGCTTCCAAGTGTTGGCTATGGTAAATATTGTTGGAGTGCAGGATTGCCAGCCTGTGACTTTTTGATTCTCATTTTCTCAGGTGATAGGCCCAGCAGTGGGTGTGATTGATTGACTGGTAGCACCGTGTTTCCCTTTTCAAAGCACATTCTTTGGGTTTCATTAGTGGCTCTTACCACGTCCCCCTCAGAATCGAGGGTATGCATTTCTCCACAATCGATTTAGCATTTATAGTTTGCTGCCTTTATGCTAATGGCCCTACTGGCTGCTGTGTGCTTATAGTGTTTTGTAATTTGGGTTTGCATGTCTTTGAAAATTCGTAAAACTCATCATGTTTCTCCACCGTTTTCTTTTCTGTTAAAAAAAAAGGAAACAGTTGGGAGTACAATATATCTCTTGAAATTTTCTTCTTGGAAGGTTGCCCTATTTTGAAATTTTTGGTCGATTTTCCACCCCAGAATTTTTTTAGAGAGCAGGTGTCATTTCCCGAACTGCAAGTTTGGTGAATATTTAGTGACCCTTAGCAATGGGTTTAAAGCTGCTGTTGTGGGAAGTGGCCTCAAGCAGGCAGCATTTCTCCACTCCCAAATCTGGGTACTAGGGCAGCAGAGCCTTTCTGGAAGTCGTGTTCCTAGGTTGTAAATTAAATTGGAATGTGCCTGGAGAAACCCCCATAAGTTTATGTCTCATTATTTCTTCTTGGATTTAAAAATTTTTTTTAATTGGGGTAAAGCTTCGAATATTGTCTGTCCTAGGTGTACACAATCTGGTTCATTTGTACATTATATATGTCTATTCAAGTACAGATCCTCTTCCCATGTAAAATGTTACAGAGGGTTCCACAGACCTCCCTTGCTCCATGGTCGGTCTTTTTGAGATATGTATATACTATGTGTTTGTATACATAGAGCAACACTAATCTTAACTTATCCATTCCCCCCACCTTTCCTTTTAGATGAGCATAGTTTGTTTTCTAAGTCTGTGAGTGTCTTTCTCTGTGGAAATATATTCATTTGTGTCAGTTATTAGATAACACCTATAAGTGATATCATAGAATACAGGTCTTTGGTTTCCGAGTTACCTCATGTTTCGTGATTATCTCCAGACTCATTTGTGGTGCCTCAAAGAGCAATGGTTCATTGTTTTCCATGGCTAATATTCCATTGTGTACATGGACCACTTCTTCTTTATCCATTCACCTCTTGTTGGATATTTTGATTGCTTCACTGTCTTGGCTAATGTGAATAAGGCTGCACTGCAGTTTTGCGGCCTGTGTCTTCTCGATTCTTGTCTTCTCAGGTGAGAGGTCCAATGGTGCGCCTGCTGGATTGAATGGTACCTCCATTTTTACTTTTAAACACAGCTCCTTTCTCTTCTCATTATTGGCTGTTACCCCTTTACGTCTCACCAGCAGGTAGAGGGGACACAGTTCTTAAAAACCCCGTCAGCATTTATTGTTTGTAGACATTTTGCTGATGGTCAGTCGACTGGTCTAAGTTGAAACTTTTTGTAGATTAGATTGCATGGGTCTAACACTCCCTGAGGTTGAGCTTTTATCCATTTTCCTTTTTTTTTTTTTAAAGAGCGTGAGTAAAACTTAACTCCTCATACTCTCTTCTTGAAACATTTGCCTGTTTTGAAATTTTTTGTCCATTCCCTACTTCAGCACAATTTTTTAGGGCAGGTGTCCTTTACAGCCCTGAGTCCTTGTGAATGTTAAGTGACCATTAGCTGTGAGTTTAAAGCTGCTCTTGCAGGAAACGGCCACAAGGTGGCAGCATTTCTCCTTTACCAAATTTGGTAACTGGGGAAACAGAGCCTTAATGGAAGTGGTGTTCTAGGTTGTAAATTCGAATGGAATGTGCCAGGAAAAAAGCACTTTATGTTTATGTCTCTTTACTTCTTGTTCATAATTGTAATTTACTTTTTATTTTTTATCCCAGCAAATTGGATTACATTGGTTTGTTTGTTCTAGGTGTGCAAGATGTGGTTCTTTCACACATATACGTGTATCTATTCTTCCTCGCATCCTTTTCCCATGTAGGTTATGACACAATGTTGAGTAGTCTTCTCCTGGTCTTCCGTACGTCTTTGGTGATTATATATTTCACATGGTATGTATATCTCTGTTAACCCCAATATGGTAATGTATCCAATCCTCATCCCTTTCTATTTGCTGAACCATCAGATTTTTTAATGAATCTGGGATTGCCTTTCTCTGTGGAAATATCTTCATTGGTATCAATTTTTAAGTAACTCCTAAAAGTGATATGATAGGATATGTGTCTTTTGCTTTCTCACTTACTACAGGTGTCGTGATTACATCTAGACTCATGTATGGTGCTGTAAATGGCATTGTTTCATTTTTTTCACTAGCGAATATTCCATCTGTACATGGAGGAGTTCTTCTTTGTCCACCCATCTGTTGATGGACTTTTTGGTTACTTCCATATCTTGGCTATTGTAATACTGTGCCATGCAGATTTGCCTGCCTGTGTCTTTCCAATTCTTTCTTCTTAGATTATAGGTCGAGGAGTGGGCCTGCTGGATCATATGGTAGCTCAATGTTTACCTTTTTAAGGCACCTCCATTCTGTTCTCATTCGTGGCCCTTTTCAAGTTACGTCCCACTTGAAGTTGAGGGTATGCATTTCTCCACAACACCTTCAGCATTTATTGTTTGTAGTTTCCTTGCTGATGGTTATTCTGACAAGTGTGAGCTGATACCTCTTTGTGGTTGAATTCGCCTGTGCCTCATAATCCGTTGAAATTGAGCTTTAAGGCATGTCCTTTTTATTTTTCAACCTGTGATTACCCCTTAGTTCTTCAAAGTGTTCTCTTAAAGTATGTGTCACATTTTGAAATGTTTTGGCCATTACCTCCCTCAAGACATTTTGAGGGTAGCTTTCATTTACAGTTCTGCAGTACTTGTTCCTATGAAATGACCATTAGCACAGGCTTTAAAGCTGCTTTTGCAGGTAAATGCCAGAGGGCGGCAGCCTTTCTATGTCCCCACCATGGTAACTAGGGAAAAGCCCTTGCGGCCTGTGGTGTTTCTCGGTTATAAATTAGAGTGGAGTGTGCCCGGACAAACCCACACAAGCTGATGTCTCCTTACTTTTGTTGGATTTTTAAATTTAATTTTTAGTTTTTATTGGAGTAATTCCCCAGTGTGCACGTGGACCACTTCTACTTTGCGCATTCCTCAGTTGATGGACATTTTCATTGCTTCCAAGTGTTGGCTCTGGTAAATATTGTTGGAGTGCAGGATTGCCAGCCTGTGACTTTTTGATTCTCATTTTCTCAGTTGATAGGCCCAGCAGTGGGTGTGATTGATTGACTGGTAGCACCGTGTTTCCCTTTTCAAAGCACCTTCTTTGTGTTTTCATTAGTGGCTCTTACCACGTCCCCCTTAGAATCGAGGGTATGCATTTCTCCACAATCGATTTAGCATTTATTGTTTGCTGCCTTTATGCTAATGGCCCTACTGGCTGCTGTGTGCTGATAGGGTTTTGTAATTTGGGTTTGCATGTCTTTGAAAATTCGTAAAACTCATCATGTTTCTCCACCGTTTTCTTTTCTGTTAAAAAAAAGGAAAGAGTTGGGAGTACAATATATCTCTTGAAAATGTCTTCTTGGAAGGTTGCCCTATTTTGAAATTTTTGGTCGATTTTCCACCTCAGAATTTTTTTAGAGAGCAGGTGTCATTTCCCGAACTGCAAGTTTGGTGAATATTTAGTGACCATTAGCAATGGGTTTAAAGCTGCTGTTGTGGGAAGTGGCCTCAAGTAGGCAGCATTTCTCCACTCCCAAATGTGGGTACTAGGGCAGCAGAGCCTTTCTGGAAGTCGTGTTCCTAGGTTGTAAATTAAATTGGAATGTGCCTGGAGAAACCCCCATAAGTTTATGTCTCATTAATTCTTCTTGGTTTTAAAATTTTTTTTAATTGGGGTAAAGCTTCGAATATTGTCTGTCCTAGGTGTACACAATCTGGTTCATTTGTACATTATATATGTCTATTCAAGTACAGATCCTCTTCCCATGTAAAATGTTACAGAGGGTTCCACAGACCTCCCTTGCTCCATGGTCGGTCTTTTTGAGATATGTATATACTATGTGTTTGTATACATAGAGCAACACTAATCTTAACTTATCCATTCCCCCCACCTTTCCTTTTAGATGAGCATAGTTTGTTTTCAAGTCTGTGAGTGTCTTTCTCTGTGGAAATATATTCATTTGTGTCAGTTATTAGATAACGCCTATAAGTGATATCATAGAATACAGGTCTTTGGTTTCCGAGTTACCTCATGTTTCGTGATTATCTCCAGACTCATTTGTGGTGCCTCAAAGAGCAATGGTTCATTGTTTTCCATGGCTAATATTCCATTGTGTACATGGACCACTTCTTCTTTATCCATTCACCTCTTGTTGGATATTTTGATTGCTTCACTGTCTTGGCTATTGTGAATAAGGCTGCACTGCAGCTTTTGCGGCCTGTGTCTTCTCGATTCTTGTCTTCTCAGGTGAGAGGTCCAATGGTGCGCCTGCTGGATTGAATGGTACCTCCATTTTTACTTTTAAACACAGCTCCTTTCTCTTCTCATTATTGGCTGTTACCCCTTTACGTCTCACCAGCAGGTAGAGGGGACACAGTTCTTAAAAACCCCGTCAGCATTTATTGTTTGTAGACATTTTGCTGATGGTCAGTCGACTGGTCTAAGTTGAAACTTTTTGTAGATTAGATTGCATGGGTCTAACACTCCCTGAGGTTGAGCTTTTATCCATTTTCCTTTTTTTTTAAAAGAGCGTGAGTAAAACTTAACTCCTCATACTCTCTTCTTGAAACATTTGCCTGTTTTGAATTTTTTTGTCCATTTCCTACTACAGCACAATTTTTTAGGGCAGGTGTCCTTCACAGCCCTGAGTCCTTGTGAATTTTAAGTGACCATTAGCTGTGAGTTTAAAGCTGCTCTTGCAGGAAACGGCCACAAGGTGGCAGCAATTCTCCTTTACCAAATTTGGTAACTGGGGAAACAGAGCCTTAATGGAAGTGGTGTTCTAGGTTGTAAATTCGAATGGAATGTGCCAGGAAAAAAGCACTTTATGTTTATGTCTCATTACTTCTTGTTCATAATTGTAATTTACTTTTTATTTTTTATCCCAGCAAATTTGATTACAATGGTTTGTTTGTTCTAGGTGTGCAAGATGTGGTTCTTTCACACATATATGTGTATCTATTCTTCCTCGCATCCTTTTCCCATATAGGTTATGACACGATGTTGAGTAGTCTTCTCCTGGTCTTCCGTACGTCTTTGGTGATTATATATTTCACATGGTATGTATATCTCTGTTAACCCCAATATGGTAATGTATCCAATCCTCATCCCTTTCTATTTGGTGAACCATCAGTTTTTTTAATGAATCTGTGATTGCCTTTCTCTGTGGAAATATCTTCATTGGTATCAATTTTTAAGTAACTCCTAAAAGTGATATGATAGGATATGTGTCTTTTGATTTCTCACTTACTACAGGTGGCGTGATTACGTCTAGACTCATGTATGGTGCTGTAAATGGCATTGTTTCTTTTTTTTCACTAGCGAATATTCCATCTGTACATGGAGGAGTTCTTCTTTTTCCACCCATCTGTTGGTGGACTTTTTGGTTACTTCCATATCTTGGCTATTGTAATACTGTGCCATGCAGATTTGCCTGCCTGTGTCTTTCCAATTCTTTCTTCTTAGATTATAGGTCGAGGAGTGGGCCTGCTGGATCATACGGTAGCTCAATGTTTACCTTTTTAAGGCACCTCCATTCTGTTCTCATTCGTGGCCCTTTTCAAGTTATGTCCCACTTGAAGTTGAGGGTATGCATTTCTCCACAACACCTTCAGCATTTATTGTTTGTAGTTTCCTTGCTGATGGTTATTCTGACAAGTGTGAGCTGATACCTCTTTGTGGTTGAATTCGCCTGTGCCTCATAATCCGTTGAAATTGAGCTTTAAGGCATTTCCTTTTTATTTTTCAACCTCTGATTGCCCCTTAGTTCTTCAAAGTGTTCTCTTAAAGTATGTGTCACATTTTGAAATGTTTTGGCCATTACCTCCCTCAAGACATTTTGAGGGCAGGTTTCATTTACAGTTCTGCAGTACTTGTTCCTATGAAATGACCATTAGCACAGGCTTTAAAGCTGCTTTTGCAGGTAAATGCCAGAGGGCGGCAGCCTTTCTATGTCCCCACCATGGTAACTAGGGAAAAGCCCTTGCGGCCTGTGGTGTTTCTCGGTTATAAATTAGAGTGGAGTGTGCCCGGACAAACCCACACAAGCTGATGTCTCCTTACTTTTGTTGGATTTTTAAATTTAATTTTTAGTTTTTATTGGAGTAATTCCCCAGTGTGCACGTGGACCACTTCTACTTTGCACATTCCTCGGTTGATGGACATTTTCATTGCTTCCAAGTGTTGGCTATGGTAAATATTGTTGGAGTGCAGGATTGCCAGCCTGTGACTTTTTGATTCTCATTTTCTCAGTTGATAGGCCCAGCAGTGGGTGTGATTGATTGACTGGTAGCACCGTGTTTCCCTTTTCAAAGCACCTTCTTTGTGTTTTCATTAGTGGCTCTTACCACGTCCCCCTTAGAATCGAGTGTATGCATTTCTCCACAATCGATTTAGCATTTATTGTTTGCTGCCTTTATGCTAATGGCCCTACTGGCTGCTGTGTGCTGATAGGGTTTTGTAATTTGGGTTTGCATGTCTTTGAAAATTCGTAAAACTCATCATTTTTCTCCACCGTTTTCTTTTCTGTTAAAAAAAAGGAAACAATTGGGAGTACAATATATCTCTTGAAACTATCTTCTTGGAAGGTTGCCCTATTTTGAAATTTTTGGTCGATTTTCCACCCCAGAATTTTTTTAGAGAGCAGGTGTTATTTCCCGAACTGCAAGTTTGGTGAATATTTAGTGACCTTTAGCAATGGGTTTAAAGCTGCTGTTGTGGGAAGTGGCCTCAAGCAGGCAGCATTTCTCCACTCCCAAATCTGGGTAGTAGGGCAGCAGAGCCTTTCTGGAAGTCGTGTTCCTAGGTTGTAAATTAAATTGGAATGTGCCTGGAGAAACCCCCATAAGTTTATGTCTCATTATTTCTTCTTGGTTTTAAAATTTTTTTTAATTGTGGTAAAGCTTCGAATATTGTCTGTCCTAGGTGTACACAATCTGGTTCATTTGTACATTATATATGTCTATTCAAGTACAGATCCTCTTCCCATGTAAAATGTTACAGAGGGTTCCACAGACCTCCCTTGCTCCATGGTCGGTCTTTTTGAGATATGTATATACTATGTGTTTGTATACATAGAGCAACACTAATCTTAACTTATCCATTCCCCCCACCTTTCCTTTTAGATGAGCATAGTTTGTTTTCTAAGTCTGTGAGTGTCTTTCTCTGTGGAAATATATTCATTTGTGTCAGTTATTAGATAACGCCTATAAGTGATATCATAGAATACAGGTCTTTGGTTTCCGAGTTACCTCATGTTTCGTGATTATCTCCAGACTCATTTGTGGTGCCTCAAAGAGCAATGGTTCATTGTTTTCCATGGCTAATATTCCATTGTGTACATGGACCACTTCTTTTTTATCCATTCACCTCTTGTTGGATATTTTGATTGCTTCACTGTCTTGGCTAATGTGAATAAGGCTGCACTGCAGTTTTGCGGCCTGTGTCTTCTCGATTCTTGGCTTCTCAGGTGAGAGGTCCAATGGTGTGCCTGCTGGATTGAATGGTACCTCCATTTTTACTTTTAAACACAGCTCCTTTCTCTTCTCATTATTGGCTGTTACCCCTTTACGT
Source organism: Eschrichtius robustus (assembly GCF_028021215.1). Lineage (NCBI taxonomy): Eukaryota > Metazoa > Chordata > Mammalia > Artiodactyla > Eschrichtiidae > Eschrichtius > Eschrichtius robustus. The sequence goes on from NC_090832.1 coordinate 79,476,875, forward strand.
CTCACCAGCAGGTAGAGGGGACACAGTTCTTAAAAACCCCGTCAGCATTTATTGTTTGTAGACATTTTGCTGATGGTCAGTCGACTGGGCTAAGTTGAAACTTTTTGTAGATTAGATTGCATGGGTCTAACACTCCCTGAGGTTGAGCTTTTATCCATTTTCCTTTTTTTTTTTAAAAGAGCGTGAGTAAAACTTAACTCCTCATACTCTCTTCTTGAAACATTTGCCTGTTTTGAATTTTTTTGTCCATTCCCTACTTCAGCACAATTTTTTAGGGCAGGTGTCCTTTACAGCCCTGAGTCCTTGTGAATGTTAAGTGACCATTAGCTGTGAGTTTAAAGCTGCTCTTGCAGGAAACGGCCACAAGGTGGCAGCATTTCTCCTTTACCAAATTTGGTAACTGGGGAAACAGAGCCTTAATGGAAGTGGTGTTCTAGGTTGTAAATTCGAATGGAATGTGCCAGGAAAAAAGCACTTTATGTTTATGTCTCTTTACTTCTTGTTCATAATTGTAATTTACTTTTTATTTTTTATCCCAGCAAATTGGATTACATTGGTTTGTTTGTTCTAGGTGTGCAAGATGTGGTTCTTTCACACATATACGTGTATCTATTCTTCCTCGCATCCTTTTCCCATGTAGGTTATGACACAATGTTGAGTAGTCTTCTCCTGGTCTTCCGTACGTCTTTGGTGATTATATATTTCACATGGTATGTATATCTCTGTTAACCCCAATATGGTAATGTATCCAATCCTCATCCCTTTCTATTTGGTGAACCATCAGATTTTTTAATGAATCTGTGATTGCCTTTCTCTGTGGAAATATCTTCATTGGTATCAATTTTTAAGTAACTCCTAAAAGTGATATGATAGGATATGTGTCTTTTGCTTTCTCACTTACTACAGGTGGCGTGATTACGTCTAGACTCATGTATGGTGCTGTAAATGGCATTGTTTCATTTTTTTCACTAGCGAATATTCCATCTGTACATGGAGGAGTTCTTCTTTGTCCACCCATCTGTTGATGGACTTTTTGGTTACTTCCATATCTTGGCTATTGTAATATTGTGCCATGCAGATTTGCCTGCCTGTGTCTTTCCAATTCTTTCTTCTTAGATTATAGGTCGAGGAGTGGGCCTGCTGGATCATATGGTAGCTCAATGTTTACCTTTTTAAGGCACCTCCATTCTGTTCTCATTCGTGGCCCTTTTCAAGTTACGTCCCACTTGAAGTTGAGGGTATGCATTTCTCCACAACACCTTCAGCATTTATTGTTTGTAGTTTCCTTGCTGATAGTTATTCTGACAAGTGTGAGCTGATACCTCTTTGTGGTTGAATTCGCCTGTGCCTCATAATCCGTTGAAATTGAGCTTTAAGGCATGTCCTTTTTATTTTTCAACCTGTGATTACCCCTTAGTTCTTCAAAGTGTTCTCTTAAAGTATGTGTCTCATTTTGAAATATTTTGGCCATTACCTCCCTCAAGACATTTTGAGGGCAGGTTTCATTTACAGTTCTGCAGTACTTGTTCCTATGAAATGACCATTAGCACAGGCTTTAAAGCTGCTTTTGCAGGTAAATGCCAGAGGGCGGCAGCCTTTGTATGTCCCCACCATGGTAACTAGGGAAAAGCCCTTGCGGCCTGTGGTGTTTCTCGGTTATAAATTAGAGTGGAGTGTGCCCGGACAAACCCACACAAGCTGATGTCTCCTTACTTTTGTTGGATTTTTAAATTTAATTTTTAGTTTTTATTGGAGTAATTCCCCAGTGTGCACGTGGATCACTTCTACTTTGCGCATTCCTCGGTTGATGGACATTTTCATTGCTTCCAAGTGTTGGCTATGGTAAATATTGTTGGAGTGCAGGATTGCCAGCCTGTGACTTTTTGATTCTCATTTTCTCAGTTGATAGGCCCAGCAGTGGGTGTGATTGATTGACTGGTAGCACCGTGTTTCCCTTTTCAAAGCACATTCTTTGGGTTTCATTAGTGGCTCTTACCACGTCCCCCTCAGAATCGAGGGTATGCATTTCTCCACAATCGATTTAGCATTTATAGTTTGCTGCCTTTATGCTAATGGCCCTACTGGCTGCTGTGTGCTTATAGGGTTTTGTAATTTGGGTTTGCATGTCTTTGAAAATTCGTAAAACTCATCATTTTTCTCCACCGTTTTCTTTTCTGTTAAAAAAAAGGAAACAGTTGGGAGTACAATATATCTCTTGAAATTTTCTTCTTGGAAGGTTGCCCTATTTTGAAATTTTTGGTCGATTTTCCACCCCAGAATTTTTTTAGAGAGCAGGTGTCATTTCCCGAACTGCAAGTTTGGTGAATATTTAGTGACCCTTAGCAATGGGTTTAAAGCTGCTGTTGTGGGAAGTGGCCTCAAGCAGGCAGCATTTCTCCACTCCCAAATCTGGGTACTAGGGCAGCAGAGCCTTTCTGGAAGTCGTGTTCCTAGGTTGTAAATTAAATTGGAATGTGCCTGGAGAAACCCCCATAAGTTTATGTCTCATTATTTCTTCTTGGTTTTAAAATTTTTTTTAATTGGGGTAAAGCTTCGAATATTGTCTGTCCTAGGTGTACACAATTTGGTTCATTTGTACATTATATATGTCTATTCAAGTACAGATCCTCTTCCCATGTAAAATGTTACAGAGGGTTCCACAGACCTCCCTTGCTCCATGGTCGGTCTTTTTGAGATATGTATATACTATGTGTTTGTATACATAGAGCAACACTAATCTTAACTTATCCATTCCCCCCACCTTTCCTTTTAGATGAGCATAGTTTGTTTTCTAAGTCTGTGAGTGTCTTTCTCTGTGGAAATATATTCATTTGTGTCAGTTATTAGATAACACCTATAAGTGATATCATAGAATACAGGTCTTTGGTTTCCGAGTTACCTCATGTTTCGTGATTATCTCCAGACTCATTTGTGGTGCCTCAAAGAGCAATGGTTCATTGTTTTCCATGGCTAATATTCCATTGTGTACATGGACCACTTCTTCTTTATCCATTCACCTCTTGTTGGATATTTTGATTGCTTCACTGTCTTGGCTATTGTGAATAAGGCTGCACTGCAGCTTTTGCGGCCTGTGTCTTCTCGATTCTTGTCTTCTCAGGTGAGAGGTCCAATGGTGCGCCTGCTGGATTGAATGGTACCTCCATTTTTACTTTTAAACACAGCTCCTTTCTCTTCTCATTATTTGCTGTTACCCCTTTATGTCTCACCAGCAGGTAGAGGGGATACAGTTCTTGAAAACCCCGTCAGCATTTATTGTTTGTAGACATTTTGCTGATGGTCAGTCGACTGGTCTAAGTTGAAACTTTTTGTAGATTAGATTGCATGGGTCTAACACTCCCTGAGGTTGAGCTTTTATCCATTTTCCTTTTTTTTTAAAAGAGCGTGAGTAAAACTTAACTCCTCATACTCTCTTCTTGAAACATTTGCCTGTTTTGAATTTTTTTGTCCATTCCGTACTTCAGCACAATTTTTTAGGGCAGGTGTCCTTTACAGCCCTGAGTCCTTGTGAATGTTAAGTGACCATTAGCTGTGAGTTTAAAGCTGCTCTTGTAGGAAACAGCCACAAGGTGGCAGCATTTCTCCTTTACCAAATTTGGTAACTGGGGAAACAGAGCCTTAATGGAAGTGGTGTTCTAGGTTGTAAATTCGAATGGAATGTGCCAGGAAAAAAGCACTTTATGTTTATATCTCATTACTTCTTGTTCATAATTGTAATTTACTTTTTATTTTTTATCCCAGCAAATTTGATTACAATGGTTTGTTTGTTCTAGGTGTGCAAGATGTGGTTCTTTCACACATATACGTGTATCTATTCTTCCTCGCATCCTTTTCCCATGTAGGTTATGACACAATGTTGAGTAGTCTTCTCCTGGTCTTCCGTACGTCTTTGGTGATTATATATTTCACATGGTATGTATATCTCTGTTAACCCCAATATGGTAATGTATCCAATCCTCATCCCTTTCTATTTGGTGAACCATCAGATTTTTTAATGAATCTGTGATTGCCTTTCTCTGTGGAAATATCTTCATTGGTATCAATTTTTAAGTAACTCCTAAAAGTGATATGATAGGATATGTGTCTTTTGCTTTCTCACTTACTACAGGTGGCGTGATTACGTCTAGACTCATGTATGGTGCTGTAAATGGCATTGTTTCATTTTTTTCACTAGCGAATATTCCATCTGTACATGGAGGAGTTCTTCTTTGTCCACCCATCTGTTGATGGACTTTTTGGTTACTTCCATATCTTGGCTATTGTAATATTGTGCCATGCAGATTTGCCTGCCTGTGTCTTTCCAATTCTTTCTTCTTAGATTATAGGTCGAGGAGTGGGCCTGCTGGATCATATGGTAGCTCAATGTTTACCTTTTTAAGGCACCTCCATTCTGTTCTCATTCGTGGCCCTTTTCAAGTTACGTCCCACTTGAAGTTGAGGGTATGAATTTCTCCACAACACCTTCAGCATTTATTGTTTGTAGTTTCCTTGCTGATAGTTATTCTGACAAGTGTGAGCTGATACCTCTTTGTGGTTGAATTCGCCTGTGCCTCATAATCCGTTGAAATTGAGCTTTAAGGCATGTCCTTTTTATTTTTCAACCTGTGATTACCCCTTAGTTCTTCAAAGTGTTCTCTTAAAGTATGTGTCTCATTTTGAAATATTTTGGCCATTACCTCCCTCAAGACATTTTGAGGGCAGGTTTCATTTACAGTTCTGCAGTACTTGTTCCTATGAAATGACCATTAGCACAGGCTTTAAAGCTGCTTTTGCAGGTAAATGCCAGAGGGCGGCAGCCTTTGTATGTCCCCACCATGGTAACTAGGGAAAAGCCCTTGCGGCCTGTGGTGTTTCTCGGTTATAAATTAGAGTGGAGTGTGCCCGGACAAACCCACACAAGCTGATGTCTCCTTACTTTTGTTGGATTTTTAAATTTAATTTTTAGTTTTTATTGGAGTAATTCCCCAGTGTGCACGTGGATCACTTCTACTTTGCGCATTCCTCGGTTGATGGACATTTTCATTGCTTCCAAGTGTTGGCTATGGTAAATATTGTTGGAGTGCAGGATTGCCAGCCTGTGACTTTTTGATTCTCATTTTCTCAGGTGATAGGCCCAGCAGTGGGTGTGATTGATTGACTGGTAGCACCGTGTTTCCCTTTTCAAAGCACATTCTTTGGGTTTCATTAGTGGCTCTTACCACGTCCCCCTCAGAATCGAGGGTATGCATTTCTCCACAATCGATTTAGCATTTATAGTTTGCTGCCTTTATGCTAATGGCCCTACTGGCTGCTGTGTGCTTATAGGGTTTTGTAATTTGGGTTTGCATGTCTTTGAAAATTCGTAAAACTCATCATTTTTCTCCACCGTTTTCTTTTCTGTTAAAAAAAAGGAAACAGTTGGGAGTACAATATATCTCTTGAAATTTTCTTCTTGGAAGGTTGCCCTATTTTGAAATTTTTGGTCGATTTTCCACCCCAGAATTTTTTTAGAGAGCAGGTGTCATTTCCCGAACTGCAAGTTTGGTGAATATTTAGTGACCCTTAGCAATGGGTTTAAAGCTGCTGTTGTGGGAAGTGGCCTCAAGCAGGCAGCATTTCTCCACTCCCAAATCTGGGTACTAGGGCAGCAGAGCCTTTCTGGAAGTCGTGTTCCTAGGTTGTAAATTAAATTGGAATGTGCCTGGAGAAACCCCCATAAGTTTATGTCTCATTAATTCTTCTTGGTTTTAAAATTTTTTTTAATTGGGGTAAAGCTTCGAATATTGTCTGTCCTAGGTGTACACAATTTGGTTCATTTGTACATTATATATGTCTATTCAAGTACAGATCCTCTTCCCATGTAAAATGTTACAGAGGGTTCCACAGACCTCCCTTGCTCCATGGTCGGTCTTTTTGAGATATGTATATACTATGTGTTTGTATACATAGAGCAACACTAATCTTAACTTATCCATTCCCCCCACCTTTCCTTTTAGATGAGCATAGTTTGTTTTCTAAGTCTGTGAGTGTCTTTCTCTGTGGAAATATATTCATTTGTGTCAGTTATTAGATAACACCTATAAGTGATATCATAGAATACAGGTCTTTGGTTTCCGAGTTACCTCATGTTTCGTGATTATCTCCAGACTCATTTGTGGTGCCTCAAAGAGCAATGGTTCATTGTTTTCCATGGCTAATATTCCATTGTGTACATGGACCACTTCTTCTTTATCCATTCACCTCTTGTTGGATATTTTGATTGCTTCACTGTCTTGGCTATTGTGAATAAGGCTGCACTGCAGCTTTTGCGGCCTGTGTCTTCTCGATTCTTGTCTTCTCAGGTGAGAGGTCCAATGGTGCGCCTGCTGGATTGAATGGTACCTCCATTTTTACTTTTAAACACAGCTCCTTTCTCTTCTCATTATTTGCTGTTACCCCTTTACGTCTCACCAGCAGGTAGAGGGGATACAGTTCTTGAAAACCCCGTCAGCATTTATTGTTTGTAGACATTTTGCTGATGGTCAGTCGACTGGTCTAAGTTGAAACTTTTTGTAGATTAGATTGCATGGGTCTAACACTCCCTGAGGTTGAGCTTTTATCCATTTTCCTTTTTTTTTTAAAAGAGCGTGAGTAAAACTTAACTCCTCATACTCTCTTCTTGAAACATTTGCCTGTTTTGAATTTTTTTGTCCATTCCGTACTTCAGCACAATTTTTTAGGGCAGGTGTCCTTTACAGCCCTGAGTCCTTGTGAATGTTAAGTGACCATTAGCTGTGAGTTTAAAGCTGCTCTTGTAGGAAACAGCCACAAGGTGGCAGCATTTCTCCTTTACCAAATTTGGTAACTGGGGAAACAGAGCCTTAATGGAAGTGGTGTTCTAGGTTGTAAATTCGAATGGAATGTGCCAGGAAAAAAGCACTTTATGTTTATATCTCATTACTTCTTGTTCATAATTGTAATTTACTTTTTATTTTTTATCCCAGCAAATTTGATTACAATGGTTTGTTTGTTCTAGGTGTGCAAGATGTGGTTCTTTCACACATATACGTGTATCTATTCTTCCTCGCATCCTTTTCCCATGTAGGTTATGACACAATGTTGAGTAGTCTTCTCCTGGTCTTCCGTACGTCTTTGGTGATTATATATTTCACATGGTATGTATATCTCTGTTAACCCCAATATGGTAATGTATCCAATCCTCATCCCTTTCTATTTGGTGAACCATAAGTTTTTTTAATGAATCTGTGATTGCCTTTCTCTGTGGAAATATCTTCATTGGTATCAATTTTTAAGTAACTCCTAAAAGTGATATGATAGGATATGTGTCTTTTGCTTTCTCACTTACTACAGGTGGCGTGACTACGTCTAGACTCATGTATGGTTCTGCAAATGGCATTGTTTCATTTTTTTCACTAGCGAATATTCCATCTGTACATGGAGGAGTTCTTCTTTGTCCACCCATCTGTTGGTGGACTTTTTGGTTACTTCCATATCTTGGCTATTGTAATATTGTGCCATGCAGATTTGCCTGCCTGTGTCTTTCCAATTCTTTCTTCTTAGATTATAGGTCGAGGAGTGGGCCTGCTGGATCATATGGTAGCTCAATGTTTACCTTTTTAAGGCACCTCCATTCTGTTCTCATTCGTGGCCCTTTTCAAGTTACGTCCCACTTGAAGTTGAGGGTATGCATTTCTCCACAACACCTTCAGCATTTATTGTTTGTAGTTTCCTTGCTGATAGTTATTCTGACAAGTGTGAGCTGATACCTCTTTGTGGTTGAATTCGCCTGTGCCTCATAATCCGTTGAAATTGAGCTTTAAGGCATGTCCTTTTTATTTTTCAACCTGTGATTACCCCTTAGTTCTTCAAAGTGTTCTCTTAAAGTATGTGTCTCATTTTGAAATATTTTGGCCATTACCTCCCTCAAGACATTTTGAGGGCAGGTTTCATTTACAGTTCTGCAGTACTTGTTCCTATGAAATGACCATTAGCACAGGCTTTAAAGCTGCTTTTGCAGGTAAATGCCAGAGGGCGGCAGCCTTTCTATGTCCCCACCATGGTAACTAGGGAAAAGCCCTTGCGGCCTGTGGTGTTTCTCGGTTATAAATTAGAGTGGAGTGTGCCCGGACAAACCCACACAAGCTGATGTCTCCTTACTTTTGTTGGATTTTTAAATTTAATTTTTAGTTTTTATTGGAGTAATTCCCCAGTGTGCACGTGGACCACTTCTACTTTGCGCATTCCTCAGTTGATGGACATTTTCATTGCTTCCAAGTGTTGGCTCTGGTAAATATTGTTGGAGTGCAGGATTGCCAGCCTGTGACTTTTTGATTCTCATTTTCTCAGTTGATAGGCCCAGCAGTGGGTGTGATTGATTGACTGGTAGCACCGTGTTTCCCTTTTCAAAGCACCTTCTTTGTGTTTTCATTAGTGGCTCTTTCCACGTCCCCCTTAGAATCGAGGGTATGCATGTCTCCACAATCGATTTAGCATTTATTGTTTGCTGCCTTTATGCTAATGGCCCTACTGGCTGCTGTGTGCTGATAGGGTTTTGTAATTTGGGTTTGCATGTCTTTGAAAATTCGTAAAACTCATCATGTTTCTCCACCGTTTTCTTTTCTGTTAAAAAAAAGGAAAGAGTTGGGAGTACAATATATCTCTTGAAAATGTCTTCTTGGAAGGTTGCCCTATTTTGAAATTTTTGGTCGATTTTCCACCTCAGAATTTTTTTAGAGAGCAGGTGTCATTTCCCGAACTGCAAGTTTGGTGAATATTTAGTGACCATTAGCAATGGGTTTAAAGCTGCTGTTGTGGGAAGTGGCCTCAAGTAGGCAGCATTTCTCCACTCCCAAATGTGGGTACTAGGGCAGCAGAGCCTTTCTGGAAGTCGTGTTCCTAGGTTGTAAATTAAATTGGAATGTGCCTGGAGAAACCCCCATAAGTTTATGTCTCATTAATTCTTCTTGGTTTTAAAATTTTTTTTAATTGGGGTAAAGCTTCGAATATTGTCTGTCCTAGGTGTACACAATCTGGTTCATTTGTACATTATATATGTCTATTCAAGTACAGATCCTCTTCCCATGTAAAATGTTACAGAGGGTTCCACAGACCTCCCTTGCTCCATGGTCGGTCTTTTTGAGATATGTATATACTATGTGTTTGTATACATAGAGCAACACTAATCTTAACTTATCCATTCCCCCCACCTTTCCTTTTAGATGAGCATAGTTTGTTTTCTAAGTCTGTGAGTGTCTTTCTCTGTGGAAATATATTCATTTGTGTCAGTTATTAGATAACGCCTATAAGTGATATCATAGAATACAGGTCTTTGGTTTCCGAGTTACCTCATGTTTCGTGATTATCTCCAGACTCATTTGTGGTGCCTCAAAGAGCAATGGTTCATTGTTTTCCATGGCTAATATTCCATTGTGTACATGGACCACTTCTTCTTTATCCATTCACCTCTTGTTGGATATTTTGATTGCTTCACTGTCTTGGCTATTGTGAATAAGGCTGCACTGCAGCTTTTGCGGCCTGTGTCTTCTCGATTCTTGGCTTCTCAGGTGAGAGGTCCAATGGTGCGCCTGCTGGATTGAATGGTACCTCCATTTTTACTTTTAAACACAGCTCCTTTCTCTTGTCATTATTGGCTGTTACCCCTTTACGTCTCACCAGCAGGTAGAGGGGACACAGTTCTTAAAAACCCCGTCAGCATTTATTGTTTGTAGACATTTTGCTGATGGTCAGTCGACTGGTCTAAGTTGAAACTTTTTGTAGATTAGATTGCATGGGTCTAACACTCCCTGAGGTTGAGCTTTTATCCATTTTCCTTTTTTTTTAAAAGAGCGTGAGTAAAACTTAACTCCTCATACTCTCTTCTTGAAACATTTGCCTGTTTTGAATTTTTTTGTCCATTTCCTACTACAGCACAATTTTTTAGGGCAGGTGTCCTTCACAGCCCTGAGTCCTTGTGAATTTTAAGTGACCATTAGCTGTGAGTTTAAAGCTGCTCTTGCAGGAAACGGCCACAAGGTGGCAGCAATTCTCCTTTACCAAATTTGGTAACTGGGGAAACAGAGCCTTAATGGAAGTGGTGTTCTAGGTTGTAAATTCGAATGGAATGTGCCAGGAAAAAAGCACTTTATGTTTATGTCTCATTACTTCTTGTTCATAATTGTAATTTACTTTTTATTTTTTATCCCAGCAAATTTGATTACAATGGTTTGTTTGTTCTAGGTGTGCAAGATGTGGTTCTTTCACACATATATGTGTATCTATTCTTCCTCGCATCCTTTTCCCATATAGGTTATGACACGATGTTGAGTAGTCTTCTCCTGGTCTTCCGTACGTCTTTGGTGATTATATATTTCACATGGTATGTATATCTCTGTTAACCCCAATATGGTAATGTATCCAATCCTCATCCCTTTCTATTTGGTGAACCATCAGTTTTTTTAATGAATCTGTGATTGCCTTTCTCTGTGGAAATATCTTCATTGGTATCAATTTTTAAGTAACTCCTAAAAGTGATATGATAGGATATGTGTCTTTTGCTTTCTCACTTACTACAGGTGGCGTGATTACGTCTAGACTCATGTATGGTGCTGTAAATGGCATTGTTTCTTTTTTTTCACTAGCGAATATTCCATCTGTACATGGAGGAGTTCTTCTTTTTCCACCCATCTGTTGGTGGACTTTTTGGTTACTTCCATATCTTGGCTATTGTAATACTGTGCCATGCAGATTTGCCTGCCTGTGTCTTTCCAATTCTTTCTTCTTAGATTATAGGTCGAGGAGTGGGCCTGCTGGATCATACGGTAGCTCAATGTTTACCTTTTTAAGGCACCTCCATTCTGTTCTCATTCGTGGCCCTTTTCAAGTTATGTCCCACTTGAAGTTGAGGGTATGCATTTCTCCACAACACCTTCAGCATTTATTGTTTGTAGTTTCCTTGCTGATGGTTATTCTGACAAGTGTGAGCTGATACCTCTTTGTGGTTGAATTCGCCTGTGCCTCATAATCCGTTGAAATTGAGCTTTAAGGCATGTCCTTTTTATTTTTCAACCTCTGATTGCCCCTTAGTTCTTCAAAGTGTTCTCTTAAAGTATGTGTCACATTTTGAAATGTTTTGGCCATTACCTCCCTCAAGACATTTTGAGGGCAGGTTTCATTTACAGTTCTGCAGTACTTGTTCCTATGAAATGACCATTAGCACAGGCTTTAAAGCTGCTTTTGCAGGTAAATGCCAGAGGGCGGCAGCCTTTCTATGTCCCCACCATGGTAACTAGGGAAAAGCCCTTGCGGCCTGTGGTGTTTCTCGGTTATAAATTAGAGTGGAGTGTGCCCGGACAAACCCACACAAGCTGATGTCTCCTTACTTTTGTTGGATTTTTAAATTTAATTTTTAGTTTTTATTGGAGTAATTCCCCAGTGTGCACGTGGACCACTTCTACTTTGCACATTCCTCGGTTGATGGACATTTTCATTGCTTCCAAGTGTTGGCTATGGTAAATATTGTTGGAGTGCAGGATTGCCAGCCTGTGACTTTTTGATTCTCATTTTCTCAGTTGATAGGCCCAGCAGTGGGTGTGATTGATTGACTGGTAGCACCGTGTTTCCCTTTTCAAAGCACCTTCTTTGTGTTTTCATTAGTGGCTCTTACCACGTCCCCCTTAGAATCGAGTGTATGCATTTCTCCACAATCGATTTAGCATTTATTGTTTGCTGCCTTTATGCTAATGGCCCTACTGGCTGCTGTGTGCTGATAGGGTTTTGTACTTTGGGTTTGCATGTCTTTGAAAATTCGTAAAACTCATCATTTTTCTCCACCGTTTTCTTTTCTGTTAAAAAAAAGGAAACAATTGGGAGTACAATATATCTCTTGAAACTATCTTCTTGGAAGGTTGCCCTATTTTGAAATTTTTGGTCGATTTTCCACCCCAGAATTTTTTTAGAGAGCAGGTGTTATTTCCCGAACTGCAAGTTTGGTGAATATTTAGTGACCTTTAGCAATGGGTTTAAAGCTGCTGTTGTGGGAAGTGGCCTCAAGCAGGCAGCATTTCTCCACTCCCAAATCTGGGTAGTAGGGCAGCAGAGCCTTTCTGGAAGTCGTGTTCCTAGGTTGTAAATTAAATTGGAATGTGCCTGGAGAAACCCCCATAAGTTTATGTCTCATTATTTCTTCTTGGTTTTAAAATTTTTTTTAATTGTGGTAAAGCTTCGAATATTGTCTGTCCTAGGTGTACACAATCTGGTTCATTTGTACATTATATATGTCTATTCAAGTACAGATCCTCTTCCCATGTAAAATGTTACAGAGGGTTCCACAGACCTCCCTTGCTCCATGGTCGGTCTTTTTGAGATATGTATATACTATGTGTTTGTATACATAGAGCAACACTAATCTTAACTTATCCATTCCCCCCACCTTTCCTTTTAGATGAGCATAGTTTGTTTTCTAAGTCTGTGAGTGTCTTTCTCTGTGGAAATATATTCATTTGTGTCAGTTATTAGATAACGCCTATAAGTGATATCATAGAATACAGGTCTTTGGTTTCCGAGTTACCTCATGTTTCGTGATTATCTCCAGACTCATTTGTGGTGCCTCAAAGAGCAATGGTTCATTGTTTTCCATGGCTAATATTCCATTGTGTACATGGACCACTTCTTTTTTATCCATTCACCTCTTGTTGGATATTTTGATTGCTTCACTGTCTTGGCTAATGTGAATAAGGCTGCACTGCAGTTTTGCGGCCTGTGTCTTCTCGATTCTTGGCTTCTCAGGTGAGAGGTCCAATGGTGTGCCTGCTGGATTGAATGGTACCTCCATTTTTACTTTTAAACACAGCTCCTTTCTCTTCTCATTATTGGCTGTTACCCCTTTACGTCTCACCAGCAGGTAGAGGGGACACAGTTCTTAAAAACCCCGTCAGCATTTATTGTTTGTAGACATTTTGCTGATGGTCAGTCGACTGGTCTAAGTTGAAACTTTTTGTAGATTAGATTGCATGGGTCTAACACTCCCTGAGGTTGAGCTTTTATCCATTTTCCTTTTTTTTTTTTAAAAGAGCGTGAGTAAAACTTAACTCCTCATACTCTCTTCTTGAAACATTTGCCTGTTTTGAATTTTTTTGTCCATTCCCTACTTCAGCACAATTTTTTAGGGCAGGTGTCCTTTACAGCCCTGAGTCCTTGTGAATGTTAAGTGACCATTAGCTGTGAGTTTAAAGCTGCTCTTGCAGGAAACGGCCACAAGGTGGCAGCATTTCTCCTTTACCAAATTTGGTAACTGGGGAAACAGAGCCTTAATGGAAGTGGTGTTCTAGGTTGTAAATTCGAATGGAATGTGCCAGGAAAAAAGCACTTTATGTTTATGTCTCTTTACTTCTTGTTCATAATTGTAATTTACTTTTTATTTTTTATCCCAGCAAATTGGATTACATTGGTTTGTTTGTTCTAGGTGTGCAAGATGTGGTTCTTTCACACATATACGTGTATCTATTCTTCCTCGCATCCTTTTCCCATGTAGGTTATGACACAATGTTGAGTAGTCTTCTCCTGGTCTTCCGTACGTCTTTGGTGATTATATATTTCACATGGTATGTATATCTCTGTTAACCCCAATATGGTAATGTATCCAATCCTCATCCCTTTCTATTTGGTGAACCATCAGATTTTTTAATGAATCTGTGATTGCCTTTCTCTGTGGAAATATCTTCATTGGTATCAATTTTTAAGTAACTCCTAAAAGTGATATGATAGGATATGTGTCTTTTGCTTTCTCACTTACTACAGGTGGCGTGATTACGTCTAGACTCATGTATGGTGCTGTAAATGGCATTGTTTCATTTTTTTCACTAGCGAATATTCCATCTGTACATGGAGGAGTTCTTCTTTGTCCACCCATCTGTTGATGGACTTTTTGGTTACTTCCATATCTTGGCTATTGTAATATTGTGCCATGCAGATTTGCCTGCCTGTGTCTTTCCAATTCTTTCTTCTTAGATTATAGGTCGAGGAGTGGGCCTGCTGGATCATATGGTAGCTCAATGTTTACCTTTTTAAGGCACCTCCATTCTGTTCTCATTCGTGGCCCTTTTCAAGTTACGTCCCACTTGAAGTTAAGGGTATGCATTTCTCCACAACACCTTCAGCATTTATTGTTTGTAGTTTCCTTGCTGATAGTTATTCTGACAAGTGTGAGCTGATACCTCTTTGTGGTTGAATTCGCCTGTGCCTCATAATCCGTTGAAATTGAGCTTTAAGGCATGTCCTTTTTATTTTTCAACCTGTGATTACCCCTTAGTTCTTCAAAGTGTTCTCTTAAAGTATGTGTCTCATTTTGAAATATTTTGGCCATTACCTCCCTCAAGACATTTTGAGGGCAGGTTTCATTTACAGTTCTGCAGTACTTGTTCCTATGAAATGACCATTAGCACAGGCTTTAAAGCTGCTTTTGCAGGTAAATGCCAGAGGGCGGCAGCCTTTGTATGTCCCCACCATGGTAACTAGGGAAAAGCCCTTGCGGCCTGTGGTGTTTCTCGGTTATAAATTAGAGTGGAGTGTGCCCGGACAAACCCACACAAGCTGATGTCTCCTTACTTTTGTTGGATTTTTAAATTTAATTTTTAGTTTTTATTGGAGTAATTCCCCAGTGTGCACGTGGATCACTTCTACTTTGCACATTCCTCGGTTGATGGACATTTTCATTGCTTCCAAGTGTTGGCTATGGTAAATATTGTTGGAGTGCAGGATTGCCAGCCTGTGACTTTTTGATTCTCATTTTCTCAGGTGATAGGCCCAGCAGTGGGTGTGATTGATTGACTGGTAGCACCGTGTTTCCCTTTTCAAAGCACATTCTTTGGGTTTCATTAGTGGCTCTTACCACGTCCCCCTCAGAATCGAGGGTATGCATTTCTCCACAATCGATTTAGCATTTATAGTTTGCTGCCTTTATGCTAATGGCCCTACTGGCTGCTGTGTGCTTATAGGGTTTTGTAATTTGGGTTTGCATGTCTTTGAAAATTCGTAAAACTCATCATTTTTCTCCACCGTTTTCTTTTCTGTTAAAAAAAAGGAAACAGTTGGGAGTACAATATATCTCTTGAAATTTTCTTCTTGGAAGGTTGCCCTATTTTGAAATTTTTGGTCGATTTTCCACCCCAGAATTTTTTTAGAGAGCAGGTGTCATTTCCCGAACTGCAAGTTTGGTGAATATTTAGTGACCCTTAGCAATGGGTTTAAAGCTGCTGTTGTGGGAAGTGGCCTCAAGCAGGCAGCATTTCTCCACTCCCAAATCTGGGTACTAGGGCAGCAGAGCCTTTCTGGAAGTCGTGTTCCTAGGTTGTAAATTAAATTGGAATGTGCCTGGAGAAACCCCCATAAGTTTATGTCTCATTATTTCTTCTTGGTTTTAAAATTTTTTTTAATTGGGGTAAAGCTTCGAATATTGTCTGTCCTAGGTGTACACAATTTGGTTCATTTGTACATTATATATGTCTATTCAAGTACAGATCCTCTTCCCATGTAAAATGTTACAGAGGGTTCCACAGACCTCCCTTGCTCCATGGTCGGTCTTTTTGAGATATGTATATACTATGTGTTTGTATACATAGAGCAACACTAATCTTAACTTATCCATTCCCCCCACCTTTCCTTTTAGATGAGCATAGTTTGTTTTCAAGTCTGTGAGTGTCTTTCTCTGTGGAAATATATTCATTTGTGTCAGTTATTAGATAACGCCTATAAGTGATATCATAGAATACAGGTCTTTGGTTTCCGAGTTACCTCATGTTTCGTGATTATCTCCAGACTCATTTGTGGTGCCTCAAAGAGCAATGGTTCATTGTTTTCCATGGCTAATATTCCATTGTGTACATGGACCACTTCTTCTTTATCCATTCACCTCTTGTTGGATATTTTGATTGCTTCACTGTCTTGGCTATTGTGAATAAGGCTGCACTGCAGCTTTTGCGGCCTGTGTCTTCTCGATTCTTG
This sequence comes from Eschrichtius robustus, assembly GCF_028021215.1. NCBI lineage: Eukaryota > Metazoa > Chordata > Mammalia > Artiodactyla > Eschrichtiidae > Eschrichtius > Eschrichtius robustus. The sequence continues at coordinate 79,492,868 of NC_090832.1, forward strand.
TCTTCTCAGGTGAGAGGTCCAATGGTGCGCCTGCTGGCTTGAATGGTACCTCCATTTTTACTTTTAAACACAGCTCCTTTCTCTTCTCATTATTGGCTGTTACCCCTTTACGTCTCACCAGCAGGTAGAGGGGATACAGTTCTTGAAAACCCCGTCAGCATTTATTGTTTGTAGACATTTTGCTGATGGTCAGTCGACTGGTCTAAGTTGAAACTTTTTGTAGATTAGATTGCATGGGTCTAACACTCCCTGAGGTTGAGCTTTTATCCATTTTCCTTTTTTTTTTAAAAGAGCGTGAGTAAAACTTAACTCCTCATACTCTCTTCTTGAAACATTTGCCTGTTTTGAATTTTTTTGTCCATTCCCTACTTCAGCACAATTTTTTAGGGCAGGTGTCCTTTACAGCCCTGAGTCCTTGTGAATGTTAAGTGACCATTAGCTGTGAGTTTAAAGCTGCTCTTGTAGGAAACGGCCACAAGTTGGCAGCATTTCTCCTTTACCAAATTTGGTAACTGGGGAAACAGAGCCTTAATGGAAGTGGTGTTCTAGGTTGTAAATTCGAATGGAATGTGCCAGGAAAAAAGCACTTTATGTTTATGTCTCATTACTTCTTGTTCATAATTGTAATTTACTTTTTATTTTTTATCCCAGCAAATTTGATTACAATGGTTTGTTTGTTCTAGGTGTGCAAGATGTGGTTCTTTCACACATATACGTGTATCTATTCTTCCTCGCATCCTTTTCCCATGTAGGTTATGACACAATGTTGAGTAGTCTTCTCCTGGTCTTCCATACGCCTTTGGTGATTATATATTTCACATGGTATGTATATCTCTGTTAACCCCAATATGGTAATGTATCCAATCCTCATCCCTTTCTATTTGGTGAACCATAAGTTTTTTTTAATGAATCTGTGATTGCCTTTCTCTGTGGAAATATCTTCATTGGTATCAATTTTTAAGTAACTCCTAAAAGTGATATGATAGGATATGTGTCTTTTGCTTTCTCACTTACTACAGGTGGCGTGATTACGTCTAGACTCATGTATGGTGCTGCAAATGGCATTGTTTCATTTTTTTCACTAGCGAATATTCCATCTGTACATGGAGGAGTTCTTCTTTGTCCACCCATCTGTTGGTGGACTTCTTGGTTACTTCCGTATCTTGGCTATTGTAATAATGTGCCATGCAGATTTGCCTGCCTGTGTCTTTCCAATTCTTTCTTCTTAGATTATAGGTCGAGGAGTGGGCCTGCTGGATCATACGGTAGCTCAATGTTTACCTTTTTAAGGCACCTCCACTCTGTTCTCATTCGTGGCCCTTTTCAAGTTACGTCCCACTTGAAGTTGAGGGTATGCATTTCTCCACAACACCTTCAGCATTTATTGTTTGTAGTTTCCTTGCTGATAGTTATTCTGACAAGTGTGAGCTGATACCTCTTTGTGGTTGAATTCGCCTGTGCCTCATAATCCGTTGAAATTGAGCTTTAAGGCATGTCCTTTTTATTTTTCAACCTGTGATTACCCCTTAGTTCTTCAAAGTGTTCTCTTAAAGTATGTGTCTCATTTTGAAATATTTTGGCCATTACCTCCCTCAAGACATTTTGAGGGCAGGTTTCATTTACAGTTCTGCAGTACTTGTTCCTATGAAATGACCATTAGCACAGGCTTTAAAGCTGCTTTTGCAGGTAAATGCCAGAGGGCGGCAGCCTTTCTATGTCCCCACCATGGTAACTAGGGAAAAGCCCTTGCAGCCTGTGGTGTTTCTCGGTTATAAATTAGAGTGGTGTGTGCCCGGACAAACCCACACAAGCTGATGTCTCCTTACTTTTGTTGGATTTTTAAATTTAATTTTTAGTTTTTATTGGAGTAATTCCCCAGTGTGCACGTGGACCACTTCTACTTTGCGCATTCCTCAGTTGATGGACATTTTCATTGCTTCCAAGTGTTGGCTATGGTAAATATTGTTGGAGTGCAGGATTGCCAGCCTGTGACTTTTTGATTCTCATTTTCTCAGTTGATAGGCCCAGCAGTGGGTGTGATTGATTGACTGGTAGCACCGTGTTTCCCTTTTCAAAGCACCTTCTTTGTGTTTTCATTAGTGCCTCTTACCACGTCCCCCTTAGAATCGAGGGTATGCATGTCTCCACAATCGATTTAGCATTTATTGTTTGCTGCCTTTATGCTAATGGCCCTACTGGCTGCTGTATGCTGATAGGGTTTTGTAATTTGGGTTTGCATGTCTTTGAAAATTCGTAAAACTCATCATGTTTCTCCACCGTTTTCTTTTCTGTTAAAAAAAAGGAAACAGTTGGGAGTACAATATATCTCTTGAAAATGTCTTCTTGGAAGGTTGCCCTATTTTGAAATTTTTGGTCGATTTTCCACCTCAGAATTTTTTTAGAGAGCAGGTGTCATTTCCCGAACTGCAAGTTTGGTGAATATTTAGTGACCATTAGCAATGGGTTTAAAGCTGCTGTTGTGGGAAGTGGCCTCAAGTAGGCAGCATTTCTCCACTCCCAAATGTGGGTACTAGGGCAGCAGAGCCTTTCTGGAAGTCGTGTTCCTAGGTTGTAAATTAAATTGGAATGTGCCTGGAGAAACCCCCATAAGTTTATGTCTCATTATTTCTTCTTGGTTTTAAAATTTTTTTTAATTGTGGTAAAGCTTCGAATATTGTCTGTCCTAGGTGTACACAATCTGGTTCATTTGTACATTATATATGTCTATTCAAGTACAGATCCTCTTCCCATGTAAAATGTTACAGAGGGTTCCACAGACCTCCCTTGCTCCATGGTCGGTCTTTTTGAGATATGTATATACTATGTGTTTGTATACATATAGCAACACTAATCTTAACTTATCCATTCCCCCACCTTTCCTTTTAGATGAGCATAGTTTGTTTTCTAAGTCTGTGAGTGTCTTTCTCTGTGGAAATATATTCATTCTTTTCAGTTATTAGATAACGCCTATAAGTGATATCATAGAATACAGGTCTTTGGTTTCCGAGTTACCTCATGTTTCGTGATTATCTCCAGACTCATTTGTGGTGCCTCAAAGAGCAATGGTTCATTGTTTTCCATGGCTAATATTCCATTGTGTACATGGACCACTTCTTCTTTATCCATTCACCTCTTGTTGGATATTTTGATTGCTTCACTGTCTTGGCTAATGTGAATAAGGCTGCACTGCAGTTTTGCGGCCTGTGTCTTCTCGATTCTTGGCTTCTCAGGTGAGAGGTCCAATGGTGTGCCTGCTGGATTGAATGGTACCTCCATTTTTACTTTTAAACACAGCTCCTTTCTCTTCTCATTATTGGCTGTTACCCCTTTAGGTCTCACCAGCAGGTAGAGGGGACACAGTTCTTAAAAACCCCGTCAGCATTTATTGTTTGTAGACATTTTGCTGATGGTCAGTCGACTGGTCTAAGTTGAAACTTTTTGTAGATTAGATTGCATGGGTCTAACACTCCCTGAGGTTGAGCTTTTATCCATTTTCCTTTTTTTTAAAAAGAGCGTGAGTAAAACTTAACTCCTCATACTCTCTTCTTGAAACATTTGCCTGTTTTGAATTTTTTGTCCATTTCCTACTTCAGCACAATTTTTTAGGGCAGGTGTCCTTCACAGCCCTGAGTCCTTGTGAATTTTAAGTGACCATTAGCTGTGAGTTTAAAGCTGCTCTTGCAGGAAACGGCCACAAGGTGGCAGCAATTCTCCTTTACCAAATTTGGTAAGTGGGGAAACAGAGCCTTAATGGAAGTGGTGTTCTAGGTTGTAAATTCGAATGGAATGTGCCAGGAAAAAAGCACTTTATGTTTATGTCTCATTACTTCTTGTTCATAATTGTAATTTACTTTTTATTTTTTATCCCAGCAAATTTGATTACAATGGTTTGTTTGTTCTAGGTGTGCAAGATGTGGTTCTTTCACACATATACGTGTATCTATTCTTCCTCGCATCCTTTTCCCATGTAGGTTATGACACAATGTTGAGTAGTCTTCTCCTGGTCTTCCGTACGCCTTTGGTGATTATATATTTCACATGGTATGTATATCTCTGTTAACCCCAATATGGTAATGTATCCAATCCTCATCCCTTTCTATTTGGTGAACCATAAGTTTTTTTTAATGAATCTGTGATTGCCTTTCTCTGTGGAAATATCTTCATTGGTATCAATTTTTAAGTAACTCCTAAAAGTGATATGATAGGATATGTGTCTTTTGCTTTCTCACTTACTACAGGTGGCGTGATTACGTCTAGACTCATGTATGGTGCTGCAAATGGCATTGTTTCATTTTTTTCACTAGCGAATATTCCATCTGTACATGGAGGAGTTCTTCTTTGTCCACCCATCTGTTGGTGGACTTCTTGGTTACTTCCGTATCTTGGCTATTGTAATAATGTGCCATGCAGATTTGCCTGCCTGTGTCTTTCCAATTCTTTCTTCTTAGATTATAGGTCGAGGAGTGGGCCTGCTGGATCATACGGTAGCTCAATGTTTACCTTTTTAAGGCACCTCCACTCTGTTCTCATTCGTGGCCCTTTTCAAGTTACGTCCCACTTGAAGTTGAGGGTATGCATTTCTCCACAACATCTTCAGCATTTATTGTTTGTAGTTTCCTTGCTGATAGTTATTCTGACAAGTGTGAGCTGATACCTCTTTGTGGTTGAATTCGCCTGTGCCTCATAATCCGTTGAAATTGAGCTTTAAGGCATGTCCTTTTTATTTTTCAACCTGTGATTACCCCTTAGTTCTTCAAAGTGTTCTCTTAAAGTATGTGTCTCATTTTGAAATATTTTGGCCATTACCTCCCTCAAGACATTTTGAGGGCAGGTTTCACTTACAGTTCTGCAGTACTTGTTCCTATGAAATGACCATTAGCACAGGCTTTAAAGCTGCTTTTGCAGGTAAAGGCCAGAGGGCGGCAGCCTTTGTATGTCCCCACCATGGTAACTAGGGAAAAGCCCTTGCGGCCTGTGGTGTTTCTCGGTTATAAATTAGAGTGGAATGTGCCCGGACAAACCCACACAAGCTGATGTCTCCTTACTTTTGTTGGATTTTTAAATTTAATTTTTAGTTTTTATTGGAGTAATTCCCCAGTGTGCACGTGGATCACTTCTACTTTGCGCATTTCTCGGTTGATGGACATTTTCATTGCTTCCAAGTGTTGGCTATGGTAAATATTGTTGGAGTGCAGGATTGCCAGCCTGTGACTTTTTGATTCTCATTTTCTCAGGTGATAGGCCCAGCAGTGGGTGTGATTGATTGACTGGTAGCACCGTGTTTCCCTTTTCAAAGCACATTCTTTGGGTTTCATTAGTGGCTCTTACCACGTCCCCCTCAGAATCGAGGGTATGCATTTCTCCACAATCGATTTAGCATTTATAGTTTGCTGCCTTTATGCTAATGGCCCTACTGGCTGCTGTGTGCTTATAGGGTTTTGTAATTTGGGTTTGCATGTCTTTGAAAATTCGTAAAACTCATCATGTTTCTCCACCGTTTTCTTTTCTGTTAAAAAAAAAGGAAACAGTTGGGAGTACAATATATCTCTTGAAATTTTCTTCTTGGAAGGTTGCCCTATTTTGAAATTTTTGGTCGATTTTCCACCCCAGAATTTTTTTAGAGAGCAGGTGTCATTTCCCGAACTGCAAGTTTGGTGAATATTTAGTGACCCTTAGCAATGGGTTTAAAGCTGCTGTTGTGGGAAGTGGCCTCAAGCAGGCAGCATTTCTCCACTCCCAAATCTGGGTACTAGGGCAGCAGAGCCTTTCTGGAAGTCGTGTTCCTAGGTTGTAAATTAAATTGGAATGTGCCTGGAGAAACCCCCATAAGTTTATGTCTCATTATTTCTTCTTGGATTTAAAAATTTTTTTTAATTGGGGTAAAGCTTCGAATATTGTCTGTCCTAGGTGTACACAATCTGGTTCATTTGTACATTATATATGTCTATTCAAGTACAGATCCTCTTCCCATGTAAAATGTTACAGAGGGTTCCACAGACCTCCCTTGCTCCATGGTCGGTCTTTTTGAGATATGTATATACTATGTGTTTGTATACATAGAGCAACACTAATCTTAACTTATCCATTCCCCCCACCTTTCCTTTTAGATGAGCATAGTTTGTTTTCTAAGTCTGTGAGTGTCTTTCTCTGTGGAAATATATTCATTTGTGTCAGTTATTAGATAACACCTATAAGTGATATCATAGAATACAGGTCTTTGGTTTCCGAGTTACCTCATGTTTCGTGATTATCTCCAGACTCATTTGTGGTGCCTCAAAGAGCAATGGTTCATTGTTTTCCATGGCTAATATTCCATTGTGTACATGGACCACTTCTTCTTTATCCATTCACCTCTTGTTGGATATTTTGATTGCTTCACTGTCTTGGCTAATGTGAATAAGGCTGCACTGCAGTTTTGCGGCCTGTGTCTTCTCGATTCTTGTCTTCTCAGGTGAGAGGTCCAATGGTGCGCCTGCTGGATTGAATGGTACCTCCATTTTTACTTTTAAACACAGCTCCTTTCTCTTCTCATTATTGGCTGTTACCCCTTTACGTCTCACCAGCAGGTAGAGGGGACACAGTTCTTAAAAACCCCGTCAGCATTTATTGTTTGTAGACATTTTGCTGATGGTCAGTCGACTGGTCTAAGTTGAAACTTTTTGTAGATTAGATTGCATGGGTCTAACACTCCCTGAGGTTGAGCTTTTATCCATTTTCCTTTTTTTTTTTTTAAAGAGCGTGAGTAAAACTTAACTCCTCATACTCTCTTCTTGAAACATTTGCCTGTTTTGAAATTTTTTTGTCCATTCCCTACTTCAGCACAATTTTTTAGGGCAGGTGTCCTTTACAGCCCTGAGTCCTTGTGAATGTTAAGTGACCATTAGCTGTGAGTTTAAAGCTGCTCTTGCAGGAAACGGCCACAAGGTGGCAGCATTTCTCCTTTACCAAATTTGGTAACTGGGGAAACAGAGCCTTAATGGAAGTGGTGTTCTAGGTTGTAAATTCGAATGGAATGTGCCAGGAAAAAAGCACTTTATGTTTATGTCTCTTTACTTCTTGTTCATAATTGTAATTTACTTTTTATTTTTTATCCCAGCAAATTGGATTACATTGGTTTGTTTGTTCTAGGTGTGCAAGATGTGGTTCTTTCACACATATACGTGTATCTATTCTTCCTCGCATCCTTTTCCCATGTAGGTTATGACACAATGTTGAGTAGTCTTCTCCTGGTCTTCCGTACGTCTTTGGTGATTATATATTTCACATGGTATGTATATCTCTGTTAACCCCAATATGGTAATGTATCCAATCCTCATCCCTTTCTATTTGCTGAACCATCAGATTTTTTAATGAATCTGGGATTGCCTTTCTCTGTGGAAATATCTTCATTGGTATCAATTTTTAAGTAACTCCTAAAAGTGATATGATAGGATATGTGTCTTTTGCTTTCTCACTTACTACAGGTGTCGTGATTACATCTAGACTCATGTATGGTGCTGTAAATGGCATTGTTTCATTTTTTTCACTAGCGAATATTCCATCTGTACATGGAGGAGTTCTTCTTTGTCCACCCATCTGTTGATGGACTTTTTGGTTACTTCCATATCTTGGCTATTGTAATACTGTGCCATGCAGATTTGCCTGCCTGTGTCTTTCCAATTCTTTCTTCTTAGATTATAGGTCGAGGAGTGGGCCTGCTGGATCATATGGTAGCTCAATGTTTACCTTTTTAAGGCACCTCCATTCTGTTCTCATTCGTGGCCCTTTTCAAGTTACGTCCCACTTGAAGTTGAGGGTATGCATTTCTCCACAACACCTTCAGCATTTATTGTTTGTAGTTTCCTTGCTGATGGTTATTCTGACAAGTGTGAGCTGATACCTCTTTGTGGTTGAATTCGCCTGTGCCTCATAATCCGTTGAAATTGAGCTTTAAGGCATGTCCTTTTTATTTTTCAACCTGTGATTACCCCTTAGTTCTTCAAAGTGTTCTCTTAAAGTATGTGTCACATTTTGAAATGTTTTGGCCATTACCTCCCTCAAGACATTTTGAGGGTAGCTTTCATTTACAGTTCTGCAGTACTTGTTCCTATGAAATGACCATTAGCACAGGCTTTAAAGCTGCTTTTGCAGGTAAATGCCAGAGGGCGGCAGCCTTTCTATGTCCCCACCATGGTAACTAGGGAAAAGCCCTTGCGGCCTGTGGTGTTTCTCGGTTATAAATTAGAGTGGAGTGTGCCCGGACAAACCCACACAAGCTGATGTCTCCTTACTTTTGTTGGATTTTTAAATTTAATTTTTAGTTTTTATTGGAGTAATTCCCCAGTGTGCACGTGGACCACTTCTACTTTGCGCATTCCTCAGTTGATGGACATTTTCATTGCTTCCAAGTGTTGGCTCTGGTAAATATTGTTGGAGTGCAGGATTGCCAGCCTGTGACTTTTTGATTCTCATTTTCTCAGTTGATAGGCCCAGCAGTGGGTGTGATTGATTGACTGGTAGCACCGTGTTTCCCTTTTCAAAGCACCTTCTTTGTGTTTTCATTAGTGGCTCTTACCACGTCCCCCTTAGAATCGAGGGTATGCATTTCTCCACAATCGATTTAGCATTTATTGTTTGCTGCCTTTATGCTAATGGCCCTACTGGCTGCTGTGTGCTGATAGGGTTTTGTAATTTGGGTTTGCATGTCTTTGAAAATTCGTAAAACTCATCATGTTTCTCCACCGTTTTCTTTTCTGTTAAAAAAAAGGAAAGAGTTGGGAGTACAATATATCTCTTGAAAATGTCTTCTTGGAAGGTTGCCCTATTTTGAAATTTTTGGTCGATTTTCCACCTCAGAATTTTTTTAGAGAGCAGGTGTCATTTCCCGAACTGCAAGTTTGGTGAATATTTAGTGACCATTAGCAATGGGTTTAAAGCTGCTGTTGTGGGAAGTGGCCTCAAGTAGGCAGCATTTCTCCACTCCCAAATGTGGGTACTAGGGCAGCAGAGCCTTTCTGGAAGTCGTGTTCCTAGGTTGTAAATTAAATTGGAATGTGCCTGGAGAAACCCCCATAAGTTTATGTCTCATTAATTCTTCTTGGTTTTAAAATTTTTTTTAATTGGGGTAAAGCTTCGAATATTGTCTGTCCTAGGTGTACACAATCTGGTTCATTTGTACATTATATATGTCTATTCAAGTACAGATCCTCTTCCCATGTAAAATGTTACAGAGGGTTCCACAGACCTCCCTTGCTCCATGGTCGGTCTTTTTGAGATATGTATATACTATGTGTTTGTATACATAGAGCAACACTAATCTTAACTTATCCATTCCCCCCACCTTTCCTTTTAGATGAGCATAGTTTGTTTTCAAGTCTGTGAGTGTCTTTCTCTGTGGAAATATATTCATTTGTGTCAGTTATTAGATAACGCCTATAAGTGATATCATAGAATACAGGTCTTTGGTTTCCGAGTTACCTCATGTTTCGTGATTATCTCCAGACTCATTTGTGGTGCCTCAAAGAGCAATGGTTCATTGTTTTCCATGGCTAATATTCCATTGTGTACATGGACCACTTCTTCTTTATCCATTCACCTCTTGTTGGATATTTTGATTGCTTCACTGTCTTGGCTATTGTGAATAAGGCTGCACTGCAGCTTTTGCGGCCTGTGTCTTCTCGATTCTTGTCTTCTCAGGTGAGAGGTCCAATGGTGCGCCTGCTGGATTGAATGGTACCTCCATTTTTACTTTTAAACACAGCTCCTTTCTCTTGTCATTATTGGCTGTTACCCCTTTACGTCTCACCAGCAGGTAGAGGGGACACAGTTCTTAAAAACCCCGTCAGCATTTATTGTTTGTAGACATTTTGCTGATGGTCAGTCGACTGGTCTAAGTTGAAACTTTTTGTAGATTAGATTGCATGGGTCTAACACTCCCTGAGGTTGAGCTTTTATCCATTTTCCTTTTTTTTTAAAAGAGCGTGAGTAAAACTTAACTCCTCATACTCTCTTCTTGAAACATTTGCCTGTTTTGAATTTTTTTGTCCATTTCCTACTACAGCACAATTTTTTAGGGCAGGTGTCCTTCACAGCCCTGAGTCCTTGTGAATTTTAAGTGACCATTAGCTGTGAGTTTAAAGCTGCTCTTGCAGGAAACGGCCACAAGGTGGCAGCAATTCTCCTTTACCAAATTTGGTAACTGGGGAAACAGAGCCTTAATGGAAGTGGTGTTCTAGGTTGTAAATTCGAATGGAATGTGCCAGGAAAAAAGCACTTTATGTTTATGTCTCATTACTTCTTGTTCATAATTGTAATTTACTTTTTATTTTTTATCCCAGCAAATTTGATTACAATGGTTTGTTTGTTCTAGGTGTGCAAGATGTGGTTCTTTCACACATATATGTGTATCTATTCTTCCTCGCATCCTTTTCCCATATAGGTTATGACACGATGTTGAGTAGTCTTCTCCTGGTCTTCCGTACGTCTTTGGTGATTATATATTTCACATGGTATGTATATCTCTGTTAACCCCAATATGGTAATGTATCCAATCCTCATCCCTTTCTATTTGGTGAACCATCAGTTTTTTTAATGAATCTGTGATTGCCTTTCTCTGTGGAAATATCTTCATTGGTATCAATTTTTAAGTAACTCCTAAAAGTGATATGATAGGATATGTGTCTTTTGATTTCTCACTTACTACAGGTGGCGTGATTACGTCTAGACTCATGTATGGTGCTGTAAATGGCATTGTTTCTTTTTTTTCACTAGCGAATATTCCATCTGTACATGGAGGAGTTCTTCTTTTTCCACCCATCTGTTGGTGGACTTTTTGGTTACTTCCATATCTTGGCTATTGTAATACTGTGCCATGCAGATTTGCCTGCCTGTGTCTTTCCAATTCTTTCTTCTTAGATTATAGGTCGAGGAGTGGGCCTGCTGGATCATACGGTAGCTCAATGTTTACCTTTTTAAGGCACCTCCATTCTGTTCTCATTCGTGGCCCTTTTCAAGTTATGTCCCACTTGAAGTTGAGGGTATGCATTTCTCCACAACACCTTCAGCATTTATTGTTTGTAGTTTCCTTGCTGATGGTTATTCTGACAAGTGTGAGCTGATACCTCTTTGTGGTTGAATTCGCCTGTGCCTCATAATCCGTTGAAATTGAGCTTTAAGGCATTTCCTTTTTATTTTTCAACCTCTGATTGCCCCTTAGTTCTTCAAAGTGTTCTCTTAAAGTATGTGTCACATTTTGAAATGTTTTGGCCATTACCTCCCTCAAGACATTTTGAGGGCAGGTTTCATTTACAGTTCTGCAGTACTTGTTCCTATGAAATGACCATTAGCACAGGCTTTAAAGCTGCTTTTGCAGGTAAATGCCAGAGGGCGGCAGCCTTTCTATGTCCCCACCATGGTAACTAGGGAAAAGCCCTTGCGGCCTGTGGTGTTTCTCGGTTATAAATTAGAGTGGAGTGTGCCCGGACAAACCCACACAAGCTGATGTCTCCTTACTTTTGTTGGATTTTTAAATTTAATTTTTAGTTTTTATTGGAGTAATTCCCCAGTGTGCACGTGGACCACTTCTACTTTGCACATTCCTCGGTTGATGGACATTTTCATTGCTTCCAAGTGTTGGCTATGGTAAATATTGTTGGAGTGCAGGATTGCCAGCCTGTGACTTTTTGATTCTCATTTTCTCAGTTGATAGGCCCAGCAGTGGGTGTGATTGATTGACTGGTAGCACCGTGTTTCCCTTTTCAAAGCACCTTCTTTGTGTTTTCATTAGTGGCTCTTACCACGTCCCCCTTAGAATCGAGTGTATGCATTTCTCCACAATCGATTTAGCATTTATTGTTTGCTGCCTTTATGCTAATGGCCCTACTGGCTGCTGTGTGCTGATAGGGTTTTGTAATTTGGGTTTGCATGTCTTTGAAAATTCGTAAAACTCATCATTTTTCTCCACCGTTTTCTTTTCTGTTAAAAAAAAGGAAACAATTGGGAGTACAATATATCTCTTGAAACTATCTTCTTGGAAGGTTGCCCTATTTTGAAATTTTTGGTCGATTTTCCACCCCAGAATTTTTTTAGAGAGCAGGTGTTATTTCCCGAACTGCAAGTTTGGTGAATATTTAGTGACCTTTAGCAATGGGTTTAAAGCTGCTGTTGTGGGAAGTGGCCTCAAGCAGGCAGCATTTCTCCACTCCCAAATCTGGGTAGTAGGGCAGCAGAGCCTTTCTGGAAGTCGTGTTCCTAGGTTGTAAATTAAATTGGAATGTGCCTGGAGAAACCCCCATAAGTTTATGTCTCATTATTTCTTCTTGGTTTTAAAATTTTTTTTAATTGTGGTAAAGCTTCGAATATTGTCTGTCCTAGGTGTACACAATCTGGTTCATTTGTACATTATATATGTCTATTCAAGTACAGATCCTCTTCCCATGTAAAATGTTACAGAGGGTTCCACAGACCTCCCTTGCTCCATGGTCGGTCTTTTTGAGATATGTATATACTATGTGTTTGTATACATAGAGCAACACTAATCTTAACTTATCCATTCCCCCCACCTTTCCTTTTAGATGAGCATAGTTTGTTTTCTAAGTCTGTGAGTGTCTTTCTCTGTGGAAATATATTCATTTGTGTCAGTTATTAGATAACGCCTATAAGTGATATCATAGAATACAGGTCTTTGGTTTCCGAGTTACCTCATGTTTCGTGATTATCTCCAGACTCATTTGTGGTGCCTCAAAGAGCAATGGTTCATTGTTTTCCATGGCTAATATTCCATTGTGTACATGGACCACTTCTTTTTTATCCATTCACCTCTTGTTGGATATTTTGATTGCTTCACTGTCTTGGCTAATGTGAATAAGGCTGCACTGCAGTTTTGCGGCCTGTGTCTTCTCGATTCTTGGCTTCTCAGGTGAGAGGTCCAATGGTGTGCCTGCTGGATTGAATGGTACCTCCATTTTTACTTTTAAACACAGCTCCTTTCTCTTCTCATTATTGGCTGTTACCCCTTTACGTCTCACCAGCAGGTAGAGGGGACACAGTTCTTAAAAACCCCGTCAGCATTTATTGTTTGTAGACATTTTGCTGATGGTCAGTCGACTGGTCTAAGTTGAAACTTTTTGTAGATTAGATTGCATGGGTCTAACACTCCCTGAGGTTGAGCTTTTATCCATTTTCCTTTTTTTTTTTTAAAAGAGCGTGAGTAAAACTTAACTCCTCATACTCTCTTCTTGAAACATTTGCCTGTTTTGAATTTTTTTGTCCATTCCCTACTTCAGCACAATTTTTTAGGGCAGGTGTCCTTTACAGCCCTGAGTCCTTGTGAATGTTAAGTGACCATTAGCTGTGAGTTTAAAGCTGCTCTTGCAGGAAACGGCCACAAGGTGGCAGCATTTCTCCTTTACCAAATTTGGTAACTGGGGAAACAGAGCCTTAATGGAAGTGGTGTTCTAGGTTGTAAATTCGAATGGAATGTGCCAGGAAAAAAGCACTTTATGTTTATGTCTCTTTACTTCTTGTTCATAATTGTAATTTACTTTTTATTTTTTATCCCAGCAAATTGGATTACATTGGTTTGTTTGTTCTAGGTGTGCAAGATGTGGTTCTTTCACACATATACGTGTATCTATTCTTCCTCGCATCCTTTTCCCATGTAGGTTATGACACAATGTTGAGTAGTCTTCTCCTGGTCTTCCGTACGTCTTTGGTGATTATATATTTCACATGGTATGTATATCTCTGTTAACCCCAATATGGTAATGTATCCAATCCTCATCCCTTTCTATTTGGTGAACCATCAGATTTTTTAATGAATCTGTGATTGCCTTTCTCTGTGGAAATATCTTCATTGGTATCAATTTTTAAGTAACTCCTAAAAGTGATATGATAGGATATGTGTCTTTTGCTTTCTCACTTACTACAGGTGGCGTGATTACGTCTAGACTCATGTATGGTGCTGTAAATGGCATTGTTTCATTTTTTTCACTAGCGAATATTCCATCTGTACATGGAGGAGTTCTTCTTTGTCCACCCATCTGTTGATGGACTTTTTGGTTACTTCCATATCTTGGCTATTGTAATATTGTGCCATGCAGATTTGCCTGCCTGTGTCTTTCCAATTCTTTCTTCTTAGATTATAGGTCGAGGAGTGGGCCTGCTGGATCATATGGTAGCTCAATGTTTACCTTTTTAAGGCACCTCCATTCTGTTCTCATTCGTGGCCCTTTTCAAGTTACGTCCCACTTGAAGTTGAGGGTATGCATTTCTCCACAACACCTTCAGCATTTATTGTTTGTAGTTTCCTTGCTGATAGTTATTCTGACAAGTGTGAGCTGATACCTCTTTGTGGTTGAATTCGCCTGTGCCTCATAATCCGTTGAAATTGAGCTTTAAGGCATGTCCTTTTTATTTTTCAACCTGTGATTACCCCTTAGTTCTTCAAAGTGTTCTCTTAAAGTATGTGTCTCATTTTGAAATATTTTGGCCATTACCTCCCTCAAGACATTTTGAGGGCAGGTTTCATTTACAGTTCTGCAGTACTTGTTCCTATGAAATGACCATTAGCACAGGCTTTAAAGCTGCTTTTGCAGGTAAATGCCAGAGGGCGGCAGCCTTTGTATGTCCCCACCATGGTAACTAGGGAAAAGCCCTTGCGGCCTGTGGTGTTTCTCGGTTATAAATTAGAGTGGAGTGTGCCCGGACAAACCCACACAAGCTGATGTCTCCTTACTTTTGTTGGATTGTTAAATTTAATTTTTAGTTTTTATTGGAGTAATTCCCCAGTGTGCACGTGGATCACTTCTACTTTGCGCATTCCTCGGTTGATGGACATTTTCATTGCTTCCAAGTGTTGGCTATGGTAAATATTGTTGGAGTGCAGGATTGCCAGCCTGTGACTTTTTGATTCTCATTTTCTCAGGTGATAGGCCCAGCAGTGGGTGTGATTGATTGACTGGTAGCACCGTGTTTCCCTTTTCAAAGCACATTCTTTGGGTTTCATTAGTGGCTCTTACCACGTCCCCCTCAGAATCGAGGGTATGCATTTCTCCACAATCGATTTAGCATTTATAGTTTGCTGCCTTTATGCTAATGGCCCTACTGGCTGCTGTGTGCTTATAGGGTTTTGTAATTTGGGTTTGCATGTCTTTGAAAATTCGTAAAACTCATCATTTTTCTCCACCGTTTTCTTTTCTGTTAAAAAAAAGGAAACAGTTGGGAGTACAATATATCTCTTGAAATTTTCTTCTTGGAAGGTTGCCCTATTTTGAAATTTTTGGTCGATTTTCCACCCCAGAATTTTTTTAGAGAGCAGGTGTCATTTCCCGAACTGCAAGTTTGGTGAATATTTAGTGACCCTTAGCAATGGGTTTAAAGCTGCTGTTGTGGGAAGTGGCCTCAAGCAGGCAGCATTTCTCCACTCCCAAATCTGGGTACTAGGGCAGCAGAGCCTTTCTGGAAGTCGTGTTCCTAGGTTGTAAATTAAATTGGAATGTGCCTGGAGAAACCCCCATAAGTTTATGTCTCATTATTTCTTCTTGGTTTTAAAATTTTTTTTAATTGGGGTAAAGCTTCGAATATTGTCTGTCCTAGGTGTACACAATTTGGTTCATTTGTACATTATATATGTCTATTCAAGTACAGATCCTCTTCCCATGTAAAATGTTACAGAGGGTTCCACAGACCTCCCTTGCTCCATGGTCGGTCTTTTTGAGATATGTATATACTATGTGTTTGTATACATAGAGCAACACTAATCTTAACTTATCCATTCCCCCCACCTTTCCTTTTAGATGAGCATAGTTTGTTTTCTAAGTCTGTGAGTGTCTTTCTCTGTGGAAATATATTCATTTGTGTCAGTTATTAGATAACACCTATAAGTGATATCATAGAATACAGGTCTTTGGTTTCCGAGTTACCTCATGTTTCGTGATTATCTCCAGACTCATTTGTGGTGCCTCAAAGAGCAATGGTTCATTGTTTTCCATGGCTAATATTCCATTGTGTACATGGACCACTTCTTCTTTATCCATTCACCTCTTGTTGGATATTTTGATTGCTTCACTGTCTTGGCTATTGTGAATAAGGCTGCACTGCAGCTTTTGCGGCCTGTGTCTTCTCGATTCTTGTCTTCTCAGGTGAGAGGTCCAATGGTGCGCCTGCTGGATTGAATGGTACCTCCATTTTTACTTTTAAACACAGCTCCTTTCTCTTCTCATTATTTGCTGTTACCCCTTTACGTCTCACCAGCAGGTAGAGGGGATACAGTTCTTGAAAACCCCGTCAGCATTTATTGTTTGTAGACATTTTGCTGATGGTCAGTCGACTGGTCTAAGTTGAAACTTTTTGTAGATTAGATTGCATGGGTCTAACACTCCCTGAGGTTGAGCTTTTATCCATTTTCCTTTTTTTTTTAAAAGAGCGTGAGTAAAACTTAACTCCTCATACTCTCTTCTTGAAACATTTGCCTGTTTTGAATTTTTTTGTCCATTCCGTACTTCAGCACAATTTTTTAGGGCAGGTGTCCTTTACAGCCCTGAGTCCTTGTGAATGTTAAGTGACCATTAGCTGTGAGTTTAAAGCTGCTCTTGTAGGAAACAGCCACAAGGTGGCAGCATTTCTCCTTTACCAAATTTGGTAACTGGGGAAACAGAGCCTTAATGGAAGTGGTGTTCTAGGTTGTAAATTCGAATGGAATGTGCCAGGAAAAAAGCACTTTATGTTTATATCTCATTACTTCTTGTTCATAATTGTAATTTACTTTTTATTTTTTATCCCAGCAAATTTGATTACAATGGTTTGTTTGTTCTAGGTGTGCAAGATGTGGTTCTTTCACACATATACGTGTATCTATTCTTCCTCGCATCCTTTTCCCATGTAGGTTATGACACAATGTTGAGTAGTCTTCTCCTGGTCTTCCGTACGTCTTTGGTGATTATATATTTCACATGGTATGTATATCTCTGTTAACCCCAATATGGTAATGTATCCAATCCTCATCCCTTTCTATTTGGTGAACCATCAGATTTTTTAATGAATCTGTGATTGCCTTTCTCTGTGGAAATATCTTCATTGGTATCAATTTTTAAGTAACTCCTAAAAGTGATATGATAGGATATGTGTCTTTTGCTTTCTCACTTACTACAGGTGGCGTGATTACGTCTAGACTCATGTATGGTGCTGTAAATGGCATTGTTTCATTTTTTTCACTAGCGAATATTCCATCTGTACATGGAGGAGTTCTTCTTTGTCCACCCATCTGTTGATGGACTTTTTGGTTACTTCCATATCTTGGCTATTGTAATATTGTGCCATGCAGATTTGCCTGCCTGTGTCTTTCCAATTCTTTCTTCTTAGATTATAGGTCGAGGAGTGGGCCTGCTGGATCATATGGTAGCTCAATGTTTACCTTTTTAAGGCACCTCCATTCTGTTCTCATTCGTGGCCCTTTTCAAGTTACGTCCCACTTGAAGTTGAGGGTATGCATTTCTCCACAACACCTTCAGCATTTATTGTTTGTAGTTTCCTTGCTGATAGTTATTCTGACAAGTGTGAGCTGATACCTCTTTGTGGTTGAATTCGCCTGTGCCTCATAATCCGTTGAAATTGAGCTTTAAGGCATGTCCTTTTTATTTTTCAACCTGTGATTACCCCTTAGTTCTTCAAAGTGTTCTCTTAAAGTATGTGTCTCATTTTGAAATATTTTGGCCATTACCTCCCTCAAGACATTTTGAGGGCAGGTTTCATTTACAGTTCTGCAGTACTTGTTCCTATGAAATGACCATTAGCACAGGCTTTAAAGCTGCTTTTGCAGGTAAATGCCAGAGGGCGGCAGCCTTTGTATGTCCCCACCATGGTAACTAGGGAAAAGCCCTTGCGGCCTGTGGTGTTTCTCGGTTATAAATTAGAGTGGAGTGTGCCCGGACAAACCCACACAAGCTGATGTCTCCTTACTTTTGTTGGATTTTTAAATTTAATTTTTAGTTTTTATTGGAGTAATTCCCCAGTGTGCACGTGGATCACTTCTACTTTGCGCATTCCTCGGTTGATGGACATTTTCATTGCTTCCAAGTGTTGGCTATGGTAAATATTGTTGGAGTGCAGGATTGCCAGCCTGTGACTTTTTGATTCTCATTTTCTCAGGTGATAGGCCCAGCAGTGGGTGTGATTGATTGACTGGTAGCACCGTGTTTCCCTTTTCAAAGCACATTCTTTGGGTTTCATTAGTGGCTCTTACCACGTCCCCCTCAGAATCGAGGGTATGCATTTCTCCACAATCGATTTAGCATTTATAGTTTGCTGCCTTTATGCTAATGGCCCTACTGGCTGCTGTGTGCTTATAGGGTTTTGTAATTTGGGTTTGCATGTCTTTGAAAATTCGTAAAACTCATCATTTTTCTCCACCGTTTTCTTTTCTGTTAAAAAAAAGGAAACAGTTGGGAGTACAATATATCTCTTGAAATTTTCTTCTTGGAAGGTTGCCCTATTTTGAAATTTTTGGTCGATTTTCCACCCCAGAATTTTTTTAGAGAGCAGGTGTCATTTCCCGAACTGCAAGTTTGGTGAATATTTAGTGACCCTTAGCAATGGGTTTAAAGCTGCTGTTGTGGGAAGTGGCCTCAAGCAGGCAGCATTTCTCCACTCCCAAATCTGGGTACTAGGGCAGCAGAGCCTTTCTGGAAGTCGTGTTCCTAGGTTGTAAATTAAATTGGAATGTGCCTGGAGAAACCCCCATAAGTTTATGTCTCATTATTTCTTCTTGGTTTTAAAATTTTTTTTAATTGGGGTAAAGCTTCGAATATTGTCTGTCCTAGGTGTACACAATTTGGTTCATTTGTACATTATATATGTCTATTCAAGTACAGATCCTCTTCCCATGTAAAATGTTACAGAGGGTTCCACAGACCTCCCTTGCTCCATGGTCGGTCTTTTTGAGATATGTATATACTATGTGTTTGTATACATAGAGCAACACTAATCTTAACTTATCCATTCCCCCCACCTTTCCTTTTAGATGAGCATAGTTTGTTTTCTAAGTCTGTGAGTGTCTTTCTCTGTGGAAATATATTCATTTGTGTCAGTTATTAGATAACGCCTATAAGTGATATCATAGAATACAGGTCTTTGGTTTCCGAGTTACCTCATGTTTCGTGATTATCTCCAGACTCATTTGTGGTGCCTCAAAGAGCAATGGTTCATTGTTTTCCATGGCTAATATTCCATTGTGTACATGGACCACTTCTTCTTTATCCATTCACCTCTTGTTGGATATTTTGATTGCTTCACTGTCTTGGCTATTGTGAATAAGGCTGCACTGCAGCTTTTGCGGCCTGTGTCTTCTCGATTCTTGTCTTCTCAGGTGAGAGGTCCAATGGTGCGCCTGCTGGATTGAATGGTACCTCCATTTTTACTTTTAAACACAGCTCCTTTCTCTTCTCATTATTTGCTGTTACCCCTTTACGTCTCACCAGCAGGTAGAGGGGATACAGTTCTTGAAAACCCCGTCAGCATTTATTGTTTGTAGACATTTTGCTGATGGTCAGTCGACTGGTCTAAGTTGAAACTTTTTGTAGATTAGATTGCATGGGTCTAACACTCCCTGAGGTTGAGCTTTTATCCATTTTCCTTTTTTTTTTAAAAGAGCGTGAGTAAAACTTAACTCCTCATACTCTCTTCTTGAAACATTTGCCTGTTTTGAATTTTTTTGTCCATTCCGTACTTCAGCACAATTTTTTAGGGCAGGTGTCCTTTACAGCCCTGAGTCCTTGTGAATGTTAAGTGACCATTAGCTGTGAGTTTAAAGCTGCTCTTGTAGGAAACAGCCACAAGGTGGCAGCATTTCTCCTTTACCAAATTTGGTAACTGGGGAAACAGAGCCTTAATGGAAGTGGTGTTCTAGGTTGTAAATTCGAATGGAATGTGCCAGGAAAAAAGCACTTTATGTTTATATCTCATTACTTCTTGTTCATAATTGTAATTTACTTTTTATTTTTTATCCCAGCAAATTTGATTACAATGGTTTGTTTGTTCTAGGTGTGCAAGATGTGGTTCTTTCACACATATACGTGTATCTATTCTTCCTCGCATCCTTTTCCCATGTAGGTTATGACACAATGTTGAGTAGTCTTCTCCTGGTCTTCCGTACGTCTTTGGTGATTATATATTTCACATGGTATGTATATCTCTGTTAACCCCAATATGGTAATGTATCCAATCCTCATCCCTTTCTATTTGGTGAACCATAAGTTTTTTTAATGAATCTGTGATTGCCTTTCTCTGTGGAAATATCTTCATTGGTATCAATTTTTAAGTAACTCCTAAAAGTGATATGATAGGATATGTGTCTTTTGCTTTCTCACTTACTACAGGTGGCGTGACTACGTCTAGACTCATGTATGGTTCTGCAAATGGCATTGTTTCATTTTTTTCACTAGCGAATATTCCATCTGTACATGGAGGAGTTCTTCTTTGTCCACCCATCTGTTGGTGGACTTTTTGGTTACTTCCATATCTTGGCTATTGTAATATTGTGCCATGCAGATTTGCCTGCCTGTGTCTTTCCAATACTTTCTTCTTAGATTATAGGTCGAGGAGTGGGCCTGCTGGATCATATGGTAGCTCAATGTTTACCTTTTTAAGGCACCTCCATTCTGTTCTCATTCGTGGCCCTTTTCAAGTTACGTCCCACTTGAAGTTGAGGGTATGCATTTCTCCACAACACCTTCAGCATTTATTGTTTGTAGTTTCCTTGCTGATAGTTATTCTGACAAGTGTGAGCTGATACCTCTTTGTGGTTGAATTCGCCTGTGCCTCATAATCCGTTGAAATTGAGCTTTAAGGCATGTCCTTTTTATTTTTCAACCTGTGATTACCCCTTAGTTCTTCAAAGTGTTCTCTTAAAGTATGTGTCTCATTTTGAAATATTTTGGCCATTACCTCCCTCAAGACATTTTGAGGGCAGGTTTCATTTACAGTTCTGCAGTACTTGTTCCTATGAAATGACCATTAGCACAGGCTTTAAAGCTGCTTTTGCAGGTAAATGCCAGAGGGCGGCAGCCTTTCTATGTCCCCACCATGGTAACTAGGGAAAAGCCCTTGCGGCCTGTGGTGTTTCTCGGTTATAAATTAGAGTGGAGTGTGCCCGGACAAACCCACACAAGCTGATGTCTCCTTACTTTTGTTGGATTTTTAAATTTAATTTTTAGTTTTTATTGGAGTAATTCCCCAGTGTGCACGTGGACCACTTCTACTTTGCGCATTCCTCAGTTGATGGACATTTTCATTGCTTCCAAGTGTTGGCTCTGGTAAATATTGTTGGAGTGCAGGATTGCCAGCCTGTGACTTTTTGATTCTCATTTTCTCAGTTGATAGGCCCAGCAGTGGGTGTGATTGATTGACTGGTAGCACCGTGTTTCCCTTTTCAAAGCACCTTCTTTGTGTTTTCATTAGTGGCTCTTTCCACGTCCCCCTTAGAATCGAGGGTATGCATGTCTCCACAATCGATTTAGCATTTATTGTTTGCTGCCTTTATGCTAATGGCCCTACTGGCTGCTGTGTGCTGATAGGGTTTTGTAATTTGGGTTTGCATGTCTTTGAAAATTCGTAAAACTCATCATGTTTCTCCACCGTTTTCTTTTCTGTTAAAAAAAAGGAAAGAGTTGGGAGTACAATATATCTCTTGAAAATGTCTTCTTGGAAGGTTGCCCTATTTTGAAATTTTTGGTCGATTTTCCACCTCAGAATTTTTTTAGAGAGCAGGTGTCATTTCCCGAACTGCAAGTTTGGTGAATATTTAGTGACCATTAGCAATGGGTTTAAAGCTGCTGTTGTGGGAAGTGGCCTCAAGTAGGCAGCATTTCTCCACTCCCAAATGTGGGTACTAGGGCAGCAGAGCCTTTCTGGAAGTCGTGTTCCTAGGTTGTAAATTAAATTGGAATGTGCCTGGAGAAACCCCCATAAGTTTATGTCTCATTAATTCTTCTTGGTTTTAAAATTTTTTTTAATTGGGGTAAAGCTTCGAATATTGTCTGTCCTAGGTGTACACAATCTGGTTCATTTGTACATTATATATGTCTATTCAAGTACAGATCCTCTTCCCATGTAAAATGTTACAGAGGGTTCCACAGACCTCCCTTGCTCCATGGTCGGTCTTTTTGAGATATGTATATACTATGTGTTTGTATACATAGAGCAACACTAATCTTAACTTATCCATTCCCCCCACCTTTCCTTTTAGATGAGCATAGTTTGTTTTCTAAGTCTGTGAGTGTCTTTCTCTGTGGAAATATATTCATTTGTGTCAGTTATTAGATAACGCCTATAAGTGATATCATTGAATACAGGTCTTTGGTTTCCGAGTTACCTCATGTTTCGTGATTATCTCCAGACTCATTTGTGGTGCCTCAAAGAGCAATGGTTCATTGTTTTCCATGGCTAATATTCCATTGTGTACATGGACCACTTCTTCTTTATCCATTCACCTCTTGTTGGATATTTTGATTGCTTCACTGTCTTGGCTATTGTGAATAAGGCTGCACTGCAGCTTTTGCGGCCTGTGTCTTCTCGATTCTTGGCTTCTCAGGTGAGAGGTCCAATGGTGCGCCTGCTGGATTGAATGGTACCTCCATTTTTACTTTTAAACACAGCTCCTTTCTCTTGTCATTATTGGCTGTTACCCCTTTACGTCTCACCAGCAGGTAGAGGGGACACAGTTCTTAAAAACCCCGTCAGCATTTATTGTTTGTAGACATTTTGCTGATGGTCAGTCGACTGGTCTAAGTTGAAACTTTTTGTAGATTAGATTGCATGGGTCTAACACTCCCTGAGGTTGAGCTTTTATCCATTTTCCTTTTTTTTTAAAAGAGCGTGAGTAAAACTTAACTCCTCATACTCTCTTCTTGAAACATTTGCCTGTTTTGAATTTTTTTGTCCATTTCCTACTACAGCACAATTTTTTAGGGCAGGTGTCCTTCACAGCCCTGAGTCCTTGTGAATTTTAAGTGACCATTAGCTGTGAGTTTAAAGCTGCTCTTGCAGGAAACGGCCACAAGGTGGCAGCAATTCTCCTTTACCAAATTTGGTAACTGGGGAAACAGAGCCTTAATGGAAGTGGTGTTCTAGGTTGTAAATTCGAATGGAATGTGCCAGGAAAAAAGCACTTTATGTTTATGTCTCATTACTTCTTGTTCATAATTGTAATTTACTTTTTATTTTTTATCCCAGCAAATTTGATTACAATGGTTTGTTTGTTCTAGGTGTGCAAGATGTGGTTCTTTCACACATATATGTGTATCTATTCTTCCTCGCATCCTTTTCCCATATAGGTTATGACACGATGTTGAGTAGTCTTCTCCTGGTCTTCCGTACGTCTTTGGTGATTATATATTTCACATGGTATGTATATCTCTGTTAACCCCAATATGGTAATGTATCCAATCCTCATCCCTTTCTATTTGGTGAACCATCAGTTTTTTTAATGAATCTGTGATTGCCTTTCTCTGTGGAAATATCTTCATTGGTATCAATTTTTAAGTAACTCCTAAAAGTGATATGATAGGATATGTGTCTTTTGCTTTCTCACTTACTACAGGTGGCGTGATTACGTCTAGACTCATGTATGGTGCTGTAAATGGCATTGTTTCTTTTTTTTCACTAGCGAATATTCCATCTGTACATGGAGGAGTTCTTCTTTTTCCACCCATCTGTTGGTGGACTTTTTGGTTACTTCCATATCTTGGCTATTGTAATACTGTGCCATGCAGATTTGCCTGCCTGTGTCTTTCCAATTCTTTCTTCTTAGATTATAGGTCGAGGAGTGGGCCTGCTGGATCATACGGTAGCTCAATGTTTACCTTTTTAAGGCACCTCCATTCTGTTCTCATTCGTGGCCCTTTTCAAGTTATGTCCCACTTGAAGTTGAGGGTATGCATTTCTCCACAACACCTTCAGCATTTATTGTTTGTAGTTTCCTTGCTGATGGTTATTCTGACAAGTGTGAGCTGATACCTCTTTGTGGTTGAATTCGCCTGTGCCTCATAATCCGTTGAAATTGAGCTTTAAGGCATGTCCTTTTTATTTTTCAACCTCTGATTGCCCCTTAGTTCTTCAAAGTGTTCTCTTAAAGTATGTGTCACATTTTGAAATGTTTTGGCCATTACCTCCCTCAAGACATTTTGAGGGCAGGTTTCATTTACAGTTCTGCAGTACTTGTTCCTATGAAATGACCATTAGCACAGGCTTTAAAGCTGCTTTTGCAGGTAAATGCCAGAGGGCGGCAGCCTTTCTATGTCCCCACCATGGTAACTAGGGAAAAGCCCTTGCGGCCTGTGGTGTTTCTCGGTTATAAATTAGAGTGGAGTGTGCCCGGACAAACCCACACAAGCTGATGTCTCCTTACTTTTGTTGGATTTTTAAATTTAATTTTTAGTTTTTATTGGAGTAATTCCCCAGTGTGCACGTGGACCACTTCTACTTTGCACATTCCTCGGTTGATGGACATTTTCATTGCTTCCAAGTGTTGGCTATGGTAAATATTGTTGGAGTGCAGGATTGCCAGCCTGTGACTTTTTGATTCTCATTTTCTCAGTTGATAGGCCCAGCAGTGGGTGTGATTGATTGACTGGTAGCACCGTGTTTCCCTTTTCAAAGCACCTTCTTTGTGTTTTCATTAGTGGCTCTTACCACGTCCCCCTTAGAATCGAGTGTATGCATTTCTCCACAATCGATTTAGCATTTATTGTTTGCTGCCTTTATGCTAATGGCCCTACTGGCTGCTGTGTGCTGATAGGGTTTTGTACTTTGGGTTTGCATGTCTTTGAAAATTCGTAAAACTCATCATTTTTCTCCACCGTTTTCTTTTCTGTTAAAAAAAAGGAAACAATTGGGAGTACAATATATCTCTTGAAACTATCTTCTTGGAAGGTTGCCCTATTTTGAAATTTTTGGTCGATTTTCCACCCCAGAATTTTTTTAGAGAGCAGGTGTTATTTCCCGAACTGCAAGTTTGGTGAATATTTAGTGACCTTTAGCAATGGGTTTAAAGCTGCTGTTGTGGGAAGTGGCCTCAAGCAGGCAGCATTTCTCCACTCCCAAATCTGGGTAGTAGGGCAGCAGAGCCTTTCTGGAAGTCGTGTTCCTAGGTTGTAAATTAAATTGGAATGTGCCTGGAGAAACCCCCATAAGTTTATGTCTCATTATTTCTTCTTGGTTTTAAAATTTTTTTTAATTGTGGTAAAGCTTCGAATATTGTCTGTCCTAGGTGTACACAATCTGGTTCATTTGTACATTATATATGTCTATTCAAGTACAGATCCTCTTCCCATGTAAAATGTTACAGAGGGTTCCACAGACCTCCCTTGCTCCATGGTCGGTCTTTTTGAGATATGTATATACTATGTGTTTGTATACATAGAGCAACACTAATCTTAACTTATCCATTCCCCCCACCTTTCCTTTTAGATGAGCATAGTTTGTTTTCTAAGTCTGTGAGTGTCTTTCTCTGTGGAAATATATTCATTTGTGTCAGTTATTAGATAACGCCTATAAGTGATATCATAGAATACAGGTCTTTGGTTTCCGAGTTACCTCATGTTTCGTGATTATCTCCAGACTCATTTGTGGTGCCTCAAAGAGCAATGGTTCATTGTTTTCCATGGCTAATATTCCATTGTGTACATGGACCACTTCTTTTTTATCCATTCACCTCTTGTTGGATATTTTGATTGCTTCACTGTCTTGGCTAATGTGAATAAGGCTGCACTGCAGTTTTGCGGCCTGTGTCTTCTCGATTCTTGGCTTCTCAGGTGAGAGGTCCAATGGTGTGCCTGCTGGATTGAATGGTACCTCCATTTTTACTTTTAAACACAGCTCCTTTCTCTTCTCATTATTGGCTGTTACCCCTTTACGTCTCACCAGCAGGTAGAGGGGACACAGTTCTTAAAAACCCCGTCAGCATTTATTGTTTGTAGACATTTTGCTGATGGTCAGTCGACTGGTCTAAGTTGAAACTTTTTGTAGATTAGATTGCATGGGTCTAACACTCCCTGAGGTTGAGCTTTTATCCATTTTCCTTTTTTTTTTTTAAAAGAGCGTGAGTAAAACTTAACTCCTCATACTCTCTTCTTGAAACATTTGCCTGTTTTGAATTTTTTTGTCCATTCCCTACTTCAGCACAATTTTTTAGGGCAGGTGTCCTTTACAGCCCTGAGTCCTTGTGAATGTTAAGTGACCATTAGCTGTGAGTTTAAAGCTGCTCTTGCAGGAAACGGCCACAAGGTGGCAGCATTTCTCCTTTACCAAATTTGGTAACTGGGGAAACAGAGCCTTAATGGAAGTGGTGTTCTAGGTTGTAAATTCGAATGGAATGTGCCAGGAAAAAAGCACTTTATGTTTATGTCTCTTTACTTCTTGTTCATAATTGTAATTTACTTTTTATTTTTTATCCCAGCAAATTGGATTACATTGGTTTGTTTGTTCTAGGTGTGCAAGATGTGGTTCTTTCACACATATACGTGTATCTATTCTTCCTCGCATCCTTTTCCCATGTAGGTTATGACACAATGTTGAGTAGTCTTCTCCTGGTCTTCCGTACGTCTTTGGTGATTATATATTTCACATGGTATGTATATCTCTGTTAACCCCAATATGGTAATGTATCCAATCCTCATCCCTTTCTATTTGGTGAACCATCAGATTTTTTAATGAATCTGTGATTGCCTTTCTCTGTGGAAATATCTTCATTGGTATCAATTTTTAAGTAACTCCTAAAAGTGATATGATAGGATATGTGTCTTTTGCTTTCTCACTTACTACAGGTGGCGTGATTACGTCTAGACTCATGTATGGTGCTGTAAATGGCATTGTTTCATTTTTTTCACTAGCGAATATTCCATCTGTACATGGAGGAGTTCTTCTTTGTCCACCCATCTGTTGATGGACTTTTTGGTTACTTCCATATCTTGGCTATTGTAATATTGTGCCATGCAGATTTGCCTGCCTGTGTCTTTCCAATTCTTTCTTCTTAGATTATAGGTCGAGGAGTGGGCCTGCTGGATCATATGGTAGCTCAATGTTTACCTTTTTAAGGCACCTCCATTCTGTTCTCATTCGTGGCCCTTTTCAAGTTACGTCCCACTTGAAGTTAAGGGTATGCATTTCTCCACAACACCTTCAGCATTTATTGTTTGTAGTTTCCTTGCTGATAGTTATTCTGACAAGTGTGAGCTGATACCTCTTTGTGGTTGAATTCGCCTGTGCCTCATAATCCGTTGAAATTGAGCTTTAAGGCATGTCCTTTTTATTTTTCAACCTGTGATTACCCCTTAGTTCTTCAAAGTGTTCTCTTAAAGTATGTGTCTCATTTTGAAATATTTTGGCCATTACCTCCCTCAAGACATTTTGAGGGCAGGTTTCATTTACAGTTCTGCAGTACTTGTTCCTATGAAATGACCATTAGCACAGGCTTTAAAGCTGCTTTTGCAGGTAAATGCCAGAGGGCGGCAGCCTTTGTATGTCCCCACCATGGTAACTAGGGAAAAGCCCTTGCGGCCTGTGGTGTTTCTCGGTTATAAATTAGAGTGGAGTGTGCCCGGACAAACCCACACAAGCTGATGTCTCCTTACTTTTGTTGGATTTTTAAATTTAATTTTTAGTTTTTATTGGAGTAATTCCCCAGTGTGCACGTGGATCACTTCTACTTTGCGCATTCCTCGGTTGATGGACATTTTCATTGCTTCCAAGTGTTGGCTATGGTAAATATTGTTGGAGTGCAGGATTGCCAGCCTGTGACTTTTTGATTCTCATTTTCTCAGGTGATAGGCCCAGCAGTGGGTGTGATTGATTGACTGGTAGCACCGTGTTTCCCTTTTCAAAGCACATTCTTTGGGTTTCATTAGTGGCTCTTACCACGTCCCCCTCAGAATCGAGGGTATGCATTTCTCCACAATCGATTTAGCATTTATAGTTTGCTGCCTTTATGCTAATGGCCCTACTGGCTGCTGTGTGCTTATAGGGTTTTGTAATTTGGGTTTGCATGTCTTTGAAAATTCGTAAAACTCATCATTTTTCTCCACCGTTTTCTTTTCTGTTAAAAAAAAGGAAACAGTTGGGAGTACAATATATCTCTTGAAATTTTCTTCTTGGAAGGTTGCCCTATTTTGAAATTTTTGGTCGATTTTCCACCCCAGAATTTTTTTAGAGAGCAGGTGTCATTTCCCGAACTGCAAGTTTGGTGAATATTTAGTGACCCTTAGCAATGGGTTTAAAGCTGCTGTTGTGGGAAGTGGCCTCAAGCAGGCAGCATTTCTCCACTCCCAAATCTGGGTACTAGGGCAGCAGAGCCTTTCTGGAAGTCGTGTTCCTAGGTTGTAAATTAAATTGGAATGTGCCTGGAGAAACCCCCATAAGTTTATGTCTCATTATTTCTTCTTGGTTTTAAAATTTTTTTTAATTGGGGTAAAGCTTCGAATATTGTCTGTCCTAGGTGTACACAATTTGGTTCATTTGTACATTATATATGTCTATTCAAGTACAGATCCTCTTCCCATGTAAAATGTTACAGAGGGTTCCACAGACCTCCCTTGCTCCATGGTCGGTCTTTTTGAGATATGTATATACTATGTGTTTGTATACATAGAGCAACACTAATCTTAACTTATCCATTCCCCCCACCTTTCCTTTTAGATGAGCATAGTTTGTTTTCAAGTCTGTGAGTGTCTTTCTCTGTGGAAATATATTCATTTGTGTCAGTTATTAGATAACGCCTATAAGTGATATCATAGAATACAGGTCTTTGGTTTCCGAGTTACCTCATGTTTCGTGATTATCTCCAGACTCATTTGTGGTGCCTCAAAGAGCAATGGTTCATTGTTTTCCATGGCTAATATTCCATTGTGTACATGGACCACTTCTTCTTTATCCATTCACCTCTTGTTGGATATTTTGATTGCTTCACTGTCTTGGCTATTGTGAATAAGGCTGCACTGCAGCTTTTGCGGCCTGTGTCTTCTCGATTCTTGTCTTCTCAGGTGAGAGGTCCAATGGTGCGCCTGCTGGCTTGAATGGTACCTCCATTTTTACTTTTAAACACAGCTCCTTTCTCTTCTCATTATTGGCTGTTACCCCTTTACGTCTCACCAGCAGGTAGAGGGGATACAGTTCTTGAAAACCCCGTCAGCATTTATTGTTTGTAGACATTTTGCTGATGGTCAGTCGACTGGTCTAAGTTGAAACTTTTTGTAGATTAGATTGCATGGGTCTAACACTCCCTGAGGTTGAGCTTTTATCCATTTTCCTTTTTTTTTTAAAAGAGCGTGAGTAAAACTTAACTCCTCATACTCTCTTCTTGAAACATTTGCCTGTTTTGAATTTTTTTGTCCATTCCCTACTTCAGCACAATTTTTTAGGGCAGGTGTCCTTTACAGCCCTGAGTCCTTGTGAATGTTAAGTGACCATTAGCTGTGAGTTTAAAGCTGCTCTTGTAGGAAACGGCCACAAGTTGGCAGCATTTCTCCTTTACCAAATTTGGTAACTGGGGAAACAGAGCCTTAATGGAAGTGGTGTTCTAGGTTGTAAATTCGAATGGAATGTGCCAGGAAAAAAGCACTTTATGTTTATGTCTCATTACTTCTTGTTCATAATTGTAATTTACTTTTTATTTTTTATCCCAGCAAATTTGATTACAATGGTTTGTTTGTTCTAGGTGTGCAAGATGTGGTTCTTTCACACATATACGTGTATCTATTCTTCCTCGCATCCTTTTCCCATGTAGGTTATGACACAATGTTGAGTAGTCTTCTCCTGGTCTTCCATACGCCTTTGGTGATTATATATTTCACATGGTATGTATATCTCTGTTAACCCCAATATGGTAATGTATCCAATCCTCATCCCTTTCTATTTGGTGAACCATAAGTTTTTTTTAATGAATCTGTGATTGCCTTTCTCTGTGGAAATATCTTCATTGGTATCAATTTTTAAGTAACTCCTAAAAGTGATATGATAGGATATGTGTCTTTTGCTTTCTCACTTACTACAGGTGGCGTGATTACGTCTAGACTCATGTATGGTGCTGCAAATGGCATTGTTTCATTTTTTTCACTAGCGAATATTCCATCTGTACATGGAGGAGTTCTTCTTTGTCCACCCATCTGTTGGTGGACTTCTTGGTTACTTCCGTATCTTGGCTATTGTAATAATGTGCCATGCAGATTTGCCTGCCTGTGTCTTTCCAATTCTTTCTTCTTAGATTATAGGTCGAGGAGTGGGCCTGCTGGATCATACGGTAGCTCAATGTTTACCTTTTTAAGGCACCTCCACTCTGTTCTCATTCGTGGCCCTTTTCAAGTTACGTCCCACTTGAAGTTGAGGGTATGCATTTCTCCACAACACCTTCAGCATTTATTGTTTGTAGTTTCCTTGCTGATAGTTATTCTGACAAGTGTGAGCTGATACCTCTTTGTGGTTGAATTCGCCTGTGCCTCATAATCCGTTGAAATTGAGCTTTAAGGCATGTCCTTTTTATTTTTCAACCTGTGATTACCCCTTAGTTCTTCAAAGTGTTCTCTTAAAGTATGTGTCTCATTTTGAAATATTTTGGCCATTACCTCCCTCAAGACATTTTGAGGGCAGGTTTCATTTACAGTTCTGCAGTACTTGTTCCTATGAAATGACCATTAGCACAGGCTTTAAAGCTGCTTTTGCAGGTAAATGCCAGAGGGCGGCAGCCTTTCTATGTCCCCACCATGGTAACTAGGGAAAAGCCCTTGCGGCCTGTGGTGTTTCTCGGTTATAAATTAGAGTGGTGTGTGCCCGGACAAACCCACACAAGCTGATGTCTCCTTACTTTTGTTGGATTTTTAAATTTAATTTTTAGTTTTTATTGGAGTAATTCCCCAGTGTGCACGTGGACCACTTCTACTTTGCGCATTCCTCAGTTGATGGACATTTTCATTGCTTCCAAGTGTTGGCTATGGTAAATATTGTTGGAGTGCAGGATTGCCAGCCTGTGACTTTTTGATTCTCATTTTCTCAGTTGATAGGCCCAGCAGTGGGTGTGATTGATTGACTGGTAGCACCGTGTTTCCCTTTTCAAAGCACCTTCTTTGTGTTTTCATTAGTGCCTCTTACCACGTCCCCCTTAGAATCGAGGGTATGCATGTCTCCACAATCGATTTAGCATTTATTGTTTGCTGCCTTTATGCTAATGGCCCTACTGGCTGCTGTATGCTGATAGGGTTTTGTAATTTGGGTTTGCATGTCTTTGAAAATTCGTAAAACTCATCATGTTTCTCCACCGTTTTCTTTTCTGTTAAAAAAAAGGAAACAGTTGGGAGTACAATATATCTCTTGAAAATGTCTTCTTGGAAGGTTGCCCTATTTTGAAATTTTTGGTCGATTTTCCACCTCAGAATTTTTTTAGAGAGCAGGTGTCATTTCCCGAACTGCAAGTTTGGTGAATATTTAGTGACCATTAGCAATGGGTTTAAAGCTGCTGTTGTGGGAAGTGGCCTCAAGTAGGCAGCATTTCTCCACTCCCAAATGTGGGTACTAGGGCAGCAGAGCCTTTCTGGAAGTCGTGTTCCTAGGTTGTAAATTAAATTGGAATGTGCCTGGAGAAACCCCCATAAGTTTATGTCTCATTATTTCTTCTTGGTTTTAAAATTTTTTTTAATTGTGGTAAAGCTTCGAATATTGTCTGTCCTAGGTGTACACAATCTGGTTCATTTGTACATTATATATGTCTATTCAAGTACAGATCCTCTTCCCATGTAAAATGTTACAGAGGGTTCCACAGACCTCCCTTGCTCCATGGTCGGTCTTTTTGAGATATGTATATACTATGTGTTTGTATACATATAGCAACACTAATCTTAACTTATCCATTCCCCCACCTTTCCTTTTAGATGAGCATAGTTTGTTTTCTAAGTCTGTGAGTGTCTTTCTCTGTGGAAATATATTCATTCGTGTCAGTTATTAGATAACGCCTATAAGTGATATCATAGAATACAGGTCTTTGGTTTCCGAGTTACCTCATGTTTCGTGATTATCTCCAGACTCATTTGTGGTGCCTCAAAGAGCAATGGTTCATTGTTTTCCATGGCTAATATTCCATTGTGTACATGGACCACTTCTTCTTTATCCATTCACCTCTTGTTGGATATTTTGATTGCTTCACTGTCTTGGCTAATGTGAATAAGGCTGCACTGCAGTTTTGCGGCCTGTGTCTTCTCGATTCTTGGCTTCTCAGGTGAGAGGTCCAATGGTGTGCCTGCTGGATTGAATGGTACCTCCATTTTTACTTTTAAACACAGCTCCTTTCTCTTCTCATTATTGGCTGTTACCCCTTTAGGTCTCACCAGCAGGTAGAGGGGACACAGTTCTTAAAAACCCCGTCAGCATTTATTGTTTGTAGACATTTTGCTGATGGTCAGTCGACTGGTCTAAGTTGAAACTTTTTGTAGATTAGATTGCATGGGTCTAACACTCCCTGAGGTTGAGCTTTTATCCATTTTCCTTTTTTTTAAAAAGAGCGTGAGTAAAACTTAACTCCTCATACTCTCTTCTTGAAACATTTGCCTGTTTTGAATTTTTTGTCCATTTCCTACTTCAGCACAATTTTTTAGGGCAGGTGTCCTTCACAGCCCTGAGTCCTTGTGAATTTTAAGTGACCATTAGCTGTGAGTTTAAAGCTGCTCTTGCAGGAAACGGCCACAAGGTGGCAGCAATTCTCCTTTACCAAATTTGGTAAGTGGGGAAACAGAGCCTTAATGGAAGTGGTGTTCTAGGTTGTAAATTCGAATGGAATGTGCCAGGAAAAAAGCACTTTATGTTTATGTCTCATTACTTCTTGTTCATAATTGTAATTTACTTTTTATTTTTTATCCCAGCAAATTTGATTACAATGGTTTGTTTGTTCTAGGTGTGCAAGATGTGGTTCTTTCACACATATACGTGTATCTATTCTTCCTCGCATCCTTTTCCCATGTAGGTTATGACACAATGTTGAGTAGTCTTCTCCTGGTCTTCCGTACGCCTTTGGTGATTATATATTTCACATGGTATGTATATCTCTGTTAACCCCAATATGGTAATGTATCCAATCCTCATCCCTTTCTATTTGGTGAACCATAAGTTTTTTTTAATGAATCTGTGATTGCCTTTCTCTGTGGAAATATCTTCATTGGTATCAATTTTTAAGTAACTCCTAAAAGTGATATGATAGGATATGTGTCTTTTGCTTTCTCACTTACTACAGGTGGCGTGATTACGTCTAGACTCATGTATGGTGCTGCAAATGGCATTGTTTCATTTTTTTCACTAGCGAATATTCCATCTGTACATGGAGGAGTTCTTCTTTGTCCACCCATCTGTTGGTGGACTTCTTGGTTACTTCCGTATCTTGGCTATTGTAATAATGTGCCATGCAGATTTGCCTGCCTGTGTCTTTCCAATTCTTTCTTCTTAGATTATAGGTCGAGGAGTGGGCCTGCTGGATCATACGGTAGCTCAATGTTTACCTTTTTAAGGCACCTCCACTCTGTTCTCATTCGTGGCCCTTTTCAAGTTACGTCCCACTTGAAGTTGAGGGTATGCATTTCTCCACAACATCTTCAGCATTTATTGTTTGTAGTTTCCTTGCTGATAGTTATTCTGACAAGTGTGAGCTGATACCTCTTTGTGGTTGAATTCGCCTGTGCCTCATAATCCGTTGAAATTGAGCTTTAAGGCATGTCCTTTTTATTTTTCAACCTGTGATTACCCCTTAGTTCTTCAAAGTGTTCTCTTAAAGTATGTGTCTCATTTTGAAATATTTTGGCCATTACCTCCCTCAAGACATTTTGAGGGCAGGTTTCATTTACAGTTCTGCAGTACTTGTTCCTATGAAATGACCATTAGCACAGGCTTTAAAGCTGCTTTTGCAGGTAAAGGCCAGAGGGCGGCAGCCTTTGTATGTCCCCACCATGGTAACTAGGGAAAAGCCCTTGCGGCCTGTGGTGTTTCTCGGTTATAAATTAGAGTGGAATGTGCCCGGACAAACCCACACAAGCTGATGTCTCCTTACTTTTGTTGGATTTTTAAATTTAATTTTTAGTTTTTATTGGAGTAATTCCCCAGTGTGCACGTGGATCACTTCTACTTTGCGCATTTCTCGGTTGATGGACATTTTCATTGCTTCCAAGTGTTGGCTATGGTAAATATTGTTGGAGTGCAGGATTGCCAGCCTGTGACTTTTTGATTCTCATTTTCTCAGGTGATAGGCCCAGCAGTGGGTGTGATTGATTGACTGGTAGCACCGTGTTTCCCTTTTCAAAGCACATTCTTTGGGTTTCATTAGTGGCTCTTACCACGTCCCCCTCAGAATCGAGGGTATGCATTTCTCCACAATCGATTTAGCATTTATAGTTTGCTGCCTTTATGCTAATGGCCCTACTGGCTGCTGTGTGCTTATAGGGTTTTGTAATTTGGGTTTGCATGTCTTTGAAAATTCGTAAAACTCATCATGTTTCTCCACCGTTTTCTTTTCTGTTAAAAAAAAAGGAAACAGTTGGGAGTACAATATATCTCTTGAAATTTTCTTCTTGGAAGGTTGCCCTATTTTGAAATTTTTGGTCGATTTTCCACCCCAGAATTTTTTTAGAGAGCAGGTGTCATTTCCCGAACTGCAAGTTTGGTGAATATTTAGTGACCCTTAGCAATGGGTTTAAAGCTGCTGTTGTGGGAAGTGGCCTCAAGCAGGCAGCATTTCTCCACTCCCAAATCTGGGTACTAGGGCAGCAGAGCCTTTCTGGAAGTCGTGTTCCTAGGTTGTAAATTAAATTGGAATGTGCCTGGAGAAACCCCCATAAGTTTATGTCTCATTATTTCTTCTTGGATTTAAAAATTTTTTTTAATTGGGGTAAAGCTTCGAATATTGTCTGTCCTAGGTGTACACAATCTGGTTCATTTGTACATTATATATGTCTATTCAAGTACAGATCCTCTTCCCATGTAAAATGTTACAGAGGGTTCCACAGACCTCCCTTGCTCCATGGTCGGTCTTTTTGAGATATGTATATACTATGTGTTTGTATACATAGAGCAACACTAATCTTAACTTATCCATTCCCCCCACCTTTCCTTTTAGATGAGCATAGTTTGTTTTCTAAGTCTGTGAGTGTCTTTCTCTGTGGAAATATATTCATTTGTGTCAGTTATTAGATAACACCTATAAGTGATATCATAGAATACAGGTCTTTGGTTTCCGAGTTACCTCATGTTTCGTGATTATCTCCAGACTCATTTGTGGTGCCTCAAAGAGCAATGGTTCATTGTTTTCCATGGCTAATATTCCATTGTGTACATGGACCACTTCTTCTTTATCCATTCACCTCTTGTTGGATATTTTGATTGCTTCACTGTCTTGGCTAATGTGAATAAGGCTGCACTGCAGTTTTGCGGCCTGTGTCTTCTCGATTCTTGTCTTCTCAGGTGAGAGGTCCAATGGTGCGCCTGCTGGATTGAATGGTACCTCCATTTTTACTTTTAAACACAGCTCCTTTCTCTTCTCATTATTGGCTGTTACCCCTTTACGTCTCACCAGCAGGTAGAGGGGACACAGTTCTTAAAAACCCCGTCAGCATTTATTGTTTGTAGACATTTTGCTGATGGTCAGTCGACTGGTCTAAGTTGAAACTTTTTGTAGATTAGATTGCATGGGTCTAACACTCCCTGAGGTTGAGCTTTTATCCATTTTCCTTTTTTTTTTTTTAAAGAGCGTGAGTAAAACTTAACTCCTCATACTCTCTTCTTGAAACATTTGCCTGTTTTGAAATTTTTTGTCCATTCCCTACTTCAGCACAATTTTTTAGGGCAGGTGTCCTTTACAGCCCTGAGTCCTTGTGAATGTTAAGTGACCATTAGCTGTGAGTTTAAAGCTGCTCTTGCAGGAAACGGCCACAAGGTGGCAGCATTTCTCCTTTACCAAATTTGGTAACTGGGGAAACAGAGCCTTAATGGAAGTGGTGTTCTAGGTTGTAAATTCGAATGGAATGTGCCAGGAAAAAAGCACTTTATGTTTATGTCTCTTTACTTCTTGTTCATAATTGTAATTTACTTTTTATTTTTTATCCCAGCAAATTGGATTACATTGGTTTGTTTGTTCTAGGTGTGCAAGATGTGGTTCTTTCACACATATACGTGTATCTATTCTTCCTCGCATCCTTTTCCCATGTAGGTTATGACACAATGTTGAGTAGTCTTCTCCTGGTCTTCCGTACGTCTTTGGTGATTATATATTTCACATGGTATGTATATCTCTGTTAACCCCAATATGGTAATGTATCCAATCCTCATCCCTTTCTATTTGCTGAACCATCAGATTTTTTAATGAATCTGGGATTGCCTTTCTCTGTGGAAATATCTTCATTGGTATCAATTTTTAAGTAACTCCTAAAAGTGATATGATAGGATATGTGTCTTTTGCTTTCTCACTTACTACAGGTGTCGTGATTACATCTAGACTCATGTATGGTGCTGTAAATGGCATTGTTTCATTTTTTTCACTAGCGAATATTCCATCTGTACATGGAGGAGTTCTTCTTTGTCCACCCATCTGTTGATGGACTTTTTGGTTACTTCCATATCTTGGCTATTGTAATACTGTGCCATGCAGATTTGCCTGCCTGTGTCTTTCCAATTCTTTCTTCTTAGATTATAGGTCGAGGAGTGGGCCTGCTGGATCATATGGTAGCTCAATGTTTACCTTTTTAAGGCACCTCCATTCTGTTCTCATTCGTGGCCCTTTTCAAGTTACGTCCCACTTGAAGTTGAGGGTATGCATTTCTCCACAACACCTTCAGCATTTATTGTTTGTAGTTTCCTTGCTGATGGTTATTCTGACAAGTGTGAGCTGATACCTCTTTGTGGTTGAATTCGCCTGTGCCTCATAATCCGTTGAAATTGAGCTTTAAGGCATGTCCTTTTTATTTTTCAACCTGTGATTACCCCTTAGTTCTTCAAAGTGTTCTCTTAAAGTATGTGTCACATTTTGAAATGTTTTGGCCATTACCTCCCTCAAGACATTTTGAGGGTAGCTTTCATTTACAGTTCTGCAGTACTTGTTCCTATGAAATGACCATTAGCACAGGCTTTAAAGCTGCTTTTGCAGGTAAATGCCAGAGGGCGGCAGCCTTTCTATGTCCCCACCATGGTAACTAGGGAAAAGCCCTTGCGGCCTGTGGTGTTTCTCGGTTATAAATTAGAGTGGAGTGTGCCCGGACAAACCCACACAAGCTGATGTCTCCTTACTTTTGTTGGATTTTTAAATTTAATTTTTAGTTTTTATTGGAGTAATTCCCCAGTGTGCACGTGGACCACTTCTACTTTGCGCATTCCTCAGTTGATGGACATTTTCATTGCTTCCAAGTGTTGGCTCTGGTAAATATTGTTGGAGTGCAGGATTGCCAGCCTGTGACTTTTTGATTCTCATTTTCTCAGTTGATAGGCCCAGCAGTGGGTGTGATTGATTGACTGGTAGCACCGTGTTTCCCTTTTCAAAGCACCTTCTTTGTGTTTTCATTAGTGGCTCTTACCACGTCCCCCTTAGAATCGAGGGTATGCATTTCTCCACAATCGATTTAGCATTTATTGTTTGCTGCCTTTATGCTAATGGCCCTACTGGCTGCTGTGTGCTGATAGGGTTTTGTAATTTGGGTTTGCATGTCTTTGAAAATTCGTAAAACTCATCATGTTTCTCCACCGTTTTCTTTTCTGTTAAAAAAAAGGAAAGAGTTGGGAGTACAATATATCTCTTGAAAATGTCTTCTTGGAAGGTTGCCCTATTTTGAAATTTTTGGTCGATTTTCCACCTCAGAATTTTTTTAGAGAGCAGGTGTCATTTCCCGAACTGCAAGTTTGGTGAATATTTAGTGACCATTAGCAATGGGTTTAAAGCTGCTGTTGTGGGAAGTGGCCTCAAGTAGGCAGCATTTCTCCACTCCCAAATGTGGGTACTAGGGCAGCAGAGCCTTTCTGGAAGTCGTGTTCCTAGGTTGTAAATTAAATTGGAATGTGCCTGGAGAAACCCCCATAAGTTTATGTCTCATTAATTCTTCTTGGTTTTAAAATTTTTTTTAATTGGGGTAAAGCTTCGAATATTGTCTGTCCTAGGTGTACACAATCTGGTTCATTTGTACATTATATATGTCTATTCAAGTACAGATCCTCTTCCCATGTAAAATGTTACAGAGGGTTCCACAGACCTCCCTTGCTCCATGGTCGGTCTTTTTGAGATATGTATATACTATGTGTTTGTATACATAGAGCAACACTAATCTTAACTTATCCATTCCCCCCACCTTTCCTTTTAGATGAGCATAGTTTGTTTTCAAGTCTGTGAGTGTCTTTCTCTGTGGAAATATATTCATTTGTGTCAGTTATTAGATAACGCCTATAAGTGATATCATAGAATACAGGTCTTTGGTTTCCGAGTT
This sequence comes from Eschrichtius robustus, assembly GCF_028021215.1. Taxonomy (NCBI): domain Eukaryota; kingdom Metazoa; phylum Chordata; class Mammalia; order Artiodactyla; family Eschrichtiidae; genus Eschrichtius; species Eschrichtius robustus. Next base: position 79,531,315 of record NC_090832.1, read on the forward strand.
ACCTCATGTTTCGTGATTATCTCCAGACTCATTTGTGGTGCCTCAAAGAGCAATGGTTCATTGTTTTCCATGGCTAATATTCCATTGTGTACATGGACCACTTCTTCTTTATCCATTCACCTCTTGTTGGATATTTTGATTGCTTCACTGTCTTGGCTATTGTGAATAAGGCTGCACTGCAGCTTTTGCGGCCTGTGTCTTCTCGATTCTTGTCTTCTCAGGTGAGAGGTCCAATGGTGCGCCTGCTGGATTGAATGGTACCTCCATTTTTACTTTTAAACACAGCTCCTTTCTCTTCTCATTATTGGCTGTTACCCCTTTACGTCTCACCAGCAGGTAGAGGGGACACAGTTCTTAAAAACCCCGTCAGCATTTATTGTTTGTAGACATTTTGCTGATGGTCAGTCGACTGGTCTAAGTTGAAACTTTTTGTAGATTAGATTGCATGGGTCTAACACTCCCTGAGGTTGAGCTTTTATCCATTTTCCTTTTTTTTTAAAAGAGCGTGAGTAAAACTTAACTCCTCATACTCTCTTCTTGAAACATTTGCCTGTTTTGAATTTTTTTGTCCATTTCCTACTACAGCACAATTTTTTAGGGCAGGTGTCCTTCACAGCCCTGAGTCCTTGTGAATTTTAAGTGACCATTAGCTGTGAGTTTAAAGCTGCTCTTGCAGGAAACGGCCACAAGGTGGCAGCAATTCTCCTTTACCAAATTTGGTAACTGGGGAAACAGAGCCTTAATGGAAGTGGTGTTCTAGGTTGTAAATTCGAATGGAATGTGCCAGGAAAAAAGCACTTTATGTTTATGTCTCATTACTTCTTGTTCATAATTGTAATTTACTTTTTATTTTTTATCCCAGCAAATTTGATTACAATGGTTTGTTTGTTCTAGGTGTGCAAGATGTGGTTCTTTCACACATATATGTGTATCTATTCTTCCTCGCATCCTTTTCCCATATAGGTTATGACACGATGTTGAGTAGTCTTCTCCTGGTCTTCCGTACGTCTTTGGTGATTATATATTTCACATGGTATGTATATCTCTGTTAACCCCAATATGGTAATGTATCCAATCCTCATCCCTTTCTATTTGGTGAACCATCAGTTTTTTTAATGAATCTGTGATTGCCTTTCTCTGTGGAAATATCTTCATTGGTATCAATTTTTAAGTAACTCCTAAAAGTGATATGATAGGATATGTGTCTTTTGATTTCTCACTTACTACAGGTGGCGTGATTACGTCTAGACTCATGTATGGTGCTGTAAATGGCATTGTTTCTTTTTTTTCACTAGCGAATATTCCATCTGTACATGGAGGAGTTCTTCTTTTTCCACCCATCTGTTGGTGGACTTTTTGGTTACTTCCATATCTTGGCTATTGTAATACTGTGCCATGCAGATTTGCCTGCCTGTGTCTTTCCAATTCTTTCTTCTTAGATTATAGGTCGAGGAGTGGGCCTGCTGGATCATACGGTAGCTCAATGTTTACCTTTTTAAGGCACCTCCATTCTGTTCTCATTCGTGGCCCTTTTCAAGTTATGTCCCACTTGAAGTTGAGGGTATGCATTTCTCCACAACACCTTCAGCATTTATTGTTTGTAGTTTCCTTGCTGATGGTTATTCTGACAAGTGTGAGCTGATACCTCTTTGTGGTTGAATTCGCCTGTGCCTCATAATCCGTTGAAATTGAGCTTTAAGGCATTTCCTTTTTATTTTTCAACCTCTGATTGCCCCTTAGTTCTTCAAAGTGTTCTCTTAAAGTATGTGTCACATTTTGAAATGTTTTGGCCATTACCTCCCTCAAGACATTTTGAGGGCAGGTTTCATTTACAGTTCTGCAGTACTTGTTCCTATGAAATGACCATTAGCACAGGCTTTAAAGCTGCTTTTGCAGGTAAATGCCAGAGGGCGGCAGCCTTTCTATGTCCCCACCATGGTAACTAGGGAAAAGCCCTTGCGGCCTGTGGTGTTTCTCGGTTATAAATTAGAGTGGAGTGTGCCCGGACAAACCCACACAAGCTGATGTCTCCTTACTTTTGTTGGATTTTTAAATTTAATTTTTAGTTTTTATTGGAGTAATTCCCCAGTGTGCACGTGGACCACTTCTAGTTTGCACATTCCTCGGTTGATGGACATTTTCATTGCTTCCAAGTGTTGGCTATGGTAAATATTGTTGGAGTGCAGGATTGCCAGCCTGTGACTTTTTGATTCTCATTTTCTCAGTTGATAGGCCCAGCAGTGGGTGTGATTGATTGACTGGTAGCACCGTGTTTCCCTTTTCAAAGCACCTTCTTTGTGTTTTCATTAGTGGCTCTTACCACGTCCCCCTTAGAATCGAGTGTATGCATTTCTCCACAATCGATTTAGCATTTATTGTTTGCTGCCTTTATGCTAATGGCCCTACTGGCTGCTGTGTGCTGATAGGGTTTTGTAATTTGGGTTTGCATGTCTTTGAAAATTCGTAAAACTCATCATTTTTCTCCACCGTTTTCTTTTCTGTTAAAAAAAAGGAAACAATTGGGAGTACAATATATCTCTTGAAACTATCTTCTTGGAAGGTTGCCCTATTTTGAAATTTTTGGTCGATTTTCCACCCCAGAATTTTTTTAGAGAGCAGGTGTTATTTCCCGAACTGCAAGTTTGGTGAATATTTAGTGACCTTTAGCAATGGGTTTAAAGCTGCTGTTGTGGGAAGTGGCCTCAAGCAGGCAGCATTTCTCCACTCCCAAATCTGGGTAGTAGGGCAGCAGAGCCTTTCTGGAAGTCGTGTTCCTAGGTTGTAAATTAAATTGGAATGTGCCTGGAGAAACCCCCATAAGTTTATGTCTCATTATTTCTTCTTGGTTTTAAAATTTTTTTTAATTGTGGTAAAGCTTCGAATATTGTCTGTCCTAGGTGTACACAATCTGGTTCATTTGTACATTATATATGTCTATTCAAGTACAGATCCTCTTCCCATGTAAAATGTTACAGAGGGTTCCACAGACCTCCCTTGCTCCATGGTCGGTCTTTTTGAGATATGTATATACTATGTGTTTGTATACATAGAGCAACACTAATCTTAACTTATCCATTCCCCCCACCTTTCCTTTTAGATGAGCATAGTTTGTTTTCTAAGTCTGTGAGTGTCTTTCTCTGTGGAAATATATTCATTTGTGTCAGTTATTAGATAACGCCTATAAGTGATATCATAGAATACAGGTCTTTGGTTCCCGAGTTACCTCATGTTTCGTGATTATCTCCAGACTCATTTGTGGTGCCTCAAAGAGCAATGGTTCATTGTTTTCCATGGCTAATATTCCATTGTGTACATGGACCACTTCTTTTTTATCCATTCACCTCTTGTTGGATATTTTGATTGCTTCACTGTCTTGGCTAATGTGAATAAGGCTGCACTGCAGTTTTGCGGCCTGTGTCTTCTCGATTCTTGGCTTCTCAGGTGAGAGGTCCAATGGTGTGCCTGCTGGATTGAATGGTACCTCCATTTTTACTTTTAAACACAGCTCCTTTCTCTTCTCATTATTGGCTGTTACCCCTTTACGTCTCACCAGCAGGTAGAGGGGACACAGTTCTTAAAAACCCCGTCAGCATTTATTGTTTGTAGACATTTTGCTGATGGTCAGTCGACTGGTCTAAGTTGAAACTTTTTGTAGATTAGATTGCATGGGTCTAACACTCCCTGAGGTTGAGCTTTTATCCATTTTCCTTTTTTTTTTTTAAAAGAGCGTGAGTAAAACTTAACTCCTCATACTCTCTTCTTGAAACATTTGCCTGTTTTGAATTTTTTTGTCCATTCCCTACTTCAGCACAATTTTTTAGGGCAGGTGTCCTTTACAGCCCTGAGTCCTTGTGAATGTTAAGTGACCATTAGCTGTGAGTTTAAAGCTGCTCTTGCAGGAAACGGCCACAAGGTGGCAGCATTTCTCCTTTACCAAATTTGGTAACTGGGGAAACAGAGCCTTAATGGAAGTGGTGTTCTAGGTTGTAAATTCGAATGGAATGTGCCAGGAAAAAAGCACTTTATGTTTATGTCTCTTTACTTCTTGTTCATAATTGTAATTTACTTTTTATTTTTTATCCCAGCAAATTGGATTACATTGGTTTGTTTGTTCTAGGTGTGCAAGATGTGGTTCTTTCACACATATACGTGTATCTATTCTTCCTCGCATCCTTTTCCCATGTAGGTTATGACACAATGTTGAGTAGTCTTCTCCTGGTCTTCCGTACGTCTTTGGTGATTATATATTTCACATGGTATGTATATCTCTGTTAACCCCAATATGGTAATGTATCCAATCCTCATCCCTTTCTATTTGGTGAACCATCAGATTTTTTAATGAATCTGTGATTGCCTTTCTCTGTGGAAATATCTTCATTGGTATCAATTTTTAAGTAACTCCTAAAAGTGATATGATAGGATATGTGTCTTTTGCTTTCTCACTTACTACAGGTGGCGTGATTACGTCTAGACTCATGTATGGTGCTGTAAATGGCATTGTTTCATTTTTTTCACTAGCGAATATTCCATCTGTACATGGAGGAGTTCTTCTTTGTCCACCCATCTGTTGATGGACTTTTTGGTTACTTCCATATCTTGGCTATTGTAATATTGTGCCATGCAGATTTGCCTGCCTGTGTCTTTCCAATTCTTTCTTCTTAGATTATAGGTCGAGGAGTGGGCCTGCTGGATCATATGGTAGCTCAATGTTTACCTTTTTAAGGCACCTCCATTCTGTTCTCATTCGTGGCCCTTTTCAAGTTACGTCCCACTTGAAGTTGAGGGTATGCATTTCTCCACAACACCTTCAGCATTTATTGTTTGTAGTTTCCTTGCTGATAGTTATTCTGACAAGTGTGAGCTGATACCTCTTTGTGGTTGAATTCGCCTGTGCCTCATAATCCGTTGAAATTGAGCTTTAAGGCATGTCCTTTTTATTTTTCAACCTGTGATTACCCCTTAGTTCTTCAAAGTGTTCTCTTAAAGTATGTGTCTCATTTTGAAATATTTTGGCCATTACCTCCCTCAAGACATTTTGAGGGCAGGTTTCATTTACAGTTCTGCAGTACTTGTTCCTATGAAATGACCATTAGCACAGGCTTTAAAGCTGCTTTTGCAGGTAAATGCCAGAGGGCGGCAGCCTTTGTATGTCCCCACCATGGTAACTAGGGAAAAGCCCTTGCGGCCTGTGGTGTTTCTCGGTTATAAATTAGAGTGGAGTGTGCCCGGACAAACCCACACAAGCTGATGTCTCCTTACTTTTGTTGGATTTTTAAATTTAATTTTTAGTTTTTATTGGAGTAATTCCCCAGTGTGCACGTGGATCACTTCTACTTTGCGCATTCCTCGGTTGATGGACATTTTCATTGCTTCCAAGTGTTGGCTATGGTAAATATTGTTGGAGTGCAGGATTGCCAGCCTGTGACTTTTTGATTCTCATTTTCTCAGGTGATAGGCCCAGCAGTGGGTGTGATTGATTGACTGGTAGCACCGTGTTTCCCTTTTCAAAGCACATTCTTTGGGTTTCATTAGTGGCTCTTACCACGTCCCCCTCAGAATCGAGGGTATGCATTTCTCCACAATCGATTTAGCATTTATAGTTTGCTGCCTTTATGCTAATGGCCCTACTGGCTGCTGTGTGCTTATAGGGTTTTGTAATTTGGGTTTGCATGTCTTTGAAAATTCGTAAAACTCATCATTTTTCTCCACCGTTTTCTTTTCTGTTAAAAAAAAGGAAACAGTTGGGAGTACAATATATCTCTTGAAATTTTCTTCTTGGAAGGTTGCCCTATTTTGAAATTTTTGGTCGATTTTCCACCCCAGAATTTTTTTAGAGAGCAGGTGTCATTTCCCGAACTGCAAGTTTGGTGAATATTTAGTGACCCTTAGCAATGGGTTTAAAGCTGCTGTTGTGGGAAGTGGCCTCAAGCAGGCAGCATTTCTCCACTCCCAAATCTGGGTACTAGGGCAGCAGAGCCTTTCTGGAAGTCGTGTTCCTAGGTTGTAAATTAAATTGGAATGTGCCTGGAGAAACCCCCATAAGTTTATGTCTCATTATTTCTTCTTGGTTTTAAAATTTTTTTTAATTGGGGTAAAGCTTCGAATATTGTCTGTCCTAGGTGTACACAATTTGGTTCATTTGTACATTATATATGTCTATTCAAGTACAGATCCTCTTCCCATGTAAAATGTTACAGAGGGTTCCACAGACCTCCCTTGCTCCATGGTCGGTCTTTTTGAGATATGTATATACTATGTGTTTGTATACATAGAGCAACACTAATCTTAACTTATCCATTCCCCCCACCTTTCCTTTTAGATGAGCATAGTTTGTTTTCTAAGTCTGTGAGTGTCTTTCTCTGTGGAAATATATTCATTTGTGTCAGTTATTAGATAACACCTATAAGTGATATCATAGAATACAGGTCTTTGGTTTCCGAGTTACCTCATGTTTCGTGATTATCTCCAGACTCATTTGTGGTGCCTCAAAGAGCAATGGTTCATTGTTTTCCATGGCTAATATTCCATTGTGTACATGGACCACTTCTTCTTTATCCATTCACCTCTTGTTGGATATTTTGATTGCTTCACTGTCTTGGCTATTGTGAATAAGGCTGCACTGCAGCTTTTGCGGCCTGTGTCTTCTCGATTCTTGTCTTCTCAGGTGAGAGGTCCAATGGTGCGCCTGCTGGATTGAATGGTACCTCCATTTTTACTTTTAAACACAGCTCCTTTCTCTTCTCATTATTTGCTGTTACCCCTTTACGTCTCACCAGCAGGTAGAGGGGATACAGTTCTTGAAAACCCCGTCAGCATTTATTGTTTGTAGACATTTTGCTGATGGTCAGTCGACTGGTCTAAGTTGAAACTTTTTGTAGATTAGATTGCATGGGTCTAACACTCCCTGAGGTTGAGCTTTTATCCATTTTCCTTTTTTTTTTAAAAGAGCGTGAGTAAAACTTAACTCCTCATACTCTCTTCTTGAAACATTTGCCTGTTTTGAATTTTTTTGTCCATTCCGTACTTCAGCACAATTTTTTAGGGCAGGTGTCCTTTACAGCCCTGAGTCCTTGTGAATGTTAAGTGACCATTAGCTGTGAGTTTAAAGCTGCTCTTGTAGGAAACAGCCACAAGGTGGCAGCATTTCTCCTTTACCAAATTTGGTAACTGGGGAAACAGAGCCTTAATGGAAGTGGTGTTCTAGGTTGTAAATTCGAATGGAATGTGCCAGGAAAAAAGCACTTTATGTTTATATCTCATTACTTCTTGTTCATAATTGTAATTTACTTTTTATTTTTTATCCCAGCAAATTTGATTACAATGGTTTGTTTGTTCTAGGTGTGCAAGATGTGGTTCTTTCACACATATACGTGTATCTATTCTTCCTCGCATCCTTTTCCCATGTAGGTTATGACACAATGTTGAGTAGTCTTCTCCTGGTCTTCCGTACGTCTTTGGTGATTATATATTTCACATGGTATGTATATCTCTGTTAACCCCAATATGGTAATGTATCCAATCCTCATCCCTTTCTATTTGGTGAACCATCAGATTTTTTAATGAATCTGTGATTGCCTTTCTCTGTGGAAATATCTTCATTGGTATCAATTTTTAAGTAACTCCTAAAAGTGATATGATAGGATATGTGTCTTTTGCTTTCTCACTTACTACAGGTGGCGTGATTACGTCTAGACTCATGTATGGTGCTGTAAATGGCATTGTTTCATTTTTTTCACTAGCGAATATTCCATCTGTACATGGAGGAGTTCTTCTTTGTCCACCCATCTGTTGATGGACTTTTTGGTTACTTCCATATCTTGGCTATTGTAATATTGTGCCATGCAGATTTGCCTGCCTGTGTCTTTCCAATTCTTTCTTCTTAGATTATAGGTCGAGGAGTGGGCCTGCTGGATCATATGGTAGCTCAATGTTTACCTTTTTAAGGCACCTCCATTCTGTTCTCATTCGTGGCCCTTTTCAAGTTACGTCCCACTTGAAGTTGAGGGTATGCATTTCTCCACAACACCTTCAGCATTTATTGTTTGTAGTTTCCTTGCTGATAGTTATTCTGACAAGTGTGAGCTGATACCTCTTTGTGGTTGAATTCGCCTGTGCCTCATAATCCGTTGAAATTGAGCTTTAAGGCATGTCCTTTTTATTTTTCAACCTGTGATTACCCCTTAGTTCTTCAAAGTGTTCTCTTAAAGTATGTGTCTCATTTTGAAATATTTTGGCCATTACCTCCCTCAAGACATTTTGAGGGCAGGTTTCATTTACAGTTCTGCAGTACTTGTTCCTATGAAATGACCATTAGCACAGGCTTTAAAGCTGCTTTTGCAGGTAAATGCCAGAGGGCGGCAGCCTTTGTATGTCCCCACCATGGTAACTAGGGAAAAGCCCTTGCGGCCTGTGGTGTTTCTCGGTTATAAATTAGAGTGGAGTGTGCCCGGACAAACCCACACAAGCTGATGTCTCCTTACTTTTGTTGGATTTTTAAATTTAATTTTTAGTTTTTATTGGAGTAATTCCCCAGTGTGCACGTGGATCACTTCTACTTTGCGCATTCCTCGGTTGATGGACATTTTCATTGCTTCCAAGTGTTGGCTATGGTAAATATTGTTGGAGTGCAGGATTGCCAGCCTGTGACTTTTTGATTCTCATTTTCTCAGGTGATAGGCCCAGCAGTGGGTGTGATTGATTGACTGGTAGCACCGTGTTTCCCTTTTCAAAGCACATTCTTTGGGTTTCATTAGTGGCTCTTACCACGTCCCCCTCAGAATCGAGGGTATGCATTTCTCCACAATCGATTTAGCATTTATAGTTTGCTGCCTTTATGCTAATGGCCCTACTGGCTGCTGTGTGCTTATAGGGTTTTGTAATTTGGGTTTGCATGTCTTTGAAAATTCGTAAAACTCATCATTTTTCTCCACCGTTTTCTTTTCTGTTAAAAAAAAGGAAACAGTTGGGAGTACAATATATCTCTTGAAATTTTCTTCTTGGAAGGTTGCCCTATTTTGAAATTTTTGGTCGATTTTCCACCCCAGAATTTTTTTAGAGAGCAGGTGTCATTTCCCGAACTGCAAGTTTGGTGAATATTTAGTGACCCTTAGCAATGGGTTTAAAGCTGCTGTTGTGGGAAGTGGCCTCAAGCAGGCAGCATTTCTCCACTCCCAAATCTGGGTACTAGGGCAGCAGAGCCTTTCTGGAAGTCGTGTTCCTAGGTTGTAAATTAAATTGGAATGTGCCTGGAGAAACCCCCATAAGTTTATGTCTCATTATTTCTTCTTGGTTTTAAAATTTTTTTTAATTGGGGTAAAGCTTCGAATATTGTCTGTCCTAGGTGTACACAATTTGGTTCATTTGTACATTATATATGTCTATTCAAGTACAGATCCTCTTCCCATGTAAAATGTTACAGAGGGTTCCACAGACCTCCCTTGCTCCATGGTCGGTCTTTTTGAGATATGTATATACTATGTGTTTGTATACATAGAGCAACACTAATCTTAACTTATCCATTCCCCCCACCTTTCCTTTTAGATGAGCATAGTTTGTTTTCTAAGTCTGTGAGTGTCTTTCTCTGTGGAAATATATTCATTTGTGTCAGTTATTAGATAACACCTATAAGTGATATCATAGAATACAGGTCTTTGGTTTCCGAGTTACCTCATGTTTCGTGATTATCTCCAGACTCATTTGTGGTGCCTCAAAGAGCAATGGTTCATTGTTTTCCATGGCTAATATTCCATTGTGTACATGGACCACTTCTTCTTTATCCATTCACCTCTTGTTGGATATTTTGATTGCTTCACTGTCTTGGCTATTGTGAATAAGGCTGCACTGCAGCTTTTGCGGCCTGTGTCTTCTCGATTCTTGTCTTCTCAGGTGAGAGGTCCAATGGTGCGCCTGCTGGATTGAATGGTACCTCCATTTTTACTTTTAAACACAGCTCCTTTCTCTTCTCATTATTTGCTGTTACCCCTTTACGTCTCACCAGCAGGTAGAGGGGATACAGTTCTTGAAAACCCCGTCAGCATTTATTGTTTGTAGACATTTTGCTGATGGTCAGTCGACTGGTCTAAGTTGAAACTTTTTGTAGATTAGATTGCATGGGTCTAACACTCCCTGAGGTTGAGCTTTTATCCATTTTCCTTTTTTTTTTAAAAGAGCGTGAGTAAAACTTAACTCCTCATACTCTCTTCTTGAAACATTTGCCTGTTTTGAATTTTTTTGTCCATTCCGTACTTCAGCACAATTTTTTAGGGCAGGTGTCCTTTACAGCCCTGAGTCCTTGTGAATGTTAAGTGACCATTAGCTGTGAGTTTAAAGCTGCTCTTGTAGGAAACAGCCACAAGGTGGCAGCATTTCTCCTTTACCAAATTTGGTAACTGGGGAAACAGAGCCTTAATGGAAGTGGTGTTCTAGGTTGTAAATTCGAATGGAATGTGCCAGGAAAAAAGCACTTTATGTTTATATCTCATTACTTCTTGTTCATAATTGTAATTTACTTTTTATTTTTTATCCCAGCAAATTTGATTACAATGGTTTGTTTGTTCTAGGTGTGCAAGATGTGGTTCTTTCACACATATACGTGTATCTATTCTTCCTCGCATCCTTTTCCCATGTAGGTTATGACACAATGTTGAGTAGTCTTCTCCTGGTCTTCCGTACGTCTTTGGTGATTATATATTTCACATGGTATGTATATCTCTGTTAACCCCAATATGGTAATGTATCCAATCCTCATCCCTTTCTATTTGGTGAACCATAAGTTTTTTTAATGAATCTGTGATTGCCTTTCTCTGTGGAAATATCTTCATTGGTATCAATTTTTAAGTAACTCCTAAAAGTGATATGATAGGATATGTGTCTTTTGCTTTCTCACTTACTACAGGTGGCGTGACTACGTCTAGACTCATGTATGGTTCTGCAAATGGCATTGTTTCATTTTTTTCACTAGCGAATATTCCATCTGTACATGGAGGAGTTCTTCTTTGTCCACCCATCTGTTGGTGGACTTTTTGGTTACTTCCATATCTTGGCTATTGTAATATTGTGCCATGCAGATTTGCCTGCCTGTGTCTTTCCAATTCTTTCTTCTTAGATTATAGGTCGAGGAGTGGGCCTGCTGGATCATATGGTAGCTCAATGTTTACCTTTTTAAGGCACCTCCATTCTGTTCTCATTCGTGGCCCTTTTCAAGTTACGTCCCACTTGAAGTTGAGGGTATGCATTTCTCCACAACACCTTCAGCATTTATTGTTTGTAGTTTCCTTGCTGATAGTTATTCTGACAAGTGTGAGCTGATACCTCTTTGTGGTTGAATTCGCCTGTGCCTCATAATCCGTTGAAATTGAGCTTTAAGGCATGTCCTTTTTATTTTTCAACCTGTGATTACCCCTTAGTTCTTCAAAGTGTTCTCTTAAAGTATGTGTCTCATTTTGAAATATTTTGGCCATTACCTCCCTCAAGACATTTTGAGGGCAGGTTTCATTTACAGTTCTGCAGTACTTGTTCCTATGAAATGACCATTAGCACAGGCTTTAAAGCTGCTTTTGCAGGTAAATGCCAGAGGGCGGCAGCCTTTGTATGTCCCCACCATGGTAACTAGGGAAAAGCCCTTGCGGCCTGTGGTGTTTCTCGGTTATAAATTAGAGTGGAGTGTGCCCGGACAAACCCACACAAGCTGATGTCTCCTTACTTTTGTTGGATTTTTAAATTTAATTTTTAGTTTTTATTGGAGTAATTCCCCAGTGTGCACGTGGATCACTTCTACTTTGCGCATTCCTCGGTTGATGGACATTTTCATTGCTTCCAAGTGTTGGCTATGGTAAATATTGTTGGAGTGCAGGATTGCCAGCCTGTGACTTTTTGATTCTCATTTTCTCAGGTGATAGGCCCAGCAGTGGGTGTGATTGATTGACTGGTAGCACCGTGTTTCCCTTTTCAAAGCACATTCTTTGGGTTTCATTAGTGGCTCTTACCACGTCCCCCTCAGAATCGAGGGTATGCATTTCTCCACAATCGATTTAGCATTTATAGTTTGCTGCCTTTATGCTAATGGCCCTACTGGCTGCTGTGTGCTTATAGGGTTTTGTAATTTGGGTTTGCATGTCTTTGAAAATTCGTAAAACTCATCATTTTTCTCCACCGTTTTCTTTTCTGTTAAAAAAAAGGAAACAGTTGGGAGTACAATATATCTCTTGAAATTTTCTTCTTGGAAGGTTGCCCTATTTTGAAATTTTTGGTCGATTTTCCACCCCAGAATTTTTTTAGAGAGCAGGTGTCATTTCCCGAACTGCAAGTTTGGTGAATATTTAGTGACCCTTAGCAATGGGTTTAAAGCTGCTGTTGTGGGAAGTGGCCTCAAGCAGGCAGCATTTCTCCACTCCCAAATCTGGGTACTAGGGCAGCAGAGCCTTTCTGGAAGTCGTGTTCCTAGGTTGTAAATTAAATTGGAATGTGCCTGGAGAAACCCCCATAAGTTTATGTCTCATTATTTCTTCTTGGTTTTAAAATTTTTTTTAATTGGGGTAAAGCTTCGAATATTGTCTGTCCTAGGTGTACACAATTTGGTTCATTTGTACATTATATATGTCTATTCAAGTACAGATCCTCTTCCCATGTAAAATGTTACAGAGGCTTCCACAGACCTCCCTTGCTCCATGGTCGGTCTTTTTGAGATATGTATATACTATGTGTTTGTATACATAGAGCAACACTAATCTTAACTTATCCATTCCCCCCACCTTTCCTTTTAGATGAGCATAGTTTGTTTTCTAAGTCTGTGAGTGTCTTTCTCTGTGGAAATATATTCATTTGTGTCAGTTATTAGATAACACCTATAAGTGATATCATAGAATACAGGTCTTTGGTTTCCGAGTTACCTCATGTTTCGTGATTATCTCCAGACTCATTTGTGGTGCCTCAAAGAGCAATGGTTCATTGTTTTCCATGGCTAATATTCCATTGTGTACATGGACCACTTCTTCTTTATCCATTCACCTCTTGTTGGATATTTTGATTGCTTCACTGTCTTGGCTATTGTGAATAAGGCTGCACTGCAGCTTTTGCGGCCTGTGTCTTCTCGATTCTTGTCTTCTCAGGTGAGAGGTCCAATGGTGCGCCTGCTGGATTGAATGGTACCTCCATTTTTACTTTTAAACACAGCTCCTTTCTCTTCTCATTATTTGCTGTTACCCCTTTACGTCTCACCAGCAGGTAGAGGGGATACAGTTCTTGAAAACCCCGTCAGCATTTATTGTTTGTAGACATTTTGCTGATGGTCAGTCGACTGGTCTAAGTTGAAACTTTTTGTAGATTAGATTGCATGGGTCTAACACTCCCTGAGGTTGAGCTTTTATCCATTTTCCTTTTTTTTTTAAAAGAGCGTGAGTAAAACTTAACTCCTCATACTCTCTTCTTGAAACATTTGCCTGTTTTGAATTTTTTTGTCCATTCCGTACTTCAGCACAATTTTTTAGGGCAGGTGTCCTTTACAGCCCTGAGTCCTTGTGAATGTTAAGTGACCATTAGCTGTGAGTTTAAAGCTGCTCTTGTAGGAAACAGCCACAAGGTGGCAGCATTTCTCCTTTACCAAATTTGGTAACTGGGGAAACAGAGCCTTAATGGAAGTGGTGTTCTAGGTTGTAAATTCGAATGGAATGTGCCAGGAAAAAAGCACTTTATGTTTATATCTCATTACTTCTTGTTCATAATTGTAATTTACTTTTTATTTTTTATCCCAGCAAATTTGATTACAATGGTTTGTTTGTTCTAGGTGTGCAAGATGTGGTTCTTTCACACATATACGTGTATCTATTCTTCCTCGCATCCTTTTCCCATGTAGGTTATGACACAATGTTGAGTAGTCTTCTCCTGGTCTTCCGTACGTCGTTGGTGATTATATATTTCACATGGTATGTATATCTCTGTTAACCCCAATATGGTAATGTATCCAATCCTCATCCCTTTCTATTTGGTGAACCATAAGTTTTTTTAATGAATCTGTGATTGCCTTTCTCTGTGGAAATATCTTCATTGGTATCAATTTTTAAGTAACTCCTAAAAGTGATATGATAGGATATGTGTCTTTTGCTTTCTCACTTACTACAGGTGGCGTGACTACGTCTAGACTCATGTATGGTTCTGCAAATGGCATTGTTTCATTTTTTTCACTAGCGAATATTCCATCTGTACATGGAGGAGTTCTTCTTTGTCCACCCATCTGTTGGTGGACTTTTTGGTTACTTCCATATCTTGGCTATTGAAATATTGTGCCATGCAGATTTGCCTGCCTGTGTCTTTCCAATTCTTTCTTCTTAGATTATAGGTCGAGGAGTGGGCCTGCTGGATCATACGGTAGCTCAATGTTTACCTTTTTAAGGCACCTCCATTCTGTTCTCATTCGTGGCCCTTTTCAAGTTACGTCCCACTTGAAGTTGCGGGTATGCATTTCTCCACAACACCTTCAGCATTTATTGTGTGTAGTTTCCTTGCTGATGGTTATTCTGACAAGTGTGAGCTGATAACTCTTTGTGGTTGAATTCGTCTGTGCCTCATAATCCGTTGAAATTGAGCTTTAAGGCATGTCCTTTTTATTTTTCAACCTGTGATTACCCCTTAGTTCTTCAAAGTGTTCTCTTAAAGTATGTTTCACATTTTGAAATGTTTTGGCCATTACCTCCCTCAAGACATTTTGAGGGCAGGTTTCATTTACAGTTCTGCAGTACTTGTTCCTATGAAATGACCATTAGCACAGGCTTTAAAGCTGCTTTTGCAGGTAAATGCCAGAGGGCGGCAGCCTTTCTATGTCCCCACCATGGTAACTAGGGAAAAGCCCTTGCGGCCTGTGGTGTTTTTCGGTTATAAATTAGAGTGGAGTGTGCCCGGACAAACCCACACAAGCTGATGTCTCCTTACTTTTGTTGGATTTTTAAATTTAATTTTTAGTTTCTATTGGAGTAGTTCCCCAGTGTGCACGTGGACCACTTCTACTTTGCGCATTCCTCGGTTGATGGACATTTTCATTGCTTTCAAGTGTTGGCTATGGTAAATATTGTTGGAGTGCAGGATTGCCAGCCTGTGACTTTTTGATTCTCATTTTCTCAGGTGATAGGCCCAGCAGTGGGTGTGATTGATTGACTGGTAGCACCGTGTTTCCCTTTTCAAAGCACCTTCTTTGTGTTTTCATTAGTGGCTCTTACCACGTCCCCCTCAGAATCGAGGGTATGCATTTCTCCACAATCGATTTAGCATTTATTGTTTGCTGCCTTTATGCTAATGGCCCTACTGGCTGCTGTGTGCTGATAGGGTTTTGTAATTTGGGTTTGCATGTCTTTGAAAATTCGTAAAACTCATCATTTTTCTCCACCGTTTTCTTTTCTGTTAAAAAAAAGGAAACAGTTGGGAGTACAATATATCTCTTGAAATTTTCTTCTTGGAAGGTTGCCCTATTTTGAAATTTTTGGTCGATTTTCCACCCCAGAATTTTTTTAGAGAGCAGGTGTCATTTCCCGAACTGCAAGTTTGGTGAATATTTAGTGACCCTTAGCAATGGGTTTAAAGCTGCTGTTGTGGGAAGTGGCCTCAAGCAGGCAGCATTTCTCCACTCCCAAATCTGGGTACTAGGGCAGCAGTGCCTTTCTGGAAGTCGTATTCCTAGGTTGTAAATTAAATTGGAATGTGCCTGGAGAAACCCCCATAAATTTATGTCTCATTATTTCTTCTTGGTTTTAAAATTTTTTTAAATTGTGGTAAAGCTTCGAATATTGTCTGTCCTAGGTGTACACAATCTGGTTCATTTGTACATTATATATGTCTATTCAAGTACAGATCCTCTTCCCATGTAAAATGTTACAGAGGGTTCCACAGACCTCCCTTGCTCCATGGTCGGTCTTTTTGAGATATGTATATACTATGTGTTTGTATACATAGAGCAACACTAATCTTAACTTATCCATTCCCCCCACCTTTCCTTTTAGATGAGCATAGTTTGATTTCTAAGTCTGTGAGTGTCTTTCTCAGTGGAAATATATTCATTTGTGTCAGTTATTACTTAACGCCTATAAGTGATATCATAGAATACAGGTCTTTGGTTTCCGAGTTACCTCATGTTTCGTGATTATCTCCAGACTCATTTGTGGTGCCTCAAAGAGCAATGGTTCATTGTTTTCCATGGCTAATATTCCATTGTGTACGTGGACCACTTCTTCTTTATCCATTCACCTCTTGTTGTATATTTTGATTGCTTCACTGTCTTGGCTATTGTGAATAAGGCTTCACTGCAGCTTTTGCGGCCTGTGTCTTCTCGATTCTTGTCTTCTCAGGTGAGAGGTCCAATGGTGCGCCTGCTGGATTGAATGGTACCTCCATTTTTACTTTTAAACACAGCTCCTTTCTCTTCTCATTATTGGCTGTTACCCCTTTACGTCTCACCAGCAGGTAGAGGGGACACAGTTCTTAAAAACCCCGTCAGCATTTATTGTTTGTAGACATTTTGCTGATGGTCAGTCGACTGGTCTAAGTTGAAACTTTTTGTAGATTAGATTTCATCGGTCTAACACTCCCTGAGGTTGAGCTTTAATCCATTTTCCTTTTTTTTTAAAAGAGCGTGAGTAAAACTTAACTCCTCATACTCTCTTGAAACATTTGCCTGTTGTGAATTTTTTTGTCCATTTCCTACTTCAGCACAATTTTTTAGGGCAGGTGTCCTTTACAGCCCTGAGTCCTTGTGAATGTTAAGTGACCATTAGCTGTGAGTTTAAAGCTGCTCTTGCAGGAAACGGCCACAAGGTGGCAGCATTTCTCCTTTACCAAATTTGGTAAGTGGGGAAACAGAGCCTTAATGGAAGTGGTGTTCTAGGTTGTAAATTCGAATGGAATGTGCCAGGAAAAAAGCACTTTATGTTTACGTCTCATTACTTCTTGTTCATAATTGTAATTTACTTTTTATTTTTTATCCCAGCAAATTTGATTACAATGGTTTGTTTGTTCTAGGTGTGCAAGATGTGGTTCTTTCACACATATACGTGTATCTATTCTTCCTCGCATCCTTTTCCCATGTAGGTTATGACACAATGTTGAGTAGTCTTCTCCTGGTCTTCCGTACGCCTTTGGTGATTATATATTTCACATGGTATGTATATCTCTGTTAACCCCAATATGGTAATGTATCCAATCCTCATCCCTTTCTATTTGGTGAACCATAAGTTTTTTTTTAATGAATCTGTGATTGCCTTTCTCTGTGGAAATATCTTCATTGGTATCAATTTTTAAGTAACTCCTAAAAGTGATATGATAGGATATGTGTCTTTTGCTTTCTCACTTACTACAGGTGGCGTGATTACGTCTAGACTCATGTATGGTGCTGCAAATGGCATTGTTTCATTTTTTTCACTAGCGAATATTCCATCTGTACATGGAGGAGTTCTTCTTTGTCCACCCATCTGTTGGTGGACTTTTTGGTTACTTCCGTATCTTGGCTATTGTAATAATGTGCCATGCAGATTTGCCTGCCTGTGTCTTTCCAATTCTTTCTTCTTAGATTATAGGTCGAGGAGTGGGCCTTCTGGATCATACGGTAGCTCAATGTTTACCTTTTTAAGGCACCTCCACTCTGTTCTCATTCATGGCCCTTTTCAAGTTACGTCCCACTTGAAGTTGAGGGTATGCATTTCTCCACAACACCTTCAGCATTTATTGTTTGTAGTTTCCTTGCTGATAGTTATTCTGACAAGTGTGAGCTGATACCTCTTTGTGGTTGAATTCGCCTGTGCCTCATAATCCGTTGAAATTGAGCTTTAAGGCATGTCCTTTTTATTTTTCAACCTGTGATTACCCCTTAGTTCTTCAAAGTGTTCTCTTAAAGTATGTGTCTCATTTTGAAATATTTTGGCCATTACCTCCCTCAAGACATTTTGAGGGCAGGTTTCATTTACAGTTCTGCAGTACTTGTTCCTATGAAATGACCATTAGCACAGGCTTTAAAGCTGCTTTTGCAGGTAAATGCCAGAGGGCGGCAGCCTTTGTATGTCCCCACCATGGTAACTTGGGAAAAGCCCTTGCGGCCTGTGGTGTTTCTCGGTTATAAATTAGAGTGGAGTGTGCCCGGACAAACCCACACAAGCTGATGTCTCCTTACTTTTGTTGGATTTTTAAATTTAATTTTTAGTTTTTATTGGAGTAATTCCCCAGTGTGCACGTGGATCACTTCTACTTTGCGCATTCCTCGGTTGATGGACATTTTCATTGCTTCCAAGTGTTGGCTATGGTAAATATTGTTGGAGTGCAGGATTGCCAGCCTGTGACTTTTTGATTCTCATTTTCTCAGGTGATAGGCCCAGCAGTGGGTGTGATTGATTGACTGGTAGCACCGTGTTTCCCTTTTCAAAGCACCTTCTTTGTGTTTTCATTAGTGGCTCTTACCACGTCCCCCTCAGAATCGAGGGTATGCATTTCTCCACAATCGATTTAGCATTTATTGTTTGCTGCCTTTATGCTAATGGCCCTACTGGCTGCTGTGTGCTGATAGGGTTTTGTAATTTGGGTTTGCATGTCTTTGAAAATTCGTAAAACTCATCATTTTTCTCCACCGTTTTCTTTTCTGTTAAAAAAAAGGAAACAGTTGGGAGTACAATATATCTCTTGAAATTTTCTTCTTGGAAGGTTGCCCTATTTTGAAATTTTTGGTCGATTTTCCACCCCAGAATTTTTTTAGAGAGCAGGTGTCATTTCCCGAACTGCAAGTTTGGTGAATATTTAGTGACCCTTAGCAATGGGTTTAAAGCTGCTGTTGTGGGAAGTGGCCTCAAGCAGGCAGCATTTCTCCACTCCCAAATCTGGGTACTAGGGCAGCAGTGCCTTTCTGGAAGTCGTATTCCTAGGTTGTAAATTAAATTGGAATGTGCCTGGAGAAACCCCCATAAATTTATGTCTCATTATTTCTTCTTGGTTTTAAAATTTTTTTAAATTGTGGTAAAGCTTCGAATATTGTCTGTCCTAGGTGTACACAATCTGGTTCATTTGTACATTATATATGTCTATTCAAGTACAGATCCTCTTCCCATGTAAAATGTTACAGAGGGTTCCACAGACCTCCCTTGCTCCATGGTCGGTCTTTTTGAGATATGTATATACTATGTGTTTGTATACATAGAGCAACACTAATCTTAACTTATCCATTCCCCCCACCTTTCCTTTTAGATGAGCATAGTTTGATTTCTAAGTCTGTGAGTGTCTTTCTCAGTGGAAATATATTCATTTGTGTCAGTTATTACTTAACGCCTATAAGTGATATCATAGAATACAGGTCTTTGGTTTCCGAGTTACCTCATGTTTCGTGATTATCTCCAGACTCATTTGTGGTGCCTCAAAGAGCAATGGTTCATTGTTTTCCATGGCTAATATTCCATTGTGTACGTGGACCACTTCTTCTTTATCCATTCACCTCTTGTTGTATATTTTGATTGCTTCACTGTCTTGGCTATTGTGAATAAGGCTTCACTGCAGCTTTTGCGGCCTGTGTCTTCTCGATTCTTGTCTTCTCAGGTGAGAGGTCCAATGGTGCGCCTGCTGGATTGAATGGTACCTCCATTTTTACTTTTAAACACAGCTCCTTTCTCTTCTCATTATTGGCTGTTACCCCTTTACGTCTCACCAGCAGGTAGAGGGGACACAGTTCTTAAAAACCCCGTCAGCATTTATTGTTTGTAGACATTTTGCTGATGGTCAGTCGACTGGTCTAAGTTGAAACTTTTTGTAGATTAGATTTCATCGGTCTAACACTCCCTGAGGTTGAGCTTTAATCCATTTTCCTTTTTTTTTAAAAGAGCGTGAGTAAAACTTAACTCCTCATACTCTCTTGAAACATTTGCCTGTTGTGAATTTTTTTGTCCATTTCCTACTTCAGCACAATTTTTTAGGGCAGGTGTCCTTTACAGCCCTGAGTCCTTGTGAATGTTAAGTGACCATTAGCTGTGAGTTTAAAGCTGCTCTTGCAGGAAACGGCCACAAGGTGGCAGCATTTCTCCTTTACCAAATTTGGTAAGTGGGGAAACAGAGCCTTAATGGAAGTGGTGTTCTAGGTTGTAAATTCGAATGGAATGTGCCAGGAAAAAAGCACTTTATGTTTACGTCTCATTACTTCTTGTTCATAATTGTAATTTACTTTTTATTTTTTATCCCAGCAAATTTGATTACAATGGTTTGTTTGTTCTAGGTGTGCAAGATGTGGTTCTTTCACACATATACGTGTATCTATTCTTCCTCGCATCCTTTTCCCATGTAGGTTATGACACAATGTTGAGTAGTCTTCTCCTGGTCTTCCGTACGCCTTTGGTGATTATATATTTCACATGGTATGTATATCTCTGTTAACCCCAATATGGTAATGTATCCAATCCTCATCCCTTTCTATTTGGTGAACCATAAGTTTTTTTTTAATGAATCTGTGATTGCCTTTCTCTGTGGAAATATCTTCATTGGTATCAATTTTTAAGTAACTCCTAAAAGTGATATGATAGGATATGTGTCTTTTGCTTTCTCACTTACTACAGGTGGCGTGATTACGTCTAGACTCATGTATGGTGCTGCAAATGGCATTGTTTCATTTTTTTCACTAGCGAATATTCCATCTGTACATGGAGGAGTTCTTTTTTGTCCACCCATCTGTTGGTGGACTTTTTGGTTACTTCCGTATCTTGGCTATTGTAATAATGTGCCATGCAGATTTGCCTGCCTGTGTCTTTCCAATTCTTTCTTCTTAGATTATAGGTCGAGGAGTGGGCCTTCTGGATCATACGGTAGCTCAATGTTTACCTTTTTAAGGCACCTCCACTCTGTTCTCATTCGTGGCCCTTTTCAAGTTACGTCCCACGTGAAGTTGAGGGTATGCATTTCTCCACAACACCTTCAGCATTTATTGTTTGTAGTTTCCTTGCTGATAGTTATTCTGACAAGTGTGAGCTGATACCTCTTTGTGGTTGAATTCGCCTGTGCCTCATAATCCGTTGAAATTGAGCTTTAAGGCATGTCCTTTTTATTTTTCAACCTGTGATTACCCCTTAGTTCTTCAAAGTGTTCTCTTAAAGTATGTGTCTCATTTTGAAATATTTTGGCCATTACCTCCCTCAAGACATTTTGAGGGCAGGTTTCATTTACAGTTCTGCAGTACTTGTTCCTATGAAATGACCATTAGCACAGGCTTTAAAGCTGCTTTTGCAGGTAAATGCCAGAGGGCGGCAGCCTTTGTATGTCCCCACCATGGTAACTAGGGAAAAGCCCTTGCGGCCTGTGGTGTTTCTCGGTTATAAATTAGAGTGGAGTGTGCCCGGACAAACCCACACAAGCTGATGTCTCCTTACTTTTGTTGGATTTTTAAATTTAATTTTTAGTTTTTATTGGAGTAATTCCCCAGTGTGCACGTGGATCACTTCTACTTTGCGCATTCCTCGGTTGATGGACATTTTCATTGCTTCCAAGTGTTGGCTATGGTAAATATTGTTGGAGTGCAGGATTGCCAGCCTGTGACTTTTTGATTCTCATTTTCTCAGGTGATAGGCCCAGCAGTGGGTGTGATTGATTGACTGGTAGCACCGTGTTTCCCTTTTCAAAGCACATTCTTTGGGTTTCATTAGTGGCTCTTACCACGTCCCCCTCAGAATCGAGGGTATGCATTTCTCCACAATCGATTTAGCATTTATAGTTTGCTGCCTTTATGCTAATGGCCCTACTGGCTGCTGTGTGCTTATAGGGTTTTGTAATTTGGGTTTGCATGTCTTTGAAAATTCGTAAAACTCATCATTTTTCTCCACCGTTTTCTTTTCTGTTAAAAAAAAGGAAACAGTTGGGAGTACAATATATCTCTTGAAATTTTCTTCTTGGAAGGTTGCCCTATTTTGAAATTTTTGGTCGATTTTCCACCCCAGAATTTTTTTAGAGAGCAGGTGTCATTTCCCGAACTGCAAGTTTGGTGAATATTTAGTGACCCTTAGCAATGGGTTTAAAGCTGCTGTTGTGGGAAGTGGCCTCAAGCAGGCAGCATTTCTCCACTCCCAAATCTCGGTACTAGGGCAGCAGAGCCTTTCTGGAAGTCGTGTTCTTAGGTTGTAAATTAAATTGGAATGTGCCTGGAGAAACCCCCATAAGTTTATGTCTCATTATTTCTTCTTGGTTTTAAAATTTTTTTTAATTGTGGTAAAGCTTCGAATATTGTCTGTCCTAGGTGTACACAATTTGGTTCATTTGTACATTATATATGTCTATTCAAGTACAGATCCTCTTCCCATGTAAAATGTTACAGAGCGTTCCACAGACCTCCCTTGCTCCATGGTCGGTCTTTTTGAAATATGTATTTACTATGTGTTTGTATACATAGAGCAACACTAATCTTAACTTATCCATTCCCCCCACCTTTCCTTTTAGATGAGCATAGTTTTTTTTCTAAGTCTGTGAGTGTCTTTCTCTGTGGAAATATATTCATTTGTGTCAGTTATAATATAACACCTATAAGTGATATCATAGAATACAGGTCTTTGGTTTCCGAGTTACCTCATGTTTCGTGATTATCTCCAGACTCATTTGTGGTGCCTCAAAGAGCAATGGTTCATTGTTTTCCATGGCTAATATTCCATTGTGTACATGGACCACTTCTTCTTTATCCATTCACCTCTTGTTGGATATTTTGATTGCTTCACTGTCTTGGCTATTGTGAATAAGGCTGCACTGCAGCTTTTGCGGCCTGTGTCTTCTTGATTCTTGTCTTCTCAGGTGAGAGGTCCAATGGTGCGCCTGCTGGCTTGAATGGTACCTCCATTTTTACTTTTAAACACAGCTCCTTTCTCTTCTCATTATTGGCTGTTACCCCTTTACGTCTCACCAGCAGGTAGAGGGGATACAGTTCTTGAAAACCCCGTCAGCATTTATTGTTTGTAGACATTTTGCTGATGGTCAGTCGACTGGTCTAAGTTGAAACTTTTTGTAGATTAGATTGCATGGGTCTAACACTCCCTGAGGTTGAGCTTTTATCCATTTTCCTTTTTTTTCTAAAAGAGCGTGAGTAAAACTTAACTCCTCATACTCTCTTCTTGAAACATTTGCCTGTTTTGAATTTTTTTGTCCATTCCCTACTTCAGCACAATTTTTTAGGGCAGGTGTCCTTTACAGCCCTGAGTCCTTGTGAATGTTAAGTGACCATTAGCTGTGAGTTTAAAGCTGCTCTTGTAGGAAACGGCCACAAGGTGGCAGCATTTCTCCTTTACCAAATTTGGTAACTGGGGAAACAGAGCCTTAATGGAAGTGGTGTTCTAGGTTGTAAATTCGAATGGAATGTGCCAGGAAAAAAGCACTTTATGTTTATGTCTCATTACTTCTTGTTCATAATTGTAATTTACTTTTTATTTTTTATCCCAGCAAATTTGATTACAATGGTTTGTTTGTTCTAGGTGTGCAAGATGTGGTTCTTTCACACATATACGTGTATCTATTCTTCCTCGCATCCTTTTCCCATGTAGGTTATGACACAATGTTGAGTAGTCTTCTCCTGGTCTTCCGTACGTCTTTGGTGATTATATATTTCACATGGTATGTATATCTCTGTTAACCCCAATATGGTAATGTATCCAATCCTCATCCCTTTCTATTTGGTGAACCATAAGTTTTTTTAATGAATCTGTGATTGCCTTTCTCTGTGGAAATATCTTCATTGGTATCAATTTTTAAGTAACTCCTAAAAGTGATATGATAGGATATGTGTCTTTTGCTTTCTCACTTACTACAGGTGGCGTGACTACGTCTAGACTCATGTATGGTTCTGCAAATGGCATTGTTTCATTTTTTTCACTAGCGAATATTCCATCTGTACATGGAGGAGTTCTTCTTTGTCCACCCATCTGTTTGTGGACTTTTTGGTTACTTCCATATCTTGGCTATTGTAATATTGTGCCATGCAGATTTGCCTGCCTGTGTCTTTCCAATTCTTTCTTCTTAGATTATAGGTCGAGGAGTGGGCCTGCTGGATCATACGGTAGCTCAATGTTTACCTTTTTAAGGCACCTCCATTCTGTTCTCATTCGTGGCCCTTTTCAAGTTACGTCCCACTTGAAGTTGCGGGTATGCATTTCTCCACAACACCTTCAGCATTTATTGTGTGTAGTTTCCTTGCTGATGGTTATTCTGACAAGTGTGAGCTGATACCTCTTTGTGGTTGAATTCGCCTGTGCCTCATAATCCGTTGAAATTGAGCTTTAAGGCATGTCCTTTTTATTTTTCAACCTGTGATTACCCCTTAGTTCTTCAAAGTGTTCTCTTAAAGTATGTGTCACATTTTGAAATGTTTTGGCCATTACCTCCCTCAAGACATTTTGAGGGTAGCTTTCATTTACAGTTCTGCAGTACTTGTTCCTATGAAATGACCATTAGCACAGGCTTTAAAGCTGCTTTTGCAGGTAAATGCCAGAGGGCGGCAGCCTTTCTATGTCCCCACCATGGTAACTAGGGAAAAGCCCTTGCGGCCTGTGGTGTTTCTCCGTTATAAATTAGAGTGGTGTGTGCCCGGACAAACCCACACAAGCTGATGTCTCCTTACTTTTGTTGGATTTTTAAATTTAATTTTTAGTTTTTATTGGAGTAATTCCCCAGTGTGCACGTGGACCACTTCTACTTTGCGCATTCCTCAGTTGATGGACATTTTCATTGCTTCCAAGTGTTGGCTATGGTAAATATTGTTGGAGTGCAGGATTGCCAGCCTGTGACTTTTTGATTCTCATTTTCTCAGTTGATAGGCCCAGCAGTGGTGTGATTGATTGACTGGTAGCACCGTGTTTCCCTTTTCAAAGCACCTTCTTTGTGTTTTCATTAGTGGCTCTTACCACGTCCCCCTTAGAATCGAGGGTATGCATGTCTCCACAATCGATTTAGCATTTATTGTTTGCTGCCTTTATGCTAATGGCCCTACTGGCTGCTGTGTGCTGATAGGGTTTTGTAATTTGGGTTTGCATGTCTTTGAAAATTCGTAAAACTCATCATGTTTCTCCACCGTTTTCTTTTCTGTTAAAAAAAAGGAAACAGTTGGGAGTACAATATATCTCTTGAAAATGTCTTCTTGGAAGGTTGCCCTATTTTGAAATTTTTGGTCGATGTTCCACCTCAGAATTTTTTTAGAGAGCAGGTGTCATTTCCCGAACTGCAAGTTTGGTGAATATTTAGTGACCATTAGCAATGGGTTTAAAGCTGCTGTTGTGGGAAGTGGCCTCAAGTAGGCAGCATTTCTCCACTCCCAAATCTGGGTACTAGGGCAGCAGAGCCTTTCTGGAAGTCGTGTTCCTAGGTTGTAAATTAAATTGGAATGTGCCTGGAGAAACCCCCATAAGTTTATGTCTCATTATTTCTTCTTGGTTTTAAAATATTTTTTAATTGGGGTAAAGCTTCGAATATTGTCTGTCCTAGGTGTACACAATCTGGTTCATTTGTACATTATATATGTCTATTCAAGTACAGATCCTCTTCCCATGTAAAATGTTACAGACGGTTCCACAGACCTCCCTTGCTAGATGGTCGGTCTTTTTGAGATATGTATATACTATGTGTTTGTATACATATAGCAACACTAATCTTAACTTATCCATTCCCCCACCTTTCCTTTTAGATGAGCATAGTTTGTTTTCTAAGTCTGTGAGTGTCTTTCTCTGTGGAAATATATTCATTCGTGTCAGTTATTAGATAACGCCTATAAGTGATATCATAGAATACAGGTCTTTGGTTTCCGAGTTACCTCATGTTTCGTGATTATCTCCAGACTCATTTGTGGTGCCTCAAAGAGCAATGGTTCATTGTTTTCCATGGCTAATATTCCATTGTGTACATGGACCACTTCTTCTTTATCCATTCACCTCTTGTTGGATATTTTGATTGCTTCACTGTCTTGGCTAATGTGAATAAGGCTGCACTGCAGTTTTGCGGCCTGTGTCTTCTCGATTCTTGGCTTCTCAGGTGAGAGGTCCAATGGTGTGCCTGCTGGATTGAATGGTACCTCCATTTTTACTTTTAAACACAGCTCCTTTCTCTTCTCATTATTGGCTGTTACCCCTTTAGGTCTCACCAGCAGGTAGAGGGGACACAGTTCTTAAAAACCCCGTCAGCATTTATTGTTTGTAGACATTTTGCTGATGGTCAGTCGACTGGTCTAAGTTGAAACTTTTTGTAGATTAGACTGCATGGGTCTAACACTCCCTGAGGTTGAGCTTTTATCTATTTTCCTTTTTTTTTAAAAGAGCGTGAGTAAAACTTAACTCCTCATACTCTCTTCTTGAAACATTTGCCTGTTTTGAATTTTTTGTCCATTTCCTACTTCAGCACAATTATTTAGGGCAGGTGTCCTTCACAGCCCTGAGTCCTTGTGAATTTTAAGTGACCATTAGCTGTGAGTTTAAAGCTGCTCTTGCAGGAAACGGCCACAAGGTGGCAGCAATTCTCCTTTACCAAATTTGGTAACTGGGGAAACAGAGCCTTAATGGAAGTGGTGTTCTAGGTTGTAAATTCGAATGGAATGTGCCAGGAAAAAAGCACTTTATGTTTATGTCTCATTACTTATTGTTCATAATTGTACTTTACTTTTTATTTTATATCCCAGCAAATTTGATTACAATGGTTTGTTTGTTCTAGGTGTGCAAGATGTGGTTCTTTCACACATATACGTGTATCTATTCTTCCTCGCATCCTTTTCCCATATAGGTTATGACATAATGTTGAGTACTCTTCTCCTGGTCTTCCGTACGTCGTTGGTGATTATATATTTCACATGGTATGTATATCTCTGTTAACCCCAATATGGTAATGTATCCAATCCTCATCCCTTTCTATTTGGTGAACCATAAGTTTTTTTAATGAATCTGTGATTGCCTTTCTCTGTGGAAATATCTTCCTTGTTATCAATTTTTAAGTAACTCCTAAAAGTGATATGATAGGATATGTGTCTTTTGCTTTCTCACTTACTACAGGTGGCGTGATTACGTCTAGACTCATGTATGGTGCTGTAAATGGCATTGTTTCATTTTTTTCACTAGCGAATATTCCATCTGTACATGGAGGAGTTCTTCTTTGTCCACCATCTGTTGGTGGACTTTTTGGTTACTTCCATATCTTGGCTATTGTAATACTGTGCCATGCAGATTTGCCTGCCTGTGTCTTTCCAATTCTTTCTTCTTAGATTATAGGTCGAGGAGTGGGCCTGCTGGGTCATACGGTAGCTCAATGTTTACCTTTTTAAGGCACCTCCATTCTGTTCTCATTCGTGGCCCTTTTCAAGTTACGTCCCACTTGAAGTTGAGGGTATGCATTTCTCCACAACACCTTCAGCATTTATTGTTTGTAGTTTCCTTGCTGATGGTTATTCTGACAAGTGTGAGCTGATACCTCTTTGTGGTTGAATTCGCCTGTGCCTCATAATCCGTTGAAATTGAGCTTTAAGGCATGTCCTTTTTATTTTTCAACCTGTGATTACCCCTTAGTTCTTCAAAGTGTTCTCTTAAAGTATGTGTCACATTTTGAAATGTTTTGGCCATTACCTCCCTCAAGACATTTTGAGGGTAGGTTTCATTTACAGTTCTGCAGTACTTGTTCCTATGAAATGACCATTAGCACAGGCTTTAAAGCTGCTTTTGCAGGTAAATGCCAGAGGGTGGCAGCCTTTCTATGTCCCCACCATGGTAACTAGGGAAAAGCCCTTGCGGCCTGTGGTGTTTCTCGGTTATAAATTAGAGTGGAGTGTGCCCGGACAAACCCACACAAGCTGATGTCTCCTTACTTTTGTTGGATTTTTAAATTTAATTTTTAGTTTTTATTGGAGTAATTCCCCAGTGTGCACGTGGACCACTTCTACTTTGCGCATTCCTCAGTTGATGGACATTTTCATTGCTTCCAAGTGTTGGCTATGGTAAATATTGTTGGAGTGCAGGATTGCCAGCCTGTGACTTTTTGATTCTCATTTTCTCAGTTGATAGGCCCAGCAGTGGGTGTGATTGATTGACTGGTAGCACCGTGTTTCCCTTTTCAAAGCACCTTCTTTGTGTTTTCATTAGTGGCTCTTACCACGTCCCCCTTAGAATCGAGGGTATGCATGTCTCCACAATCGATTTAGCATTTATTGTTTGCTGCCTTTATGCTAATGGCCCTACTGGCTGCTGTATGCTGATAGGGTTTTGTAATTTGGGTTTGCATGTCTTTGAAAATTCGTAAAACTCATCATGTTTCTCCACCGTTTTCTTTTCTGCTAAAAAAAAGGAAACAGTTGGGAGTACAAAATATCTCTTGAAAATGTCTTCTTGGAAGGTTGCCCTATTTTGAAATTTTTGGTCGATTTTCCACCTCAGAATTTTTTTAGAGAGCAGGTGTCATTTCCCGAACTGCAAGTTTGGTGAATATTTAGTGACTATTAGCAATGGGTTTAAAGCTGCTGTTGTGGGAAGTGGCCTCAAGTAGGCAGCATTTCTCCACTCCCAAATCTGGGTACTAGGGCAGCAGAGCCTTTCTGGAAGTCGTGTTCCTAGGTTGTAAATTAAATTGGAATGTGCCTGGAGAAACCCCCATAAGTTTATGTCTCATTATTTCTTCTTGGTTTTAAATTTTTTTTTAATTGGGGTAAAGCTTCGAATATTGTCTGTCCTAGGTGTACTCAATCTGGTTCATTTGTACATTATATATGTCTATTCAAGTACAGATCCTCTTCCCATGTAAAATGTTACAGAGGGTTCCACAGACCTCCCTTGCTAGATGGTCGGTCTTTTTGAGATATGTATATACTATGTGTTTGTATACATATAGCAACACTAATCTTAACTTATCCATTCCCCCCACCTTTCCTTTTAGATGAGCATAGTTTGTTTTCTAAGTCTGTGAGTGTCTTTCTCTGTGGAAATATATTCATTTGTGTCAGTTATTAGATAACGCCTATCAGTGATATCATAGAATACAGGTCTTTGGTTTCCGAGTTACCTCATGTTTCGTGATTATCTCCAGACTCATTTGTGGTGCCTCAAAGAGCAATGGTTCATTGTTTTCCATGGCTAATATTCCATTGTGTACATGGACCACTTCTTCTTTATCCATTCACCTCTTGTTGGATATTTTGATTGCTTCACTGTCTTGGCTATTGTGAATAAGGCTGCACTGCAGCTTTTGCGGCCTGTGTCTTCTTGATTCTTGTCTTCTCAGGTGAGAGGTCCAATGGTGCGCCTGCTGGATTGAATGGTACCTCCATTTTTACTTTTAAACACAGCTCCTTTCTCTTCTCATTATTGGCTGTTACCCCTTTACGTCTCACCAGCAGGTAGAGGGGACACAGTTCTTAAAAACCCCGTCAGCATTTATTGTTTGTAGACATTTTGCTGATGGTCAGTCTACTGGTCTAAGTTGAAACTTTTTGTAGATTAGATTGCATGGGTCTAACACTCCCTGAGGTTGAGCTTTTATCCATTTTCCTTTTTTTTTAAAAGAGCGTGAGTAAAACTTTACTCCTCATACTCTCTTCTTGAAACATTTGCCTGTTGTGAATTGTTTGTCCATTCCCTACTTCAGCACAATTTTTTAGGGCAGGTGTCCTTTACAGCCCTGAGTCCTTGTGAATGTTAAGTGACCATTAGCTGTGAGTTTAAAGCTGCTCTTGCAGGAAACGGCCAGAAGTTGGCAGCATTTCTCCTTTACCAAATTTGGTAACTGGGGAAACAGAGCCTTAATGGAAGTGGTGTTCTAGGTTGTAAATTCGAATGGAATGTGCCAGGAAAAAAGCACTTTATGTTTATGTCTCATTACTTCTTGTTCATAATTGTAATTTAGTTTTTATTTTTTATCACAGCAAATTTGATTACAATGGTTTGTTTGTTCTAGGTGTGCAAGATATGGTTCTTTCACACATATACGTGTATCTATTCTTCCTCGCATCCTTTTCCCATGTAGGTTATGACACAATGTTGAGTAGTCTTCTCCTGGTCTTCCGTACGTCTTTGGTGATTATATATTTCACATGGTATGTATAGCTCTGTTAACCCCAATATGGTAATGTATCCAATCCTCATCCCTTTCTATTTGGTGAACCATCAGTTTTTTTAATGAATCTGTGATTGCCTTTCTCTGTGGAAATATCTTCATTGGTATCAATTTTTAAGTAACTCCTAAAAGTGATATGATAGGATATGTGTCTTTTGCTTTCTCACTTACTACAGGTGGCGTGATTACGTCTAGAATCATGTATGGTGCTGTAAATGGCATTGTTTCATTTTTTTCACTAGCGAATATTCCATCTGTACATGGAGGAGTTCTTCTTTTTCCACCCATCTGTTGGTGGACTTTTTGGTTACTTCCATATCTTGGCTATTGTAATACTGTGCCATGCAGATTTGCCTGCCTGCGTCTTTCCAATTCTTTCTTCTTAGATTATAGGTCGAGGAGTGGGCCTGCTGGGTCATACGGTAGCTCAATGTTTACCTTTTTAAGGCACCTCCATTCTGTTCTCATTCGTGGCCCTTTTCAAGTTACGTCCCACTTGAAGTTGAGGGTATGCATTTCTCCACAACACCTTCAGCATTTATTGTTTGTAGTTTCCTTGCTGATGGTTATTCTGACAAGTGTGAGCTGATACCTCTTTGTGGTTGAATGCGCCTGTGCCTCATAATCCGTTGAAATTGAGCTTTAAGGCATGTCCTTTTTATTTTTCAACCTGTGATTACCCCTTAGTTCTTCAAAGTGTTCTCTTAAAGTATGTGTCACATTTTGAAATGTTTTGGCCATTACCTCCCTCAAGACATTTTGAGGGCAGGTTTCATTTACAGTTCTGCAGTACTTGTTCGTATGAAATGACCATTAGCACAGGCTTTAAAGCTGCTTTTGCAGGTAAATGCCAGAGGGCGGCAGCCTTTCTATGTCCCCACCATGGTAACTAGGGAAAAGCCCTTGCGGCCTGTGGTGTTTCTCGGTTATAAATTAGAGTGGAGTGTGCCCGGACAAACACACACAAGCTGATGTCTCCTTACTTTTGTTGGATTTTTAAATTTAATTTTTAGTTTTTATTGGAGTAATTCCCCAGTGTGCACGTGGACCACTTCTACTTTGCACATTCCTCAGTTGATGGACATTTTCATTGCTTCCAAGTGTTGGCTATGGTAAATATTGTTGGAGTGCAGGATTGCCAGCCTGTGACTTTTTGATTCTCATTTTCTCAGGTGATAGGCCCAGCAGTGGGTGTGATTGATTGACTGGTAGCACCGTGTTTCCCTTTTCAAAGCACCTTCTTTGTGTTTTCATTAGTGGCTCTTACCACGTCCCCCTTAGAATCGAGTGTATGCATTTCTCCACAATCGATTTAGCATTTATTGTTTGCTGCCTTTATGCTAATGGCCCTACTGGCTGCTGTGTGCTGATAGGGTTTTGTAATTTGGGTTTGCATGTCTTTGAAAATTCGTAAAACTCATCATTTTTCTCCACCGTTTTCTTTTCTGTTAAAAAAAAGGAAACAGTTGGGAGTACAATATATCTCTTGAAATTTTCTTCTTGGAAGGTTGCCCTATTTTGAAATTTTTGGTCGATTTTCCACCCCAGAATTTTTTTAGAGAGCAGGTGTCATTTCCCGAACTGCAAGTTTGGTGAATATTTAGTGACCCTTAGCAATGGGTTTAAAGCTGCTGTTGTGGGAAGTGGCCTCAAGCAGGCAGCATTTCTCCACTCCCAAATCTGGGTACTAGGGCAGCAGAGCCTTTCTGGAAGTCGTGTTCCTAGGTTGTAAATTAAATTGGAATGTGCCTGGAGAAACCCCCATAAGTTTATGTCTCATTATTTCTTCTTGGTTTTAAAATTTTTTTTAATTGGGGTAAAGCTTCGAATATTGTCTGTCCTAGGTGTACACAATCTGGTTCATTTCTACACTATATATGTCTATTCAAGTACAGATCCTCTTCCCATGTAAAATGTTACAGAGGGTTCCACAGACCTCCCTTGCTCCATGGTCGGTCTTTTTGAGATATGTATATACTATGTGTTTGTATACATAGAGCAACACTAATCTTAACTTATCCATTCCCCCCACCTTTCCTTTTAGATGAGCATAGTTTGATTTCTAAGTCTGTGAGTGTCTTTCTCAGTGGAAATATATTCATTTGTGTCAGTTATTACATAACGCCTATAAGTGATATCATAGAATACAGGTCTTTGGTTTCCGAGTTACCTCATGTTTCGTGATTATCTCCAGACTCATTTGTGGTGCCTCAAAGAGCAATGGTTCATTGTTTTCCATGGCTAATATTCCATTGTGTACGTGGACCACTTCTTCTTTATCCATTCACCTCTTGTTGGATATTTTGATTGCTTCACTGTCTTGGCTATTGTGAATAAGGCTTCACTGCAGCTTTTGCGGCCTGTGTCTTCTCGATTCTTGTCTTCTCAGGTGAGAGGTCCAATGGTGCGCCTGCTGGATTGAATGGTACCTCCATTTTTACTTTTAAACACAGCTCCTTTCTCTTCTCATTATTGGCTGTTACCCATTTACGTCTCACCAGCAGGTAGAGGGGACACATTTCTTGAAAACCCCGTCAGCATTTATTGTTTGTAGACATTTTGCTGATGGTCAGTCGACTGGTCTAAGTTGAAACTTTTTATAGATTAGATTGCATGGGTCTAACACTCCCTGAGGTTGAGCTTTTATCAATTTTCCTTTTTTTTTAAAAGAGCGTGAGTAAAACTTAACTCCTCATACTCTCTTCTTGAAACATTTGCCTGTTTTGAATTTTTTTGTCCATTCCCTACTTCAGCACAAATTTTTAGGGCAGGTGTCCTTTACAGCCCTGAGTCCTTGTGAATGTTAAGTGACCATTAGCTGTGAGTTTAAAGCTGCTCTTGCAGGAAACGGCCACAAGGTGGCAGCATTTCTCGTTACCAAATT
Organism: Eschrichtius robustus; assembly: GCF_028021215.1. Classification (NCBI taxonomy): domain Eukaryota; kingdom Metazoa; phylum Chordata; class Mammalia; order Artiodactyla; family Eschrichtiidae; genus Eschrichtius; species Eschrichtius robustus. The sequence goes on from NC_090832.1 coordinate 79,564,235, forward strand.
TGGTAAGTGGGGAAACAGAGCCTTAATGGAAGTGGTTTTCTAGGTTGTAAATTCGAATGGAATGTGCCAGGAAAAAAGCACTTTATGTTTATGTCTCATTACTTCTTGTTCATAATTGTAATTTAGTTTTTATTTTTTATCCCAGCAAATTTGATTACAATGGTTTGTTTGTTCTAGGTGTGCAAGATGTGGTTCTTTCACACATATACGTGAATCTATTCTTCCTCGCATCCTTTTCCCATGTAGGTTATGACACAATGTTGAGTAGTCTTCTCCTGGTCTTCCGTACGTCTTTGGTGATTATATATTTCACATGGTATGTATATCTCTGTTAACCCCAATATGGTAATGTATCCAATCCTCATCCCTTTCTATTTGGTGAACCATAAGTTTTTTTAATGAATCTGTGATTGCCTTTCTCTGTGGAAATATCTTCATTGGTATCAATTTTAAGTAACTCCTAAAAGTGATATGATAGGATATGTGTCTTTTGCTTTCTCACTTACTACAGGTGGCGTGATTACGTCTAGACTCATGTATGGTGCTGCAAATGGCATTGTTTCATTGTTTTCACAAGCGAATATTCCATCTGTACATGGAGGAGTTCTTCTTTGTCCACCCATCGGTTGGTTGACTTTTTGGTTACTTCCGTATCTTGGCTATTGTAATACTGTGCCATGCAGATTTGCCTGCCTGTGTCTTTCCAATTCTTTCTTCTTAGATTATAGGTCGAGGAGTGGGCCTGCTGGATCATACGGTAGCTCAATGTTTACCTTTTTAAGGCACCTCCATTCTGTTCTCATTCGTGGCCCTTTTCAAGTTACGTCCCACTTGAAGTTGAGGGTATGCATTTCTCCACAACACCTTCAGCATTAATTGTTTGTAGTTTCCTTGCTGATGGTTATTCTGACAAGTGTGAGCTGATACCTCTTTGTGGTTGAATTCGCCTGTGCCTCATAATCCGTTGAAATTGAGCTTTAAGGCATGTCCTTTTTATTTTTCAACCTCTGATTGCCCCTTAGGTCTTCAAAGTGTTCTCTTAAAGTATGTGTCACATTTTGAAACGTTTTGGCCATTACCTCCCTCAAGACATTTTGAGGGCAGGTTTCTTTTACAGTTCTGCAGTACTTGTTCCTATGAAATGACCATTAGCACAGGCTTTAAAGCTGCTTTTGCAGGTAAATGCCAGAGGGCGGCAGCCTTTCTACGTCCCCACCATGGTAACTAGGGAAAAGCCCTTGCGGCCTGTGGTGTTTCTCGGTTATAAATTAGAGTGGAGTGTGCCCGGACAAACCCACACAAGCTGATGTCTCCTTACTTTTGTTGGATTTTTAAATTTAATTTTTAGTTTTTATTGGAGTAATTCCCCAGTGTGCACGTGGACCACTTCTACTTTGCGCATTCCTCGGATAATGGACATTTTCATTGCTTCCAAATGTTGGCTATGGTAAATATTGTTGGAGTGCAGGATTGCCAGCCTGTGACTTTTTGATTCTCATTTTCTCAGGTGATAGGCCCTGCAGTGGGTGTGATTGATTGACTGGTAGCACCGTGTTTCCCTTTTCAAAGCACATTATTTGTGTTTTCATTAGTGGCTCTTACCACGTCCCCCTTAGAATCGAGGGTATGCATTTCTCCACAATCGATTTAGCATTTATTGTTTGCTGCCTTTATGCTAATGGCACTACTGGCTGCTGTGTGCTGATAGGGTTTTGTAATTTGGGTTTGCATGTCTTTGAAAATTCGTAAAACTCATCATTTTTCTCCACCGTTTTCTTTTCTGTTAAAAAAAAGGAAACAATTGGGAGTACAATATATCTCTTGAAACTATCTTCTTGGAAGGTTGCCCTATTTTGAAATTTTTGGTCGATTTTCCACCCCAGAATTTTTTTAGAGAGCAGGTGTCATTTCCCGAACTGCAAGTTTGGTGAATATTTAGTGACCCTTAGCAATGGTTTTAAAGCTGCTGTTGTGGGAAGTGGCCTCAAGCAGGCAGCATTTCTCCACTCCCAAATCTGGGTACTAGGGCAGCAGTGCCTTTCTGGAAGTCGTATTCCTAGGTTGTAAATTAAATTGGAATGTGCCTGGAGAAACCCCCATAAATTTATGTCTCATTATTTCTTCTTGGTTTTAAAATTTTTTTTAATTGTGGTAAAGCTTCGAATATTGTCTGTCCTAGGTGTACACAATCTGGTTCATTTGTACATTATATATGTCTATTCAAGTACAGATCCTCTTCCCATGTAAAATGTTACAGAGGGTTCCACAGACCTCCCTTGCTCCATGGTCGGTCTTTGTGAGATATGTATATACTATGTGTTTGTATACATAGAGCAACACTAATCTTAACTTATCCATTCCCCCCACCTTTCCTTTTAGATGAGCATAGTTTGTTTTCTAAGTCTGTGAGTGTCTTTCTCTGTGGAAATATATTCATTTGTGTCAGTTATTAGATAACACCTATAAGTGATATCATAGAATACAGGTCTTTGGTTTCCGAGTTACCTCATGTTTCGTGATTATCTCCAGACTCATTTGTGGTGCCTCAAAGAGCAATGGTTCATTGTTTTCCATGGCTAATATTCCATTGTGTACATGGACCACTTCTTCTTTATCCATTCACCTCTTGTTGGATATTTTGATTGCTTCACTGTCTTGGCTATTGTGAATAAGGCTGCACTGCAGCTTTTGCGGCCTGTGTCTTCTCGATTCTTGTCTTCTCAGGTGAGAGGTCCAATGGTGCGCCTGCTGGATTGAATGGTACCTCCATTTTTACTTTTAAACACAGCTCCTTTCTCTTCTCATTATTGGCTGTTACCCCTTTACGTCTCACCAGCAGGTAGAGGGGATACAGTTCTTGAAAACCCCGTCAGCATTTATTGTTTGTAGACATTTTGCTGATGGTCAGTCGACTGGTCTAAGTTGAAACTTTTTGTAGATTAGATTGCATGGGTCTAACACTCCCTGAGGTTGAGCTTTTATCCATTTTCCTTTTTTTTTTAAAAGAGCGTGAGTAAAACTTAACTCCTCATACTCTCTTCTTGAAACATTTGCCTGTTTTGAATTTTTTTGTCCATTCCCTACTTCAGCACAATTTTTTAGGGCAGGTGTCCTTTACAGCCCTGAGTCCTTGTGAATGTTAAGTGACCATTAGCTGTGAGTTTAAAGCTGCTCTTGTAGGAAACGGCCACAAGGTGGCAGCATTTCTCCTTTACCAAATTTGGTAACTGGGGAAACAGAGCCTTAATGGAAGTGGTGTTCTAGGTTGTAAATTCGAATGGAATGTGCCAGGAAAAAAGCACTTTATGTTTATGTCTCATTACTTCTTGTTCATAATTGTAATTTACTTTTTATTTTTTATCCCAGCAAATTTGATTACAATGGTTTGTTTGTTCTAGGTGTGCAAGATGTGGTTCTTTCACACATATACGTGTATCTATTCTTCCTCGCATCCTTTTCCCATGTAGGTTATGACACAATGTTGAGTAGTCTTCTCCTGGTCTTCCGTACGTCTTTGGTGATTATATATTTCACATGGTATGTATATCTCTGTTAACCCCAATATGGTAATGTATCCAATCCTCATCCCTTTCTATTTGGTGAACCATAAGTTTTTTTACTGAATCTGTGATTGCCTTTCTCTGTGGAAATATCTTCATTGGTATCAATTTTTAAGTAACTCCTAAAAGTGATATGATAGGATATGTGTCTTTTGCTTTCTCACTTACTACAGGTGGCGTGACTACGTCTAGACTCATGTATGGTTCTGCAAATGGCATTGTTTCATTTTTTTCACTAGCGAATATTCCATCTGTACATGGAGGAGTTCTTCTTTGTCCACCCATCTGTTGGTGGACTTTTTGGTTACTTCCATATCTTGGGTATTGTAATATTGTGCCATGCAGATTTGCCTGCCTGTGTCTTTCCAATTCTTTCTTCTTAGATTATAGGTCGAGGAGTGGGCCTGCTGGATCATACGGTAGCTCAATGTTTACCTTTTTAAGGCACCTCCATTCTGTTCTCATTCGTGGCCCTTTTCAAGTTACGTCCCACTTGAAGTTGCGGGTATGCATTTCTCCACAACACCTTCAGCATTTATTGTGTGTAGTTTCCTTGCTGATGGTTATTCTGACAAGTGTGAGCTGATACCTCTTTGTGGTTGAATTCGCCTGTGCCTCATAATCCGTTGAAATTGAGCTTTAAGGCATGTCCTTTTTATTTTTCAACCTGTGATTACCCCTTAGTTCTTCAAAGTGTTCTCTTAAAGTATGTGTCACATTTTGAAATGTTTTGGCCATTACCTCCCTCAAGACATTTTGAGGGCAGGTTTCATTTACAGTTCTGCAGTACTTGTTCCTATGAAATGACCATTAGCACAGGCTTTAAAGCTGCTTTTGCAGGTAAATGCCAGAGGGCGGCAGCCTTTCTATGTCCCCACCATGGTAACTAGGGAAAAGCCCTTGCGGCCTGTGGTGTTTCTCGGTTATAAATTAGAGTGGAGTGTGCCCGGACAAACACACACAAGCTGATGTCTCCTTACTTTTGTTGGATTTTTAAATTTAATTTTTAGTTTTTATTGGAGTAATTCCCCAGTGTGCACGTGGACCACTTCTACTTTGCACATTCCTCAGTTGATGGACATTTTCATTGCTTCCAAGTGTTGGCTATGGTAAATATTGTTGGAGTGCAGGATTGCCAGCCTGTGACTTTTTGATTCTCATTTTCTCAGGTGATAGGCCCAGCAGTGGGTGTGATTGATTGACTGGTAGCACCGTGTTTCCCTTTTCAAAGCACCTTCTTTGTGTTTTCATTAGTGGCTCTTACCACGTCCCCCTTAGAATCGAGTGTATGCATTTCTCCACAATCGATTTAGCATTTATTGTTTGCTGCCTTTATGCTAATGGCCCTACTGGCTGCTGTGTGCTGATAGGGTTTTGTAATTTGGGTTTGCATGTCTTTGAAAATTCGTAAAACTCATCATTTTTCTCCACCGTTTTCTTTTCTGTTAAAAAAAAGGAAACAGTTGGGAGTACAATATATCTCTTGAAATTTTCTTCTTGGAAGGTTGCCCTATTTTGAAATTTTTGGTCGATTTTCCACCCCAGAATTTTTTTAGAGAGCAGGTGTCATTTCCCGAACTGCAAGTTTGGTGAATATTTAGTGACCCTTAGCAATGGGTTTAAAGCTGCTGTTGTGGGAAGTGGCCTCAAGCAGGCAGCATTTCTCCACTCCCAAATCTGGGTACTAGGGCAGCAGAGCCTTTCTGGAAGTCGTGTTCCTAGGTTGTAAATTAAATTGGAATGTGCCTGGAGAAACCCCCATAAGTTTATGTCTCATTATTTCTTCTTGGTTTTAAAATTTTTTTTAATTGGGGTAAAGCTTCGAATATTGTCTGTCCTAGGTGTACACAATCTGGTTCATTTCTACACTATATATGTCTATTCAAGTACAGATCCTCTTCCCATGTAAAATGTTACAGAGGGTTCCACAGACCTCCCTTGCTCCATGGTCGGTCTTTTTGAGATATGTATATACTATGTGTTTGTATACATAGAGCAACACTAATCTTAACTTATCCATTCCCCCCACCTTTCCTTTTAGATGAGCATAGTTTGATTTCTAAGTCTGTGAGTGTCTTTCTCAGTGGAAATATATTCATTTGTGTCAGTTATTACATAACGCCTATAAGTGATATCATAGAATACAGGTCTTTGGTTTCCGAGTTACCTCATGTTTCGTGATTATCTCCAGACTCATTTGTGGTGCCTCAAAGAGCAATGGTTCATTGTTTTCCATGGCTAATATTCCATTGTGTACGTGGACCACTTCTTCTTTATCCATTCACCTCTTGTTGGATATTTTGATTGCTTCACTGTCTTGGCTATTGTGAATAAGGCTTCACTGCAGCTTTTGCGGCCTGTGTCTTCTCGATTCTTGTCTTCTCAGGTGAGAGGTCCAATGGTGCGCCTGCTGGATTGAATGGTACCTCCATTTTTACTTTTAAACACAGCTCCTTTCTCTTCTCATTATTGGCTGTTACCCATTTACGTCTCACCAGCAGGTAGAGGGGACACATTTCTTGAAAACCCCGTCAGCATTTATTGTTTGTAGACATTTTGCTGATGGTCAGTCGACTGGTCTAAGTTGAAACTTTTTATAGATTAGATTGCATGGGTCTAACACTCCCTGAGGTTGAGCTTTTATCAATTTTCCTTTTTTTTTAAAAGAGCGTGAGTAAAACTTAACTCCTCATACTCTCTTCTTGAAACATTTGCCTGTTTTGAATTTTTTTGTCCATTCCCTACTTCAGCACAAATTTTTAGGGCAGGTGTCCTTTACAGCCCTGAGTCCTTGTGAATGTTAAGTGACCATTAGCTGTGAGTTTAAAGCTGCTCTTGCAGGAAACGGCCACAAGGTGGCAGCATTTCTCGTTACCAAATTTGGTAAGTGGGGAAACAGAGCCTTAATGGAAGTGGTTTTCTAGGTTGTAAATTCGAATGGAATGTGCCAGGAAAAAAGCACTTTATGTTTATGTCTCATTACTTCTTGTTCATAATTGTAATTTAGTTTTTATTTTTTATCCCAGCAAATTTGATTACAATGGTTTGTTTGTTCTAGGTGTGCAAGATGTGGTTCTTTCACACATATACGTGAATCTATTCTTCCTCGCATCCTTTTCCCATGTAGGTTATGACACAATGTTGAGTAGTCTTCTCCTGGTCTTCCGTACGTCTTTGGTGATTATATATTTCACATGGTATGTATATCTCTGTTAACCCCAATATGGTAATGTATCCAATCCTCATCCCTTTCTATTTGGTGAACCATAAGTTTTTTTAATGAATCTGTGATTGCCTTTCTCTGTGGAAATATCTTCATTGGTATCAATTTTAAGTAACTCCTAAAAGTGATATGATAGGATATGTGTCTTTTGCTTTCTCACTTACTACAGGTGGCGTGATTACGTCTAGACTCATGTATGGTGCTGCAAATGGCATTGTTTCATTGTTTTCACAAGCGAATATTCCATCTGTACATGGAGGAGTTCTTCTTTGTCCACCCATCGGTTGGTTGACTTTTTGGTTACTTCCGTATCTTGGCTATTGTAATACTGTGCCATGCAGATTTGCCTGCCTGTGTCTTTCCAATTCTTTCTTCTTAGATTATAGGTCGAGGAGTGGGCCTGCTGGATCATACGGTAGCTCAATGTTTACCTTTTTAAGGCACCTCCATTCTGTTCTCATTCGTGGCCCTTTTCAAGTTACGTCCCACTTGAAGTTGAGGGTATGCATTTCTCCACAACACCTTCAGCATTTATTGTTTGTAGTTTCCTTGCTGATGGTTATTCTGACAAGTGTGAGCTGATACCTCTTTGTGGTTGAATTCGCCTGTGCCTCATAATCCGTTGAAATTGAGCTTTAAGGCATGTCCTTTTTATTTTTCAACCTCTGATTGCCCCTTAGGTCTTCAAAGTGTTCTCTTAAAGTATGTGTCACATTTTGAAACGTTTTGGCCATTACCTCCCTCAAGACATTTTGAGGGCAGGTTTCTTTTACAGTTCTGCAGTACTTGTTCCTATGAAATGACCATTAGCACAGGCTTTAAAGCTGCTTTTGCAGGTAAATGCCAGAGGGCGGCAGCCTTTCTACGTCCCCACCATGGTAACTAGGGAAAAGCCCTTGCGGCCTGTGGTGTTTCTCGGTTATAAATTAGAGTGGAGTGTGCCCGGACAAACCCACACAAGCTGATGTCTCCTTACTTTTGTTGGATTTTTAAATTTAATTTTTAGTTTTTATGGAGTAATTCCCCAGTGTGCACGTGGACCACTTCTACTTTGCGCATTCCTCGGTTAATGGACATTTTCATTGCTTCCAAATGTTGGCTATGGTAAATATTGTTGGAGTGCAGGATTGCCAGCCTGTGACTTTTTGATTCTCATTTTCTCAGGTGATAGGCCCTGCAGTGGGTGTGATTGATTGACTGGTAGCACCGTGTTTCCCTTTTCAAAGCACATTATTTGTGTTTTCATTAGTGGCTCTTACCACGTCCCCCTTAGAATCGAGGGTATGCATTTCTCCACAATCGATTTAGCATTTATTGTTTGCTGCCTTTATGCTAATGGCACTACTGGCTGCTGTGTGCTGATAGGGTTTTGTAATTTGGGTTTGCATGTCTTTGAAAATTCGTAAAACTCATCATTTTTCTCCACCGTTTTCTTTTCTGTTAAAAAAAAGGAAACAATTGGGAGTACAATATATCTCTTGAAACTATCTTCTTGGAAGGTTGCCCTATTTTGAAATTTTTGGTCGATTTTCCACCCCAGAATTTTTTTAGAGAGCAGGTGTCATTTCCCGAACTGCAAGTTTGGTGAATATTTAGTGACCCTTAGCAATGGTTTTAAAGCTGCTGTTGTGGGAAGTGGCCTCAAGCAGGCAGCATTTCTCCACTCCCAAATCTGGGTACTAGGGCAGCAGTGCCTTTCTGGAAGTCGTATTCCTAGGTTGTAAATTAAATTGGAATGTGCCTGGAGAAACCCCCATAAATTTATGTCTCATTATTTCTTCTTGGTTTTAAAATTTTTTTTAATTGTGGTAAAGCTTCGAATATTGTCTGTCCTAGGTGTACACAATCTGGTTCATTTGTACATTATATATGTCTATTCAAGTACAGATCCTCTTCCCATGTAAAATGTTACAGAGGGTTCCACAGACCTCCCTTGCTCCATGGTCGGTCTTTGTGAGATATGTATATACTATGTGTTTGTATACATAGAGCAACACTAATCTTAACTTATCCATTCCCCCCACCTTTCCTTTTAGATGAGCATAGTTTGTTTTCTAAGTCTGTGAGTGTCTTTCTCTGTGGAAATATATTCATTTGTGTCAGTTATTAGATAACACCTATAAGTGATATCATAGAATACAGGTCTTTGGTTTCCGAGTTACCTCATGTTTCGTGATTATCTCCAGACTCATTTGTGGTGCCTCAAAGAGCAATGGTTCATTGTTTTCCATGGCTAATATTCCATTGTGTACATGGACCACTTCTTCTTTATCCATTCACCTCTTGTTGGATATTTTGATTGCTTCACTGTCTTGGCTATTGTGAATAAGGCTGCACTGCAGCTTTTGCGGCCTGTGTCTTCTCGATTCTTGTCTTCTCAGGTGAGAGGTCCAATGGTGCGCCTGCTGGATTGAATGGTACCTCCATTTTTACTTTTAAACACAGCTCCTTTCTCTTCTCATTATTGGCTGTTACCCCTTTACGTCTCACCAGCAGGTAGAGGGGATACAGTTCTTGAAAACCCCGTCAGCATTTATTGTTTGTAGACATTTTGCTGATGGTCAGTCGACTGGTCTAAGTTGAAACTTTTTGTAGATTAGATTGCATGGGTCTAACACTCCCTGAGGTTGAGCTTTTATCCATTTTCCTTTTTTTTTTAAAAGAGCGTGAGTAAAACTTAACTCCTCATACTCTCTTCTTGAAACATTTGCCTGTTTTGAATTTTTTTGTCCATTCCCTACTTCAGCACAATTTTTTAGGGCAGGTGTCCTTTACAGCCCTGAGTCCTTGTGAATGTTAAGTGACCATTAGCTGTGAGTTTAAAGCTGCTCTTGTAGGAAACGGCCACAAGGTGGCAGCATTTCTCCTTTACCAAATTTGGTAACTGGGGAAACAGAGCCTTAATGGAAGTGGTGTTCTAGGTTGTAAATTCGAATGGAATGTGCCAGGAAAAAAGCACTTTATGTTTATGTCTCATTACTTCTTGTTCATAATTGTAATTTACTTTTTATTTTTTATCCCAGCAAATTTGATTACAATGGTTTGTTTGTTCTAGGTGTGCAAGATGTGGTTCTTTCACACATATACGTGTATCTATTCTTCCTCGCATCCTTTTCCCATGTAGGTTATGACACAATGTTGAGTAGTCTTCTCCTGGTCTTCCGTACGTCTTTGGTGATTATATATTTCACATGGTATGTATATCTCTGTTAACCCCAATATGGTAATGTATCCAATCCTCATCCCTTTCTATTTGGTGAACCATAAGTTTTTTTACTGAATCTGTGATTGCCTTTCTCTGTGGAAATATCTTCATTGGTATCAATTTTTAAGTAACTCCTAAAAGTGATATGATAGGATATGTGTCTTTTGCTTTCTCACTTACTACAGGTGGCGTGACTACGTCTAGACTCATGTATGGTTCTGCAAATGGCATTGTTTCATTTTTTTCACTAGCGAATATTCCATCTGTACATGGAGGAGTTCTTCTTTGTCCACCCATCTGTTGGTGGACTTTTTGGTTACTTCCATATCTTGGGTATTGTAATATTGTGCCATGCAGATTTGCCTGCCTGTGTCTTTCCAATTCTTTCTTCTTAGATTATAGGTCGAGGAGTGGGCCTGCTGGATCATACGGTAGCTCAATGTTTACCTTTTTAAGGCACCTCCATTCTGTTCTCATTCGTGGCCCTTTTCAAGTTACGTCCCACTTGAAGTTGCGGGTATGCATTTCTCCACAACACCTTCAGCATTTATTGTGTGTAGTTTCCTTGCTGATGGTTATTCTGACAAGTGTGAGCTGATACCTCTTTGTGGTTGAATTCGCCTGTGCCTCATAATCCGTTGAAATTGAGCTTTAAGGCATGTCCTTTTTATTTTTCAACCTGTGATTACCCCTTAGTTCTTCAAAGTGTTCTCTTAAAGTATGTGTCACATTTTGAAATGTTTTGGCCATTACCTCCCTCAAGACATTTTGAGGGCAGGTTTCATTTACAGTTCTGCAGTACTTGTTCCTATGAAATGACCATTAGCACAGGCTTTAAAGCTGCTTTTGCAGGTAAATGCCAGAGGGCGGCAGCCTTTCTATGTCCCCACCATGGTAACTAGGGAAAAGCCCTTGCGGCCTGTGGTGTTTCTCGGTTATAAATTAGAGTGGAGTGTGCCCGGACAAACCCACACAAGCTGATGTCTCCTTACTTTTGTTGGATTTTTAAATTTAATTTTTAGTTTTTATTGGAGTAATTCCCCAGTGTGCACGTGGACCACTTCTACTTTGCGCATTCCTCGGTTAATGGACATTTTCATTGCTTCCAAATGTTGGCTATGGTAAATATTGTTGGAGTGCAGGATTGCCAGCCTGTGACTTTTTGATTCTCATTTTCTCAGGTGATAGGCCCTGCAGTGGGTGTGATTGATTGACTGGTAGCACCGTGTTTCCCTTTTCAAAGCACATTATTTGTGTTTTCATTAGTGGCTCTTACCACGTCCCCCTTAGAATCGAGGGTATGCATTTCTCCACAATCGATTTAGCATTTATTGTTTGCTGCCTTTATGCTAATGGCACTACTGGCTGCTGTGTGCTGATAGGGTTTTGTAATTTGGGTTTGCATGTCTTTGAAAATTCGTAAAACTCATCATTTTTCTCCACCGTTTTCTTTTCTGTTAAAAAAAAGGAAACAATTGGGAGTACAATATATCTCTTGAAACTATCTTCTTGGAAGGTTGCCCTATTTTGAAATTTTTGGTCGATTTTCCACCCCAGAATTTTTTTAGAGAGCAGGTGTCATTTCCCGAACTGCAAGTTTGGTGAATATTTAGTGACCCTTAGCAATGGTTTTAAAGCTGCTGTTGTGGGAAGTGGCCTCAAGCAGGCAGCATTTCTCCACTCCCAAATCTGGGTACTAGGGCAGCAGTGCCTTTCTGGAAGTCGTATTCCTAGGTTGTAAATTAAATTGGAATGTGCCTGGAGAAACCCCCATAAATTTATGTCTCATTATTTCTTCTTGGTTTTAAAATTTTTTTTAATTGTGGTAAAGCTTCGAATATTGTCTGTCCTAGGTGTACACAATCTGGTTCATTTGTACATTATATATGTCTATTCAAGTACAGATCCTCTTCCCATGTAAAATGTTACAGAGGGTTCCACAGACCTCCCTTGCTCCATGGTCGGTCTTTGTGAGATATGTATATACTATGTGTTTGTATACATAGAGCAACACTAATCTTAACTTATCCATTCCCCCCACCTTTCCTTTTAGATGAGCATAGTTTGTTTTCTAAGTCTGTGAGTGTCTTTCTCTGTGGAAATATATTCATTTGTGTCAGTTATTAGATAACACCTATAAGTGATATCATAGAATACAGGTCTTTGGTTTCCGAGTTACCTCATGTTTCGTGATTATCTCCAGACTCATTTGTGGTGCCTCAAAGAGCAATGGTTCATTGTTTTCCATGGCTAATATTCCATTGTGTACATGGACCACTTCTTCTTTATCCATTCACCTCTTGTTGGATATTTTGATTGCTTCACTGTCTTGGCTATTGTGAATAAGGCTGCACTGCAGCTTTTGCGGCCTGTGTCTTCTCGATTCTTGTCTTCTCAGGTGAGAGGTCCAATGGTGCGCCTGCTGGATTGAATGGTACCTCCATTTTTACTTTTAAACACAGCTCCTTTCTCTTCTCATTATTGGCTGTTACCCCTTTACGTCTCACCAGCAGGTAGAGGGGATACAGTTCTTGAAAACCCCGTCAGCATTTATTGTTTGTAGACATTTTGCTGATGGTCAGTCGACTGGTCTAAGTTGAAACTTTTTGTAGATTAGATTGCATGGGTCTAACACTCCCTGAGGTTGAGCTTTTATCCATTTTCCTTTTTTTTTTAAAAGAGCGTGAGTAAAACTTAACTCCTCATACTCTCTTCTTGAAACATTTGCCTGTTTTGAATTTTTTTGTCCATTCCCTACTTCAGCACAATTTTTTAGGGCAGGTGTCCTTTACAGCCCTGAGTCCTTGTGAATGTTAAGTGACCATTAGCTGTGAGTTTAAAGCTGCTCTTGTAGGAAACGGCCACAAGGTGGCAGCATTTCTCCTTTACCAAATTTGGTAACTGGGGAAACAGAGCCTTAATGGAAGTGGTGTTCTAGGTTGTAAATTCGAATGGAATGTGCCAGGAAAAAAGCACTTTATGTTTATGTCTCATTACTTCTTGTTCATAATTGTAATTTACTTTTTATTTTTTATCCCAGCAAATTTGATTACAATGGTTTGTTTGTTCTAGGTGTGCAAGATGTGGTTCTTTCACACATATACGTGTATCTATTCTTCCTCGCATCCTTTTCCCATGTAGGTTATGACACAATGTTGAGTAGTCTTCTCCTGGTCTTCCGTACGTCTTTGGTGATTATATATTTCACATGGTATGTATATCTCTGTTAACCCCAATATGGTAATGTATCCAATCCTCATCCCTTTCTATTTGGTGAACCATAAGTTTTTTTACTGAATCTGTGATTGCCTTTCTCTGTGGAAATATCTTCATTGGTATCAATTTTTAAGTAACTCCTAAAAGTGATATGATAGGATATGTGTCTTTTGCTTTCTCACTTACTACAGGTGGCGTGACTACGTCTAGACTCATGTATGGTTCTGCAAATGGCATTGTTTCATTTTTTTCACTAGCGAATATTCCATCTGTACATGGAGGAGTTCTTCTTTGTCCACCCATCTGTTGGTGGACTTTTTGGTTACTTCCATATCTTGGGTATTGTAATATTGTGCCATGCAGATTTGCCTGCCTGTGTCTTTCCAATTCTTTCTTCTTAGATTATAGGTCGAGGAGTGGGCCTGCTGGATCATACGGTAGCTCAATGTTTACCTTTTTAAGGCACCTCCATTCTGTTCTCATTCGTGGCCCTTTTCAAGTTACGTCCCACTTGAAGTTGCGGGTATGCATTTCTCCACAACACCTTCAGCATTTATTGTGTGTAGTTTCCTTGCTGATGGTTATTCTGACAAGTGTGAGCTGATACCTCTTTGTGGTTGAATTCGCCTGTGCCTCATAATCCGTTGAAATTGAGCTTTAAGGCATGTCCTTTTTATTTTTCAACCTGTGATTACCCCTTAGTTCTTCAAAGTGTTCTCTTAAAGTATGTGTCACATTTTGAAATGTTTTGGCCATTACCTCCCTCAAGACATTTTGAGGGCAGGTTTCATTTACAGTTCTGCAGTACTTGTTCCTATGAAATGACCATTAGCACAGGCTTTAAAGCTGCTTTTGCAGGTAAATGCCAGAGGGCGGCAGCCTTTCTATGTCCCCACCATGGTAACTAGGGAAAAGCCCTTGCGGCCTGTGGTGTTTCTCGGTTATAAATTAGAGTGGAGTGTGCCCGGACAAACCCACACAAGCTGATGTCTCCTTACTTTTGTTGGATTTTTAAATTTAATTTTTAGTTTTTATTGGAGTAATTCCCCAGTGTGCACGTGGACCACTTCTACTTTGCGCATTCCTCGGTTAATGGACATTTTCATTGCTTCCAAATGTTGGCTATGGTAAATATTGTTGGAGTGCAGGATTGCCAGCCTGTGACTTTTTGATTCTCATTTTCTCAGGTGATAGGCCCTGCAGTGGGTGTGATTGATTGACTGGTAGCACCGTGTTTCCCTTTTCAAAGCACATTATTTGTGTTTTCATTAGTGGCTCTTACCACGTCCCCCTTAGAATCGAGGGTATGCATTTCTCCACAATCGATTTAGCATTTATTGTTTGCTGCCTTTATGCTAATGGCACTACTGGCTGCTGTGTGCTGATAGGGTTTTGTAATTTGGGTTTGCATGTCTTTGAAAATTCGTAAAACTCATCATTTTTCTCCACCGTTTTCTTTTCTGTTAAAAAAAAGGAAACAATTGGGAGTACAATATATCTCTTGAAACTATCTTCTTGGAAGGTTGCCCTATTTTGAAATTTTTGGTCGATTTTCCACCCCAGAATTTTTTTAGAGAGCAGGTGTCATTTCCCGAACTGCAAGTTTGGTGAATATTTAGTGACCCTTAGCAATGGTTTTAAAGCTGCTGTTGTGGGAAGTGGCCTCAAGCAGGCAGCATTTCTCCACTCCCAAATCTGGGTACTAGGGCAGCAGTGCCTTTCTGGAAGTCGTATTCCTAGGTTGTAAATTAAATTGGAATGTGCCTGGAGAAACCCCCATAAATTTATGTCTCATTATTTCTTCTTGGTTTTAAAATTTTTTTTAATTGTGGTAAAGCTTCGAATATTGTCTGTCCTAGGTGTACACAATCTGGTTCATTTGTACATTATATATGTCTATTCAAGTACAGATCCTCTTCCCATGTAAAATGTTACAGAGGGTTCCACAGACCTCCCTTGCTCCATGGTCGGTCTTTGTGAGATATGTATATACTATGTGTTTGTATACATAGAGCAACACTAATCTTAACTTATCCATTCCCCCCACCTTTCCTTTTAGATGAGCATAGTTTGTTTTCTAAGTCTGTGAGTGTCTTTCTCTGTGGAAATATATTCATTTGTGTCAGTTATTAGATAACACCTATAAGTGATATCATAGAATACAGGTCTTTGGTTTCCGAGTTACCTCATGTTTCGTGATTATCTCCAGACTCATTTGTGGTGCCTCAAAGAGCAATGGTTCATTGTTTTCCATGGCTAATATTCCATTGTGTACATGGACCACTTCTTCTTTATCCATTCACCTCTTGTTGGATATTTTGATTGCTTCACTGTCTTGGCTATTGTGAATAAGGCTGCACTGCAGCTTTTGCGGCCTGTGTCTTCTCGATTCTTGTCTTCTCAGGTGAGAGGTCCAATGGTGCGCCTGCTGGATTGAATGGTACCTCCATTTTTACTTTTAAACACAGCTCCTTTCTCTTCTCATTATTGGCTGTTACCCCTTTACGTCTCACCAGCAGGTAGAGGGGATACAGTTCTTGAAAACCCCGTCAGCATTTATTGTTTGTAGACATTTTGCTGATGGTCAGTCGACTGGTCTAAGTTGAAACTTTTTGTAGATTAGATTGCATGGGTCTAACACTCCCTGAGGTTGAGCTTTTATCCATTTTCCTTTTTTTTTTAAAAGAGCGTGAGTAAAACTTAACTCCTCATACTCTCTTCTTGAAACATTTGCCTGTTTTGAATTTTTTTGTCCATTCCCTACTTCAGCACAATTTTTTAGGGCAGGTGTCCTTTACAGCCCTGAGTCCTTGTGAATGTTAAGTGACCATTAGCTGTGAGTTTAAAGCTGCTCTTGTAGGAAACGGCCACAAGGTGGCAGCATTTCTCCTTTACCAAATTTGGTAACTGGGGAAACAGAGCCTTAATGGAAGTGGTGTTCTAGGTTGTAAATTCGAATGGAATGTGCCAGGAAAAAAGCACTTTATGTTTATGTCTCATTACTTCTTGTTCATAATTGTAATTTACTTTTTATTTTTTATCCCAGCAAATTTGATTACAATGGTTTGTTTGTTCTAGGTGTGCAAGATGTGGTTCTTTCACACATATACGTGTATCTATTCTTCCTC
Source organism: Eschrichtius robustus (assembly GCF_028021215.1). Taxonomy (NCBI): domain Eukaryota; kingdom Metazoa; phylum Chordata; class Mammalia; order Artiodactyla; family Eschrichtiidae; genus Eschrichtius; species Eschrichtius robustus. Next base: position 79,580,567 of record NC_090832.1, read on the forward strand.
GCATCCTTTTCCCATGTAGGTTATGACACAATGTTGAGTAGTCTTCTCCTGGTCTTCCGTACGTCTTTGGTGATTATATATTTCACATGGTATGTATATCTCTGTTAACCCCAATATGGTAATGTATCCAATCCTCATCCCTTTCTATTTGGTGAACCATAAGTTTTTTTACTGAATCTGTGATTGCCTTTCTCTGTGGAAATATCTTCATTGGTATCAATTTTTAAGTAACTCCTAAAAGTGATATGATAGGATATGTGTCTTTTGCTTTCTCACTTACTACAGGTGGCGTGACTACGTCTAGACTCATGTATGGTTCTGCAAATGGCATTGTTTCATTTTTTTCACTAGCGAATATTCCATCTGTACATGGAGGAGTTCTTCTTTGTCCACCCATCTGTTGGTGGACTTTTTGGTTACTTCCATATCTTGGGTATTGTAATATTGTGCCATGCAGATTTGCCTGCCTGTGTCTTTCCAATTCTTTCTTCTTAGATTATAGGTCGAGGAGTGGGCCTGCTGGATCATACGGTAGCTCAATGTTTACCTTTTTAAGGCACCTCCATTCTGTTCTCATTCGTGGCCCTTTTCAAGTTACGTCCCACTTGAAGTTGCGGGTATGCATTTCTCCACAACACCTTCAGCATTTATTGTGTGTAGTTTCCTTGCTGATGGTTATTCTGACAAGTGTGAGCTGATACCTCTTTGTGGTTGAATTCGCCTGTGCCTCATAATCCGTTGAAATTGAGCTTTAAGGCATGTCCTTTTTATTTTTCAACCTGTGATTACCCCTTAGTTCTTCAAAGTGTTCTCTTAAATTATGTGTCACATTTTGAAATGTTTTGGCCATTACCTCCCTCAAGACATTTTGAGGGCAGGTTTCATTTACAGTTCTGCAGTACTTGTTCCTATGAAATGACCATTAGCACAGGCTTTAAAGCTGCTTTTGCAGGTAAATGCCAGAGGGCGGCAGCCTTTCTATGTCCCCACCATGGTAACTAGGGAAAAGCCCTTGCGGCCTGTGGTGTTTCTCGGTTATAAATTAGAGTGGAGTGTGCCCGGACAAACCCACACAAGCTGATGTCTCCTTACTTTTGTTGGATTTTTAAATTTAATTTTTAGTTTCTATTGGAATAGTTCCCCAGTGTGCACGTGGACCACTTCTACTTTGCACATTCCTCGGTTGATGGACATTTTCATTGCTTCCAAGTGTTGGCTATGGTAAATATTGTTGGAGTGCGGGATTGCCAGCCTGTGACTTTTTGATTCTCATTTTCTCAGTTGATAGGCCCAGCAGTGGGTGTGATTGATTGACTGGTAGCACCGTGTTTCCCTTTTCAAAGCACCTTCTTTGTGTTTTCATTAGTGGCTCTTACCACGTCCCCCTCAGAATCGAGGGTATGCATTTCTCCACAATCGATTTAGCATTTATTGTTTGCTGCCTTTATGCTAATGGCCCTACTGGCTGCTGTGTGCTGATAGGGTTTTGTAATTTGGGTTTGCATGTCTTTGAAAATTCGTAAAACTCATCATTTTTCTCCACCGTTTTCTTTTCTGTTAAAAAAAAGGAAACAGTTGGGAGTACAATATATCTCTTGAAATTTTCTTCTTGGAAGGTTGCCCTATTTTGAAATTTTTGGTCGATTTTCCACCCCAGAATTTTTTTAGAGAGCAGGTGTCATTTCCCGAACTGCAAGTTTGGTGAATATTTAGTGACCCTTAGCAATGGGTTTAAAGCTGCTGTTGTGGGAAGTGGCCTCAAGCAGGCAGCATTTCTCCACTCCCAAATCTGGGTAGTAGGGCAGCAGTGCCTTTCTGGAAGTCGTATTCCTAGGTTGTAAATTAAATTGGAATGTGCCTGGAGAAACCCCCATAAGTTTATGTCTCATTATTTCTTCTTGGTTTTAAAATTTTTTTTGATTGTGGTAAAGCTTCGAATATTGTCTGTCCTAGGTGTACACAATCTGGTTCATTTGTACATTATATATGTCTATTCAAGTACAGATCCTCTTACCATGTAAAATGTTACAGAGGGTTCCACAGACCTCCCTTGCTCCATGGTCGGTCTTTTTGAGATATGTATATGCTATGTGTTTGTATACATAGAGCAACACTAATCTTAACTTATCCATTCCCCCCACCTTTCCTTTTAGATTAGCATAGTTTGATTTCTAAGTCTGTGAGTGTCTTTCTCAGTGGAAATATATTCATTTGTGTCAGTTATTACTTAACGCCTATAAGTGATATCATAGAATACAGGTCTTTGGTTTCCGAGTTACCTCATGTTTCGTGATTATCTCCAGACTCATTTGTGGTGCCTCAAAGAGCAATGGTTCATTGTTTTCCATGGCTAATATTCCATTGTGTACGTGGACCACTTCTTCTTTATCCATTCACCTCTTGTTGGATATTTTGATTGCTTCACTGTCTTGGCTATTGTGAATAAATCTTCACTGCAGCTTTTGCGGCCTGTGTCTTCTCGATTCTTGTCTTCTCAGGTGAGAGGTCCAATGGTGCGCCTGCTGGATTGAATGGTACCTCCATTTTTACTTTTAAACACAGCTCCTTTCTCTTCTCATTATTGGCTGTTACCCCTTTACGTCTCACCAGCAGGTAGAAGGGACACAGTTCTTAAAAACCCCGTCAGCATTTATTGTTTGTAGACATTTTGCTGATGGTCAGTCGACTGGTCTAAGTTGAAACTTTTTGTAGATTAGATTTCATGGGTCTAACACTCCCTGATGTTGAGCTTTAATCCATTTTCCTTTTTTTTTAAAAGAGCGTGAGTAAAACTTAACTCCTCATACTCTCTTGAAACATTTGCCTGTTGTGAATTTTTTTGTCCATTTCCTACTTCAGCACAATTTTTTAGGGCAGGTGTCCTTTACAGCCCTGAGTCCTTGTGAATGTTAAGTGACCATTAGCTGTGAGTTTAAAGCTGCTCTTGCAGGAAACGGCCACAAGGTGGCAGCATTTCTCCTTTACCAAATTTGGTAAGTGGGGAAACAGAGCCTTAATGGAAGTGGTGTTCTAGGTTGTAAATTCGAATGGAATGTGCCAGGAAAAAAGCACTTTATGTTTATGTCTCATTACTTCTTGTTCATAATTGTAATTTACTTTTTATTTTTTATCCCAGCAAATTTGATTACAATGGTTTGTTTGTTCTAGGTGTGCAAGATGTGGTTCTTTCACACATATACGTGTATCTATTCTTCCTCGCATCCTTTTCCCATGTAGGTTATGACACAATGTTGAGTAGTCTTCTCCTGGTCTTCCGTACGTCTTTGGTGATTATATATTTCACATGGTATGTATATCTCTGTTAACCCCAATATGGTAATGTATCCAATCCTCATCCCTTTCTATTTGGTGAACCATAAGTTTTTTTAATGAATCTGTGATTGCCTTTCTCTGTGGAAATATCTTCATTGGTATCAATTTTAAGTAACTCCTAAAAGTGATATGATAGGATATGTGTCTTTTGCTTTCTCACTTACTACAGGTGGCGTGATTACGTCTAGACTCATGTATGGTGCTGCAAATGGCATTGTTTCATTTTTTTCACTAGCGAATATTCCATCTGTACATGGAGGAGTTCTTCTTTGTCCACCCATCTGTTGGTGGACTTCTTGGTTACTTCCGTATCTTGGCTATTGTAATAATGTGCCATGCAGATTTGCCTGCCTGTGTCTTTCCAATTCTTTCTTCTTAGATTATAGGTCGAGGAGTGGGCCTGCTGGATCATACGGTAGCTCAATGTTTACCTTTTTAAGGCACCTCCACTCTGTTCTCATTCGTGGCCCTTTTCAAGTTACGTCCCACTTGAAGTTGAGGGTATGCATTTCTCCACAACATCTTCAGCATTTATTGTTTGTAGTTTCCTTGCTGATAGTTATTCTGACAAGTGTGAGCTGATACCTCTTTGTGGTTGAATTCGCCTGTGCCTCATAATCCGTTGAAATTGAGCTTTAAGGCATGTCCTTTTTATTTTTCAACCTGTGATTACCCCTTAGTTCTTCAAAGTGTTCTCTTAAAGTATGTGTCTCATTTTGAAATATTTTGGCCATTACCTCCCTCAAGACATTTTGAGGGCAGGTTTCATTTACAGTTCTGCAGTACTTGTTCCTATGAAATGACCATTAGCACAGGCTTTAAAGCTGCTTTTGCAGGTAAATGCCAGAGGGCGGCAGCCTTTGTATGTCCCCACCATGGTAACTAGGGAAAAGCCCTTGCGGCCTGTGGTGTTTCTCGGTTATAAATTAGAGTGGAGTGTGCCCGGACAAACCCACACAAGCTGATGTCTCCTTACTTTTGTTGGATTTTTAAATTTAATTTTTAGTTTTTATTGGAGTAATTCCCCAGTGTGCACGTGGATCACTTCTACTTTGCACATTTCTCGGTTGATGGACATTTTCATTGCTTCCAAGTGTTGGCTATGGTAAATATTGTTGGAGTGCAGGATTGCCAGCCTGTGACTTTTTGATTCTCATTTTCTCAGGTGATAGGCCCAGCAGTGGGTGTGATTGATTGACTGGTAGCACCGTGTTTCCCTTTTCAAAGCACATTCTTTGGGTTTCATTAGTGGCTCTTACCACGTCCCCCTTAGAATCGAGGGTATGCATTTCTCCACAATCGATTTAGCATTTATAGTTTGCTGCCTTTATGCTAATGGCCCTACTGGCTGCTGTGTGCTTATAGGGTTTTGTAATTTGGGTTTGCATGTCTTTGAAAATTCGTAAAACTCATCATGTTTCTCCACCGTTTTCTTTTCTGTTAAAAAAAAGGAAACAGTTGGGAGTACAATATATCTCTTGAAATTTTCTTCTTGGAAGGTTGCCCTATTTTGAAATTTTTGGTCGATTTTCCACCCCAGAATTTTTTTAGAGAGCAGGTGTCATTTCCCGAACTGCAAGTTTGGTGAATATTTAGTGACCCTTAGCAATGGGTTTAAAGCTGCTGTTGTGGGAAGTGGCCTCAAGCAGGCAGCATTTCTCCACTCCCAAATCTGGGTACTAGGGCAGCAGAGCCTTTCTGGAAGTCGTGTTCCTAGGTTGTAAATTAAATTGGAATGTGCCTGGAGAAACCCCCATAAGTTTATGTCTCATTATTTCTTCTTGGATTTAAAAATTTTTTTTAATTGTGGTAAAGCTTCGAATATTGTCTGTCCTAGGTGTACACAATCTGGTTCATTTGTACATTATATATGTCTATTCAAGTACAGATCCTCTTCCCATGTAAAATGTTACAGAGGGTTCCACAGACCTCCCTTGCTCCATGGTCGGTCTTTTTGAGATATGTATATACTATGTGTTTGTATACATAGAGCAACACTAATCTTAACTTATCCATTCCCCCCACCTTTCCTTTTAGATGAGCATAGTTTGTTTTCTAAGTCTGTGAGTGTCTTTCTCTGTGGAAATATATTCATTTGTGTCAGTTATTAGATAACACCTATAAGTGATATCATAGAATACAGGTCTTTGGTTTCCGAGTTACCTCATGTTTCGTGATTATCTCCAGACTCATTTGTGGTGCCTCAAAGAGCAATGGTTCATTGTTTTCCATGGCTAATATTCCATTGTGTACATGGACCACTTCTTCTTTATCCATTCACCTCTTGTTGGATATTTTGATTGCTTCACTGTCTTGGCTAATGTGAATAAGGCTGCACTGCAGTTTTGCGGCCTGTGTCTTCTCGATTCTTGTCTTCTCAGGTGAGAGGTCCAATGGTGCGCCTGCTGGATTGAATGGTACCTCCATTTTTACTTTTAAACACAGCTCCTTTCTCTTCTCATTATTGGCTGTTACCCCTTTACGTCTCACCAGCAGGTAGAGGGGACACAGTTCTTAAAAACCCCGTCAGCATTTATTGTTTGTAGACATTTTGCTGATGGTCAGTCGACTGGTCTAAGTTGAAACTTTTTGTAGATTAGATTGCATGGGTCTAACACTCCCTGAGGTTGAGCTTTTATCCATTTTCCTTTTTTTTTTTTAAAAGAGCGTGAGTAAAACTTAACTCCTCATACTCTCTTCTTGAAACATTTGCCTGTTTTGAAATTTTTTGTCCATTCCCTACTTCAGCACAATTTTTAGGGCAGGTGTCCTTTACAGCCCTGAGTCCTTGTGAATGTTAAGTGACCATTAGCTGTGAGTTTAAAGCTGCTCTTGCAGGAAACGGCCACAAGGTGGCAGCATTTCTCCTTTACCAAATTTGGTAACTGGGGAAACAGAGCCTTAATGGAAGTGGTGTTCTAGGTTGTAAATTCGAATGGAATGTGCCAGGAAAAAAGCACTTTATGTTTATGTCTCTTTACTTCTTGTTCATAATTGTAATTTACTTTTTATTTTTTATCCCAGCAAATTGGATTACATTGGTTTGTTTGTTCTAGGTGTGCAAGATGTGGTTCTTTCACACATATACGTGTATCTATTCTTCCTCGCATCCTTTTCCCATGTAGGTTATGACACAATGTTGAGTAGTCTTCTCCTGGTCTTCCGTACGTCTTTGGTGATTATATATTTCACATGGTATGTATATCTCTGTTAACCCCAATATGGTAATGTATCCAATCCTCATCCCTTTCTATTTGCTGAACCATCAGATTTTTTAATGAATCTGTGATTGCCTTTCTCTGTGGAAATATCTTCATTGGTATCAATTTTTAAGTAACTCCTAAAAGTGATATGATAGGATATGTGTCTTTTGCTTTCTCACTTACTACAGGTGGCGTGATTACATCTAGACTCATGTATGGTGCTGTAAATGGCATTGTTTCATTTTTTTCACTAGCGAATATTCCATCTGTACATGGAGGAGTTCTTCTTTGTCCACCCATCTGTTGATGGACTTTTTGGTTACTTCCATATCTTGGCTATTGTAATACTGTGCCATGCAGATTTGCCTGCCTGTGTCTTTCCAATTCTTTCTTCTTAGATTATAGGTCGAGGAGTGGGCCTGCTGGATCATATGGTAGCTCAATGTTTACCTTTTTAAGGCACCTCCATTCTGTTCTCATTCGTGGCCCTTTTCAAGTTACGTCCCACTTGAAGTTGCGGGTATGCATTTCTCCACAACACCTTCAGCATTTATTGTGTGTAGTTTCCTTGCTGATGGTTATTCTGACAAGTGTGAGCTGATACCTCTTTGTGGTTGAATTCGTCTGTGCCTCATAATCCGTTGAAATTGAGCTTTAAGGCATGTCCTTTTTATTTTTCAACCTGTGATTACCCCTTAGTTCTTCAAAGTGTTCTCTTAAAGTATGTGTCACATTTTGAAATGTTTTGGCCATTACCTCCCTCAAGACATTTTGAGGGCAGGTTTCATTTACAGTTCTGCAGTACTTGTTCCTATGAAATGACCATTAGCACAGGCTTTAAAGCTGCTTTTGCAGGTAAATGCCAGAGGGCGGCAGCCTTTCTATGTCCCCACCATGGTAACTAGGGAAAAGCCCTTGCGGCCTGTGGTGTTTCTCGGTTATAAATTAGAGTGGAGTGTGCCCGGACAAACCCACACAAGCTGATGTCTCCTTACTTTTGTTGGATTTTTAAATTTAATTTTTAGTTTCTATTGGAGTAGTTCCCCAGTGTGCACGTGGACCACTTCTACTTTGCACATTCCTCGGTTGATGGACATTTTCATTGCTTTCAAGTGTTGGCTATGGTAAATATTGTTGGAGTGCAGGATTGCCAGCCTGTGACTTTTTGATTCTCATTTTCTCAGGTGATAGGCCCAGCAGTGGGTGTGATTGATTGACTGGTAGCACCGTGTTTCCCTTTTCAAAGCACCTTCTTTGTGTTTTCATTAGTGGCTCTTACCACGTCCCCCTCAGAATCGAGGGTATGCATTTCTCCACAATCGATTTAGCATTTATTGTTTGCTGCCTTTATGCTAATGGCCCTACTGGCTGCTGTGTGCTGATAGGGTTTTGTAATTTGGGTTTGCATGTCTTTGAAAATTCGTAAAACTCATCATTTTTCTCCACCGTTTTCTTTTCTGTTAAAAAAAAGGAAACAGTTGGGAGTACAATATATCTCTTGAAATTTTCTTCTTGGAAAGTTGCCCTATTTTGAAATTTTTGGTCGATTTTCCACCCCAGAATTTTTTTAGAGAGCAGGTGTCATTTCCCGAACTGCAAGTTTGGTGAATATTTAGTGACCATTAGCAATGGGTTTAAAGCTGCTGTTGTGGGAAGTGGCCTCAAGCAGGCAGCATTTCTCCACTCCCAAATCTGGGTACTAGGGCAGCAGTGCCTTTCTGGAAGTCGTATTCCTAGGTTGTAAATTAAATTGGAATGTGCCTGGAGAAACCCCCATAAATTTATGTCTCATTATTTCTTCTTGGTTTTAAAATTTTTTTTAATTGTGGTAAAGCTTCGAATATTGTCTGTCCTAGGTGTACACAATCTGGTTCATTTGTACATTATATATGTCTATTCAAGTACAGATCCTCTTCCCATGTAAAATGTTACAGAGGGTTCCACAGACCTCCCTTGCTCCATGGTCGGTCTTTTTGAGATATGTATATACTATGTGTTTGTATACATAGAGCAACACTAATCTTAACTTATCCATTCCCCCCACCTTTCCTTTTAGATGAGCATAGTTTGATTTCTAAGTCTGTGAGTGTCTTTCTCAGTGGAAATATATTCATTTGTGTCAGTTATTACTTAACGCCTATAAGTGATATCATAGAATACAGGTCTTTGGTTTCCGAGTTACCTCATGTTTCGTGATTATCTCCAGACTCATTTGTGGTGCCTCAAAGAGCAATGGTTCATTGTTTTCCATGGCTAATATTCCATTGTGTACGTGGACCACTTCTTCTTTATCCATTCACCTCTTGTTGTATATTTTGATTGCTTCACTGTCTTGGCTATTGTGAATAAGGCTTCACTGCAGCTTTTGCGGCCTGTGTCTTCTCGATTCTTGTCTTCTCAGGTGAGAGGTCCAATGGTGCGCCTGCTGGATTGAATGGTACCTCCATTTTTACTTTTAAACACAGCTCCTTTCTCTTCTCATTATTGGCTGTTACCCCTTTACGTCTCACCAGCAGGTAGAGGGGACACAGTTCTTAAAAACCCCGTCAGCATTTATTGTTTGTAGACATTTTGCTGATGGTCAGTCGACTGGTCTAAGTTGAAACTTTTTGTAGATTAGATTTCATCGGTCTAACACTCCCTGAGGTTGAGCTTTAATCCATTTTCCTTTTTTTTTAAAAGAGCGTGAGTAAAACTTAACTCCTCATACTCTCTTGAAACATTTGCCTGTTGTGAATTTTTTTGTCCATTTCCTACTTCAGCACAATTTTTTAGGGCAGGTGTCCTTTACAGCCCTGAGTCCTTGTGAATGTTAAGTGACCATTAGCTGTGAGTTTAAAGCTGCTCTTGCAGGAAACGGCCACAAGGTGGCAGCATTTCTCCTTTACCAAATTTGGTAAGTGGGGAAACAGAGCCTTAATGGAAGTGGTGTTCTAGGTTGTAAATTCGAATGGAATGTGCCAGGAAAAAAGCACTTTATGTTTATGTCTCATTACTTCTTGTTCATAATTGTAATTTACTTTTTATTTTTTATCCCAGCAAATTTGATTACAATGGTTTGTTTGTTCTAGGTGTGCAAGATGTGGTTCTTTCACACATATACGTGTATCTATTCTTCCTCGCATCCTTTTCCCATGTAGGTTATGACACAATGTTGAGTAGTCTTCTCCTGGTCTTCCGTACGCCTTTGGTGATTATATATTTCACATGGTATGTATATCTCTGTTAACCCCAATATGGAAATGTATCCAATCCTCATCCCTTTCTATTTGGTGAACCATAAGTTTTTTTTTAATGAATCTGTGATTGCCTTTCTCTGTGGAAATATCTTCATTGGTATCAATTTTTAAGTAACTCCTAAAAGTGATATGATAGGATATGTGTCTTTTGCTTTCTCACTTACTACAGGTGGCGTGATTACGTCTAGACTCATGTATGGTGCTGCAAATGGCATTGTTTCATTTTTTTCACTAGCGAATATTCCATCTGTACATGGAGGAGTTCTTCTTTGTCCACCCATCTGTTGGTGGACTTTTTGGTTACTTCCGTATCTTGGCTATTGTAATAATGTGCCATGCAGATTTGCCTGCCTGTGTCTTTCCAATTCTTTCTTCTTAGATTATAGGTCGAGGAGTGGGCCTTCTGGATCATACGGTAGCTCAATGTTTACCTTTTTAAGGCACCTCCACTCTGTTCTCATTCGTGGCCCTTTTCAAGTTACGTCCCACTTGAAGTTGAGGGTATGCATTTCTCCACAACACCTTCAGCATTTATTGTTTGTAGTTTCCTTGCTGATAGTTATTCTGACAAGTGTGAGCTGATACCTCTTTGTGGTTGAATTCGCCTGTGCCTCATAATCCGTTGAAATTGAGCTTTAAGGCATGTCCTTTTTATTTTTCAACCTGTGATTACCCCTTAGTTCTTCAAAGTGTTCTCTTAAAGTATGTGTCTCATTTTGAAATATTTTGGCCATTACCTCCCTCAAGACATTTTGAGGGCAGGTTTCATTTACAGTTCTGCAGTACTTGTTCCTATGAAATGACCATTAGCACAGGCTTTAAAGCTGCTTTTGCAGGTAAATGCCAGAGGGCGGCAGCCTTTGTATGTCCCCACCATGGTAACTAGGGAAAAGCCCTTGCGGCCTGTGGTGTTTCTCGGTTATAAATTAGAGTGGAGTGTGCCCGGACAAACCCACACAAGCTGATGTCTCCTTACTTTTGTTGGATTTTTAAATTTAATTTTTAGTTTTTATTGGAGTAATTCCCCAGTGTGCACGTGGATCACTTCTACTTTGCGCATTCCTCGGTTGATGGACATTTTCATTGCTTCCAAGTATTGGCTATGGTAAATATTGTTGGAGTGCAGGATTGCCAGCCTGTGACTTTTTGATTCTCATTTTCTCAGGTGATAGGCCCAGCAGTGGGTGTGATTGATTGACTGGTAGCACCGTGTTTCCCTTTTCAAAGCACATTCTTTGGGTTTCATTAGTGGCTCTTACCACGTCCCCCTCAGAATCGAGGGTATGCATTTCTCCACAATCGATTTAGCATTTATAGTTTGCTGCCTTTATGCTAATGGCCCTACTGGCTGCTGTGTGCTTATAGGGTTTGTAATTTGGGTTTGCATGTCTTTGAAAATTCGTAAAACTCATCATGTTTCTCCACCGTTTTCTTTTCTGCTAAAAAAAAGGAAACAGTTGGGAGTACAAAATATCTCTTGAAAATGTCTTCTTGGAAGGTTGCCCTATTTTGAAATTTTTGGTCGATTTTCCACCTCAGAATTTTTTTAGAGAGCAGGTGTCATTTCCCGAACTGCAAGTTTGGTGAATATTTAGTGACTATTAGCAATGGGTTTAAAGCTGCTGTTGTGGGAAGTGGCCTCAAGTAGGCAGCATTTCTCCACTCCCAAATCTGGGTACTAGGGCAGCAGAGCCTTTCTGGAAGTCGTGTTCCTAGGTTGTAAATTAAATTGGAATGTGCCTGGAGAAACCCCCATAAGTTTATGTCTCATTATTTCTTCTTGGTTTTAAATTTTTTTTTAATTGGGGTAAAGCTTCGAATATTGTCTGTCCTAGGTGTACTCAATCTGGTTCATTTGTACATTATATATGTCTATTCAAGTACAGATCCTCTTCCCATGTAAAATGTTACAGAGGGTTCCACAGACCTCCCTTGCTAGATGGTCGGTCTTTTTGAGATATGTATATACTATGTGTTTGTATACATATAGCAACACTAATCTTAACTTATGCATTCCCCCCACCTTTCCTTTTAGATGAGCATAGTTTGTTTTCTAAGTCTGTGAGTGTCTTTCTCTGTGGAAATATATTCATTTGTGTCAGTTATTAGATAACGCCTATAAGTGATATCATAGAATATAGGTCTTTGGTTTCCGAGTTACCTCATGTTTCGTGATTATCTCCAGACTCATTTGTGGTGCCTCAAAGAGCAATGGTTCATTGTTTTCCATGGCTAATATTCCATTGTGTACATGGACCACTTCTTCTTTATCCATTCACCTCTTGTTGGATATTTTGATTGCTTCACTGTCTTGGCTATTGTGAATAAGGCTGCACTGCAGCTTTTGCGGCCTGTGTCTTCTCGATTCTTGTCTTCTCAGGTGAGAGGTCCAATGGTGCGCCTGCTGGATTGAATGGTACCTCCATTTTTACTTTTAAACACAGCTCCTTTCTCTTCTCATTATTGGCTGTTACCCCTTTACGTCTCACCAGCAGGTAGAGGGGATACAGTTCTTGAAAACCCCGTCAGCATTTATTGTTTGTAGACATTTTGCTGATGGTCAGTCGACTGGTCTAAGTTGAAACTTTTTGTAGATTAGATTGCATGGGTCTAACACTCCCTGAGGTTGAGCTTTTATCCATTTTCCTTTTTTTTTTAAAAGAACGTGAGTAAAACTTAACTCCTCATACTCTCTTCTTGAAACATTTGCCTGTTTTGAATTTTTTTGTCCATTCCCTACTTCAGCACAATTTTTTAGGGCAGGTGTCCTTTACAGCCCTGAGTCCTTGTGAATGTTAAGTGACCATTAGCTGTGAGTTTAAAGCTGCTCTTGTAGGAAACGGCCACAAGGTGGCAGCATTTCTCCTTTACCAAATTTGGTAACTGGGGAAACAGAGCCTTAATGGAAGTGGTGTTCTAGGTTGTAAATTCGAATGGAATGTGCCAGGAAAAAAGCACTTTATGTTTATGTCTCATTACTTCTTGTTCATAATTGTAATTTACTTTTTATTTTTTATCCCAGCAAATTTGATTACAATGGTTTGTTTGTTCTAGGTGTGCAAGATGTGGTTCTTTCACACATATACGTGTATCTATTCTTCCTCGCATCCTTTTCCCATGTAGGTTATGACACAATGTTGAGTAGTCTTCTCCTGGTCTTCCGTACGCCTTTGGTGATTATATATTTCACATGGTATGTATATCTCTGTTAACCCCAATATGGTAATGTATCCAATCCTCATCCCTTTCTATTTGGTGAACCATAAGTTTTTTTAATGAATCTGTGATTGCCTTTCTCTGTGGAAATATCTTCATTGGTATCAATTTTTAAGTAACTCCTAAAAGTGATATGATAGGATATGTGTCTTTTGCTTTCTCACTTACTACAGGTGGCGTGACTACGTCTAGACTCATGTATGGTTCTGCAAATGGCATTGTTTCATTTTTTTCACTAGCGAATATTCCATCTGTACATGGAGGAGTTCTTCTTTGTCCACCCATCTGTTGGTGGACTTTTTGGTTACTTCCATATCTTGGGTATTGTAATATTGTGCCATGCAGATTTGCCTGCCTGTGTCTTTCCAATTCTTTCTTCTTAGATTATAGGTCGAGGAGTGGGCCTGCTGGATCATACGGTAGCTCAATGTTTACCTTTTTAAGGCACCTCCATTCTGTTCTCATTCGTGGCCCTTTTCAAGTTACGTCCCACTTGAAGTTGCGGGTATGCATTTCTCCACAACACCTTCAGCATTTATTGTGTGTAGTTTCCTTGCTGATGGTTATTCTGACAAGTGTGAGCTGATACCTCTTTGTGGTTGAATTCGCCTGTGCCTCATAATCCGTTGAAATTGAGCTTTAAGGCATGTCCTTTTTATTTTTCAACCTGTGATTACCCCTTAGTTCTTCAAAGTGTTCTCTTAAAGTATGTGTCACATTTTGAAATGTTTTGGCCATTACCTCCCTCAAGACATTTTGAGGGCAGGTTTCATTTACAGTTCTGCAGTACTTGTTCCTATGAAATGACCATTAGCACAGGCTTTAAAGCTGCTTTTGCAGGTAAATGCCAGAGGGCGGCAGCCTTTCTATGTCCCCACCATGGTAACTAGGGAAAAGCCCTTGCGGCCTGTGGTGTTTCTCGGTTATAAATTAGAGTGGAGTGTGCCCGGACAAACCCACACAAGCTGATGTCTCCTTACTTTTGTTGGATTTTTAAATTTAATTTTTAGTTTCTATTGGAATAGTTCCCCAGTGTGCACGTGGACCACTTCTACTTTGCACATTCCTCGGTTGATGGACATTTTCATTGCTTCCAAGTGTTGGCTATGGTAAATATTGTTGGAGTGCAGGATTGCCAGCCTGTGACTTTTTGATTCTCATTTTCTCAGTTGATAGGCCCAGCAGTGGGTGTGATTGATTGACTGGTAGCACCGTGTTTCCCTTTTCAAAGCACCTTCTTTGTGTTTTCATTAGTGGCTCTTACCACGTCCCCCTCAGAATCGAGGGTATGCATTTCTCCACAATCGATTTAGCATTTATTGTTTGCTGCCTTTATGCTAATGGCCCTACTGGCTGCTGTGTGCTGATAGGGTTTTGTAATTTGGGTTTGCATGTCTTTGAAAATTCGTAAAACTCATCATGTTTCTCCACCGTTTTCTTTTCTGTTAAAAAAAAGGAAACAGTTGGGAGTACAATATATCTCTTGAAATTTTCTTCTTGGAAGGTTGCCCTATTTTGAAATTTTTGGTCGATTTTCCACCCCAGAATTTTTTTAGAGAGCAGGTGTCATTTCCCGAACTGCAAGTTTGGTGAATATTTAGTGACCCTTAGCAATGGGTTTAAAGCTGCTGTTGTGGGAAGTGGCCTCAAGCAGGCAGCATTTCTCCACTCCCAATTCTGGGTACTAGGGCAGCAGTGCCTTTCTGGAAGTCGTATTCCTAGGTTGTAAATTAAATTGGAATGTGCCTGGAGAAACCCCCATAAATTTATGTCTCATTATTTCTTCTTGGTTTTAAAATTTTTTTTGATTGTGGTAAAGCTTCGAATATTGTCTGTCCTAGGTGTACACAATCTGGTTCATTTGTACATTATATATGTCTATTCAAGTACAGATCCTCTTCCCATGTAAAATGTTACAGAGGGTTCCACAGACCTCCCTTGCTCCATGGTCGGTCTTTTTGAGATATGTATATACTATGTGTTTGTATACATAGAGCAACACTAATCTTAACTTATCCATTCCCCCCACCTTTCCTTTTAGATTAGCATAGTTTGATTTCTAAGTCTGTGAGTGTCTTTCTCAGTGGAAATATATTCATTTGTGTCAGTTATTACTTAACGCCTATAAGTGATATCATAGAATTCAGGTCTTTGGTTTCCGAGTTACCTCATGTTTCGTGATTATCTCCAGACTCATTTGTGGTGCCTCAAAGAGCAATGGTTCATTGTTTTCCATGGCTAATATTCCATTGTGTACGTGGACCACTTCTTCTTTATCCATTCACCTCTTGTTGGATATTTTGATTGCTTCACTGTCTTGGCTATTGTGAATAAGGCTTCACTGCAGCTTTTGCGGCCTGTGTCTTCTCGATTCTTGTCTTCTCAGGTGAGAGGTCCAATGGTGCGCCTGCTGGATTGAATGGTACCTCCATTTTTACTTTTAAACACAGCTCCTTTCTCTTCTCATTATTGGCTGTTACCCCTTTACGTCTCACCAGCAGGTAGAGGGGACACAGTTCTTAAAAACCCCGTCAGCATTTATTGTTTGTAGACATTTTGCTGATGGTCAGTCGACTGGTCTAAGTTGAAACTTTTTGTAGATTAGATTTCATGGGTCTAACACTCCCTGATGTTGAGCTTTAATCCATTTTCCTTTTTTTTTAAAAGAGCGTGAGTAAAACTTAACTCCTCATACTCTCTTGAAACATTTGCCTGTTGTGAATTTTTTTGTCCATTTCCTACTTCAGCACAATTTTTTAGGGCAGGTGTCCTTTACAGCCCTGAGTCCTTGTGAATGTTAAGTGACCATTAGCTGTGAGTTTAAAGCTGCTCTTGCAGGAAACGGCCACAAGGTGGCAGCATTTCTCCTTTACCAAATTTGGTAAGTGGGGAAACAGAGCCTTAATGGAAGTGGTGTTCTAGGTTGTAAATTCGAATGGAATGTGCCAGGAAAAAAGCACTTTATGTTTATGTCTCATTACTTCTTGTTCATAATTGTAATTTACTTTTTATTTTTTATCCCAGCAAATTTGATTACAATGGTTTGTTTGTTCTAGGTGTGCAAGATGTGGTTCTTTCACACATATACGTGTATCTATTCTTCCTCGCATCCTTTTCCCATGTAGGTTATGACACAATGTTGAGTAGTCTTCTCCTGGTCTTCCGTACGCCTTTGGTGATTATATATTTCACATGGTATGTATATCTCTGTTAACCCCAATATGGTAATGTATCCAATCCTCATCCCTTTCTATTTGGTGAACCATAAGTTTTTTTAATGAATCTGTGATTGCCTTTCTCTGTGGAAATATCTTCATTGGTATCAATTTTAAGTAACTCCTAAAAGTGATATGATAGGATATGTGTCTTTTGCTTTCTCACTTACTACAGGTGGCGTGATTACGTCTAGACTCATGTATGGTGCTGCAAATGGCATTGTTTCATTGTTTTCACAAGCGAATATTCCATCTGTACATGGAGGAGTTCTTCTTTGTCCACCCATCGGTTGGTTGACTTTTTGGTTACTTCCGTATCTTGGCTATTGTAATACTGTGCCATGCAGATTTGCCTGCCTGTGTCTTTCCAATTCTTTCTTCTTAGATTATAGGTCGAGGAGTGGGCCTGCTGGATCATACGGTAGCTCAATGTTTACCTTTTTAAGGCACCTCCATTCTGTTCTCATTCGTGGCCCTTTTCAAGTTACGTCCCACTTGAAGTTGAGGGTATGCATTTCTCCACAACACCTTCAGCATTTATTGTTTGTAGTTTCCTTGCTGATGGTTATTCTGACAAGTGTGAGCTGATACCTCTTTGTGGTTGAATTCGCCTGTGCCTCATAATCCGTTGAAATTGAGCTTTAAGGCATGTCCTTTTTATTTTTCAACCTCTGATTGCCCCTTAGGTCTTCAAAGTGTTCTCTTAAAGTATGTGTCACATTTTGAAACGTTTTGGCCATTACCTCCCTCAAGACATTTTGAGGGCAGGTTTCTTTTACAGTTCTGCAGTACTTGTTCCTATGAAATGACCATTAGCACAGGCTTTAAAGCTGCTTTTGCAGGTAAATGCCAGAGGGCGGCAGCCTTTCTACGTCCCCACCATGGTAACTAGGGAAAAGCCCTTGCGGCCTGTGGTGTTTCTCGGTTATAAATTAGAGTGGAGTGTGCCCGGACAAACCCACACAAGCTGATGTCTCCTTACTTTTGTTGGATTTTTAAATTTAATTTTTAGTTTTTATTGGAGTAATTCCCCAGTGTGCACGTGGACCACTTCTACTTTGCGCATTCCTCGGTTAATGGACATTTTCATTGCTTCCAAATGTTGGCTATGGTAAATATTGTTGGAGTGCAGGATTGCCAGCCTGTGACTTTTTGATTCTCATTTTCTCAGGTGATAGGCCCTGCAGTGGGTGTGATTGATTGACTGGTAGCACCGTGTTTCCCTTTTCAAAGCACATTATTTGTGTTTTCATTAGTGGCTCTTACCACGTCCCCCTTAGAATCGAGGGTATGCATTTCTCCACAATCGATTTAGCATTTATTGTTTGCTGCCTTTATGCTAATGGCACTACTGGCTGCTGTGTGCTGATAGGGTTTTGTAATTTGGGTTTGCATGTCTTTGAAAATTCGTAAAACTCATCATTTTTCTCCACCGTTTTCTTTTCTGTTAAAAAAAAGGAAACAATTGGGAGTACAATATATCTCTTGAAACTATCTTCTTGGAAGGTTGCCCTATTTTGAAATTTTTGGTCGATTTTCCACCCCAGAATTTTTTTAGAGAGCAGGTGTCATTTCCCGAACTGCAAGTTTGGTGAATATTTAGTGACCCTTAGCAATGGTTTTAAAGCTGCTGTTGTGGGAAGTGGCCTCAAGCAGGCAGCATTTCTCCACTCCCAAATCTGGGTACTAGGGCAGCAGTGCCTTTCTGGAAGTCGTATTCCTAGGTTGTAAATTAAATTGGAATGTGCCTGGAGAAACCCCCATAAATTTATGTCTCATTATTTCTTCTTGGTTTTAAAATTTTTTTTAATTGTGGTAAAGCTTCGAATATTGTCTGTCCTAGGTGTACACAATCTGGTTCATTTGTACATTATATATGTCTATTCAAGTACAGATCCTCTTCCCATGTAAAATGTTACAGAGGGTTCCACAGACCTCCCTTGCTCCATGGTCGGTCTTTGTGAGATATGTATATACTATGTGTTTGTATACATAGAGCAACACTAATCTTAACTTATCCATTCCCCCCACCTTTCCTTTTAGATGAGCATAGTTTGTTTTCTAAGTCTGTGAGTGTCTTTCTCTGTGGAAATATATTCATTTGTGTCAGTTATTAGATAACACCTATAAGTGATATCATAGAATACAGGTCTTTGGTTTCCGAGTTACCTCATGTTTCGTGATTATCTCCAGACTCATTTGTGGTGCCTCAAAGAGCAATGGTTCATTGTTTTCCATGGCTAATATTCCATTGTGTACATGGACCACTTCTTCTTTATCCATTCACCTCTTGTTGGATATTTTGATTGCTTCACTGTCTTGGCTATTGTGAATAAGGCTGCACTGCAGCTTTTGCGGCCTGTGTCTTCTCGATTCTTGTCTTCTCAGGTGAGAGGTCCAATGGTGCGCCTGCTGGATTGAATGGTACCTCCATTTTTACTTTTAAACACAGCTCCTTTCTCTTCTCATTATTGGCTGTTACCCCTTTACGTCTCACCAGCAGGTAGAGGGGATACAGTTCTTGAAAACCCCGTCAGCATTTATTGTTTGTAGACATTTTGCTGATGGTCAGTCGACTGGTCTAAGTTGAAACTTTTTGTAGATTAGATTGCATGGGTCTAACACTCCCTGAGGTTGAGCTTTTATCCATTTTCCTTTTTTTTTTAAAAGAGCGTGAGTAAAACTTAACTCCTCATACTCTCTTCTTGAAACATTTGCCTGTTTTGAATTTTTTTGTCCATTCCCTACTTCAGCACAATTTTTTAGGGCAGGTGTCCTTTACAGCCCTGAGTCCTTGTGAATGTTAAGTGACCATTAGCTGTGAGTTTAAAGCTGCTCTTGTAGGAAACGGCCACAAGGTGGCAGCATTTCTCCTTTACCAAATTTGGTAACTGGGGAAACAGAGCCTTAATGGAAGTGGTGTTCTAGGTTGTAAATTCGAATGGAATGTGCCAGGAAAAAAGCACTTTATGTTTATGTCTCATTACTTCTTGTTCATAATTGTAATTTACTTTTTATTTTTTATCCCAGCAAATTTGATTACAATGGTTTGTTTGTTCTAGGTGTGCAAGATGTGGTTCTTTCACACATATACGTGTATCTATTCTTCCTCGCATCCTTTTCCCATGTAGGTTATGACACAATGTTGAGTAGTCTTCTCCTGGTCTTCCGTACGTCTTTGGTGATTATATATTTCACATGGTATGTATATCTCTGTTAACCCCAATATGGTAATGTATCCAATCCTCATCCCTTTCTATTTGGTGAACCATAAGTTTTTTTACTGAATCTGTGATTGCCTTTCTCTGTGGAAATATCTTCATTGGTATCAATTTTTAAGTAACTCCTAAAAGTGATATGATAGGATATGTGTCTTTTGCTTTCTCACTTACTACAGGTGGCGTGACTACGTCTAGACTCATGTATGGTTCTGCAAATGGCATTGTTTCATTTTTTTCACTAGCGAATATTCCATCTGTACATGGAGGAGTTCTTCTTTGTCCACCCATCTGTTGGTGGACTTTTTGGTTACTTCCATATCTTGGGTATTGTAATATTGTGCCATGCAGATTTGCCTGCCTGTGTCTTTCCAATTCTTTCTTCTTAGATTATAGGTCGAGGAGTGGGCCTGCTGGATCATACGGTAGCTCAATGTTTACCTTTTTAAGGCACCTCCATTCTGTTCTCATTCGTGGCCCTTTTCAAGTTACGTCCCACTTGAAGTTGCGGGTATGCATTTCTCCACAACACCTTCAGCATTTATTGTGTGTAGTTTCCTTGCTGATGGTTATTCTGACAAGTGTGAGCTGATACCTCTTTGTGGTTGAATTCGCCTGTGCCTCATAATCCGTTGAAATTGAGCTTTAAGGCATGTCCTTTTTATTTTTCAACCTGTGATTACCCCTTAGTTCTTCAAAGTGTTCTCTTAAAGTATGTGTCACATTTTGAAATGTTTTGGCCATTACCTCCCTCAAGACATTTTGAGGGCAGGTTTCATTTACAGTTCTGCAGTACTTGTTCCTATGAAATGACCATTAGCACAGGCTTTAAAGCTGCTTTTGCAGGTAAATGCCAGAGGGCGGCAGCCTTTCTATGTCCCCACCATGGTAACTAGGGAAAAGCCCTTGCGGCCTGTGGTGTTTCTCGGTTATAAATTAGAGTGGAGTGTGCCCGGACAAACACACACAAGCTGATGTCTCCTTACTTTTGTTGGATTTTTAAATTTAATTTTTAGTTTTTATTGGAGTAATTCCCCAGTGTGCACGTGGACCACTTCTACTTTGCACATTCCTCAGTTGATGGACATTTTCATTGCTTCCAAGTGTTGGCTATGGTAAATATTGTTGGAGTGCAGGATTGCCAGCCTGTGACTTTTTGATTCTCATTTTCTCAGGTGATAGGCCCAGCAGTGGGTGTGATTGATTGACTGGTAGCACCGTGTTTCCCTTTTCAAAGCACCTTCTTTGTGTTTTCATTAGTGGCTCTTACCACGTCCCCCTTAGAATCGAGTGTATGCATTTCTCCACAATCGATTTAGCATTTATTGTTTGCTGCCTTTATGCTAATGGCCCTACTGGCTGCTGTGTGCTGATAGGGTTTTGTAATTTGGGTTTGCATGTCTTTGAAAATTCGTAAAACTCATCATTTTTCTCCACCGTTTTCTTTTCTGTTAAAAAAAAGGAAACAGTTGGGAGTACAATATATCTCTTGAAATTTTCTTCTTGGAAGGTTGCCCTATTTTGAAATTTTTGGTCGATTTTCCACCCCAGAATTTTTTTAGAGAGCAGGTGTCATTTCCCGAACTGCAAGTTTGGTGAATATTTAGTGACCCTTAGCAATGGGTTTAAAGCTGCTGTTGTGGGAAGTGGCCTCAAGCAGGCAGCATTTCTCCACTCCCAAATCTGGGTACTAGGGCAGCAGAGCCTTTCTGGAAGTCGTGTTCCTAGGTTGTAAATTAAATTGGAATGTGCCTGGAGAAACCCCCATAAGTTTATGTCTCATTATTTCTTCTTGGTTTTAAAATTTTTTTTAATTGGGGTAAAGCTTCGAATATTGTCTGTCCTAGGTGTACACAATCTGGTTCATTTCTACACTATATATGTCTATTCAAGTACAGATCCTCTTCCCATGTAAAATGTTACAGAGGGTTCCACAGACCTCCCTTGCTCCATGGTCGGTCTTTTTGAGATATGTATATACTATGTGTTTGTATACATAGAGCAACACTAATCTTAACTTATCCATTCCCCCCACCTTTCCTTTTAGATGAGCATAGTTTGATTTCTAAGTCTGTGAGTGTCTTTCTCAGTGGAAATATATTCATTTGTGTCAGTTATTACATAACGCCTATAAGTGATATCATAGAATACAGGTCTTTGGTTTCCGAGTTACCTCATGTTTCGTGATTATCTCCAGACTCATTTGTGGTGCCTCAAAGAGCAATGGTTCATTGTTTTCCATGGCTAATATTCCATTGTGTACGTGGACCACTTCTTCTTTATCCATTCACCTCTTGTTGGATATTTTGATTGCTTCACTGTCTTGGCTATTGTGAATAAGGCTTCACTGCAGCTTTTGCGGCCTGTGTCTTCTCGATTCTTGTCTTCTCAGGTGAGAGGTCCAATGGTGCGCCTGCTGGATTGAATGGTACCTCCATTTTTACTTTTAAACACAGCTCCTTTCTCTTCTCATTATTGGCTGTTACCCATTTACGTCTCACCAGCAGGTAGAGGGGACACATTTCTTGAAAACCCCGTCAGCATTTATTGTTTGTAGACATTTTGCTGATGGTCAGTCGACTGGTCTAAGTTGAAACTTTTTATAGATTAGATTGCATGGGTCTAACACTCCCTGAGGTTGAGCTTTTATCAATTTTCCTTTTTTTTTAAAAGAGCGTGAGTAAAACTTAACTCCTCATACTCTCTTCTTGAAACATTTGCCTGTTTTGAATTTTTTTGTCCATTCCCTACTTCAGCACAAATTTTTAGGGCAGGTGTCCTTTACAGCCCTGAGTCCTTGTGAATGTTAAGTGACCATTAGCTGTGAGTTTAAAGCTGCTCTTGCAGGAAACGGCCACAAGGTGGCAGCATTTCTCGTTACCAAATTTGGTAAGTGGGGAAACAGAGCCTTAATGGAAGTGGTTTTCTAGGTTGTAAATTCGAATGGAATGTGCCAGGAAAAAAGCACTTTATGTTTATGTCTCATTACTTCTTGTTCATAATTGTAATTTAGTTTTTATTTTTTATCCCAGCAAATTTGATTACAATGGTTTGTTTGTTCTAGGTGTGCAAGATGTGGTTCTTTCACACATATACGTGAATCTATTCTTCCTCGCATCCTTTTCCCATGTAGGTTATGACACAATGTTGAGTAGTCTTCTCCTGGTCTTCCGTACGTCTTTGGTGATTATATATTTCACATGGTATGTATATCTCTGTTAACCCCAATATGGTAATGTATCCAATCCTCATCCCTTTCTATTTGGTGAACCATAAGTTTTTTTAATGAATCTGTGATTGCCTTTCTCTGTGGAAATATCTTCATTGGTATCAATTTTAAGTAACTCCTAAAAGTGATATGATAGGATATGTGTCTTTTGCTTTCTCACTTACTACAGGTGGCGTGATTACGTCTAGACTCATGTATGGTGCTGCAAATGGCATTGTTTCATTGTTTTCACAAGCGAATATTCCATCTGTACATGGAGGAGTTCTTCTTTGTCCACCCATCGGTTGGTTGACTTTTTGGTTACTTCCGTATCTTGGCTATTGTAATACTGTGCCATGCAGATTTGCCTGCCTGTGTCTTTCCAATTCTTTCTTCTTAGATTATAGGTCGAGGAGTGGGCCTGCTGGATCATACGGTAGCTCAATGTTTACCTTTTTAAGGCACCTCCATTCTGTTCTCATTCGTGGCCCTTTTCAAGTTACGTCCCACTTGAAGTTGAGGGTATGCATTTCTCCACAACACCTTCAGCATTTATTGTTTGTAGTTTCCTTGCTGATGGTTATTCTGACAAGTGTGAGCTGATACCTCTTTGTGGTTGAATTCGCCTGTGCCTCATAATCCGTTGAAATTGAGCTTTAAGGCATGTCCTTTTTATTTTTCAACCTCTGATTGCCCCTTAGGTCTTCAAAGTGTTCTCTTAAAGTATGTGTCACATTTTGAAACGTTTTGGCCATTACCTCCCTCAAGACATTTTGAGGGCAGGTTTCTTTTACAGTTCTGCAGTACTTGTTCCTATGAAATGACCATTAGCACAGGCTTTAAAGCTGCTTTTGCAGGTAAATGCCAGAGGGCGGCAGCCTTTCTACGTCCCCACCATGGTAACTAGGGAAAAGCCCTTGCGGCCTGTGGTGTTTCTCGGTTATAAATTAGAGTGGAGTGTGCCCGGACAAACCCACACAAGCTGATGTCTCCTTACTTTTGTTGGATTTTTAAATTTAATTTTTAGTTTTTATTGGAGTAATTCCCCAGTGTGCACGTGGACCACTTCTACTTTGCGCATTCCTCGGTTAATGGACATTTTCATTGCTTCCAAATGTTGGCTATGGTAAATATTGTTGGAGTGCAGGATTGCCAGCCTGTGACTTTTTGATTCTCATTTTCTCAGGTGATAGGCCCTGCAGTGGGTGTGATTGATTGACTGGTAGCACCGTGTTTCCCTTTTCAAAGCACATTATTTGTGTTTTCATTAGTGGCTCTTACCACGTCCCCCTTAGAATCGAGGGTATGCATTTCTCCACAATCGATTTAGCATTTATTGTTTGCTGCCTTTATGCTAATGGCACTACTGGCTGCTGTGTGCTGATAGGGTTTTGTAATTTGGGTTTGCATGTCTTTGAAAATTCGTAAAACTCATCATTTTTCTCCACCGTTTTCTTTTCTGTTAAAAAAAAGGAAACAATTGGGAGTACAATATATCTCTTGAAACTATCTTCTTGGAAGGTTGCCCTATTTTGAAATTTTTGGTCGATTTTCCACCCCAGAATTTTTTTAGAGAGCAGGTGTCATTTCCCGAACTGCAAGTTTGGTGAATATTTAGTGACCCTTAGCAATGGTTTTAAAGCTGCTGTTGTGGGAAGTGGCCTCAAGCAGGCAGCATTTCTCCACTCCCAAATCTGGGTACTAGGGCAGCAGTGCCTTTCTGGAAGTCGTATTCCTAGGTTGTAAATTAAATTGGAATGTGCCTGGAGAAACCCCCATAAATTTATGTCTCATTATTTCTTCTTGGTTTTAAAATTTTTTTTAATTGTGGTAAAGCTTCGAATATTGTCTGTCCTAGGTGTACACAATCTGGTTCATTTGTACATTATATATGTCTATTCAAGTACAGATCCTCTTCCCATGTAAAATGTTACAGAGGGTTCCACAGACCTCCCTTGCTCCATGGTCGGTCTTTGTGAGATATGTATATACTATGTGTTTGTATACATAGAGCAACACTAATCTTAACTTATCCATTCCCCCCACCTTTCCTTTTAGATGAGCATAGTTTGTTTTCTAAGTCTGTGAGTGTCTTTCTCTGTGGAAATATATTCATTTGTGTCAGTTATTAGATAACACCTATAAGTGATATCATAGAATACAGGTCTTTGGTTTCCGAGTTACCTCATGTTTCGTGATTATCTCCAGACTCATTTGTGGTGCCTCAAAGAGCAATGGTTCATTGTTTTCCATGGCTAATATTCCATTGTGTACATGGACCACTTCTTCTTTATCCATTCACCTCTTGTTGGATATTTTGATTGCTTCACTGTCTTGGCTATTGTGAATAAGGCTGCACTGCAGCTTTTGCGGCCTGTGTCTTCTCGATTCTTGTCTTCTCAGGTGAGAGGTCCAATGGTGCGCCTGCTGGATTGAATGGTACCTCCATTTTTACTTTTAAACACAGCTCCTTTCTCTTCTCATTATTGGCTGTTACCCCTTTACGTCTCACCAGCAGGTAGAGGGGATACAGTTCTTGAAAACCCCGTCAGCATTTATTGTTTGTAGACATTTTGCTGATGGTCAGTCGACTGGTCTAAGTTGAAACTTTTTGTAGATTAGATTGCATGGGTCTAACACTCCCTGAGGTTGAGCTTTTATCCATTTTCCTTTTTTTTTTAAAAGAGCGTGAGTAAAACTTAACTCCTCATACTCTCTTCTTGAAACATTTGCCTGTTTTGAATTTTTTTGTCCATTCCCTACTTCAGCACAATTTTTTAGGGCAGGTGTCCTTTACAGCCCTGAGTCCTTGTGAATGTTAAGTGACCATTAGCTGTGAGTTTAAAGCTGCTCTTGTAGGAAACGGCCACAAGGTGGCAGCATTTCTCCTTTACCAAATTTGGTAACTGGGGAAACAGAGC
The DNA here is from genome assembly GCF_028021215.1 of Eschrichtius robustus. Taxonomy (NCBI): domain Eukaryota; kingdom Metazoa; phylum Chordata; class Mammalia; order Artiodactyla; family Eschrichtiidae; genus Eschrichtius; species Eschrichtius robustus. The sequence continues at coordinate 79,606,120 of NC_090832.1, forward strand.
CTTAATGGAAGTGGTGTTCTAGGTTGTAAATTCGAATGGAATGTGCCAGGAAAAAAGCACTTTATGTTTATGTCTCATTACTTCTTGTTCATAATTGTAATTTACTTTTTATTTTTTATCCCAGCAAATTTGATTACAATGGTTTGTTTGTTCTAGGTGTGCAAGATGTGGTTCTTTCACACATATACGTGTATCTATTCTTCCTCGCATCCTTTTCCCATGTAGGTTATGACACAATGTTGAGTAGTCTTCTCCTGGTCTTCCGTACGTCTTTGGTGATTATATATTTCACATGGTATGTATATCTCTGTTAACCCCAATATGGTAATGTATCCAATCCTCATCCCTTTCTATTTGGTGAACCATAAGTTTTTTTACTGAATCTGTGATTGCCTTTCTCTGTGGAAATATCTTCATTGGTATCAATTTTTAAGTAACTCCTAAAAGTGATATGATAGGATATGTGTCTTTTGCTTTCTCACTTACTACAGGTGGCGTGACTACGTCTAGACTCATGTATGGTTCTGCAAATGGCATTGTTTCATTTTTTTCACTAGCGAATATTCCATCTGTACATGGAGGAGTTCTTCTTTGTCCACCCATCTGTTGGTGGACTTTTTGGTTACTTCCATATCTTGGGTATTGTAATATTGTGCCATGCAGATTTGCCTGCCTGTGTCTTTCCAATTCTTTCTTCTTAGATTATAGGTCGAGGAGTGGGCCTGCTGGATCATACGGTAGCTCAATGTTTACCTTTTTAAGGCACCTCCATTCTGTTCTCATTCGTGGCCCTTTTCAAGTTACGTCCCACTTGAAGTTGCGGGTATGCATTTCTCCACAACACCTTCAGCATTTATTGTGTGTAGTTTCCTTGCTGATGGTTATTCTGACAAGTGTGAGCTGATACCTCTTTGTGGTTGAATTCGCCTGTGCCTCATAATCCGTTGAAATTGAGCTTTAAGGCATGTCCTTTTTATTTTTCAACCTGTGATTACCCCTTAGTTCTTCAAAGTGTTCTCTTAAAGTATGTGTCACATTTTGAAATGTTTTGGCCATTACCTCCCTCAAGACATTTTGAGGGCAGGTTTCATTTACAGTTCTGCAGTACTTGTTCCTATGAAATGACCATTAGCACAGGCTTTAAAGCTGCTTTTGCAGGTAAATGCCAGAGGGCGGCAGCCTTTCTATGTCCCCACCATGGTAACTAGGGAAAAGCCCTTGCGGCCTGTGGTGTTTCTCGGTTATAAATTAGAGTGGAGTGTGCCCGGACAAACCCACACAAGCTGATGTCTCCTTACTTTTGTTGGATTTTTAAATTTAATTTTTAGTTTTTATTGGAGTAATTCCCCAGTGTGCACGTGGACCACTTCTACTTTGCGCATTCCTCGGTTAATGGACATTTTCATTGCTTCCAAATGTTGGCTATGGTAAATATTGTTGGAGTGCAGGATTGCCAGCCTGTGACTTTTTGATTCTCATTTTCTCAGGTGATAGGCCCTGCAGTGGGTGTGATTGATTGACTGGTAGCACCGTGTTTCCCTTTTCAAAGCACATTATTTGTGTTTTCATTAGTGGCTCTTACCACGTCCCCCTTAGAATCGAGGGTATGCATTTCTCCACAATCGATTTAGCATTTATTGTTTGCTGCCTTTATGCTAATGGCACTACTGGCTGCTGTGTGCTGATAGGGTTTTGTAATTTGGGTTTGCATGTCTTTGAAAATTCGTAAAACTCATCATTTTTCTCCACCGTTTTCTTTTCTGTTAAAAAAAAGGAAACAATTGGGAGTACAATATATCTCTTGAAACTATCTTCTTGGAAGGTTGCCCTATTTTGAAATTTTTGGTCGATTTTCCACCCCAGAATTTTTTTAGAGAGCAGGTGTCATTTCCCGAACTGCAAGTTTGGTGAATATTTAGTGACCCTTAGCAATGGTTTTAAAGCTGCTGTTGTGGGAAGTGGCCTCAAGCAGGCAGCATTTCTCCACTCCCAAATCTGGGTACTAGGGCAGCAGTGCCTTTCTGGAAGTCGTATTCCTAGGTTGTAAATTAAATTGGAATGTGCCTGGAGAAACCCCCATAAATTTATGTCTCATTATTTCTTCTTGGTTTTAAAATTTTTTTTAATTGTGGTAAAGCTTCGAATATTGTCTGTCCTAGGTGTACACAATCTGGTTCATTTGTACATTATATATGTCTATTCAAGTACAGATCCTCTTCCCATGTAAAATGTTACAGAGGGTTCCACAGACCTCCCTTGCTCCATGGTCGGTCTTTGTGAGATATGTATATACTATGTGTTTGTATACATAGAGCAACACTAATCTTAACTTATCCATTCCCCCCACCTTTCCTTTTAGATGAGCATAGTTTGTTTTCTAAGTCTGTGAGTGTCTTTCTCTGTGGAAATATATTCATTTGTGTCAGTTATTAGATAACACCTATAAGTGATATCATAGAATACAGGTCTTTGGTTTCCGAGTTACCTCATGTTTCGTGATTATCTCCAGACTCATTTGTGGTGCCTCAAAGAGCAATGGTTCATTGTTTTCCATGGCTAATATTCCATTGTGTACATGGACCACTTCTTCTTTATCCATTCACCTCTTGTTGGATATTTTGATTGCTTCACTGTCTTGGCTATTGTGAATAAGGCTGCACTGCAGCTTTTGCGGCCTGTGTCTTCTCGATTCTTGTCTTCTCAGGTGAGAGGTCCAATGGTGCGCCTGCTGGATTGAATGGTACCTCCATTTTTACTTTTAAACACAGCTCCTTTCTCTTCTCATTATTGGCTGTTACCCCTTTACGTCTCACCAGCAGGTAGAGGGGATACAGTTCTTGAAAACCCCGTCAGCATTTATTGTTTGTAGACATTTTGCTGATGGTCAGTCGACTGGTCTAAGTTGAAACTTTTTGTAGATTAGATTGCATGGGTCTAACACTCCCTGAGGTTGAGCTTTTATCCATTTTCCTTTTTTTTTTAAAAGAGCGTGAGTAAAACTTAACTCCTCATACTCTCTTCTTGAAACATTTGCCTGTTTTGAATTTTTTTGTCCATTCCCTACTTCAGCACAATTTTTTAGGGCAGGTGTCCTTTACAGCCCTGAGTCCTTGTGAATGTTAAGTGACCATTAGCTGTGAGTTTAAAGCTGCTCTTGTAGGAAACGGCCACAAGGTGGCAGCATTTCTCCTTTACCAAATTTGGTAACTGGGGAAACAGAGCCTTAATGGAAGTGGTGTTCTAGGTTGTAAATTCGAATGGAATGTGCCAGGAAAAAAGCACTTTATGTTTATGTCTCATTACTTCTTGTTCATAATTGTAATTTACTTTTTATTTTTTATCCCAGCAAATTTGATTACAATGGTTTGTTTGTTCTAGGTGTGCAAGATGTGGTTCTTTCACACATATACGTGTATCTATTCTTCCTCGCATCCTTTTCCCATGTAGGTTATGACACAATGTTGAGTAGTCTTCTCCTGGTCTTCCGTACGTCTTTGGTGATTATATATTTCACATGGTATGTATATCTCTGTTAACCCCAATATGGTAATGTATCCAATCCTCATCCCTTTCTATTTGGTGAACCATAAGTTTTTTTACTGAATCTGTGATTGCCTTTCTCTGTGGAAATATCTTCATTGGTATCAATTTTTAAGTAACTCCTAAAAGTGATATGATAGGATATGTGTCTTTTGCTTTCTCACTTACTACAGGTGGCGTGACTACGTCTAGACTCATGTATGGTTCTGCAAATGGCATTGTTTCATTTTTTTCACTAGCGAATATTCCATCTGTACATGGAGGAGTTCTTCTTTGTCCACCCATCTGTTGGTGGACTTTTTGGTTACTTCCATATCTTGGGTATTGTAATATTGTGCCATGCAGATTTGCCTGCCTGTGTCTTTCCAATTCTTTCTTCTTAGATTATAGGTCGAGGAGTGGGCCTGCTGGATCATACGGTAGCTCAATGTTTACCTTTTTAAGGCACCTCCATTCTGTTCTCATTCGTGGCCCTTTTCAAGTTACGTCCCACTTGAAGTTGCGGGTATGCATTTCTCCACAACACCTTCAGCATTTATTGTGTGTAGTTTCCTTGCTGATGGTTATTCTGACAAGTGTGAGCTGATACCTCTTTGTGGTTGAATTCGCCTGTGCCTCATAATCCGTTGAAATTGAGCTTTAAGGCATGTCCTTTTTATTTTTCAACCTGTGATTACCCCTTAGTTCTTCAAAGTGTTCTCTTAAAGTATGTGTCACATTTTGAAATGTTTTGGCCATTACCTCCCTCAAGACATTTTGAGGGCAGGTTTCATTTACAGTTCTGCAGTACTTGTTCCTATGAAATGACCATTAGCACAGGCTTTAAAGCTGCTTTTGCAGGTAAATGCCAGAGGGCGGCAGCCTTTCTATGTCCCCACCATGGTAACTAGGGAAAAGCCCTTGCGGCCTGTGGTGTTTCTCGGTTATAAATTAGAGTGGAGTGTGCCCGGACAAACCCACACAAGCTGATGTCTCCTTACTTTTGTTGGATTTTTAAATTTAATTTTTAGTTTCTATTGGAATAGTTCCCCAGTGTGCACGTGGACCACTTCTACTTTGCACATTCCTCGGTTGATGGACATTTTCATTGCTTCCAAGTGTTGGCTATGGTAAATATTGTTGGAGTGCGGGATTGCCAGCCTGTGACTTTTTGATTCTCATTTTCTCAGTTGATAGGCCCAGCAGTGGGTGTGATTGATTGACTGGTAGCACCGTGTTTCCCTTTTCAAAGCACCTTCTTTGTGTTTTCATTAGTGGCTCTTACCACGTCCCCCTCAGAATCGAGGGTATGCATTTCTCCACAATCGATTTAGCATTTATTGTTTGCTGCCTTTATGCTAATGGCCCTACTGGCTGCTGTGTGCTGATAGGGTTTTGTAATTTGGGTTTGCATGTCTTTGAAAATTCGTAAAACTCATCATTTTTCTCCACCGTTTTCTTTTCTGTTAAAAAAAAGGAAACAGTTGGGAGTACAATATATCTCTTGAAATTTTCTTCTTGGAAGGTTGCCCTATTTTGAAATTTTTGGTCGATTTTCCACCCCAGAATTTTTTTAGAGAGCAGGTGTCATTTCCCGAACTGCAAGTTTGGTGAATATTTAGTGACCCTTAGCAATGGGTTTAAAGCTGCTGTTGTGGGAAGTGGCCTCAAGCAGGCAGCATTTCTCCACTCCCAAATCTGGGTACTAGGGCAGCAGTGCCTTTCTGGAAGTCGTATTCCTAGGTTGTAAATTAAATTGGAATGTGCCTGGAGAAACCCCCATAAATTTATGTCTCATTATTTCTTCTTGGTTTTAAAATTTTTTTGATTGTGGTAAAGCTTCGAATATTGTCTGTCCTAGGTGTACACAATCTGGTTCATTTGTACATTATATATGTCTATTCAAGTACAGATCCTCTTCCCATGTAAAATGTTACAGAGGGTTCCACAGACCTCCCTTGCTCCATGGTCGGTCTTTGTGAGATATGTATATACTATGTGTTTGTATACATAGAGCAACACTAATCTTAACTTATCCATTCCCCCCACCTTTCCTTTTAGATGAGCATAGTTTGTTTTCTAAGTCTGTGAGTGTCTTTCTCTGTGGAAATATATTCATTTGTGTCAGTTATTAGATAACACCTATAAGTGATATCATAGAATACAGGTCTTTGGTTTCCGAGTTACCTCATGTTTCGTGATTATCTCCAGACTCATTTGTGGTGCCTCAAAGAGCAATGGTTCATTGTTTTCCATGGCTAATATTCCATTGTGTACATGGACCACTTCTTCTTTATCCATTCACCTCTTGTTGGATATTTTGATTGCTTCACTGTCTTGGCTATTGTGAATAAGGCTGCACTGCAGCTTTTGCGGCCTGTGTCTTCTCGATTCTTGTCTTCTCAGGTGAGAGGTCCAATGGTGCGCCTGCTGGATTGAATGGTACCTCCATTTTTACTTTTAAACACAGCTCCTTTCTCTTCTCATTATTGGCTGTTACCCCTTTACGTCTCACCAGCAGGTAGAGGGGATACAGTTCTTGAAAACCCCGTCAGCATTTATTGTTTGTAGACATTTTGCTGATGGTCAGTCGACTGGTCTAAGTTGAAACTTTTTGTAGATTAGATTGCATGGGTCTAACACTCCCTGAGGTTGAGCTTTTATCCATTTTCCTTTTTTTTTTAAAAGAGCGTGAGTAAAACTTAACTCCTCATACTCTCTTCTTGAAACATTTGCCTGTTTTGAATTTTTTTGTCCATTCCCTACTTCAGCACAATTTTTTAGGGCAGGTGTCCTTTACAGCCCTGAGTCCTTGTGAATGTTAAGTGACCATTAGCTGTGAGTTTAAAGCTGCTCTTGTAGGAAACGGCCACAAGGTGGCAGCATTTCTCCTTTACCAAATTTGGTAACTGGGGAAACAGAGCCTTAATGGAAGTGGTGTTCTAGGTTGTAAATTCGAATGGAATGTGCCAGGAAAAAAGCACTTTATGTTTATGTCTCATTACTTCTTGTTCATAATTGTAATTTACTTTTTATTTTTTATCCCAGCAAATTTGATTACAATGGTTTGTTTGTTCTAGGTGTGCAAGATGTGGTTCTTTCACACATATACGTGTATCTATTCTTCCTCGCATCCTTTTCCCATGTAGGTTATGACACAATGTTGAGTAGTCTTCTCCTGGTCTTCCGTACGTCTTTGGTGATTATATATTTCACATGGTATGTATATCTCTGTTAACCCCAATATGGTAATGTATCCAATCCTCATCCCTTTCTATTTGGTGAACCATAAGTTTTTTTACTGAATCTGTGATTGCCTTTCTCTGTGGAAATATCTTCATTGGTATCAATTTTTAAGTAACTCCTAAAAGTGATATGATAGGATATGTGTCTTTTGCTTTCTCACTTACTACAGGTGGCGTGACTACGTCTAGACTCATGTATGGTTCTGCAAATGGCATTGTTTCATTTTTTTCACTAGCGAATATTCCATCTGTACATGGAGGAGTTCTTCTTTGTCCACCCATCTGTTGGTGGACTTTTTGGTTACTTCCATATCTTGGGTATTGTAATATTGTGCCATGCAGATTTGCCTGCCTGTGTCTTTCCAATTCTTTCTTCTTAGATTATAGGTCGAGGAGTGGGCCTGCTGGATCATACGGTAGCTCAATGTTTACCTTTTTAAGGCACCTCCATTCTGTTCTCATTCGTGGCCCTTTTCAAGTTACGTCCCACTTGAAGTTGCGGGTATGCATTTCTCCACAACACCTTCAGCATTTATTGTGTGTAGTTTCCTTGCTGATGGTTATTCTGACAAGTGTGAGCTGATACCTCTTTGTGGTTGAATTCGCCTGTGCCTCATAATCCGTTGAAATTGAGCTTTAAGGCATGTCCTTTTTATTTTTCAACCTGTGATTACCCCTTAGTTCTTCAAAGTGTTCTCTTAAAGTATGTGTCACATTTTGAAATGTTTTGGCCATTACCTCCCTCAAGACATTTTGAGGGCAGGTTTCATTTACAGTTCTGCAGTACTTGTTCCTATGAAATGACCATTAGCACAGGCTTTAAAGCTGCTTTTGCAGGTAAATGCCAGAGGGCGGCAGCCTTTCTATGTCCCCACCATGGTAACTAGGGAAAAGCCCTTGCGGCCTGTGGTGTTTCTCGGTTATAAATTAGAGTGGAGTGTGCCCGGACAAACCCACACAAGCTGATGTCTCCTTACTTTTGTTGGATTTTTAAATTTAATTTTTAGTTTCTATTGGAATAGTTCCCCAGTGTGCACGTGGACCACTTCTACTTTGCACATTCCTCGGTTGATGGACATTTTCATTGCTTCCAAGTGTTGGCTATGGTAAATATTGTTGGAGTGCGGGATTGCCAGCCTGTGACTTTTTGATTCTCATTTTCTCAGTTGATAGGCCCAGCAGTGGGTGTGATTGATTGACTGGTAGCACCGTGTTTCCCTTTTCAAAGCACCTTCTTTGTGTTTTCATTAGTGGCTCTTACCACGTCCCCCTCAGAATCGAGGGTATGCATTTCTCCACAATCGATTTAGCATTTATTGTTTGCTGCCTTTATGCTAATGGCCCTACTGGCTGCTGTGTGCTGATAGGGTTTTGTAATTTGGGTTTGCATGTCTTTGAAAATTCGTAAAACTCATCATTTTTCTCCACCGTTTTCTTTTCTGTTAAAAAAAAGGAAACAGTTGGGAGTACAATATATCTCTTGAAATTTTCTTCTTGGAAGGTTGCCCTATTTTGAAATTTTTGGTCGATTTTCCACCCCAGAATTTTTTTAGAGAGCAGGTGTCATTTCCCGAACTGCAAGTTTGGTGAATATTTAGTGACCCTTAGCAATGGGTTTAAAGCTGCTGTTGTGGGAAGTGGCCTCAAGCAGGCAGCATTTCTCCACTCCCAAATCTGGGTACTAGGGCAGCAGTGCCTTTCTGGAAGTCGTATTCCTAGGTTGTAAATTAAATTGGAATGTGCCTGGAGAAACCCCCATAAATTTATGTCTCATTATTTCTTCTTGGTTTTAAAATTTTTTTTGATTGTGGTAAAGCTTCGAATATTGTCTGTCCTAGGTGTACACAATCTGGTTCATTTGTACATTATATATGTCTATTCAAGTACAGATCCTCTTACCATGTAAAATGTTACAGAGGGTTCCACAGACCTCCCTTGCTCCATGGTCGGTCTTTTTGAGATATGTATATGCTATGTGTTTGTATACATAGAGCAACACTAATCTTAACTTATCCATTCCCCCCACCTTTCCTTTTAGATTAGCATAGTTTGATTTCTAAGTCTGTGAGTGTCTTTCTCAGTGGAAATATATTCATTTGTGTCAGTTATTACTTAACGCCTATAAGTGATATCATAGAATACAGGTCTTTGGTTTCCGAGTTACCTCATGTTTCGTGATTATCTCCAGACTCATTTGTGGTGCCTCAAAGAGCAATGGTTCATTGTTTTCCATGGCTAATATTCCATTGTGTACGTGGACCACTTCTTCTTTATCCATTCACCTCTTGTTGGATATTTTGATTGCTTCACTGTCTTGGCTATTGTGAATAAATCTTCACTGCAGCTTTTGCGGCCTGTGTCTTCTCGATTCTTGTCTTCTCAGGTGAGAGGTCCAATGGTGCGCCTGCTGGATTGAATGGTACCTCCATTTTTACTTTTAAACACAGCTCCTTTCTCTTCTCATTATTGGCTGTTACCCCTTTACGTCTCACCAGCAGGTAGAAGGGACACAGTTCTTAAAAACCCCGTCAGCATTTATTGTTTGTAGACATTTTGCTGATGGTCAGTCGACTGGTCTAAGTTGAAACTTTTTGTAGATTAGATTTCATGGGTCTAACACTCCCTGATGTTGAGCTTTAATCCATTTTCCTTTTTTTTTAAAAGAGCGTGAGTAAAACTTAACTCCTCATACTCTCTTGAAACATTTGCCTGTTGTGAATTTTTTTGTCCATTTCCTACTTCAGCACAATTTTTTAGGGCAGGTGTCCTTTACAGCCCTGAGTCCTTGTGAATGTTAAGTGACCATTAGCTGTGAGTTTAAAGCTGCTCTTGCAGGAAACGGCCACAAGGTGGCAGCATTTCTCCTTTACCAAATTTGGTAAGTGGGGAAACAGAGCCTTAATGGAAGTGGTGTTCTAGGTTGTAAATTCGAATGGAATGTGCCAGGAAAAAAGCACTTTATGTTTATGTCTCATTACTTCTTGTTCATAATTGTAATTTACTTTTTATTTTTTATCCCAGCAAATTTGATTACAATGGTTTGTTTGTTCTAGGTGTGCAAGATGTGGTTCTTTCACACATATACGTGTATCTATTCTTCCTCGCATCCTTTTCCCATGTAGGTTATGACACAATGTTGAGTAGTCTTCTCCTGGTCTTCCGTACGTCTTTGGTGATTATATATTTCACATGGTATGTATATCTCTGTTAACCCCAATATGGTAATGTATCCAATCCTCATCCCTTTCTATTTGGTGAACCATAAGTTTTTTTAATGAATCTGTGATTGCCTTTCTCTGTGGAAATATCTTCATTGGTATCAATTTTAAGTAACTCCTAAAAGTGATATGATAGGATATGTGTCTTTTGCTTTCTCACTTACTACAGGTGGCGTGATTACGTCTAGACTCATGTATGGTGCTGCAAATGGCATTGTTTCATTTTTTTCACTAGCGAATATTCCATCTGTACATGGAGGAGTTCTTCTTTGTCCACCCATCTGTTGGTGGACTTCTTGGTTACTTCCGTATCTTGGCTATTGTAATAATGTGCCATGCAGATTTGCCTGCCTGTGTCTTTCCAATTCTTTCTTCTTAGATTATAGGTCGAGGAGTGGGCCTGCTGGATCATACGGTAGCTCAATGTTTACCTTTTTAAGGCACCTCCACTCTGTTCTCATTCGTGGCCCTTTTCAAGTTACGTCCCACTTGAAGTTGAGGGTATGCATTTCTCCACAACATCTTCAGCATTTATTGTTTGTAGTTTCCTTGCTGATAGTTATTCTGACAAGTGTGAGCTGATACCTCTTTGTGGTTGAATTCGCCTGTGCCTCATAATCCGTTGAAATTGAGCTTTAAGGCATGTCCTTTTTATTTTTCAACCTGTGATTACCCCTTAGTTCTTCAAAGTGTTCTCTTAAAGTATGTGTCTCATTTTGAAATATTTTGGCCATTACCTCCCTCAAGACATTTTGAGGGCAGGTTTCATTTACAGTTCTGCAGTACTTGTTCCTATGAAATGACCATTAGCACAGGCTTTAAAGCTGCTTTTGCAGGTAAATGCCAGAGGGCGGCAGCCTTTGTATGTCCCCACCATGGTAACTAGGGAAAAGCCCTTGCGGCCTGTGGTGTTTCTCGGTTATAAATTAGAGTGGAGTGTGCCCGGACAAACCCACACAAGCTGATGTCTCCTTACTTTTGTTGGATTTTTAAATTTAATTTTTAGTTTTTATTGGAGTAATTCCCCAGTGTGCACGTGGATCACTTCTACTTTGCACATTTCTCGGTTGATGGACATTTTCATTGCTTCCAAGTGTTGGCTATGGTAAATATTGTTGGAGTGCAGGATTGCCAGCCTGTGACTTTTTGATTCTCATTTTCTCAGGTGATAGGCCCAGCAGTGGGTGTGATTGATTGACTGGTAGCACCGTGTTTCCCTTTTCAAAGCACATTCTTTGGGTTTCATTAGTGGCTCTTACCACGTCCCCCTTAGAATCGAGGGTATGCATTTCTCCACAATCGATTTAGCATTTATAGTTTGCTGCCTTTATGCTAATGGCCCTACTGGCTGCTGTGTGCTTATAGGGTTTTGTAATTTGGGTTTGCATGTCTTTGAAAATTCGTAAAACTCATCATGTTTCTCCACCGTTTTCTTTTCTGTTAAAAAAAAGGAAACAGTTGGGAGTACAATATATCTCTTGAAATTTTCTTCTTGGAAGGTTGCCCTATTTTGAAATTTTTGGTCGATTTTCCACCCCAGAATTTTTTTAGAGAGCAGGTGTCATTTCCCGAACTGCAAGTTTGGTGAATATTTAGTGACCCTTAGCAATGGGTTTAAAGCTGCTGTTGTGGGAAGTGGCCTCAAGCAGGCAGCATTTCTCCACTCCCAAATCTGGGTACTAGGGCAGCAGAGCCTTTCTGGAAGTCGTGTTCCTAGGTTGTAAATTAAATTGGAATGTGCCTGGAGAAACCCCCATAAGTTTATGTCTCATTATTTCTTCTTGGATTTAAAAATTTTTTTTAATTGTGGTAAAGCTTCGAATATTGTCTGTCCTAGGTGTACACAATCTGGTTCATTTGTACATTATATATGTCTATTCAAGTACAGATCCTCTTCCCATGTAAAATGTTACAGAGGGTTCCACAGACCTCCCTTGCTCCATGGTCGGTCTTTTTGAGATATGTATATACTATGTGTTTGTATACATAGAGCAACACTAATCTTAACTTATCCATTCCCCCCACCTTTCCTTTTAGATGAGCATAGTTTGTTTTCTAAGTCTGTGAGTGTCTTTCTCTGTGGAAATATATTCATTTGTGTCAGTTATTAGATAACACCTATAAGTGATATCATAGAATACAGGTCTTTGGTTTCCGAGTTACCTCATGTTTCGTGATTATCTCCAGACTCATTTGTGGTGCCTCAAAGAGCAATGGTTCATTGTTTTCCATGGCTAATATTCCATTGTGTACATGGACCACTTCTTCTTTATCCATTCACCTCTTGTTGGATATTTTGATTGCTTCACTGTCTTGGCTAATGTGAATAAGGCTGCACTGCAGTTTTGCGGCCTGTGTCTTCTCGATTCTTGTCTTCT